>NW_020838011.1:4143683-4869422 GCF_003676395.1 Aethalodelphis obliquidens
TGTGTGTGTGTGTGTGTGTGTGTGTGTGTGTGTGTGTGTGTGTGTGTGTCTAAGGAATTCAGCCGACAGTTAATGCTTCATTGTAAATCCAGCTGTTTGGTCGGAACTCAATTAGTATGATGCCTGTTGCAAGAAGGGGCACTCCTGGGAGTAGCGAGATTTAGTGGCCTCAAAAACAGAGTAAAATTGATGGTAACATAGACTCCATTTTATTTAGGTTTTTTTTTTTTTTAAGTCTCAATGCACATGCTTGCCAAACTCTGTCATGCACTGTGTAGCATCTCAGCGGATCAGCAGGGATTTTAAACACGCTGTGTATTTGGCGTACCCTGCAACCCAAAGAGAAAGTGGGGATTAGAGAAACTGTAGTGAAGTATGAAATGAAAGCTCAGCTGGAAAAGGAGGACTGGATTATGTTCAGCTTCTTTGCCTCAGTTCCTTTGGATATTAAGAACATGGGGCTCTTAGGAAAAAGGGATTTACTTTCTCAAGGTGTAGTGCCTAATCTCTGTGTTCTGAAAGGACGCTTAATTAGGGAAAAGCTATCTGTCATAAAACAAAGAATAAGCAAATCGACAAGAAGGTTGATAGAATTTGTTACTGAAAGGACTTTTCTGGCTAATTAAGACTCAGATTTATATCTTTTACTCTTTGGGGAGTTTGGTCAATAAAATGTATATATAATGAAGCTTGTGAACATGCAGCCTTGGCAATTTCAACCTGAGATCTCAAACATGTGAAGTCATTGGGACTCTATATGGGGATCTCTGGATAGGACGAGATGGTCTGGTTTCTAGTTCTGACTCATTTCCTTCCAAACCATGAGATCCAAGACAGCACCTCTGACCTGTGTGCTGCTTAGTTCTCAGTTGAGAAGATGAGGGGACTGGGTTAGACTTGAATGATATGTAAAGTTCTTGGGGAACTGCAATTCTCAGCATTGTAGTCTCTCTGAGAGCATTTGTATTTCTCTATCACCTTCATTTTAACCATCTGCCCTGGTTTCACTATTACTAGCTTAAGTGACTGAAAGAATCCTTGAATAAAATTTAAATACATTTCGGAGGTCTTTTCTTTTGTTTTCCGACATTAGCCTTTCTACCACAACACTGTAATTTCTTTGCCATGTCTAATGTCAAATGGTTAGGTTATCTAATTTCTATTTTTTGAAATGTCCATATTCATGAATTTTCTAATATTATGATTTCTAAAGCATAGCTTTGCATTCAAATGTCTAAGCTTCCTCCAAAACATAACATATTAATGATGAAATTGAAACTATTATTGATACTTTTAGCCAAAAGAAGATACAGATAAACAATAGCAATAGTAATAACTTACTTATTAAAAATGTACTGTGTACCGAGTACTTTTTGTTAAGTACTTCACATTAATATGTGTACTTCACATATATTAACTTATTTACTCTTCATAATGAACCTCTGATGTAGGAACTATTATTATTCCTTTTACAGATAAAGAAATTGAAGCACAAAGAAATTAAATGACTTGTTCAAAGTCATGGCAGAAGTAGGATTTGAACCAAGGCAGTCTGTCACAAAGTCTGAAATCTTTACCTCTGTAACCACTTTAATACTGAGTGAAATACAGTGGATTTTCTTCCAGGAATATAACATTTCCACATGTTTTAGACATTAGAATTATGAAACACATTCCTAAAACTGGATTAAATATAGTAAAATCTTGGGGGAGAAGATTTGAGAATACAGCAGAATTGTCAGGTTGAATTCATTGTGCTTGAAGATTAACCTGAACTTAATACCCAGGTTGATATTTCAAAGGGACATTTTAAAAAATATTATATCTGTGCATATTGGAAATCTACCACTGATTAACTACAGCTGATCACGGACATACAGGGGCATCTTTGGGTGTAGAAAAGAAGTTAAAATATACAACATTCATCTCACTCGACTTTTATCAAAGGTTATATATAATAAAAAGGGAAATATTCCCCAAAAGGAAGAAAATTAGCCATACACCTTTCACAAATAATTAGGATCAGCTGGATTCAGCTGGGAAGGTAATGACACAGAGGCTTGGTAAGCAGAAACCTCGAGGACATTGTTTTCGGAGGCAGAGTAAGAGAAGCATTCCAAGTTCATAGAAACTGCTGGTGGCCTGGAGAGCCATAGGAAATGAAAGGTCCGGGGCAAAATAGGCAGGAGTTCGTGGCCCCAGCAGCAAAATAAAGTTCTGAAGCAGCTTGATTTGCTCAGTCTTGGCTGTCTTTATTTGTTTCACCCCCAGTGAGAATTCATCCTGAGAGAACCTGGTCAGCAGGTGAGAATAACTGAGAACAGCTGGCTGTTAGGGCGGGGGTAGAGCAGATGCTGTTTTCTGGTAGAGTTTTTTTTTTTTCTTTTCCCTGACAACTGGGCAAGTCACATGTAGTTTACTCTTTTAGCTAGACATTGTAATGGTTCTTCTTATAATCCCATGCCCACATGTCTGCCATTCTTATATGCTTGAAGGCTGATGTAGCTAAGGAAATATAACGAAAGGATTGGGAATGAAGTATTGATATTCTTCAGTAAGGTTGATTTGCTTCCATCTCATAGCTAAACTCCAAAGTCATCTTGATAGGAAAGCTGTCATTGGAAAGAGGAAGAATGCTCCCTAGAAATCCAGAAGGAATGTCAGCTCTATTCAGCTGGATTACCTGGAGAGCAGTTCCTCTGGACATTTCCAGAGGGAGCCCTCTACTGAAAGAACTAGATGATTACCCAAAGTTCCCTTGAGCCTGTAAGTGTGTTCTTCCCTTCTCTCTCCTGTCAAAGCAAACAATATGTAAAGAAAGGCAACCAACCAGGCAAATGGATATATTGAGACAAATATATATATATAATATATATATATATATACACACACACACACATACACACACTTATCTTTCAGTGGCAGTGCTGGTTGAGTTTTAAACCTATTTTAAATTGGTTTAGTCTGTCCTTGCCTGCGACCGTATTTAGTGACATAGAGCTGTGGGGTTATAGCAAATGCGTCCAAACTTTAACAAACTCTGATTACTAGAAGTAGCCCAGGAAAGTTTCTTTTTTCTGATAATTTTTTAATCTAAGTAAATTATATAGATTTTTATATAAGTAAAGATGATTATGTGAAAGTAGGAATGCAGTTTGAATCTGGATATTCTCATAAAATATTTAAGCTTAGAAGGGACCATTTGAGATCATATCTACAATCTACTGATTTGTAAATGAGGAAATTGTGGCCTGGAAGTTTCAAGTAACTTCCCCATAGTTAATGGGCTGACGCCAGTTATGGACCCAGTTCCATTTCCAAACAAGTTTTACAGTTTCTTTATTGTGAACACGTATACATTTTTTAAGTGAAATTTATATTTTGATTTTAGTTGTTCAAACAAAAACATTTCTGAGGAATCTTCTTATTTCTAAATATTTATATTATTTCTGGAAATTAAAAAATAATTCATGTTCATAATAGAATACTGGAAAAACATAGGAAACTTTTAAAGAAAAAAATCATATATCGAGCTGCTAAAGGCAACTGCTATGATGCCTTTTATGTATTTTATCTTTTTATTTATGCTAGCTATGTATCGATATATTTAATGCAGTTGTGATTATACTATAATATTTTTTATCTTTTTTTAACTAAGATTTTGAAAACATTGGACTCTTTTACAACAGTTGCATTTGCATGATACTCCATTAAGAAATAGAATAATTTACGTGCTCTCTATTTTTTGGCATTTCATTTTTACTAATAGGAGATTTTTGCATAATACAAATACATCTTAGAGAAGTGACATTGTGCTCTCTCACCATTTCCTCACCTCACATTCTCTCCTCAATTCACTTTAATGCTACATTATTTGCCAACACTGTAGTCAGATTGCTTTTATTAAGTTCACCAAGTAATACCATTTTGCCAAATTCAGTGTGTATTTCCTCTATCCTTATCTTAATTGACTTCACAGCATCATTTGACACAGCTGATAACACCACAGTCTCATATTCCTCTTTTTCCTATGCTATTTTAGGACCTTGGGCACACAGAATTGAGTTGATTTGTTCCACACTGGTGTCACACTATCATCACTCTTCCCAGCTTGTTCAATCTTTGTTTTTATTTATTTATTTTTATCTTTCCCTGTGGTGGGCAAATAATGGCCTCCCAAAGCTGTCGCCATTCTAATCCCTCGAACCTGTGAATATGTTACCGGCTGGCAAAAAGGACTCTGCAGGTGTGATTAAGTTAAGGACGTTGCTGTAGAAAGAATATTCTGGATTATCCAGTTGGGTCCAGTGTAATCACAAGGATCCTTAAAAGTCAACTTAGGAGGAAAAAGGGAGAGACAGAGGGAGAGGGAAGAAAGGCACAAGGGATGCACCATTTGTTGGCTTTGAAAATGGAGAAAGGGGCCTCTAGAATCTAGAATTCTCCCCTAGTGGCTGGCGTCAGAAAGGAACACAGCCCTACCAACTACTTGAGTTTAGCCTAGTGACAACCACATCAAATTTCTGACTGCTAGAACTGTATAGTAATAAAATTTGTGTTGTTGTGAGCGATTTAGTTTATAATAGTTTGTTACTGCAGCAACAGAAAACTAATACCTACTTTTCGTCCTCCTTGCTCAGGCTCATTCCCTGTCCCTACTCTAGTGTATTTAATATACATTCTTCTGGTCATACCTATACCTGTATCCTTAAAAAATTAGAAAATATTTTGAGTGTTTTTTAATACACATGAATGCATAGGTGGTATCATGCTATTCATCTTATCTTTTAATTACTTTTTTCACTCAGTGCTGTCACTGAACGCTATCCATATTGCTATGTTTGTTCAGTGATTCTGACATACTACATTATTGAGTATTCCACTGCTGTATCATATTTCATCATATGCATGTACCACATATTACCCATCTAGTCTTCTAGTGATTCTGTCTGCTTATCTAGTCCATCATATGTGTGGTTTGCATTTTACTTACCCAGTGATGGGTACTTAGGATGCTTCTAACTCTTTATGATCAAAAACAATGTGCCAAACATCCTAAATGTCTCTTTGTGTATCAGTATGAGAGTTTCCTTGGGAATACATTCCAGAGTAGGTCACACACATAGATAACTAACTTTGCTAAGCAATGACAGGTTGCTCTTCAGAATGGCTGTGACAGTTTTCACTTGGGCTAGAGCTTCCCATTCTTCTTAGCTTCTCCACACCTTAATAGTAGAAGCCAGCTTTTTGATTTTTGTCTGTTGGATAGATATTAAGTGGTGTCTTATTGTTTTAATTTGCATTTCTCTGATTACTAGTGAGATTGAATATCCATTTTCAATACTAACTAACCATTTGGATAGTTTCTTCTGTAAACTGACTCTTCGTAGTCATTGCCTATTTTTCTCTTTGTTGTTTTCCCCCCCTAGTTTGTAAGAATTCTTGATAGTAAGCCTTTGACATTTTTAATTGTGCAAATATCTTCTTCCTCTCTGTTGCCCTTTAGATAAGTTTGGGCAGAAATCTTTCATCGAAATATAGTCACAACATGCCATTTTCTCCCTTGCGGTTTGAGATTTGCAGGTATTTGAAAAACCATTCCTCACCCAATATCATACATATTTTACCTTTCACATTTAGAGTCACTCTTAGACTTCAAGTAGGTTAACTTTAAGTTTTCATATGTTATGAGTTAGAATTAAAACGTTTTTTGGATGTAGTGAGTCATTTTTTTCAATTCACATTACCAAATAATGCAAGCTCTCTTCAGTGGTTTCTGATGCTATTTCTGTATAACAAATTCTCCTGTACTCTTACTCTTTATTCTCTTTCACTGGTCATTAGCCTGCATCTAATCCAGTATACCACTATGGTTTTGGAATATTGCTTAATACCTGCAGGAACAAGTCCCTTTTTTTTTACTCCTTTTCCAAAATTGGCTTAAAAAATTTTAAACCAGATTGTCAAGTTTGTCCCAAATTTTATGATTGAGTTTTCATTAGAAATTCATTGAGTTTAGATTGATTAGTAGGAGGTTAATAAAGTGAATCATATTAATAACATAGTCAAAAATCTAGAAGTCTTCTTCCATTTCTCTTTTTTGTTTACCTCCCCCTCCTACTACATTGCCTTTACTATTTGTGGGGCTAGAACAGGAGCTTCAATGGAAGCCTGCATATCATACATCGTAGTTAAAAGTTATAAATCAAGCTATCCTCAATACCCTGCCTGTGTTATCATCCTGAAATATGGAGGCTGAAGGAGTTTCCCTCCTTGTGAGACAAACGCTAATAAACCTGAAACTTGTACTGTTCTGCTGGTAGGAAATGGTAGAAACTGGGTTTACTCAGGATCTACCCAGAGGCGGGACTGACGTAATCAAACTCTCCAGGGAGACAAGGGTGGGCAATGCCTTTCCTCTGTATCTCACTTTTCCAACTCACGATTTCTAGGCAGTTTTAGGCCCTTCCAAGCAATGAGGAAGAGAGAGGGAACTCTGTCTCCCTAGACATTGACTAAAGCTAGTTTGAGAAAGACAACTTTAGGCAAAAGCAGCCACTCTCTTCTCTGATTTTCTACTGCATAGTTTTTCCTCAGTTCTCACCTTCTACCACCATCCTTCCTCCTTCCGCCAGCTGTCAGACTTGCCGGCACTTTGGAGACAGTTCAGCTCCTGGATCTCTCCCAGTAATTCTTCTTGATTATTGATCTATTAAAAAACTTTCATATGACCTACAAAAGAGTTTCTGTGAATGTGATTTGTGGGTCTTAGTCTGATCTAAGGGCTGCCTCTACCTCAATCCATCAATAAGTCTAGTCAGGCTACCTTGAAAACATCATTGTAATGAGTACCTTTTTTAAGCCGTTATTACCTCTCACCCAGGCTTCTACAGTAGCTTCTGTCTGGTCTCCCTGTTTCTGTTTTCACCTTCTTGAAATTAACTCTCCTGAGAAGGATCATTTTAGAACACAAATTGAGTCCTATCTCTCGCCTGATTTCAACCCTCTAGGGGTTTTTCCTTATTCTTTCAATGAAATAAAAACTCCCTTCATTGGTTTATAAGACCCTTACCTGCTCTGTCCCTGTTTACATCTGCAGTCTCATTTATTTCACCTTATATGTATATTGAACCAGTGTGCTGGAGTCGGCTTGCATTGACCTGTGAGACCGAATTGGTAAAATTTTCATAAAATTTGCAAGCCAGCTGTTAAAACCAACTATTAAAAATAGTATATAATCTTACAATTAACTAACTTACATGGCAAGCAAATGTAATAAATACTCCAAGCTCATCACTTCCTAATTATTTTATTACCCTTTAGTATTATTTATGCTCTTGGGATCTTTTCAAGTATATGGTATGTGTATAGTTGAAATACTACATAATGGTTTTGTTTTTGCACATCTCTTCCCAACTTCATGTATAGTGAAGTCATGTTGATAGCTTGATATCAGCTATGGAGGGAGAATTTACACCATAGAAAAGGGCAAATGTTATAAATCGGTGCTTACTTAATGTTTTGTTGATTGTCTGGACATAAGTAAGTGTTGGAGAAAATTAGTAATGCAGAGTAAACTTAACAGTGAGTTGTACCTAGCTGTTACATTATGAATAGCACAAAATTTTGAGGAGATACTCCAGAATTTAGGAACTATAATGCAATATAACAAAGAAGTTACTCACATTACTGATGAACCAGTCAAATTTCAACATTTGTTGTTTTATTTTCATCTTGCTCATTAAACAGAAATATCAATCAGCATTAACTTTGGAACTACACTTGTTCATCAGTTACAACCTTACTTTGGCTACAGATAAAAGAGTTCAGCAAGTCAATGACAGCATACCATGAGAATCAATTGGCTGTATGGAATTTACAACATAGGGTATTGTATGTATTATTATTGTTTACAAATTGTATGCTAGACATCTTTTATATTAGTAAAATTTATAATAAACTTAATGTTTCTATATACACACATGTTTTTCTAGAAAGCCAATTAAACACTTGTCAGCATATCACTGCTCTCCACCCCTATCCATTAAGCTCTCACTTCAGGGCCTTTGCCTTAGTTATGCCCCCTGCCTAGATTTTTCTTCCTCTTCATTTTTGCTTGGATATTTCTTCTGCAATCTTCAGATTAATTGTCACCTTTGTAGAGACCTTCTCTGACAACACAGTAAAATAGTTCCTCTTTATCACAGCATCCTATTTTAATTCTCTGCAGAAGATTAGATATTATCATTATTATTTTTGTTTATTATCTGCCTCCCAAATTCTACCCTTATCCCTCTAAAATATAGGGTATCATGAGATTTGGTATCTGGCTTAATCATTTTATTCAGAGGGCCTTGAACAATATCTAGCATTTATTAAACACTAGGAATTACTTGGCTTATTTTCTCTTTTTGTTTATCATAGAAATGTTACATTTAAAGATTGCAGCTTGATTATTAAATTACATTTTAAATACTCAAATATGGTTATATGTATTGAAACTAATGTTGCTTGGACTCGAGAGTAATTGTAGAATATAATTTTATCTTATTGAAATGATGCAGGAAAAATTTAAATTATTTACCTTACTGGAAAAATACAGAAATATCATGAAATATACCACTTGAAATTTTATTGTGTCTTAATCCTCAGGAATTATCTAGTATATCTGTTATAGAGGAAATACACCACCCTAGAGACTGATGCTGGGCTTTAAATACATCAAATATGTTTGCTTTTTCAAATTCATACAGTATCTTCATCTTTGCAAGCAATATTTTTTGATCAGAATCATTTTACTTTGGGATTCAGTCGAAGTCCAGAAGATAAGTAAATTCAGAGAACTAGATTGTTTTTCTTCTGCTGTGGTTTCTGGTATAAGAAAACGAACTGAAGAGTGCTAAAAAAGACAATATTGTTAATAATGACAGAGAATTTTGAATTTGTGTACTTTTGTTGCCGACTCTCCTAAGTTGGCCCCTGCAAGGGTCCTTCTGCCTGGTACTGTTCAAGCCAACAGAACGAGACTGAGTTCAGTTCAGAAGTAAAGGAAAGCTTTATTCTTCGATCAGAGAATGGAGAGGTGGGAGCTCATCATCTCCAGTGCGAGCTCTCCCACAGGCTGCGGGTGGGGCTGCTTTTATAGGGCTCTCTTAACCGGGGAGGGAGTTCGCTTGGGGCCGGCACAGCTGCGCTGCTCACGCTCCAGACCCCACCCAGTGCCATGCGCAGTGGCTCTGCTCACGGCCCGCTGCCGCCATCTTGAGTCCAAGTGTCGTGTGGAGCTTCTGCCCGCGCCCGCCAGCTGAGGTATTGGGAGCAGCCATTTGGCAGGAGGAATTCTGGTCTGAAGTGACAGGCTAGAGGCCTCTGCACGTGACACCCTATGAGCACAAAGGAAAGGAAAATGAAAAAAAGGTAGACTTTATCTCATTACCCAAATTCTATTTTTATTTCCCAGGAATTGTTAATGGACTTTGCTGGTGACACTTTCTCAGAAAGAGGCATGCCTTATTTGTATAGTAATTCATATATGCATGCACACACGTGTATGTGTTCTAACTAGGTATGTCAATAAAATATTAAGGGAATAGGGATTACTTCAGTGCCCTATAATCTTTGTTGATTCACTTTATGAAGCAACAAACTATCAATATTTTGGATATTTTGCTGTGGTGAATGGTGAATCAGTGATAAAAGCACTAGTCTAGGGATAACAAAGGAACAAGTATAAATATGCTTCCAGAAGTATTCTTACTTGTGAGGCTAATTGATTTTGAGGGGCTGACTAAGAGTTATGATATATTTATTAATTTATGGGTCATTAATCTAGGGAGGTGGCCAACTAAGTAGTTACCCTGTTAAATAATGGCACTATAAATCCAGGTAATTCCTAAATATCTCACTATTTATATTATAAATTGAGCTAGTCATAGGACCGTTCAATTCTCAACTGTCAGCTCGTATGTGTGTGTGTCTGTGTGTGATTAGACACTTGTATATTTTTACATTGAAAATATTAATCACGTTGTAGCTTCATAGTCCTTTCTCATATCAGCTCCACAGTTAGTAGACTGTAGCTAAACATACGTTCAATTCTCAACTGTCAGCTCGTATGTGTGTGTGTCTCTGTGTGTGATTAGACACTTGCATATTTTTACATTGAAAATATTAATCACGTTGTAGCTTCATAGTCCTTTCCCATATCGGCTCCACAGTTAGTAGACTGTAGCTAAACATCCGATCCAAGAGTCACTGTACATATTCCTTTGAGATTAAACTAAGGATTCTATGGATATTTTTCCAGCACCAGGCCTTGAGACAGGTGTAACTGTTTGAAATTATATAGTAGGTCCTGGCTTCTAAGTTTAATTAGTTAGAAACTTGCCTATCAAGTATTAGCAAATTCCTAGTGATGTTTTGTGTAATTATAAAACCAGGTAGGTGCTTGGGGGGGGGAGAAAAAATTTCCCTTCTTCCCTTCTGTGTTCTTTGGCTGGTCTAATAATTAAGTTGATATGAAACAGAATAACAGGAGAAAAACAAACAAAATGGCGTGTATATGTAGGAGCCCCATAAAAATGAAGACTCAAAAGGCAGCCAGGTAATTAAAGCTTATGTAACATCCTGAGCTAAAGAAAGGGGTAGGGGTGTGGGGATTCAAAAGAGTCAAAGGCCATACACAGGAAGGCAGAGGAGATGTTTAGAAAACAAAGGTTGCCCTGTTATAAGTTATCAGTTTCTTAGGTAAAAAGATATTTCTGGTAACAGCTGTCTTCCTGGTACAAGTCCCTTTTCCAATAGAAATTAAGGCTGTTGAGGGGGAGGTAAAGAGCTGTCCGTCAATCTGTTGGGTTTTTGATTAGCTTATAATAATCCTCATGCGAAAGTGACATATTAGGCAGGGGATGACAAAATCTACACACCTTCATGCTCAATGAAAAAAAAGGTATACCTCAAAGGTCATAATTAATCAGAATTCTTCATTTTAGGTAGAGTTGAAAGTATTCACAAAATCATGACACTATGGATATTTGAATGTTAAAAAAGATTTTGGTCTTTTCCTCTTATTTTACTTTCATCACATATGAAAATTAAGAGTAATAACTCTGGAGGAGACGGAAGGAACTGTAATAACTGCGAAACACTAGAAAATTTTATTCATAGGATGTACTGTCAGCATTTATACAAGCTGTGATTGCACTTATATATAACTCATCACAGTTGACCCTTGATCAACATGGGTTTAAATGCTCAAGTCCACTTATATGCAGATTTTTTTCGGTAGTAAATGCTACAGTACCACATGATCTATGGTTGGTTGAATTCAAAGATGTAGAACCGTGGCATCGGAGAAACTATGCATATAGAGGGCCAACTATAAGTTATACACAGATATTCAAAGGCATGGAGGGTTGGTGCCCCTAACCTCCACGTTGTTCAGGAGTCAACTGTATATAGACTTGGACATGACTCCTTTTGTTAAGATAATCAAGATCTTATTTTTACCCCTTGGGTTAGTAAATCCCTGATTCTAGGGTAATTTGTACAGATTATATAACAAACAAACTGAAGTTTTTAACGTGTATACCTCATATGCATATGGGAAATAGAAACAAATAAGCAATTCCTTGAGGTGGGCTAAGCCACCACCTTAATACCATCCTCAGCTAAAGAAAAACGGTTGTGTGAGGGGTGAGGGTTGGAGTAGATGGGGAGTTGGTAGGAGGGGAGGGGGAGAGGAGGTCCTTTAAGGGATGTTACCAGGTAAAGCAAGATAAACAAAGGTAGAGTGTGCTATGCAGATTTTGGTTGGTGACTTTCCACTGATAAGATTCTCTTGTGATTTAGGGATCCTTCTCTTCCTGGTATAGAGAAGGAGACACTCTTACAAATGAAGATTTCTTTTATAAATGTAAATGTCCCTTACAAAAAAGTGACTTCTGTTTTCAGAGCATCTTTTGCAATTGCTGTTTCTCTAAATAATCTTCATAGCAAAGAAGCATGTATTTTGTGGTAGCTTATTCTGTTACCCTTCACAACTTTGCCCCAAATCTAGACGTTACCAGCCCAGTATGGGAGAAGGGGAAACACCACTTTTTGTTGGGTGGATTACATTTATTTAATAATATGAATTTGGGGGCTATTATTTTAAGTGTTTATGATACATTTTTTATATGATTGATTAAATTCATGCTTGGTATCATTTTAAAAGAATGCAGCTTTAGCAAACCTATATAATGAAGTGAGATTATGTTCAAATTTTAGGTTATTGTTATATAATTTTTTTTGAATTTTATTGAATTTTTTTATACAGCAGGTTTGTATTAGCTATCTATTTTATACATATTAGTGCATATACGGCAATACCAATCATCCCATCCCCCCCTGCCCCCACCCCACCGCCCCCCTGCTTTCCCCCTGGTGTCCATATGTTTGTTCTCTACATCTGTGTCTCCATTTCTGCCTTGCAAACCAGTTCATCTGTACCATTTTTCTAGATTCCACATATAGGCGTTAATATACGATATTTGTTTTTCTCTTTCTGACTTACTTCACTCTGCATGACAGTCTCTAGGTCCATCCATGTCTCCACAAATGACCGAATATTGTTCTTTTTATGGCTGAGTAATATTCCATTGCATATATGTGCCACATCTTCTTTATCCTTGCGTCTGTTGAGGGGCATTTAGGTTGCTTCCATGACCTGGCTATTGTAAATAGTGCTGCAATAAACACTGGGGTGCATGTGTCTTTTTGAATTATGATTTTTCTCTGGGTATATGCCCAGTAGTCAGATTGCTGGGTAATATGGTAATTCTAATTTTAGTTTTTTAAGGAGCCTCCATACTGTTCTCCATAGTGGCTGTATCAATTTACATTGCCACCAACAGTGCAAGAGGGTTCCCTTTTCTCCACACCCTATCCAGCATTTTTTGTTTGTAGATTTTCTGATGATGCCCATTCTAACTGGTGTGAAGTGATACCTCATTGTACTTTTGATTTGGTGATGTCTCTAATGATTAGTGATGTTGAGCAGCTTTTCATGTGCCTCTTGGCCATCTGTATGTCTTCTTTAGAGAAATGTCTATTTAGGTCTTCTGCCCATTTATGGATTGGATTGTTTGTTTTTAAATATTGAGCTGCATGAGCTGTTTATATATTTTGGAGATTAATCCTTTGTCCACTGATTCATTTGCAAATGTTTTCTCCCATTCTTGGGATTGTCTTTTTGTGTTTATAATCTCCTTTGCTGTGCAAAAGCTTTTAAGTTTCACTAGATCCCATTTGTTTATTTTTGTTTTTATTTCCATTACTCTGGGAGGTGGGTCAAAAAAGATTTTGCTATGCTTTATGTCAAAGAGTGTTCTTCCTAAGTTTTCCTCTAAGAGTTTTATAGTGTCTGGTCTTACATTTAGGTCTTTAATCCGTTTTGAGTTTATTTTTCTGTATGGTGTTAGGGAGTGTTCTAATTTCATTCATTTACATGTAGCTGTTCAGTTTTCACAGCACCACTTATTGAAGAGACTGTCTTTTCTCTATTGTATATCCTTGCCTCCTTTGTCATAGATTAGTTGACCATAGGTGTGTGGGTTTATCTCTGGGCTTTCTATCCTGTTCCATTGATCTATATTTCTGTTTTTGTGCCAGTACCACATTGTCTTCATTACTGTAGCTTTGTAGTATAGACTGAAGTCAGGGAGTCTGATTCCTCTAGCTCCGTTTTTTCCCTCAAGATTGCTTTAGCTATTTGGGGTCTTTGGTGTCTCTATGCAAATTTTAAGATTTTTTGTTCTAGTTCTGTAAAAAATGCCATTGGTAATTTGATAGAGATTGCATTGAATCTGTAGATTGCTTTGGATAGTATAGTCATTTTGACAATATTGACTTTTCCAATCCAAGAACATGGTATATCTCTCCATATGTTTGTGTCATCTTTGATTTCTTTCATCAGTGTCTTATAGTTTTCTGAGCACAGGTCTTTTACCTTCTAGTTAGGTATATTCGAGGTATTCTATTCTTTTTCTTGCAATGGTGAATGGGATTGTATCCTTAATTTCTCTTTCTGGTCTTTTGTTGTTAGTGTATAGGAATGCAAGAGATTTCTGTGCATTAATTTTGTATCCTACAACTTTACCAAATTCATTGATTAGCTCTATTAGTTCTCTCGTGGCATCTTTAGGATTATCTATGTATAGTACCATGTCATCTGCAAACAGTGACAGCTTTACTTCTTCTTTTCTGATCTGTATTTCTTTTATTTCTTTTTCTTCTCTGATTGCCATGGCTAGGACTTCCAAAACTGTGTTGAATAATAGTGGCGAGAGTGTACATCCTTGTCTTGTTCCTGATCTTAGAGGAAATGCTTTCAGCTTTTCACCATTGAGAATGATGTTTTCTGTGGGTTTGTCATGTATGGCTTTTATTATGTTGAGGTAGGTTCCCTCTATGCCCACTGTCTGGAGAGCTTTTATCATAAATGGTGTTAAATTTTGTCAAAAGCTTTTTCTGTATCTACTGAGATGATCATATGGTTTTATTCTTCAATTTCTTAATATGGTGTATCACACTGATCGATTTGCGTATATTGAAGAATCCTTGCATCCCTGGGATAAATACCACTTGATCATGGTGTATGATCCTTTTAATGTGTTGTTGGATTATGTTTGCTAGTATTTTGTTGAGGATTTTTGTATCTATATTCATCAGTGATATTTCTGTGTAATTTTCTTTTTTTGTAGTTTCTTTGTCTGGTTTTGGTATCAGGGTGATGGTGGCCTCATAGAATGAGTTTGGAAGTGTTTCTTCCTCTGCAATTTCTGGCAAGAGTTTGAGAAGGATGGGTGTTAGCTCTTCTCTAAATGTTTGATAGAATTCATCTGTGAGGCCATCTTTTCCTGGACTTTTATTTGTTGGGAGGTTTTTAATTACAGTTTGAATTTCATTACTTGTGATTGGTCTGTTCATATTTTCTGTTTCTTCCTGGTTAAGTCTTGGAAGGTTGAACCTTTCTAAGAATGTGTCCATTTCGTCCAGGTTGTCCATTTTATTGGCATAGAGTTGCTTGTAGTAGTCTCTTGATGCTTTGTGTCTACGGTGTCCGTTGTAACTTCTTTTTCACTTCTGATTTTATTGATTTGAGTCCTTTCCCTCTTTTTCTTGATGTGTCTGGCTAAAGGTTTGTGAATTTTATTTATCTTCTCAGAGAACCAGATGTTAGTTTTATTGATCTTTGCTATAGTTTTCTTTGTTTCTATTTCATTTATTTCTGCTCTGATCTTTATGACTTCTTTCCTTCTACTAACTTTGGGTTTTGTTTGTTCTTCTTTCTCTAGTTCTCATAGGTGTAAGGTTAGATTGTTTATTTGAGATTTTTCTTGTTTCTTGAGGTAGGATTGTATTGCTATAAACTTCCCTCTTAAAACTGCTTTTGCTGCATTCCAGAGGTTTTGGATCATCGTGTTTTGCTTGTCATTTGTCTCTAGGTATTTTTTGATTTTCTCTTTGATTTTTTTAGTGATCTCATGGTTATTTAGTAATGTATTGTTTAGCCTCCATGTGTTTGTGTTTTTTGCATTTTTTTACCTGTAATTGGTTTCTAATCTTAGAGCATTGTGGTCAGAAAACATGCTTGATATGATTTCAATTTTCTTAAATTTACCAAGGCTTGATTTATGACCCAAGATGTGATCTTTCCTGGAGAATGTTCTGTGTGAACTTGAGAAGAAACTGTAATGTGCTGCTTTGGAATGGAATGTCCTATAAATATCAATTAAATTGATCAGGCCTATTGTATCATTTAAAGTTTGTGTTTCCTTATTAATTTTCTGTTTAGATGATCTGTCCATTGGTGTAAGTGAGGTGTTAAAGTCCCCCACTATTATTGTGTTACTGTCAATTTCCTCTTTTATAGCTGTTAGCAGCTGCCTTATGTATTGAGGTTCTCCTATGTTGGGTGCATAAATATCTACACTTGTTATATCTTCTTCTTGGATTGATCCCTTGATCATTACATAGTATCCTTCCTTGTCTCTTGTAACATTCTTTATTTTAAAGTCTATTTTATTTGGTATGAGTATTGTTACTCCAGCTTTCTTTTGATTTCCATTTGCATGGAATATCTTTTTCCATCCCCTCACCTTCAGTCTGTATGTCCCTAGGTCTGAAGTGGGTCTCTTGTAGACAGCATGTATACGGGTCTTGTTTTTGTATCCATTCAGCAAGCCTGTGTCTTTTGGTTGCAGCATCTAATCTATTCACCTTTAAGGTAATTATCAATATGTATGTTCCTATTACCGTTTTCTTAATTGTTTTGGGTTTATTTTTGTAGGTCCTTTTCTTCTCTTGTGTTTCCCACTTAGAGAAGTTCCTTTAGCATTTCTTTCAGAGCTGGTTTGCTGATGCTGAATTCTCTTAGCTTTTGCTTGTCTATAAAGTTTTTGATTTCTCCATCAAATCTGAATGAGATCCTTGCCTGGTATAGTAATCTTGGGTAGAGTAATCTTCTTTGTAGGTTCTTCCTTTTCATCACTTTAAATATGTTGTGCCACTCCCTTCTGGCTTGTAGAGTTTCTGCTGAGAAATCAGCTGTTAACCTTTTGGGAGTTCCCTTGTATGTTATTTGTTGTTTTTCCCTTGTTTCTTTTAATAATTTTTTTTTTGCCTTTAATTTTTGTCAGTTTGATTACTATGTGTCTTGGTGTGTTTCTCCTTGAGTTTATCCTGCCTGGGACTCTCTGTACTTCTTGGACTTGGGTGGCTATTTCCTTTCCCATGTTAGGGAAATTTTCGACTATAATCTCTTCACATATTTTCTCGGGTCCTTTCTCTCTCTGTCCTCTTTCTGGGGCCCATCTAATGCAAATGTTGGTGCATTTGATGTTGTCCCAGAGGTCTCTTAGGCTGTCTTCATTTCTTTTCCTTCTTTTTCCTTTATTCTTTTCCAGGGCAGTGAATTCCACCATTCTGTCTTCCAGGTCACTTATCCGTTCCTCTGCCTCAGTTATTCTGCTATTGATTCCTCCTAGTGTAGTTTTCGTTTCACTTACTGTGTTATTCATCTCTGTTTGCCGTTCCTCTGCCTCAGTTATTCTGCTATTGATTCCTCCTAGTGTAGTTTTCATTTCACTTACTGTGTTATTCATCTCTGTTTGTTTGTTCTTTAATTCTTCTAGGTGTTTGTTTAATTCTTCTAGGTCTTTGTCAAACATTTGTTGCATCTTCTCGATCTTTGCCTCCATTCTTTTTCCGAGGTCCTGGATCATCTTCACTATCATTATTCTGAATTCTTTTTCTGGCAGGTTGCCTATCTCCACTTCATTTAATTGTTTTTCTGGGGTTTTGTCTTGTTTCTTCATCTGGTACATATTCCTCTGCCTTTTCATTTTGTCTGTCTTTCTGTGAATGTGGTTTTCGTTCCACAGGCTGCAGCATTGTAGTTCTTGTTTCTGCTGTCTGCCCTCTGGTGGATGAGGCTATCTAAGGGGCTTGTGCAAGCTTCGTTTATGACACATATTGATTATAGGTACGGAGTAAATTATTATCTAGGGAATAGACTCAATAAATACAGGACAGCTTCATGACAATTGTTGACCTGAAACAAATTGACTGCTAGGTATTACTCCAGCAAAGGTCATTTATTCAGAATCAGCAGAGAGTTGCATTTCCAGGTCTGCAACTGTAACATGCCAGTTACAAGCCCCCACACAACAAGGGAAGTAGAACAATTTTAGAAAGAGCAAAGGGGAGTTGGGAGGCCTCTAGTAAACAGAATCCCTGGCTTTTCATTGGCTGTGTCCTTGCCAGGAAAGAAGAGTGAATCCTTCTTGTTGGCTTCTGCCATCATCATGGAGTATGAAAGCTCCTCCTTCTAGTTTCCCAACTCTATTTAAGTGAGGTTTCTGTTTATTAATTTTTTACACAATGTAAGGCTCATATATGTAATTTACTCACTATTTAATTCAATAAAATTTATTGAACACCTACTCTTGTATCAAATTATGTACTGTTCCATCATAGTCTACTGTCTCAGAGTTTATTACCAATTGCTTTCTTTACTTTTCTTTTTTTAAATTGAAGTAATGTTGATGTGTGATAGTTTTAGGTGTGCTTTCTTTACTTTCTAATCTGTAGTTTAGGTAACTGGTTACAAACACTTGATTTATACTTTTTAATTTAAAAGTATTCTTTCCTTGTTTAATAAAAAGGAACTCCTCAGAAGATTGCCAAACTTTGCATCACAGGGTACCACTACCAAACTGAATCATATTTTTCTTTTATTTGTTGAAGGCCTTTCGTATTTGACTTTGTTATATCAGCCCAAGACTACATTATTAGACCTTGTATGCTAAAAATATCAGAAATTATTTCTCCGTCTAGCTTCTTTCCCTGTGTTCTTGTTTGTTTTTCACATTCTGTCCTACATTCAACTCCTTACCTATTTCCCTAAATGTTTTGAGAGGCTGCAGTGTGTCCAATGCCATGGCAAGTTCTGGGAAACAAAGATGTATACTATCAATCATTGCTATATGTGAGAAGCAACACACGCTAACAGGTAGTTTCAACTTATGTTAAAGGTATTTGGTTTATTGCACCTGCACCATTTAAGTTATACGATGCCTCCAGTCATTTTTAGAAATGGGGATAGTTTATAGGTGCATGTATTACATTTGGATATGTTACTAAGTTGGCTGGCCAGATCTCTCTTAATTAAATTTTATATAAATGGTCTGTGACAAAAGTGAAGCAGCTGTTATTTTTGTATTTCCACTCTCTTTTTGTTTGAAATTCCAAAGCCAAAGAAAGCATGTCTATGTACCTAAGCATTGCTGTACCTAAAATATATAATCGAGATCAAAAATAACAATAAAAATAGGAATAAATAAGTCTTTAGTGCAGTAGGCAAAATGGAAAAATAGATTTAGATTTTTAGGCAGGGGAGAAAGAATTGTTTTTAGCTGGATAAAATAGCACAACTGTGAATTATGCTCCCACAAACATACAAAATACTTTCCAGAATGCTAAATAAAGAAAGCTAAACAGTATAAATGATTTAGCATTAAAATAGATTCAGCCTCCCCAGTTGATTATATAACTGGTTGTTTGTGTGATTTTTAACCGTTATTTAGCTTTATTTTTTTCCCATATGGATTTATTAATTATTGGCTGACCTTACAATATAATAAAAGGAATTATTTTTAGGTATTAAGAGTGTAAGCATAAAAAGAAATCACAATAATTCTAATTCATTGCACATTTTTCTATCAAGTACTCTGAAATAAATAGATCACCAGATATTTCTCCAGCAAAGATGGGTTTATTTGGGATCAGCAGAGAATTATAATTTGGAATCTGTAACCATGGTGAGCCACATGTAAGTCTTTACACTACAAGGGAAGGAAAACACTTTTATAGAGGGGAAAAGGAAGTTGGGAGGGCTCTAGTAAAAGAGTCCATGGCTTTTCATTAGCTGAATCTTTGCCAGGAAAGAAGAGGAGTCTTTTTTCTTTCTGTTGGGCTCTGTTATCATTATAGGGCATGAGAGCTCCTCCTTCTGGTCTTCCAACCCTATTTAATGACTTGTCTGTTTATTAATTTTCACAGTATGTTGTTCTAAACACCTCACCCAGTGGAAGTATTTGGTTAATTGGTGGCTAGGCAACAGGATGTTTTGTAGACTTGGTGGAAATTTTCTAAACTTCTCAATTAACTCCTACAATTGACATCTTTGGGCTTTCAGATTCTCAAGCTTGAAACAGGGTTAACAGCCCATTTTTAAATTAGTTTATGCAAATGAAGAGTATTTGAGCTGAAGCAATCAGAATTTACATATCAATGTTATGTGGAATTTTCTTTAAATTAGTGCTAGGGCAGTGCCTCTACATGTTGGAGGACCCAGGAGAAAGTTTTTGTGTGAAAGCTATTAAAAGGAAAAAAAAAAGTGTCCATTTTGTCAGTCTTTGTTTTAGGAATTCATTGTAATCCTCATTAACTCGTAAGATTATTAAGAAATACTTTTAGTCCAGTTTGGAATGATAGCTCTTTAATAAGGATCTCAAAGTCATATTAAGTACAGACTTTTACTGTAAATTACTTGGACCTTTAAAATGTTTGATGCTGTTTACTTGTAAAAAATTTCTCTCCTAATTTTAGGTTTTTAGTTCTGTCATTTATATTCATATTTTCTGCTATATGTTTCCTAACCCACCATCTGTGTGTGTGTGTGAGTCTGTGTGTGTGTATGTGTATTCATGAGAGAGAGAAACTGAAAGAAGGAGAGACAGAGACAGAGAGAGAAGAAAATTGATTATGTATCTAAGTGTTTAAACAATAATTACAGGTTTTAAATTTTATGGCATTTCTACACTTTAATTTCAGAGGCACACTGAATTAAATTGTATGTCAACATAAGGCAGCTAAAACTTTCCTTTCTTGTTTCTTTGGAGCCTCCAAATTAAAGTGATGCAAGACAGATTAGCCAGGAGAGAAGTTTTATTTTGTATGCTTATGAGGAGCAACACGGAAAGGAAGTGAAATCCCTAAAAATGAGTTACACTTGGGGCCTTACATACCATTTTAACAAAGCGTGAAAAAGTGTGGATTGGACACATTTTGTAGGGAATGTTTTGGGGCTTCTCAGGGAGGGAAGGAATTGTGGAAAGGTAAGGTAATAAGGGTCCTGTAAACACATTTGTTGTGCAGAATCCAGTCATCTCAGGTGATAAGAGTTGTCTCCAGAGTAGTTCTCTCATACCTGGTAGGGGGAGGAGAACACCTTTACAAATGGAAATTTCCTTTACAGAAAGGAAATTTATATACTGCTTTTAGGTAGCAAGTGGAAGGGCAGAGAGCTTCTCTTGAATTTGCTATTTCTTAATTGCTTTTAGCTCAAAATAATCCTTGCACCAATGTGCCATATTTTGGGGTAACAAGTTCTGATCCTTTTTATCTGCTTTAGAATGCCATTGAATGTCTAATAAGAGAATTTTCTTGCAATTAATATAGGCGTTTAAATTTTAACATACTGTATACGTTAGCTCTTTATTTCCTACCTAAAAGGTAGAAGAAATCTATAGTGAATTCAAATTACAAATGAGACTTCAAAAAACAAAGTTCGGGTTATATACATTCTACCTTTTTTTCAATAAATATTAATTGACTATCACTGTGCTCTAGGAACTGTGCTAGATACTGAGAACACAGCAGCGGGATAGAAATGAGCAATAGACAATATTCTGCTTTCTTGGATAGGCAGTCTGGGGGTAACAGGTAGAGAAAAAAAGAATGGGAATATAATTCATTGGTATACTGTATCAAAGGAAAATAATCTTCTACCATTCTAGCTTCTTCCGGTGTTACTGAACCTAACTTTGGTCCACTCGCCTGATGTGCAGCAAAGCCTATTTACTGATACTAAGTTGTAGTGAAGGAAGGTACAGTATTTATACAGGGCACCAAACAGGGAGAATGGGCAGCTCTTCTCAAAAGACCTGAATTCCCTGATGGCTTTCAGGGAAGGATTTTTAAAGGCAACATCTTGGGTTAAGTTTGCAGGGTACATGACTTTCTTCTGATTGGTTGGTGGTGAGGTAACAGGTACTATTTTGGGAATCTCAGTCATCAATCTTCTAGTTCCAGCAAGTTTGGGGTCTACATGCTTGTGGTCAGCATTTAGGCACCATCTTCCACCTGGGTAGAGGTCTTAGGTTTTGCCTAACAACTCAAAGATATGCATCAGAGTGTTATGTATATCTTTTGAGGAGGAACTAGGACTCTGTTTTATGGCTGAACTATTGTTCAAGTTACCTTGCTTAACTTCTTTTCCTTTGTTTCTGCATTCCATCATTTCTCTAATTAGTAACTGCCTGAGTCTGCTGTTTGGAACTTAGCAAAAGCCTAGGATATTAAAACCTTTTTCTACAAAAAAGAAATGAGGGACGTGGAGGGGATTCTGTACCTGAGAGGCCTCCACAGGGACCTGCTTGGTTTGAATCCCTTCTTTTTTGATACTCCTCAATCCTAAGGGGAACAGAGGTGGGACAAGAAAGGGAATAAAGGTTTTTTTTGTTTGTCTGTTTCTTTGCGGTACGTGGGCCTCTCACTGTTGTGGCCTCTCCCATTGCAAAGCACAGGCTCTGGACGTGCAGGTTCAGCGGCCATGGCTCATGGGCCTAGCCGTTCCACAGCATGTGGGATCTTCCCGGACCCGGGCACGAACCCGTGTCCCCTGCATCGGCAGGCGGACTCTCAACCACTGCACCACCAGGGAAGCCCCGGGAATAAAGTTTTGAATAGAGAAGTTAATCATAAACTTGACAGGAGAACTTGGTTTTAGGGGGACCCTGTTTCACTGGCTGGTCTAAGGATTAAATTGACATGAGACAGATTAACAGGAGAAAATTGAATTTAATTTCATACATGTAGTTACCCCATATACATGAGAGGCTCAGAGACAGAAAAGTAAAATGAACTATATATGACATCTTGGGCTAAGAAATGGGATAAGGGCCTAGGACTCGCAAGGACAGGAACATCATTCACAGGACAATAAAAAGAACAGATACTGGGTAACTAGATGTTTCCCTGCCATACAGATGGAATCACTTAGATAAAATTTCTCTCTGGTAATAACTCTTTTTTTTTTCAGAAAAAAAAACTAATTTCTTCTAGGTTGTTAAAGGGGGCAGTTATTTCTCTTGAACCTCTGGGTCTCCATTGCTTTTAGCTTAAAATAATCCACATGCCAAGACAGCACATTTTGGGGAGGCCTGTTTTAAAGCCCTGCAATATCATAGATCAAAAAGCATGCTATATATCAGAAAGTGATATAAAGAAACATAAGGCAGGGTGGATGAAAAAGGTTTCAAATATAAAGAATATAGTCAGAAAAGAATGCAATGAAAAAGTGACTTCTGATCGATACCTTGGGGAAGAACATTCCAAACAGAAAGAACAAACAGTAAAAGAAGGCTGTGAGATAGGAGTGTATTTGAAGAACAGCAAGGAGATTGGTGTGGCTAAGGCAGAATAAGCAAAGGGATGAGTATTAGGGAATGGCAGTGTTATGGAAGTGGGAGGTGTGTGTTCAGGGGGTTAGTTGGGCCAGAGTAAGGACTTTGGATCTGAGGAAAATGTGGCTTTGAGTAACAGGACTTGACTTCCCTGTATCCAGGGATCATCCTGCCTACTTTATAGATAACAGTGGGGAAGGATCTTGCTCATTTTGAAATGAAAGGTTTTCCTAAACAACTAAAGCTCCACTCAACAAACATATGTGCCTACAGGGCCAGGAGATAATGTCAAAGAGTAAAGCTAAAGATTGAAAGCAGCTGGGTGTTAAGAGGATAAAGGCAGTAGGTATTTAGCCTCAGTGTTGAGGATTTTAGGGAGTGGTGAAGGCTGAGACAAATCAGAATGAGGGTGCACATTGTGGAGGTGCGGTCATTGCTCATCTCCAGTTTTTACAATGTGATAACATGGGTCCAGGTGTTGCTAGGTCTTCAGATTTTTTATGAGAAGCCAACAATATGAATTTTTATGTTAAATCTGCCAATCTATATAAGTATGGCCACCAGCTCATATTTAAAACACTCAATAGCCCAATACTGTCTGGGTTGATTAAAGGATTTCTGAGGGTAGGATATAGCAGAAAGGTTCCAGTTTGCATTCTCTAATCTACATACAGCACGATAAAGCCGGTAGATTCAACTCTGATAAATAAGAGATGAGATAAAGATGAAGGGAGAGAGATCAGTCCTTATATTCTGATCTTTTCAGGTAAAAGTCTTATCAAAATTTTCTTCAGAAAAATATTTAGTCATAACCCAATAGTGAGTATGACAAATTATTATGCCTTAATGATTTTCAATTTGCTTATCAGAATAAAATGATCCTTAACACATTCATATGCTAGAATACTCTATCCTTGAATAGCAGGAGCTGGTATATATTATCTAAAACAGATTTTCATTATGGACCCTTAATGGACGCCTGGTACAGCCATTTTGTATAATTTTGTACACCTGGTACAAAATTATAAATACATCATTGATTGACAGACATGAGACACCAGGAACTGCTGGAATCCATAGACTCACTGTGTGGTTTTGTTAAAAATAAGGTGGTAAAAGTTGATAACCCATTTATTATCAATGTGTACCCTCTACAGAACTGGGTATTTTAATGATGCACTGCCTGTTCCAGTGGGTAGATCTATCTAACAGGCATTTATAAGTCATTACTAATGTAAAATTATCCAGCAGGCTAAGTGCCTGTCTTTTACTCTGTAATGCTAAAGTGCTGTAGGTCCCCAGAGTTGCAGTTAATAAGAGCACTCAAAAACCAACTTTAAGAATCTCTCACAGGGTGTGGTTTCTTTAGAATGAATGTATGTATATATATACTTTGGCTATTTTGCCTTAAATCATTGATCAGATTTTCTGTAGTTTTTAATTTTCTTTTTATTTTATAAAAAAATATTAAAGAACTGTGATTGACTCCACCAATTTTTCATGAGAAGGGAATAACAGGTTGCCTGGATGAGAATTGTTACAAAACAGTTGAGGTAATATGCGTCTTTATCTTAAAAGCTGGTGCAAAACTTATGGGTAAAAATGGCACCTTTGATATAGTGGCTTGTGAAATATTTAAAAAGTGTCCCAAGTTTTGGGAAAGTCACAATGTATATCTTGCATTTTATTAAAGTACTCCTATTGAGTTAGCTCAGATTTTTGAGGTTATTGATTTATATTCTTTCCCATCACAATATCTTTAATTTTCTGGCTACAAAATCTGATGACAGTCTAGTTGAATGGAGCTTTGATAGAATTGTAATACTTTTAAATCATTTTTCTTATGTGTTCCTGGCTCCTTTCCTCATGGACTATTCCAGTCTGCATTGGATGCCCATTTTAGGGGCTGAGTAAAAAAAAAAGTAGCACTGTGAAATTGGTGTTTAGCCCTTTGGTAAACATCTGATACACCATATTGCTTTTGGTTCTACTCTCTTTTACCAGTATCGGAGATAAGATAGATCTCTCTTTTTCTTTCCAGATATTTACCTACCTACCTCTCTATCTACCTAGATTCGCTGCCTGTAAAGTTGCTTGAAGAAATTATTGTTACTATTCAATAGTTTTTCAAAAATTATCTTAAGATTCCTAGAATGGAACCATTTTATTTTAAAGAGGGATGCTATTAAACTTCTGGCCAAAATGGGTACTATTTCTAGAACATATTGGACATATCCAAATCTCTTATAAAGTTTCAAAGTGCTGTTGAACAATGGGTGAATGACTTGAATTTTCTGAGTCTTTTTTTCTCATTGGGAAATGCGGATTATAATGCTCCTTGGGTTATCATAAGAATTAAAGGAGAATATTATGTATACACAACAGTTGTACTGAGAATTAAAAGAATAATGATTAGCACAGGTTCTGGTGCAGTAAGTGCTTAGTCATACTTCGGGGTTATTATTATCATCACATACTGTGCTATGTAAGGAATAAATGAGCCAGGTTACATAATATATTCAATGCTGTGTTTGTCACAGAGTAAGCTCTCTGCAATGGTAGCTTCTTATCATTATCACCACCATCACCATCCCTAACCACTGACACTTTCTCAGTACATAAAATTCCAAATTTTATTTTTTGAATGATAAATAAAACAATCTGTCTGCAGAGAAATGAGTCAGTAATTACAACTGGTTTTCAGTTCCCTTTAATTTTTGCGTGGTGACTTGAAAGTCTTCTGTCAGTTGCCCTCCCTTTGTCAATATAAGTTGCTTTTGTTTATGGCCTGGCTAAAGACTTAAATAAAAATTAGAAAATGAAAAAGTTTAAAAATAAAACCTTGGATTGCACCCACCATGGCATTTAGTGTGATTAGTCTGAATTTGTCTCTTGCTTGTCTACTGATAGTCAGTACATCTGACACATTGGCAGAAGGTTTTTCCAGCACACATGTTCATGCATTGTAATATTTTGTACTTAGTGTGTGGACATATTTGTTATGTGTTACTTTTTTTCTGGCAGTACCATAAGGGGATGAAAGTATAACTAAAAATGTAGGAAATGAGAAAAGTATGAGTAAAATATTTGTGTCTTTCTTCCCTATTTGCTGATGTCCATATTAGTGTGTATAGTCCACTGACCAAAAGAGGAAATAATAGGGCATTTATGCATAATCATAATCATGTTATTTTTTATTCTAGTGTTATATATGTTTTATAGAACAAAAATCAGCTTTGAAGGAATTGAGGAACTAAATATGGTATTCGGTTCACTTGTTACCCCCCTGCATATGCTATATTCATTCATTCCTATTCCCTCTATATGTAATTATCTTCTTTCTGTTTGATCCTTAACCATACCCCTCTGATTGACATGACAAACTCCTAATTATCTTTCAAGATTCAGCTTCAAGACTCATTACATCGTAAAGAAGTCCTTCTGTGCTATTACTCCTCCCCTGGCCAGGTAGAATTAGAGAGACCCCCTCTGTGCTCCTATGTCCTGCCTTCCAGAGTTCTATTATGACATTTAGCCTATTATATATTGTTATTGATTATTTGCCTGAAGCAAAATAAAAGTACAAACTGGGGAGGAATGCTGGATGTGTCTTGTTGTTGTTGTTTTAAATCTCTGATGCCTAGCATGGTGGTGACTAGCTTGTGATGTACAATAAATAATTGTTTATTTCATGAAATAATGCATGCTAACTGTAATAGTTAATAAGGTATCTTTTATGTATCCAGAAATCACTTGTATATAACATAATTTCCCTACATTTCAAAGTAGAAATTGTAAAAACTAACGGTAAACTGACTACATTTGACCGTTAAGTGACCAGGAGAATCTAAATTTCCAAGGGTCAAATTATTATATCCTGAAATTGTTGTGATGGTTGTTGTTTGTCTTTTGGGAAATGGTGTGATAATTTGAGCACCTAAAGTAATTATGGTGGATACCTGCCTTTGTAAGTCACTAAGTGTGTTGGGATAGAGAAACCCAGTCCTGCCAGATATGTCCAAATATTCCAGATCCCATTGAATTTGCCTTTTTTTTTTTAACCTTACTTTAAAAAAGGAAGGATAATCTACCCCTTCATAACAACCTAAAGAAGTCTTTTATCTCCATCTGGCTGATTCCTTATGGCGAACTTAATGGCAGTAAGACAGTGTGAGAAAGATATGCCTAATTGTTCTCCAGTCATAGGTTTGTTTTCATTGTCACTAAAATACAGATTCTCTGATTTATTTATTTATTTATTTATGGTTGTAGCCATTTTCTTTAGGTGAAATATGATAACTTGGGTTGCTAGGAACTTGAAAAATGTTGAGAAAGATATAGTACTGTATAGATAAATAAACATGGTATGTTTTAACTTTCTCTCTAATTGCTTAAAGAGTATGAGTATGCTTTATTAATAATACTGATCAGTACTTACACTGTAAGCTTTTATATCAAATTTTTCGCCATCCAGGGAAAACTAATTCTGCCATTCAAGACTCATTTCTATTAGGATGCAGTGCTCCATGTTGAATACCTTATTTGGCAGTAGATAAAACAGGAGTTAATTCTGCTTATCTTACATTATTTAACAGTGCCATTTTAAAATAATTTAAAAAAAAACATGTTCCATTGCCAATCTTCTGACTGAGGAAAATTGTCAAGAAAGTAATACATGTTTTGGATGACAATAGACCTTTTAATTTTCAATATTTAATTATTTCAACCTGTATCATTTGTAATCTCATTTAACTCTAGGTATCTTAGGTTTCCTGTTATCTCTTCCCTTCTCCAGAAAGAAAAATAAGTAATTTACTGTTTGTTTGTTTGTTTGTTTTTTAAAACAGATGATTCAAGGAGGTGGGGAAAGAGAAAAATCTTTTCAGGATATTTGATCTACTTTGAGTGAATTTTTGAATACCTGAAATTTTCATAGCCTTATGCTAAGTAAATATTAGTCAAGTCCTTGTAGAGAAAGCAAATGTTTTCTGCATATGTTTCTCTCTATTATGAAACACACTAACAGTTGTTCCATTTCTATTTCATAGAAAATTACAACCTATAAATCTCATAAAAACCTTCCAAATAAATATGAATTATTTTAATTCTCAGTAAGGTTGACTTCAGAAATTATTTTTAGCTGTATATCATAATGTTTGCTCTTATCTTGTCATACTATCTATACTATGGATTACTAATTCTAAGCTCAAGCTTGCCATCTTGAGAATTTATTTATTACTTGTAAGATGGCTCTAACTCTATTAGTGTTTTAAGTAGACTTACAATTTATATTTAATCACATATTATGTTGGCACTGTTGATGATGATATAGGATAATAAATCTTGTCTAATTGCCAATACACTGGAACCAAAATAGAAAGCCAAATCAATGGTACT
The DNA here is from genome assembly GCF_003676395.1 of Aethalodelphis obliquidens. Taxonomy (NCBI): domain Eukaryota; kingdom Metazoa; phylum Chordata; class Mammalia; order Artiodactyla; family Delphinidae; genus Aethalodelphis; species Aethalodelphis obliquidens. The sequence continues at coordinate 4,172,090 of NW_020838011.1, forward strand.
TAGATATATCAGTTTAGGTATGTGTTGTCTTCAATTTTCTTTGACTTGGGGATCTATTATTAGCTATGATACTGCTGAAATGATCCTTTCTTCCCCTCACTTGCTTGATTTTGTATGGATTTATGAGCTTACTTGAGATTTATGATTTCCAAGTCATAGTTTTGAAGAGAAAAGTCTAAAAGTATATTGATTCTGAGAAAAGGAGAAGAGATGATTTGCCCAAGAACACTGAGCTGTAGGAAGTTTATTAGTTTGTCAGGGCTGCTGTAACAAAGTACCACAATGTGGGTGGCTTAAACAACAAATTTATTGTCTCTTTATCTCTCAAGACAAGTCTGAGATCAAGGTATCCACACATTTGTTCCTTCTAAGGTCTGTGAGGGAAGGAACTGTTCCAGGCCTCTCTCTTTGGCTTATAGATAGCAGTCTTCTCTCCGTGTCTCTTCATGCAATCTTCCCTCTATGTTTTGTCTCTATGTCTAGATTTTCTCTTATGAGGGCATCAGTCAAACTGGATTTCACTCTATCCTAATAACCTCATTTTAACTTGATTATCTTTGTAAAGTTCCTATCTCCAAATAAGGTCACATTCTGAGGTACTGGGGGTTAGGACTTCAACATAGAAATTTTGGTGGAGGACACAATTAAACTCATAACGGGAAGGAAAAGTTGCACTTTGGAAAAAGCAATCTGTAATTTTTTTTTACTAGTAAGCCTTTATCTGCTATTTAAAGTTAATTTTTAAAATATGAACTGTTTCTCTTGGCATCTGTTAGAGGAGATTTAACAAAATATGTTTTGACATATACTCAATAGTTTTAATGTGTCTGATGAAGGTAAGACGCGTATGGTTAAAAAATAAAATTAAATATTACATATCAGTGCAATTTTGATGGTTTATACAAGGAATTTTGTTCTTAAAGTATAAATAATTGAATAATAATAATTGAATAATTTAGTATAAAATTTGTACAATTTTACTATCATTAGCAATACATGTGTGCCCATTTTTATTTAAAAAAAAGAGTTCCTGTCTTTTTGAGTAAATCTGATCTATTTGCCCAACAAAAATATAGCATCCTAACTTATAGAACATGGGATTGCCCACATTGTATCATCAATCACCTATTCAACTTGGACTCTAAGCTTGAAGAACATTATTAATCATTTACTTCCTATGTCTTATGATAAGGAAATAGATGCCTGAAGCAGAGAAGAAACTTGCCAAATGCTATGCAATTAGTAGAAAATGTAGGGCAGGAACCCAAAAATTACAGAATAAAAATTCAACAAATTTTACAACTTTAAATGACCTTTGAGTTCAACAGCTTTGTAATTTTCTAGATGAGGGAATTAAGGCTCAGAGAAGTTAAATAATTTGTCAAAGTCATACAGTTAGCTCAGTGGCAGAGTAAATATTAAAATGCACATTTAATTGCTGCACTCATTTAGAAATCAGTTCAAGCAAGGTCAGTGTCATGGGATGTTTTAGGGGCCATTAGGTAGCCTACACTGATCTTCATCACCCCTTCCTCCAAATAACCCTACATGTAACTGCTAAATATAGTTAAGCAAATACATACATAGGTAGGAAAAATAGGGAGAATATCTGCAATCTTCAGACTATTGAAGTCACAGCTCAATTTGTACTACTGTTGGAATAAGTAGCCAGTCATTAGGAAGAAAAGTATATTAAAATTTAAGGACAAGACCCTCTGTCCTCCTACCATCTAATTCCCCAACTAGATTGCTATTCTTTAGCCCCTTCTGGAGCCTCTGGTGAATTCACTGATGTGTCCCATACACAATTCTTGTCAAGGCAGAAAGGAAATTAAGTCTAACTGTCAATTAGTTTTGGTGTGGTTTTTCTAATTATTATGGTGCCTTATATTTTTCCTTATTCAATTTTCATTTATCTTTTAATCTACCTAATTATATTAGTGTATTATCTGACTTTATTTGAAAACTTCCTTTTCTATCAGGAAATTTCTCCTTTCATTTTTAATCTTTTCGCATGGCCCCATATCAAATATTTATAAACACTTTTAAGGCTTCTCCAGCAAGACATGCTCAAACAAGCAAACAAACAAAATAATAACAATAATAATTTCTAAAAGCCTGTACATCATACTACCCTTCAACCTGTTCTCTTCTGATACTTTTTTTATCAAATCATACTAATAATTTGTAACTAAATTTATTCTTTATCTTTAGTGGGCTCAAATTCATGTTTTCCTTTCTTTCTGACTACTATAGAACCAATTCTTGCTAAGTGGAAGCAGTAGAAGAGGCATTGTGAAATAATTGCTTACATTCATAGTTGAGGCTGTGAGGAATTGAGAAATTTTACAATGGTTATACACTTAACAAGTGATGAAATCAGAACTCTTAACAAATAATTTTTCCAAAGTTTTTCTTAGTCCCACTATAATGTATTAATGCAAAGGCATTAACTGAATTCTTAGTCTGGGATGCTATAACAGTTATACCACTGACTGGGTGACTTTTAAACAAAAATTTATTTCTCACAGTTCTGGCAGGTGGGGAGCCCAAGATCAAGGAGCTAGAACATTCGTTGTTTGATGAGGAGGCTTTCTGATTCATAGGTGGCCATCTTTTTGCTGAATTCTCTCATGGTCGTAGTGGGAAGGAATCTCTCTGGGTTTTTTTTTTTTTTTTTTTTTTCGGTACGCGGGCCTCTCCCGTTGTGGAGCACAGGCTCTGGACGCGCAGGCTCAGTGGCCATGGCTCACGGGCCCAGTCGTTCCGTGGCATGTGGGATCTTCCCAGACCGGGGCACAAACCCGTGTCCCCTGCATCGGCAGGCGGACTCTCAACCACTGCGCCACCAGGGAAGCCCCTCTGGGGTCATTTTTATTAGGGAATTAGTCCCATTTATGAGGGCTCTGACCTCATGAGTTAATCACCTTACAAAGGGCCCCACCTCCAAATACCATCATATTGGGGGTTCAGTTTCACCATATGGATTTTGGGGGGAGGGGAACACAAACATTCAGTCTATAGCACTAAGTTAATCGTCTTTTATGCTCTTCATCATCAGTGAAAATTCTACATTACTCGATATTAATTGCTAGTTCCTTCATGATCCCCTTCACTCCATTTGATTCTGTAGAGCATAATCATGGTTCTCCTCTTGCTTCTTTAACTCTCTTTTCTTTTCCCTTTATGATTCCTTCTTTTATTTTTACCCCTTCTTCCAAAAATGAGTGTAATCCTTAGGATAATCCTCAGCTCTCTTATGTTCTCCAGAATAGGTTTTTTTTTTTCAATCTATGGATTATGATGATTGAGTTAGAAAATCAATTTACTGGATTGAGATTAGAATATTCTAATGAACCACAATAGAATAGAATGAACCTCATATAGTGAGCATTGGTACCAGTTGCAGAGACTTGTTTCCATTGTGTGTGTGTGTATGAGCTTTGTATTGGGTAAATATAAAATTTTTTAATAAAAATATATAAAATTTATTTCGATAGGGTCATGGTCAAAAAAGTTTCAGAAATACCTCCCTGTCTAGATTGTCTTCCTTGGCAATCAAAAAAAAAATCTTTATTTAGATGTAGTTCGTATGCCATAAAATCTATCCTCCTATAATATACAATTCAGTGGTTTATGGTATGTTTGCAGAATTGAGCAACTATCATCACAATCTAGAATTTAGAATATTTTCATCATCACAGAAAGAATAACTATACCTGTTAACACTCATTCACTATTTCTTTTCAAATTCCCAAGCCCTAGGCAACCACTAATCTACTTTCTGTCTATAGATGTGCCTATCTAGAGATTTAATATAGATAGAATAATACAATATATTGTAGCTTATGACTGGCTTCTTTTGCTTGGCACAGTGTTTTCAAAGTTCATATAACTTACAGCATGTATCAGTACTTCAGTTTTTTATTTTAATTTTTCTATTGAGGTGAAAGTCACATAGCATAAAATCAGCCATTTAAAATTGTACACTTATATGGCATTCCATACATTCACAGTGATATGCAGTAACCACATATATCAATTTCTAAAACCTTTTTGTCACCTCCTTCATTCTTTATTATTGCCTAAAGATCTTCCATTGTGTGAATATACCACATTTTGTTTATCATTCATCAGTTGATGGACATTTGGCTTGTTTTCATTTTTGGCTATTATGAATATTGCTGCTGTGAACATTTGTATACACATTTTTATTGTCAACCTTTTAAAATTCATGGAGTTCATGTATCATTTTAAATTCAGGTAATTATCACTTATGTTCCCCAAGATTGATTTATATGAGTACTTGAGGTTTAAGGGCTAGATAGTTTTTGAGTCTTTTTCTGTGTAAAGACTTACCTTAAAGTGAGCTTATCTTTGTCTCCCTTCCCACCAATTAGAATACTCCTGACTTTCCCTTTTTCTGCTACTAATACAGCCATTCTTGTCAACTTTAATACCATCCTACCCTTTCTTCCCACATCCTGAAAGTCAACAGAATTTTGATTAATTTCCACAAGTCTCTAACAGTCACACTCTCTATTTTCTTTATTAACATCATAATTTCTTCTTATTTGGGTGAGTACTATTGTTATCTTGTTATTCTTTCTACTATTTTTTCTCTCTAAATTCTCTCAAATCCATTTTGATCATCTCAGGCAGACTACGTTTCCTACTGTGAAGTTATAACCAAATCCAGACTCCACTCAAAGATATCAGTGCCTTGTCTCTGAAGCCCCTCCCTATCCCTCATGGCCTGTGTTTCCTGGGTCCTGAGCCTACTGATGGCAGTGCTCTCAGCTAGGAACACCAGACACATTCACTCGAGCCTGTATTACTTGTAGTAAGCTCCACAGACATTTCTGCCACTGAGGCCATTGTAGTGGCTGGTTCTTACTGTGATCTCAGGACTCACTTTGGCAGAAACTACCAAGGAACTTTGAGGAACAAGATATATTACTCACAGGTCCTGCAGGGCACACAGCATGCACAAGGGCCACACAGGAAGGTTGTAGATAGAGAGCAAATACGGACCTGGGGTTCTGCCTTTATTAGTATCTGTGGGTTCACTCTTTATTGGCTAAGTTGAAGCATAAAAGTGGGAGTTGGGGTTCATGAAAGGAGAAGCAGGACCACTCAAGTGGTCTGTTTTCTAGGTTATCAAGGGCTTTCTGAAAGAGGGAACTTCATGGGTGGGGGTGGCCTAGTTCCTTATCTGATTGTTTCACTATTAACTGTGTCATACAGCTGGAAATATGTTTATTCAATATGGATGTCTTTTGAAATGGACACCTTAGCAATCAAAAGTTTAATATCAGGTACTTTTAATCAGAAAGCTTAATGTCAGGAACATACACTACAGTCTGTTACATTTTTTTTGCCATAATACTTACCACCAATGAACACAACATAAATTGATGGTTCATTTTATGTCTCCCCCAATCAGAAGTTAGGCTCCATGAGGGTAGAGTTTTTTTTCTGTTAGTTTACTGCTATGCTCCAGCTCTTTGGACTGTGTGTAGGAGCTCGATAATTATTTGTTGAATTAACTAAAAGTCAAACCCAGACCTCTCTTGAACATAACCTAATATATATTTTCATTAGTAACACATATTATTTCTTGTTTTATACCTGTAGCTATAGCAAAAGTAGATTTCTTGCCACTTCCTAAATTAACTTCTGTGTTAATTTCAATTTGAACAAAATGGAGAAATGGGTGAGAATGGAAATGACTGAGGCTAGAGTGGTATGGCTCAGGATTATGGAGAAGGGTTGGTCAAAGTAGTTCTGAAATCAGGGTTATCTCAAAAGGCGTCTTAAAGCAGTGGAGACACAGAAAAGGACATAAAATATGATCTGAAAAAAAGCATAAAAACCAAATGAGATTTATAGTGGAGACCAACAACATGAGATCTACATTGTAGACATCGAGGCAGTTAGAGATCTCAGATCAGCAGATCTGGAGGCAGATAGTTGTTTTACTGGTTGTCTGTGTGTACTTCGGCCTCCCAGATGACTCTCTATGGCTTTATTTATACCATTGCATCTACTAGGAATGGTTTTGTATATAATTCTCATATTGACTTAAAACTCTGGCAGTATTGAAATATACTAGATGTGTAACTTTGATCAAGCACTTATTATGTGCCTGGCACTATGCTTGACAATTGATTTAGTTCCTATGAAGGAGGTTCAAATTATTATCCTTATTTCATAAAGAAGACGAAAACTACTTAAAAAGTTTGAGAAAGTTGCTCATGAATAAATAGCTTTTGGATAGGAACCATAACATTTATATTCATTACATTCATATTCATCTCCTAGAGAATAAAGCTTAGTTTTTGGCATATAATAAAACTCAACAGCTGTTTGTTGAATGAATGGCTGAGTAGATAGATAAATAAATTGTATTAACTTACAAATAGTAATAAGAGGTTCACATCAGATGATATTTCCCAAATGAACTGTTTGAGTGTTTTTGAAGATTTTAATAATATTTGTTAGAGAGTTTTCGAAAATTCTCTTGGCTTGTTTTAAATCCTTTTTCTTGGCAAAACTTGCTTTAATTGATTTAGTGTTACGGTAAACAAGCACATAAACCATACAAAACACTATAATTATGTAATTCACCACTTTTTTAAAAGTGCAAATATTATTCTGTGGGCTTATGTTTCCTCTACAGAAACTGATCAGGGGACCACAGGTACAGAAGAAACTTCAACTCTTCGTAAATCCTATCTGTGCAGTTATTCTTCCTTTTGTGATTTTTTGCTTCAGTGAAAACCACAATTACTTCAGCTTCACATGGTCTCCTATTTTGTCTTGTGAACAAATTTATAGCCCAGTGTGTCCTTAGACGGAGAAGTTAAAATTCTTAGTTTATCCAGATGTTGTAATGTGAGAAAAGAAATATAATTTAAATGCGTATGTTTGTAAAAAGAGCAATTTATGAGAAAGTGTGAATTATCTAAGAGACTATAGATGAATCCTTTTTTAATATATGTTTAAAAATATATTTCCCAATATTAGAAAATTTAAACCATGTGACTTGTGATATTTATGGCAATGTGGTATCTCAGAATACTATAAATTAAATAACATACCAGCAACTTGTGATTAATAAAAACCTCACTTATGTCACAATTCGTTTTCTCCATAAATATCACTGCATTAATTTGTGTCATGTGAAATTAAATACTGCAGAGACTTATAAGTATTATAGATGTGAAAATTCCATGTGTTCTCAAGGCCCCCTTCTGTGATATGACCTCATCTTTGAGACCACCCAAATAAAGAAATGCTTTTGACGCTTTGAGTCTCCAAGCATCTTTATGTAAATGATCATCTTTTGCCAAAAGTTCAGGCTTTTTGTGATGAATTCTTAGTGCATTTCTGAAATAAGATTTATGGGTGATCCAAGCAAAATTGTAGGACCAAAATAAATTGTTTATTAGTGCAGCAAACTAGAGATAGAAAGGCACTTATTCAATAAATACATGCTAAGCATAGTGTTAGGTATTGGGATCTGGTGGGATCTGTTCTGTTGTATTTGAAAAAATAACCCCATAAAATAAATATGATGTATAAATTGCTTGTATTGACCCTAGAATTTTATAACCTTGAATACCCTGGAGATTCGGATTTTCTCTCAATAACTTTTTTCCACATAGGAACGATCAATTCGTTACCTTAGATTTAAATGTTATCATTATAGTACACAGATTTTAAATATATCTGCATCCTGGCTCCCTGGAGAGGAAACATTTTATTTTCATTTTTAAACTTTCAAGTGCCTAAACATATTTCATACATGGTAAATAGACATTTAATGCATATTGAATGAGTGAGTGATTGAGTGAACCTGCATCTGATTTCTAGTTCTTCCAATTTCTCTACTGTTTTTTTCAGGGAAACCCCTTATATTCACAACATGATGTGAGTTTTTTCCTAAATTAATATTCATATGATATTAAATTATGCTTTGGTAAAATAGAAATCAAATGATTAATATTTTCCCATAAATGTATGAACTAGAATAGAATCTCTTTTTTGCAGAGACTTTGGACAAAAAGTCTGTTCAATTAAAATTGATATATATAAAGAATATTTTTAAATACCTCTACTGACTTGCATTCAACAAATACTTATAAAAAGCCTGCTAAATTGCATTCACTTGGACAGATGTAAAACATAACTAGAGAAAGCTTACTAATTACGGAAAGCTAGATATTATTTACACTTTATTATAGAATGACAGTTGATTTTTAAAAAAATAATAACTGGTCTCTTTTTCTTGGATGTTCATGTGAGGGAAAAAAAACCAATACGAAACTTTGGCCAAATAAGTGTACAAACAAGAAGAATGAAGAAACATTGAAAACTGCATTAATGGTTATTTTTAAACTGTTTGTTTAAAGTGAAATACTTTCATTCTCAAACCAAGTGGCCTCTGTCATTCAACCTAATTCTGTTTTCTGAATTGGGCATTTACTGATAAACAGATAGGTTGAAAGCATACTTCAAACCAAGAGAAAGAGAATAACTCCATCATACCTACACCATCAGCAGTACTAGAAAAATAACTTAAAAATTGACATTTTCATAAAGCAGCCTTACGGGTGTATGTATGTATGGTATGTCTGTGTGATTTGTAATCCTTGTATATATTGAAAAAGCAAGCATAAATAAATGTAATAATTGCAGTAAGGTATATGCATATAGTCATCATTTGTAAATATCAGTGTGTCACTTTAGAACTTTAATAATTAAGTTCAAATTTTAGTTTTTAAATAATAAACTTGGCAAAATGCCTTCTGAAATCATTATCAATTCAGTAAACAAGGTAATTAAAAAAAAAAACTTCCTCAAATATTAGGAACAGAATCCTGTTTAAATAACAGGGAAATGTATCAGCCATAGTCAACATTAACAAGGATCTTGGAAATACTAGAGCATTCCAAGTGATAAATAAATATGAAATTAGATGATCAGCAGGATATAATTAAAATTCAATTCAATGACTCCAATATCATTGACAGGAAGATGTGTCAACTGTGGAAATAATTTTGGATTTATGTATTTTTAGTGATGGATTTGTTTCTTGGAGTTGGGCAGATTTCTAGGCATTAAAATGATTCTTTCACTAAAAACAACTTACATTTTACCTTGTAATCCTGAAATTATAATTTGGAAACTTATTAAAATCTGTAAGATATCTTTGCTCCCATAAACTCTTTTAGAAATAGAGAGATTGGAAAATTCATATTAGATTAACTCAGTATATTATTATTAATATTAGAAGGCTCTCTATATTATTTATTAAAAGTTGCATACATCTTTTTTATAGCTGCACTCAAAGAATATGTATTACATTCTATGCCAGTTAAATCAAAGATCTGAAAATCTCTTTACAAATGTCAGCATTTTCTTTTTATCACATCTGTTTAAATATACTTATAAAGTGATATGGTTTGATTGAAGTGTGAAAAATAATGCAGTTTATCCCTTCATTCTTTTTTGGTATGAATCACAGAAAGCTAATTATGAGTGTAATCATCCTTTCTGCTCTCCCCTTCAACAACTTATTGATTCAAGTAAATGTCTGTTTGTAATAATACATTTCGAGCGCTTCCTCTACTAAGAGTTTGAGCAAGACTTAATGAGATAATTCATTTTGAATAACATTGAGCATTATAAGATTTTAAACTTGTGTTTTAGTAATTTTATAAACACTCGTTAAAATCATTTTAGATACTCCCAACTTTCTTGGGTAAACCAGAGACAGACATGCTGTTCAAACCTCAGCTGGTGAAGCTGTGCTGTTTTCTTTCATAGTGTCATATTTTGTTTTGTTTTTCCATCATAGTCTTCATGATTATTTTGGGGCTATTTAATCATTTGTATATTTAATTGTTTTTAATGTTTATCCCCTGCCTCCATTTATGTTGTAAATTCCATAAGGTCATGAATCAATGCTTTATTGACCATTGAATACCCACAGCCTGGAACAGTGTTGGACACTTCCTTTAATGATCTATTTTTATTTGTTGAATGAATAGATGAAGTTAATCATTGATTGATATTTATTATTCAGGCATGTCAGAATATGTATTTCTCAACCATCATTTTGAAAACTGGTTTTTATTTCATGACTTTTTTTTTAATGATTTGAGGAAGAATCAGGGTAGATGTTTAGAACTTTGATTTTAATCTATTTCAAGAAACTTGCTATGTGATCCTGAAAATGTATTATATAAAAACTTTCCATTAAATATTTTTGTAGGTGGGAAAATTTTACTAACCTCAGTGGTATATTTTGTAGTTGAGCTGAACAAATAAAATAGAGTGCTGGACATGCCCTATGTCATTTCACGACAGTTTTCCCATGTATACAAATAATCCTGGGTATAGCCTTTATCACCTGTTTCCTGTGATTTTTTTTAATGTGGTTTTTGAGGTCAGTTCATAAGGCTTTGAAACTTAAGTGTGTGAGGTACTTTTCTGCCTTTCAGAATATTTTATTGTTTTTATTGTTGTTAGAGAGAAGAGAAAAATCTGTTTATTCAGAATCCTTCTGGTGGCTTTGCCTCAAAGTTGGGGAAAGGTGAGAGTTCACTTCTGACCCAGCCCAACATATTTCACTTTCAATATTCACTAGTGTCCAGAATTATCCAGTGTGTGCTCAGGTTTTTTGTTTGTTTTGCCTAGGGTTTATGTTTTCATTTTGGCTAACTTTTTTCACATTCCTTTTTTTTGGCTGCATTGGGTCTTCGTTGCGAGCGGGCTTTCTCTAGTTGCGGTGAGCAGGGGTTACTCTTCGTTGCAATTGCTGAGGCTTCTCTTTTTGCGGAGCACAGGCTCTAGGCACGTGAGCTTCAGTAGTTGTGGCACGTGGGCTCTAGAGCACAGGCTCAGTAGTTGTGGCGCACGGGCTTAGTTGCTCCGTGGCATGTGGGATCTTCCCGGACCAGTGCTTGAGCCCGTGTCCCCTGCATTGGCGGGCGGATTCTTAACCACTGGGCCACCAGGGAAGTCCCTTTTTTCACATTCTGACTGCTTATTTTTCCTACTTTGTAGGAAAAATTGTCATCAGTATTTATGAAAAAAAACTATCTGGCTACTCTTCCTATCCTACAGTTTGCATATTTAGCAAGTATCTGGACTTTCCTAGGCTGAGAGATTTGATTGGTTAATACATTCCTCATTTACCGATATCACCAAATAGAGATTTCACTGTATTTAAAGCCAGGACTTACATTCAATATTTAGTGTTTAGTTAACTTCTTAATGAAAATATATTTGTTTTAAAACATTGCTAATAAAAGTTTTCACTGGGAGTAAAAAAAAGAATAAGCATTTCATTTTGCAAGCAGCATCATCAATTTGGAAACTTACTCCTAACAAATACATTCTAGTGGAATGAATTTTAACTTTTAGCTTCTGCAACCAGGTAGTAGGAAACTTTGGCTAGAAACTGTACCAATGTGGAGATGAGGATTTGGTCAGGGTCTTTATGATTAGATTTATTTTCTAATTTCGGGTGCATTACACAGACACTAGTGTTCAGCACTGACTGGGTGAGTTTATATATGTGAAAGCTGTTGTAAAGCTTGTGGATAAAGGATTTATAAACCCTGCTGTATATGTTTTTCAATATTGAAGATTACCAAAGAGGTTATTACAAGGTCTTTTCTGCAGAAGATTTACCCTGCTGAATTAGAAAATGTCTTAGCATTGCTTTCCTTAAGGATAAAACAAAACAAAAACTTTTAAGCCACTAAAAGCTCTTTATCCTTTCCAAGGAATATAGTGTGTTTGCGGGGAGAGAGGAGGGGACGAATGTAAGTAGGTACTGCTTGTATATTTCTGAATCGCGTTTGCAGTGCAGTAGAGAGTTCATTCACTGTTCAGGAATTCCTTCCCTTCAAAATTAAATGTCATTTAGTCTTAACTTGAGACATCACTGTTTATTCAAAACTTATATATATCCTTCTCTAAATTTACTATATATTTCTTGTTAAAATCTATATGACTACAGATTTTCTCTGTTATATGACAAGAATAACATAAACTTTAAATTTGGCTATTTGCAATAAAGAAAATCATATATTTATATACTTCAGTAAAAGTATAATGACTACCTTTGAGAATTTATGTCACATTTTAAAAGTAAAGTAGTGATTTTCCATCTTAACTGCAGTAGATTTTCACACAAAGGAAATTTTCATATTAGTTTTTGTGATACAATATTAAAATGTATTAAAATGTTAGGAAAGAAATCTTAAAATTCTTAAAATAATAATATTATGCTGTTATGTTTTGTGCTATTAAAAAAAAGGCCCCTGTCAGACACAGTAATTGGAATATTTAACTTGCATTTCATATTTGGAAATAAGGCTTCATTTCATCAAAGGACTGGCAATCCATAAACTTTATATTATTGAAAACTAGTGTGATATTGTCACATTGCCTTATGTATTTCCTGACAGAACTCCCCTTCCTTTGTTCTTTCTGTTTGTGTGACACACAAGAAGAGTCATTGCATCTTTTCTCTCACTTGTATGACTTTCTAGTTCATGCCTCACATTCTTAGCATTTTGGGCTAAACCATATTTTCCTGGTGTACACTAAATGGGGATGATAATATTGACAAGCTTTTATAGTTTGGAGTTTGAAATACAATGATACTTTTTTTAAAATTAATTTTTATTGGAGTATAGTTGCTTTGCAATGTTGTGTTAGTTTCTACTGTACAGCAAAATGAATCAGCTAAACATATACATATATTCCCTCTTTTTGGATTTCCTTCCCATTTAGGTCACCGCAGTACATTGAGTAGAGTTTCCTGTGCTACACAGTATGTTCTCATTAGCAATGATACTTTAAAAAAAATAAAATGATACTTTTAAAATTAAAACACCCAATATGTATTAGCAATTACCATCATCATATTGCCTTTTGTGTCATCAATTTCCAGACTCTTTTATCTTTCACCTAATCTGTTTGAATAATTATTTGTTAGTGCTTTTTAAGATTAATTTCATTAATATTATTATTACGTTATTCTTTTATGCTGTAATCTTCCACTACCCTGTATTTGGACTATATTCTGAATCTAATTTGAACCCTCTTTCTGATTTGACTGCTGTTTAGTTCCTGTCTGCCATCTACTCCCAAATCTCTTGTGAATATAATTTCTTTTCCCCATACTTATTGAGTTATAATTGACATAGAATACCGTGTTTGTTTAAGGTGTACAACGTGTTGATTTGATACCCATGTATGTTGTGAAATCATTACCACATTAGAAGTAATTCACACCTTCATCACCTCACATAATTACCATTTATTTTTTTGTGATGGGAACATTTAAGTGTTCTTAGTAACTTTCAAGTATATAATACAGTTTTGTTAGCTATAATCACCATGCTGTACATTAGATGTTCAGAACTTATCCATATTACAACTACTGGAAATTTAAACCCTTTGACCAACATCTCCCCATTTCCCTTAACCCCCAACCCCCAGAAACCACTATTTTATTCTCTGTTTCTATGAGTTTGGCTATTTTAGATTCCATATATAAGTGGTATCTTACAGTATTTGTCTTTCTCTGGTCTGACTTAACCTTACTTAGCATAATTTCCTGAAGGTTCATCATTGTTTGTTACAGATGGCAGGATTTCCTTTTTTCACATGACTTAATAATATTCCATTGTGTGTGTGTATATATATATATATATATATATATATATATACACCACAGCTGCTCTATCCATTTATCCATCAATGTATACTTAGGTTGTTTCCATATCTTGGCTATTGAGAGTAGTGCTGTAATGAACAAGGGGGTACAGATATCTCTTTGAGATCCTCACTCAAAATGCTGAATATAGCTCTCTTTGCTCAGAATTTCTGCCTGGAATATTTTGTTATCTTTTCTCCTATATTCATATATTATTTCGTCTTTAAAGGACATCTCAAGTTTGCTTCCTTCAAGAAATCTGTCTTAAGAAACTAAACAAATTTATCGCTTCATTACTTTGTAATCTGTTTCACATTTTCATTGTACTTTATGATGGTTAAACCTTACATAGGTTGTGCACTCTCTCTTCAACTCTAAGATTCTAGAGTGAAATGGAGACACTTAGGAAGATTCTCAGTACTTTTGCTCTGGACCATCTGTCCATCTGCTCTCCCCTGCTGTGAGCTTTCACCCATCTGATCTTGTTGGCATTATTCTATAATCTTTGGGTTTTAGTAATCATCGATGCTATCTTTTGCCTTTGGGGATTTTGCTACACTCACATTATTAGGGTTCTCTAGATTGTTTTCCAGTTATATTCATGACATGAAATTTCTAAACTGTCAATTTTCACATATCACAGTTATCTATATTATCTATATCTATCTATCTATCTATCTATCTATCTAGGTCAATATGAAGTGATTTATTATGAGGGATTGACTCACAATTATGAAGACTGAGAAGTCCCATGATTTGCTGTTTGCAAGCTGGCAGCCCAGGAAAACCAGTGATGTAGTTCCAACCCGTACTCAAAAACCTGAAAATCAGAGGGCCACTGGTGTAGGCTCTGGCCTATGTCTGAAGGCCTGAGAGCAAGGGGCATCAATGTTAGAGGGCAGAAGATAGTTATCCCAGTTCAAGCAGAGAGAAAATTTACACTTCCTCTGCCTTTTTGTTGTATTCAGGCCCTCACCAGACCACCTTAAATTGGTGAGGGTGATCTCTGTTAGTCTACAGAATCAAATGCTAATCTTTGTTAATCTTTTCCAGAGATGCCCTCAGAGAGGTGCTCAAAAATAATGGTTTAGCAGCTACCTGGGCATCCCTTAGCCCAGTCACAATGACACATAAAATTAACCATCGCACACGAATGTTTATCATTTTCTTGATTTCATATGATACCTCTGAAGCTCCTTCTGCCAGACTTTTGGAATCCCATTCTGTATAGGACCACTCCGAGGCCTGAGATAATCACCAATGTGGATGGAGAATTTAAACAATATCCATGTCTTGTGTTTAGTAACTCCCAGCAGCCACATTGTAACTGATAAATACACATTTAGAGTTAAATTGGCATATCTTTTAAAATTTCTTTTGAATTGTATAATTCTTTTTACTGGATTCTTGTTTATCTTGAAATTATAATTTTACTCGTAAGAACACTTCGAACAGCCAGTTTGGTGTTTTTGACATTTAGGAAAAGGCTGTGATAATAGTGATATGTGAAGTTTGACTCAGTTTTAAAAATTTTTGTCCCTCATGAATATAATTGGAAGACAATGTAGAGTATAATTTTATTAAATGTTGAAAACTTATAACAAGTAGATATGAGTTCATTTATTCAAACACTTGCTACATTTTTTAGGCACCCTCCATGTGGATAATGTCACTTAAAGGTCACCATTTCGTATATATATCCTCAAAAAGAATGATTAATGTTACCCTCGTGCTGAAGCTCCATAAGTCAGAAGGATAGCTTTACAGTAATTGTTTTATGACATCCCTCTCATTAGGACATTTTTTCCCTGTAATTTCAGAAATTCTAAATTTCATGCTTTTCTTTCTGACCTCAGAACATAATTGCCCTTGGTTATTTCTTTATGGTGTCAATTTTAATTGTCACTGTGTTACACTTAATTAAATACTAAAGTATTTAAATTATATGTATTCTTTGTCGAAATAGACTTTTGAAATTCAGTATATTAGATGCTTACTGGTAGTAGATGTACTTTTATAGAAAGTAGATGATAGTTTGATATTTCACTGGATTTCCAGTGTTATTTTTGCTGCCAAACATTTCAGACTAGATTTTCAGAGCACATTTTTTAAAATTTGGATAAGTGTGTTGGCATGTAAAACAGCACAGAGAAAATACTTATATTTAAGAAAATTATGTCATAGGTTCTGCTGAAACTTAAAATTGGGAATATTTGCTTTTTGGCAGCATTTAAGTAATGAAGAATTTTTAAAAGGCATTGCCAATACTTTATTATAGGCAGTAACCCACTTCCAGATATGTAAGTGTCCTTCTCTATAATTAAGAAACACCTTTAAAATCATTAGCCTTGACCTACAAATAGTTTAATTTACTTCTTTCTCATAAGGAACCAGATCTATTTTCTTTTTATTTTAAAGTTTTCAAAAGAGGCTTTTTTTCCCCTTCTTATGATCATTGGGATACAGGGGGGGAAAAAAACTTAACACCTATTAGTAATCTGTTTTTAGTGCTGAACCTGGATTATTTATGTATTATATATAATGCATAATATAAAATATGTGTATAATAAATTATATATATATGGAATGTTATATTTTTTAAATTAACGGCCCAAACTATGTTTAAGCAAAGGGATGGTAATATTAGACTCTGTGTGGGTCATTCATAGTATTTTTCTTTTATTGATTTGGTAATTCTTCAGTATCATCCAACAGTTTCAATGTCCACTCTTTAAACATTCCTTCATAATTGATTCTGCACTGTATTAGTAATATATAGCCCAAAACTTAGTGGCTTAAAACAGTAAAGGTTTATTATCTTCTGTGGTTTTTTTAGGTTAGGAATCTGGGAATAGTTTAATTTGCTGGTTCTGACTCCAGGTCTCTCATAGGGTTGTAGTTACCCAAAGGAAGGGTTTCTTGTGGCTGGAGGGTCAGCCTCCAAGATGCCTCACTTGCCGGCCTTGCAAGTTCATTCTGGCTGTCGGCATAGTGTTCATCCTTTTCTGGACCTCTCCTTGGGGCTGCTTGAATGTGCTCAAGATTTGGTGACCGGCTTTATACAAAGTGAGTGATTGAAGAGAGGTTAAAGCTGCAATGTCTTGTTAATGAACTGCTCTTGGAAATCACACACTTTCTACCAGGCTGTGTCCATTAGAAGTGAGTCACTAAGTAAAGCCCACATTCAAGAGGAAAGGGAAAAAAAATGGAGAAGTAGCAAGGAATGATGAACGTATTTTAAAACTGCCACGTGCACATGTTTAATACAATCTTTCTCCCTCCAAGGGTTATCTTATCTACTGCTCTGGTTTGAGAACTACCTTACAATTCTCAAATTTATGAAGATCTCTCTTCTAAATCACTGACCTGTATTCAACTTCCTACTAGATTTTGTTCATGGCACTACAATCTAATCACTTGCTTATGCCAGAAACCTGGTAGTCATCCTTGTACCCTCACTTTTACCCTTCATGTTCAACCAATCATCAAATCATGTAATTTTTTTTGTCCCTAAACATAGGTCAAATATGTTCTCTGTCGTTACCCATTTAAAGCAACTGTTTTATCTTTACCGCTGCAAAATAGCCTTTTAATTTGCATTTTCTTATCTATGCTTACAATTTTTTCTTAGTAAATTTAATTTTATTTAATACATGGGATTTGGGGTAAACAAAGTATAAAAGTAAGGAAATGAAAAATAAATAAAAATATAAGCTGTATTGCTAATAGTTTTTAATATCACAACAAACAGACACATAGGGCAGGCTGAAGATTTTAGTTTCTGCCTAATAGAGAATAGACTGCACCATTTATTTTTGAGTGGATCATTGAATATGTAAAACAATCCATGGAAAACCAGATTTGAACAGTGCATTGAAGGCTTGGCCCAGGGAGAGATATATATAAGTGCTTGATTCATCTGTCCTAAAACTAAGTAGCAGTGGCCGGCATATTGTCCATTTAGTGAAAATCTAAATGAAAATCTTCCTTAAATAGATACACAGTGCTTTTCTCTATGTTATATATATGATCATCAACTAAGTAGTACGCTCTTCTACATTTCTTCAGTGGCTACTGATACTCCACCTTCTGCATTTATTCTCCTCTACATCTATCCTCTTCAGCTACTTACTGTTATTACCATGGTTTTAGACTATAGTCTACTCATACATTCTAGACTCATGAACCCAAATGAAAATTAAACATTCCTGAGTGTTATCCTGACACCTTAAATTCAACATGTTTAAAAAC
This sequence comes from Aethalodelphis obliquidens, assembly GCF_003676395.1. Classification (NCBI taxonomy): domain Eukaryota; kingdom Metazoa; phylum Chordata; class Mammalia; order Artiodactyla; family Delphinidae; genus Aethalodelphis; species Aethalodelphis obliquidens. The sequence continues at coordinate 4,190,085 of NW_020838011.1, forward strand.
TTAATTAATTATACTGGGTTAATGCCCTCAACCAACTAACTGGCTGCTTACCTCTTAATCTGTGTTTAGTCTTTTACTTATTGATATCTTTTGTCCTAAAATCCTATGTCTCAAGTAGCACTCCCTTCTTTGAATGCTACCCTGTAAAGCCCTAGGGTTATCCTAGCAAGTCTCTGACCCCTGTCCTTGAGTCCAGGAGGAATCAATTGACTCTGGTCATCACCTTTTAGCACCCTGCTCCCGCCCTCACCCCATCTTTAGACTGGTATCTTTAGTTATCATAACCCACATCCACCAAGAATTTAAAGCATTTTGAGTCAAAGGTCATCAAGCAGGATTGCAGTAGGAAAGCCCAAGAAGAGAGTAACAAAAAACAAGAAGTTTTAACAACAGATTGGCTGAGGTCTCAGAAAAGGAAGAATAAGAGTGATTTGTGCAGAAACAAGTGAGCAAGAACCGGGAGCTAATTCTCCTGTTGTTTAATCCTTGGTCAGGAGCACTTTTAATTAGGGATGTGTTCTGCATGGAACTTGGGCAATTCCTGAGGTTCTGGACGTCCTTAGCAGAGAAGCTTAGTTTCATTTGCGTCCTCTTAGTCCCATGGTCAGTGGGTAGTTCCAAAGTGCAGCATCTTAACAGAAGTCTACCAGATTTCACATCTGAAGCTTTTCCCATTTATTCAGCCAATGTCTATTACACACCTAATAGGTGACACTCTGTTCTTTGTTACCACAAATTAACTCATGGTATGAAAATGAGAAGGACCTCAAGAATATGCCATCTGGGCTTCCCTGGTGGCGCAGTGGTTGAGAGTCCGCCTGCCGATGCAGGAGACGTGGGTTCGTGCCCCGGTCTGGGAAGATCCCACGTGCCGTGGAGCGGCTGGGTCCGTGAGCCATGGCCGGTGAGCCTGCGCGTCCGGAGCCTGTGCTCCGCAACGGGAGAGGCCACAACAGTGAGAGGCTCGCGTACCAAAAAACAAAAAGAAAGAAAAAAAAGAATATGCCATCTTTTCCCCGTATTATTTCACTGGCTAACTTGCATTGAATTGTTGACATTTTCCGTGTCTTAGTTGTGTTCTCTAGTAACCAAAATCTCTCCGTTGTTAGCATGGTAGCTGAATGGTAAGAAAGACAAAACAACAACAACAAAAATCTTTTAACTTAAGCATATTTTTCCATTGGACTTTAGTTGCTGATTAAAGCATTTAGCAATGTAATTAAAATAATTTAAATAGCTAATTAGATATGTTATAGAATAGTTTCCAGTAATACATTCCTTTAAACAAAGCATTCATTATTCAGGAATGCAATTTATCACTGAATTACTGATACTAATGCAATTATATGTTAAATGGAAGAAAGCATCCACAAATCAACCCTAGTACCCTGTAAAAATTTCCATATCTATAACTTTTGAATAATCCTTATAGGCTCAAACGAGATACATGGGAAATTTGCCCTCGACATTTTAGTTGACTTTGCCACTGTCTGGTTCTAAATCATGTTTTTGACAGTTAAGACCCAAATTAAAGCTATGTCTGTGTACGCGTTTTAGCAAAATGGACTGATGAGTTTAATCAACCAAATTGTCCACTTAGTCAAACAATGCTTTGACTTTATTATTTGCTTATTTTTATTTCTTTGTTAAATTGTTTTTTAACAATATGACTTAATAGGTTAGGTTAACAAAATATAGCAAGATCAACTCAATGTTTGGAAGCAGTTTCAATCTGATTTTTAAAAAATGGCTATACCAAAGTTAAGAAAAAAATTGTCTCAGCAAATGCTCAAAATTGAGTTTACTGTAAAGCATTCTGAAAAATTCTGATTTCAAGAACATTTTATTTAAAAAGTAAGCAAAAAATATCTATTATTCTATTTAAACTGATTGAAAATGTGAAACTGGATTCCCAAATTGGAACATTTTTATTTTTCAATGATTTTATTGCTTAAAATGCTATATACAGTAATGAAAATATCTTTTTCCATTAAAATAGAATCTGAGTGTTAAAAAGGACTTCATGTTTAAACAGCCATCTAATTTCTAAGTGATAAATACATATATTTTAGGAACCATAGAAACACACATTTCAGAAATTCAGTGTCTATTGTGAGACTACCCTGTCAAAATGTTGACTCAAGAACAAACTTTAAAAATATTGTTACCGGGCTTGCCTGGTGGCGCAGTGGTTAAGAATCTGCCTGCCAATGCAGGGGACATGGGTTCGAGCCCTGCTCCGAGAAGATCCCACATGCCGCGGAGCAACTATGCCTGTGCGCCACAACTATTGAGCCTGCGCTTTAGAGCCCGTGCCCTTCAACAAGAGAAGCCACCGCAATGAGAAGCCTATGCACCACAACAAAGAGTAGTCCCCGCTCACCACAGCTAGAGAAAGCCCGCTTGCAGCAACGAAGACCCAATGCAGCCAAAAATAAAATAAATTTATAAAAAAAAAAAATTATTACCACCAATCTTTGTGTTAACTCTCTTTGATCAGTGCTGTGGATGTGCTAGATTCAGGTGTGTGTGTTTCCGTGTGTGTATCTGTCTGTCTGTGTTTGAGGGGGATTGAGGACAAAACAAGAAAGATGTTGAATGACAACCAGAATGGAATTAACTGTGCAGTGCAGCTTGAGTGACCTATTCGGAAGTTATGCATGTGGTCTTTGGTACATGTATAGTTTTTCCAAAATGGTATAGAAATGATATAAAAACGAATGTCATTTTCTATTTTGAAATAATAGGTATGGTTTCATAAACCAAATCAATATTTTCTGTAGAGTTTCAAGTGAAAATATTTATAGTAATAAAATCTCTTTTTCCCTATTCCCACTCTTTTTACACTTTCTTGCTTCTCTCCTCCCTTCTTTGCTTTCCACATTTCATGCTTACTAAAAAAGCCATAAGAAAAGGTGAATGTATTTATTTAAATACATTTTTATGTATGTGCCAGCATTAGTGAGTTAATCAACTATCAATGCAAATTTATAGCTATCATATATTTATCTCTATAATTAATTCTCTTATGTGAAAATCACCTTACTAGCTGGTTGGTAAAGAATTTAAGAATTTCAATTATGTGCTTTTAAACGAAGACTTGTTGAGTTTTTACAATTAAACATTTGACTGTTTTCCAATAATGTACTGATTATATTCACAGTCTTGGATTGTGAAACTGTTAAATCTGACGTGAAAAGATAGACAGTTTGCTGTATAAAAATGAAATACATATATTCAGCAAACATATGAAACCAAACAACAAACTAGAAAAACATATTTGCCACAAGTATAAAGGACAACTTTTCAATTTTCTTCTATCCAAACAACTTTTACAATAACAATGTATAATAAAAAAAGATGAAGGGTCAAGAAACATGGAAATATATTTCATTGTATAAATAAAATGGTGAAAATTCAAATAAGGACGTTATATCATTCTTTGTCTATCACATTGGCAAAATACAAAGGAATTGGTAATGTGTAGTTTTGAAGAGGAAAGTACTGCTGGTGGAAGTGTACATTTTTAAGATTTTTGGACATCTAGTTGTTGATATTTGCCAAATTTCAAATATATTTATGCCTTCATCAATTTCATTTATTAACATATACTGTAAAATATATTTGGATAGTTATATATTTTCTAAAATGTTATAGCCAAGGTACACAGGTAAGTTTATACTTCTTGCAGTATTATGACACAAAAACACTGGGACATTTCTTGTTTTTTGAATTTTATTTTATTTATTTTTTTATACACAGGTTCTTTGTAGTCATCCATTTTATACACATCAGTGTATACATGTCAATCATTTCTAAGTGCCCATTAACATAAGACCAATTAAATAATGTTTTATATGTATATGTAATGTAGCCATTAAAAATGAGGGATACAACATAGGAATGAAAAGACTTCCACCATATATTGTTAAATTAATAAGTAAAATAAATCAAGATATGAAACAATGTGTGTAGTGTGACACTACCCGATTAAAAGTTACTTAAGAAAATTAAAAGAGGGATGGGAAGAAATAGACAATGTTTGTTTTTTTTCTGTAGACAGTTCTAATAGAAAAGTCACCACATTTTTAACTGCTTACCTCTTGACGGTGTGGGAAGGGAGCTGAAGGAAAATTTAATTTGTCTCCTTACAAATCTCTATTTTCTTAAAGAACATTCACTATTTCTATAATTAACTCAAAAAATATACTGATTATGTTATTACCTGAAACAATGAAACTGTTTCAAAATTGAAATAGATTATTTAAATAAGTATATATAAACTCAAGAGCAGTACGTTTTTTGTTGTTGTTCATGGTTTCTATTAAAAAACAAAACAAATACACACAGTATTCCCGAGGTTAATCTGAGAATCTTGTTTTACAAACTGCATGATATTTCTGTATAGTCTTTACCTCACATACCGGCCAGTGTTTTAGAAAATCCAGAGTGCTTTGTTCCATTTATAAGAAAAATACCTGTGAGATAAGGTTTCTAAGAAATAATTGTTATAGCTAGATTTTTAAAAATTCTGTCAAGTTACTGAAATGAGAGATAGTCTACTTTTAGTTAAAATTATGAATTGCAACTGCTTTATTCCTTTATATTAGTATATCAGAAATGGGTACTTTTCCTTTCTATGTAACAAAGATGACTTATTTTTCTTCCTCCTCCTGGTAGCTTTCAGCCGTGCCCCGATTCCGATGGCTGTGGTCCGCAGAGAGCTCTCCTGTGAGAGCTACCCCATAGAACTCCGCTGTCCAGGAACAGATGTCATCATGATTGAAAGTGCCAACTATGGGAGGACTGATGACAAAATTTGTGACTCTGACCCTGCTCAGATGGAGAATATACGATGCTATCTGCCTGATGCCTATAAGATTATGTCTCAAAGGTATGATATTTCTAATATTCTTTGTGCATTTAATATAAACTCTCAACATGCATCTGTGTGACATACTGAGCATAGGTACACATAAAATTGTGTACTTTAGGATACTTTGAACTACTTCTTCAATATCAAACTATTCCCCATATCACTAAAATGCTAGTGCTAGAAATTGTAAATGGCATTTGGAAAATATTAGAATGTATTAGATTAGTTATTGTTTCATGTGTTCTATTCTGTATTCTCTAGAACTGAGTTCATTAGTTGAGAAACTAAATTTATTTTTCAGTTTTCATGAACAGAATTATGTAATTTTCTCCAGAAATTACAGAAAAATTATTTTACTGCTAACATTGATTTCCATTAGTGTGGGAAAAAGAGTAAAATTTAAATTCAGAGGCAATTTTATAACTATTAATCAAAAAATAATAAAGACTATTGAGTAATGATTATTTAGCCTTGGAAAACAATAAAAATATTACTTTGATATCTAGTATATACATTAATTTATTTAATACATTTAAACGATCTGAAATATTACCATAGTAAAATAGTATAAAGTACCATAGAATATCACTGGATAAGTAAAAAAAAATCTTCAATTCTAAAGAGACTGGTCGATTAGAATCTATACTATAGAAAGTTTATATTAAAATTTCTTGATAAATTAGTTAAATATTAAATATATCTCAAATATTTGTTCACTTATTATGATTTCTCAGAAATCAGTGACAGAGTCATTCATTTACGAAAAGCCTTCATACTTTCTGACTACTTGCTCACAAAGTAATTTTTAAAAACTTAATCAATATATGATTTACTTAGTAAATTTGTTTTTCATTAGGATTTCTATTTAGGCATCTCTTTCTTTTGTTTAAGGACTTCTTAAAATATGGGGGAGATCAAACATATGTAAAAATGAATTATAAAAGCAAAGACAGTGGATTTTAAGGATTATCTTTCTTGTACTTAAGAAAGCCTGCCTTATTTTTAACCTTCTTGATACTTAAAATTCTGATATTTACATTGATAGTCAATATTTTTATAAATTTCTGTCGTATAAATTATTCAAAGAAACTATCACATGCCAGGATTTTGATGATCAGAGCATCTGAGGTATACTTGAGGGATAGTGGTCTCTGGGCAAATCTGAGAGCTTTTATTTGTCTATTTCTAAAATGCTGGCTCATGCTAAGGTGAGTGTTAATGAGAAATAAGATTTTAAAATTAGCGATTCCATTTGATTTAAGTTTGGTTGCATTTGGTTCTTCTTGTTGTCTCTTGTTGTTATATATTGACATACCTCCAACTATGGCTAAATTCTCTGACATTATACCTAAAAGAAATCTAATCATTTTGTTGCCTGTAGGTGTTATAATCATCTTTCAGGAGTGGTTATTCCATAAGTAGTATGGAATGGGCACCATGACTAAATTGTTATTTTATTTGTTTCAGTCAGAAAACCAAACACAGGATTCTTCAGAATCCATTCGGGAAGTGGGTTGAGGAGGATTTTCTGCTTTTCTGTGATTAGGTTTTCATTTAAAATGTAGCAGAAGCATTAACTTCACTAGCTTTTTGATCTCTATATGATTTTCACCAGAATTGTCTTAATCCTTTCATTGATATTATTAATGGCTCCCAAAATAAGCCCTTAATCTTATAATTATTGCAAAAAATAGTTACAGTGGATCCTCTGGAGCTACTGAATTATATGGGATGCATCTGTAAAGTGACAAATCTGCAGAGTAAAATTGCTTTAAGCACCCTGAGTAAATCATTTGTAGAAGCCTTCCTGGGGGGTTCTCAACTAAGAATTGTCAGTTAAAATAGCTGTGGTTGATTCTCCATGGAGGCAAGTTTCTTGCTTGTATTTAGACCATTAAATGTACTACATTTACACTTGTCCAAAATAAATGGAGAGAAGAAATCTAGTCCCATTTTGTAAGCTACCAAGATATGGGATGATCACGTCCACTTAAGCTGCTTTAAAATGAACTCTCACTGTCACGCCAATGACAGCATGTTAAATAATGTTCATAATTACTAATTATGATATGGGCACATAATATTAATTATGATGTCAACAGTTTAAATAATGTGTTTGAATTAAAATAATAGTAGAAAAAATCTTTTCCAAAAGGTGTTTTAGATTATTGTGTTTTCTTTCATTTAAACTTCTAGAAAGATACTATATCAGCCTAAAAGTTTTAAGCATGTCTCTACATGGGAGGATTATCACTAAACTCAAAAATTTATTTGTGTGTCTTTGCATAACCTTGTTAAAAACGCTTCCTAACTTACTTCAGCCTCATAAATTAGATGTCACAGGCTATTGGGACTTCTATTCATGCAGATGTTTGAATACACACTGAATGAATGCATAAATAAAACTGTATACTAACATGTTAGTTAGGTGTGAAAAATTGGGGACTTTTATCAGAAAGGGTATGACATGTGATTTCCACATTTTTTTTCCCCAGTAGAACTATGCAATCTGATATCTGCTCTAGAGAAGTCAGTTTCCTCACTACCTTTCAGATTGAGCCTGGTGTTCTCAAATCTAAGTGTGTTCTCATTCCATTCTGTCCCCGATTTCTCTGAGTGTTCTGTGCTTTACTTTTTTTTTTTTTTTGCTTTACGCGGGCCTCTCACTGTTGTGGCCTCTCCCGTTGCGGAGCACAAGCTCCGGACGCGCAGGCTCCGGACGCGCAGGCTCAGCGGCCATGGCTCACGGGCCTAGCTGCTCCGTGGTATGTGGGATCTTCCCAGACCGGGGCACGAACCCGTGTCCCCTGCATCGGCAGGCGGACTCTCAACCACTGCGCCACCAGGGAAGCCCCTACTTTTTTCATTATACTACCAGAAGACTTTTTCATTATACTACTGGAACACATTTATTTATCCTTCTCAGAACTTCTGAGGCCACTCACCTGTTATCATCTACATCCATCATTTTTGCATCCAAACAATAAATGTGTAGTATCATATTTTAGACAGTTTTCTTGTGTAAACTGTAGGCTTCTAGAGGGCAGAGTTTCTGTTATCTTACCTAAAACTAACTTTTAATATGTAATAATCAAATATATGCATATATATGTATATATTTCAAATCAAACCAAATATATATATATTTCAAATCAAATCAAATATATGTATAAATTTAGAAATACACCGTCCAATTTTGTCATGCCATTTAAAAACTTTCTTATCTTTATTTTCTGAGTCATTTTTGTTTCTTTTTACTTTATATACTTAAAAGTTTAAAAAGATAGTACATATAGCTTTTGAATATAAATGTGAAAATGACTACAGATAACTACAGAAATTTTACATTTTTAATGCAGCTGAGGTGTTTATGTTTTCTTCAGCTATTAATGGAAATACTTGCATTTTTTTTCTCTTCATTCTTTTTTATTGAAGTCTGGTTGATAAAACTTGCATTTATTAATTCCACCAATACCTAAAAGTCCATGATATGCTGTTCACTATGACAATTACTCTGCAGGTTGGTGGTTAAATAAGTCTGGCATGGTTCCTGTCCACAAAACTGTTTTTTGGCCAATAAAAAAAAAATAACTATATCATTTGTTCAGTAATTTATTTTTATCTCAGTTACATTTATTGAAGAGTTCAAAACAAGAAGGAATACTCTTTTACCTAGATGATATTAGGGAGTATTCACTGAAGAGAAAGTGTTAGGCTCGTCCTTGAAGGATCGCAGCGTTAGTGGAACTGGAAGAGACCAAAGTGATATTAGATATATAAGTGGATGAATGCCAAAAAAGATCGTGGGAAACAGCTTCTCTTCAGTAACCCTTCACCCATCCTTTTCTGTCATGGCTTCACAAGCTTATTGGTGTCTGCTGTGCAGAGCTTACTCTCTCTGGGCCCTCTTCCAAACGTGCCTGAAGCCAGCCCTCCATCATCCATCCCTATAGACCCAGTACACCTTGACAATTCGATGATAAACTAGCCTGGATGCTATTCCCTTGTCATTAAAAGCTCCGAATGGAGTCCTTCTTATAAATTGGACATAGATTCCATCTAAATGGGGGAAGTTTGAATATCATATGTAATGATATCTTCATGCCAGCTTTTTATGACAAATATTTTAAACATGTGGCATAACAGCCTTATTCTGCATAAAGTTGCCCATATTTTTTAGTTGAAAAGGAATTTTGAACAAGCATGTATATATGTATATGAAGTACAGTGATTTATTGAGGTATAGTATATATACTGAAAATTGCACACATGATAAGTGTACAACTCAGTGAATTTTCACAAACCAAGCTTATCTAACAACAACTAAGTAAAGACAGAACGTTAAGGGTACCTCAGACACCACACCTTGTGCTTTATATCAGCCATCCTCCCCTCAACCAAGAATTGCTGCTATTGGGACTTCTATCATCTTAAATTATTTTGCTCATTTTGTAATTTAAATAAATGGATTCATATAGTATATGCTTTTTGGTGTCTAGCTTCTTTCATTCAGTGTATTCAGTTTTAAATATAACTTTATTGAAGCATTTTTACATATCAAATTCACGCATTTTGAGTGTACAATGATTTTTTTTTTTTTTAGTAAATTTACCAAGTGATACAATCATCACCATAAGTCAGTTTTAGATCATTTACATCACCACAGTAAGATTCTTCACGCCCATTGTTGTTAATTCCCATCTCCTTCTCCACCCCATGCAATGACTAGTCTATTTTCTGTCTTTGTGTCCATCCTTCATGCATTACTTTTTTAAGCTAAAACCTGAATATTTGAAGTCAAGTTAGATTTAGTGGGTGTTTCAATGGGGACGTTATCAAAGAAATACTAGCAGTTATTCCTGGAGGCATGGACATAAATATGTTGCTTGCCTTTTGAATTATGTTAGAATCAAAGATCATGAATCTACACATTTAAGAAGTACCCTCTTTAGAGTTTTCTATCAAGGAGAGACGTTAAATGTATAAAATAGGAGTAATTTTTTTCTGATTGAGTGATTTAAGTTTTACTTTTAATCTTCCAGCACCATTTTAGCAATATTACATTTTCACATGTCATAGTCACATCAAGAACATGCGGAAAAAAAAAAAAGAAAAAGAGGCAGGGAGGGAGAATTGTTTCTCACCTTTCCGGAAAAGTTATGTTTCAGTTTATATCAGTATCACTTCAGGGGATTTTACAGTATACAAAAAGGCCTTTGTTTTTGTTGTGTTTAATCCTGGTGAAGTTAAGAACTCTTTCAATAGCAGTAGAAGAAGAAACGCCAGTGGCAGTTTTTGTATGTACATTGCTGAATAAATGTTCTGCAATAACTGTGTATGTAGACATGAGTTTTTCAATTTGAGTATTCTCCTTTGCTTCCTTGACAGATTCATTACATCATGTCTTGTATTTCTCTTATGAATTATAACAGATCAAAAACAATCCCGCATATCAGGGACTTTTCCATTGAATCCATATTCTAATGCAGTAAAATGAACAAAAGAACAGATAGGCCTAGAAACAGAAGGGAAAAAAGGAGGGAAGGAAATGAAGGAAGGAAGGAAGAAAACTCCCATTCCCAAAGCCCCAATGTAGAGAATATGAAGAAACTGGAAAGTTTCTATCTGGAAAGCATTTATCTCTTCTCTAATATTTTGTCCCATTTTGATTCTGAGAATACATATTTGATAATATTCTACTAAAATGCTTCCTAGTAATCTTTACTAATATTAACTTAATTTTGAATGAAATTATATGTTAGGTATGTGTAGTTTGAAATTCAGAAAGTTAGTAAATGATTCAAGTATTTCAGGATAGCTTAGGATAAAAGTTAAAGGGAGTTGTGTTGGCTGTCTCTTACAGGTCTTGGGGAGTATTAACCCTTTGTGCAGCCATTTTCTAAGCACTGTTCATGGAAACGTGGAATCCCTGAGTCCTTTCTTGGGATTCCACAGGGTCCAAACTATTTTCATAAAAATTCTGACATAAAATTTGCCATTTTGATTGTATTTGACATAGGCACTGATGGTGCAAAAGCAATGGTAGGTAACTGTGGGCATCTTAGCAGGGATCAAGGTAGCAGCAACAGTGTACTTTTAAAAATATGTCAGTTATTTTAATTTCTAATATGATAAATATTGATAGCTATAACTCATATAAACTGATAGTCTTTGAGAATCTTAATTATTTTGAGAGTTAAAAAGGTCATGACACAAAAACTTAGGAAAATCGATGATTCATCAAACACAACTATTTTTTCATTTCTACTTATTGGCTGAAAATTAGTGATTTGTGTTTTGTTTTCATTGTTTTTACATTGCGTAATAGTCATTCTATTTGCTTTAAAATCATCTAGACATTTTCTATGAGTGAATTATTTTTGAAGGGAAGAATATCTGCATGTTATATATATATTATATATATATTCTGCTAATACAGAATCAAATGAGAATTAGACTCATTGCCTGAAAATTACTAACATAATTTTCTGTTCACACACTCATAATTCTCATAAAATTATGAAAACCTCCTTAAATTAAAAATAAAATGATTAAAACAATAGAAACTTAGAATAGCTAATTTTTAAATAAAAAGTACTGCACAGGTTAACTGTATGATTTTGTAGGAGGGGAGGGAGAGCCCTGCCATGATATTATTCTAAACACAAATATGTTGGAAGAAGTAAATTTATAAGTATGTATACTGGGAAAAATATTTTTCAATTTAATGTATTGTTGATGTCAATTTTCTTTTTTAAAAAGAGTCAACCTTGTAAAGACAGAGTTTAAGAAGTTTTGGGCACTCTTTGTTTCCAGGCACTCTTTAAATTTTCTGAGTTCTTTTTAATTTAGCAGTGTTAATGGTTATTCCAATGCTTGTAGCCATTAGTAAATGCATTGGCAAACAAACTAAACAAAATAAACCTAGAAAGGACCTAGAAATACAGGTAGAATGACAATGATAGATTTACCTGGAATTTGCCCTGTTTCTCATAGATTTATAAAACATAAGAATCACTTTTTTTTCATTCATAGTAAATGACAATCATAATTGTTTCCCCACCTCTAGCTTTTTAAAAATTTTTTACTCTGTGGTCACTATGTAGAACTTGACATCTTGTGTAAAGTGTTAGAAGATATTACCAAGAGAAGAAACATAAGTAGTTTCTGAAAATTAGAGAATATAGGATAAAAACACCGAAGCAATTATCTTGAGTATAGCTTAAATCCAAATAGAAAAGAACTAAACAGATTATGAACATAAATTCTGTCACTGATGAATGGGATGTCACTGGACTCTGGAGGAAAATAATTTACAGTGATATGTAGCAGATATTTAGAATGAATACCTCAGTTTCTCTATCATTACAATGATTTTAAAGATTGCTGAGGATATTGGGGCAGTGGCTTTTGAAGTACTCTGCCTCTCAGTTTTCGTTTTACTGATGAGAAGGCTAAGTTACACAGAGTTAAGAAATTTACCTGAAATTACTTAACTTACTGTATGGTGCAAACATACCTGCTCTCTTTGGGCACAAGGCCTGTGATTTTTTTACTGTGCTCTTTTTTCTTCTTCTAAGACGCTAAGAATACTTTTTTTTCTCTTTTTTTAACTTTGAGTGTAGTTGATTTACAATATTGTGTTAGTTTTAGGTGTACAGCAAAGTGATTCAGTTATATATATATATATTTTTTTCCAATTATTTTTCTACTATAAGTTATTATATCGAATATTGTTCCCTGTGTTATACAGTAAATCCTTGTTACTCATCTGTTTTATGTAGAGTAGGTTGTATCTGTTAATCCCATACTCCTAATTTATCCCCCCTTTCCCCTTTGTAACCATAAGTTTGAGTTCTAATGCTGTGAGTCTGTTTCTGTTTTGTATATAGAATCATTTGTACTATTTTTTAGATTCCAGATATAAGTGATATAATATTTATCTTCATCTGACTTCCCTCAGTATGGTAACCTCATACTAATTGCTGCAAATAGTAATATTTCATTCTTTTTTATGACTAATATTCCATTGTGTTTATATACCATATCTTCTTTACCCATTCATCTGGTGATGGACACTTAGGTTGCTTCTATGTCTTGGCTCTTGTAAATAAATAGTGCTGCTATGAACATTGGGGTACAAGTATCTTTTTGAATTAGAGGGTTTTTTTTCTGGATATATGCCCAGGAGTGGGAATGCTGGGTCATACGTATGGTAGCTCTATTTTTAGTTTTTTAAGGAAACACCATACTGTTTTCCATAGTGGCTGCCCAATTTACATTCCTACTTAACAGTATAGGAGAGTTATTATCTGTAGACTTTTTGATGATAGCCAGTCTGACAGGTATGAGGTGATACCTCATTGTGGTTTTGATTTGCATTTCTCTGATAACTAGTGATACACTAAGAATAATTTTTGTCACAAGGAAAGGTCTTTTCCCTTTTTTAGTACATCAGAAAAAGCAAGTCAGATAGTCAAATCCATCCACATTTTATATAATTCCATCTGTTGGTCAAACAAGAGAAGGGTTTTAATAAAACCAACCTTACAAAATTGATCAGTGTAGCCATTTAGTTTCATCTTCAGGAAAATATCCTTAATATTTAGGATATTATGTGCTTGAATAAATAGAAAGCATATTCAGTTGTTATTGATAATAATAATACCTGTTAACATTTATTGTGTGCTTTTTATTTGCCGTAAACTCTGGTAATGAATTTACCTTTCATTATCTCATTTATTCCTCTCAATAACACTAAGAGATACATATTGTTATCACTTCCATTATACAAATAAGTAATTAAAGCACATAGAAATTAACTTGCTGAAGAATTTATTTTAAGCCAATGTACTACTGCCTTATTTGAGGATTTGGGGTTTTGTTTAATTGTAACAAAGATGATAAAATGATAAAATGTTAAGATTAGTTAAGAACAGTGCTCCTGATTATGATCATGATGGTGAGAAAAGAACCTCATTCCATCTCATGGAAACATTCAACCAAATATTGGATTGGTTTGTCTCACGTTTGATTAATGTTCAATTACAGCCATACATAGATTTTTATTATTGAAGTTTTTGATAGAAATGATTAAATTATTGTGAATCTGAAACTCTGCAGCCTCCCAACCCCTTTTTTATTTGAATCAATTATGTTTACAAAATGTTTTGTATGATGTCATGTTTCTTGGAAAAACATGCATTGATACAACAGAGCCAATTGTATTACTAAATATTTCCAGCTATAACCGTATATAAAGCAATATTTATTGACAACGTTGTATGAGCCAGGCAGTGTTCTAAGTACTTTATATGAATTAACTCATTTAATTCTTTGTTCACTCCTATGAAATGGATACTATTGTTATCCTTACTTTACTGATGGGGGAACTAAAGAGTTTGATTAACATCCCAAAGTTACACAGTTACATGGCAAAGCTGCAATTTTAACCTAGGAAATCCAGCTTCAAAATCCAGGATAACTACTACAGTCTCTTGGCTGGTGTGCTCTGTCTAAATTATCTATTTTTAACAAAAGGTCTAACCCAGGAAACAAGTATGAACCAATCACTGTTCCTGAAAAGAAAACACACGTGTGTGCGTGTGTGCATGTTCACCCACACACATATGTACACCGTTAAGTGGTTTGTTGTCATATTCACATACAAATAATGAAAACATGACATGAAACTTATTAAATTATATGACATTTATTTTCTGCCTTAGGATAAGTTTTCAGGAAAAATCACTCAAGTACTTGTGATAAAATTTTTCATAAGAAAAACTATGAAATCAGATTTTGTTATTGTTTTTAACATTTTACAGTTTATAGGGAAACAGTTATCTATAGAAATACTTCAGTAAAGGTGAACTTATGGGTGATAATGGGAATAATACACCAGTTTCTATATGTGTATGGAAATAAAAGAAAATAGGTATCAGTTAATGTGCAAACTTCAGAACAATGAGGACTCATGAGAGAAGCTAAATATATCATGTGGGCACTTTGAAATACTTGTAAATGAGAAAATGTGTCATGCCAGCCTTTTTTAATCAAACTTGAATGTAAGTAACAGTGTGCATTAAAATTTCTAATGTTTTATATAATGAGATTTTAAACAGCATTAAACTCCACAAAGTTTTTGATAATAGTTATAAAAATGAAAGTGGATCTTTATTTGTACCACACTATGGTAACTTTGCTTTATTATAGAGGTCAGTTTATTCTTATTTGATATTTTCCATTTTGTTTTTCATTTTCTGCCAGGTTATGCTGAAAACATATTGGTAAATTTGCCTCCATGAATACTCTATTAGACACAAGCTTTAACTGATTTATTTTTTCTTTATTATTAAGAATATGACTAAATAAAATATAGTTAATAAATCATTCTGCATAATACATTTTCAATTTCTCATTATGTGATCTGATTAGTTTAACTCTAAGAAAAATGGTATTTCCCAAGTCATTGAGGAATAACCATTACTCTACCATTTGTTAATATGAAGAAATG
Organism: Aethalodelphis obliquidens; assembly: GCF_003676395.1. NCBI lineage: Eukaryota > Metazoa > Chordata > Mammalia > Artiodactyla > Delphinidae > Aethalodelphis > Aethalodelphis obliquidens. The sequence goes on from NW_020838011.1 coordinate 4,205,477, forward strand.
AATTTATTGATACCAGTTTCTGTAAAATTAGATATTTACTTTGTCACGTGTATTGCAGGAAGATACGTAAATCATATTTATTTGTAACTTGGTTTACCAAATGGTAAAAGCGAAATATGTTTCTTCATGCATATGGGCTTATTTCTATATATAAATATATGTTTGTTAGCTTTGGCTCAAAAAGACTTTGATCTTTCCAAAAATGCTAGTACCCATGACTATTAGTACTATCAACCTTGTGAAAATAAACATTTGGAGCTCTTTCTTGGACTTGTTAGTGTATTGAGGAAGTAATATTAGGAAAAGAATATAATTCTACAAAAATATTGCCATATAAAAAAGAGAAAAACATACTTCAAGAGTATTATAAAAGACAAAAAGAGAAATTAAATGGCTATGGGTTCAAACCTTCAAAGGTAACAATATAGTAATGTTATGTGAAAGATTTATGAGTCCTCTACCAATATGAACATCTTATTAAAGATAATATTCTAATATTATCTCCTGATTTAAGGGCATTGACTTTTTTATTTCATAGTAATAGTAGTTTTTGTTTTAGTTTCAGAATTGTGCCCACTAAGGCCAGACAACATGCTACATCCTTGAGCATTTCTGTTATATATGAATATTTATATATGTGATTCTGATATATACCTAAATGTTTCTAATTTTATTTAGATACTATTTTTTATTATCTTATTTCTCTCCCCAAACCACAACTTTTTGTCTTTCCATTAGAATATGCTATAAAAGTACCTGAAACCAGTTTCATTGCTTACAATCTTCTAGAGAGTGTGAATTATTTCTCTGAAGGTATTTTAGAAATTAGGTTCACAAAAATGTACTCCTTTTTCACAAATTAGTCTCTGCAAAATTTGTCACATTAAAAGGCCTTTCACCTTTCCAAGAAATTCAAGTAGATCATTCTTGCCTGAGGAGATAAGATTCTGAATTATTTCCAAGTTCAGATCTTAAAAAACAAAACAAAATAAAACAAAACAATAACTAGAGTCTTTCAAATGACTTTACATTCAATTATTTCCTCCAATAGCATTTCCCTGCTGTGACATAAAAAAAAATACAACTATAACAACAAAAATTATATATAATCTTTCAATAAAAGACATGGAAAAGCATAAATTAATAAAAACAACACAAGCCCACATGGATATTGGAATGGAATATTAGCCTCATTATGCAAATTAACAGAAAAAATGTCTCAGAATAAGTTGTGAGGTGCATAACATGTATCTAAAATGTTATATTATTATATGTAAAGGAAAAGATAATTATCTATGTGATATAATTGAATACATATTTTATAGCTGTAATTGCATTATAAAAGAAGGTCAGCAACAAATGACAAAAAGGAGCCGCAACATAAATTTTATCCCCCAGATACTTTTAGTCTGTTGTACCACAATTTCTTGTGGGAAACAATTGAAAAGCATGTTGTTTTGATGGTTATAGCATGAACTCAGTGTATCCTTAGAGTGGCAGCTTTGAAACTGTTATGTCAGCAGTGTTGGCATTACATGTGTATACAGACACATGTACACAAACACAAATAAAAGAGAACATAACTTCTGAGGTATAAGTATAGAGCATTTACGATATGTATTTCTTGAATGCAGATTAATGTTAAGAAAAAATGTATTTGCCCTATAATCACATAGTTACATCATTATCTAATGGGTCAAGATTTCAGACGATTTTCTTTTTTCTATCATTTATTAAGTAGAGGGATATGTTTCTCATTCCATTTATTTGATTATTTTAAAATATTTTTTATTTGTGTTAGGTGGTAGAGCAGATATATTTATTTTATTTTACTGTTGATGGTACTGATGCTTAAACAGATAAAATGATTAATCCAAGGTTAAATGTGAACCTGTGCCTTTAAGTTTATTTATAGATTCACTAATCTACTTTTAAAACTAGTTTATTTGGAAAACAGATTGACTCATATTTGGTTTTATGAAATAAAAGTATGTCTTTCATTTATTAGCAAAATGAAAAAAACAGTTTAAATTCTTAGACTTTATAATTCAAAAATAAAATTTCCTAATTATAAGTGGAGGCAAATTGGAAATGAGATATTCAACAAAGGTGTAGGGACTTTTTAAGAAAAAGCTGTCTCTTAGAGCTCCAAAATTATATTAGCTTTAGGAAGATGTTTAGAAACCACCCCCTTACTCCTCGGACATGGATGCCTCATCTTGTAGGTTCAGCGTATGTGCTTTGAAATCTTTGCAGCAGACTTTGGTTTGAAATTCAAGACATGTGTCCTGGTGCACATTGCTTCTCTGAGCAAGTTAGAAGTAATATACTTGCCTTGAAGGGTCATAATGAGGATAGAAAAGTTTATGTTTTTTCACATGTATAATAGCACAATGTTAAAGTGGTTATTATTATGACTAGAGGTAAATGTTTCTGTATTATTGTCTATCGTTGAATAAGAGGTGTCAGTCTGGATTTTAATGTTTGTTTTCCTATGTAAGTCAAAAGAGAAGTGCTTAAAGAATTCCTGTCTCGGAAAGACTCTCCATTTTGTCTTTAGCAGTACATCAAGTTCATATTCCAAAGAAATGTGATAGGATTTATTTATACTTGTAAATGTTTGTCTGGCTGTACTTATTTTAATTTTTTTAAAATTTTATGATTTCTGTATAAAGAGTTCTGGCTCTGGGAAAATCCTTAAAGCACATGAAGTTTATCTTTGAAGCCAGAAAGGTTTTTTGGGGGGGCAGGGTTGGAGGCTTTCACTTCTTTATGTTCTGGGACCTCAGGCCTCATTTTTTTAGTGTGTATAGTCTCTTCCCTATCCTAGTCCTTGCTTTATAGTCCTATAAAGAATGCCATTACTTTCTTACTTTAAAATTATCTCTGGGGCTTCCCTGGTGGCGCAGTGGTTGAGAGTCCGCCTGCCGATGCAAGGGACACGGGTTCATGCCCCAGTCCGCGAGGATCCCACATGCCGCGGAGTGGCTGGGCCCGTGAGCCATGGCCGCTGAGCCTGCGCATCCGGAGCCTGTGCTCCGCGACGCGACGGGAGGCCACAGCAGTGAGGGGACCGCATACCGCAAAAAAAAAAAAAAAAAAATTATCTCTGAAGCTAAGAATTGTTCTAATTTCAGGTGAAGCACATGCCTCAAAATGAGGGAAGTAGACCTACCAAAGTTATATCTGTATGGTCCTGACAGAGAATGAGAGAAATAGATGCTGGGGAGGTAATCAAAACTATCCACTCCTGCTCCAAAGGCAATTCAGAATTTTATGTGGAATATCACAAAATGATTTACCCTTAAATAGGAATAATGCCAGGTGTAATACTGTATAATATATTACAAAGCTATTATAATTTCTTGAAAGTGTTTGCTTCCCTCTTAGTAGTTCATCTACATACTTACAAGAGGCTATATTTCGAGCTACGAAAATGTCACTAGCTTGGCAAGAAATGTGGCTTGGGAATGTCTCCACACATCATTTCTTTAGTCTTGGCATTGAATAATCAAATTTTGTAGATTTTTCTCTCTTCTAGTTAAGGTAGTGATTTCAAATAATAATCTTCGTGGAATTTTAAAGGAAGCCTTATACTTGTGAATTCCGTCTCACCAGTGTCATTTCATTCTGTCATTATTGTTGGAAACATCTTGATAGACCACATAAGGAAGAGTCACCCACACACTGTTTACATCAGTAATTAACAGCGATAGAATTTTAGGAGGGATTTTAGGCAGTGTCATCACTCCAGAATTTTCCTCTTAATGAAGTAACTAGCACAGTGGGTGGCCAGCTGCATTTTTAAACCCAGCAGGCAAGATTGTGAAATAGAAACTATTAAGTGTCGGAAGGAAGGGTTTGAATATAACGTTTGCTACTACTGAAAATGACAAGAAGCTCTCTTGTAAGGAAATGCCTCTTAGACAGTCTAGTCTAGGAGCTTAGAAAACTTCAGGGCTCTTTCCAAATACATGTTGCCATGCATTTTCTAGTATAGCTGGACATTTTGTAGGCTAAGGCCACAAAGCCTAAATAGGATCAGAATTCTCTGGCTTGTGAAGGCCCTCCTCCCTAAGACTAGATCCAGAATTATTTAAGTAGGCTCTTTTACATATACCTATAGGTTTGGCAATAAAGCAGTTGTCTTTCAGCACTGGGGTATTGATATGTTCAGAAGGAAAAATTGAAAAAGGAAAAAGCAGCTGTTTGAAAAGCTAAACATACTAACTCCCATTCCTCTTAGATTTTTTCCCACCTTTTCCTGACCTCTGGCCTTTGGGTTAATGGAACCAATGGCTAAGAATGGTTCCGATCCCAGGGAGGCACAGGCCTAAAAATAAGGGAAGAATGCTCACCAAAAGTAAATCTGTATGTTCTTGAGAGAAAATGAGAGATACAGTTGCTGGGGAGATAATCAACACTATCCATCCCCAACTCCAAATACAATTCAGTATTTTATGTGGAATATCATAAAACAATTTCCCCTTTACTGGAAATAACAATGCTAATCACAAAGACTCAGAATCTTTCAGGTCTCTGCAGGACCACCTCCCCCACATGAACCAAACCAAGCCAAAGAAGATAAACGTTGTTCCCACATGGTAGTACTTCACTTTTGAAAGAAAGAGAAGCAGTGCCTCTGTTTCAGTCTCAGAGCACTGGATGCCTTATGATCTGATTGGAGATCCTGCCTGAAAGAAGAGATTTTTGGCACTAATTAAATTTGAATTCAAATTTCAGTTTTGTTGCAAGTTTTGCATAGGCCTTTGTGAATTCTCCCTCTCTTTAATTTTTTTTAATAAATTATTTTATTTATTTTTGGCTGTATTGGGTCTCTGTTGCTGCACGCCGGCTTTCTCTATAGTTGCGGCGAGAGGGGCCTACTCTTTGTTGTGGTGCACGGGCTTCTCATTGCGGTGGCTTCTCTCGTTGCGGAGCACGGGCTCTAGGCACGTGGGCTTCAGTAGTTGTGGCACGTGGGCTCAGTAGTTGTGGCTCGCGGGCTCTAGAGCGCAGGCTCAGTAGTTGTGGTGCACAGGCTTAGTTGCTCCGCGGCATGTGGGATCTTCCCTGACCAGGGCTTGAACCCGTGTCCCCTGCATTGGCAGGTGGATTCTTAACCACTGCGCCACCAGGGAAGCCCTCCCTCTCTTTTCATCACTGATCTAAGGAGACTAATAATGAAGCCCTGGGCTGGCATACACCCCTGAGTGTGTGCTGGTGCTTCTGACCTGAGACCTGGATGCCCCCTTTATGTTGGCATCGGCCTTCCACTCCAGCTTGTCAAGGTCAAACTGCTGAAAGAAACTGGATGTGGGAAGCACTGGTCAGGCTTCACACTAACTGCAACCTCTAAAATTACTTAAAAATTTTTAAATCAGTGGTATTTTTGCTCGGAAATAAAATGTTTGTCCAAGTTAAAAAAGAAATGCCATCACATTTTGCTCTTAGGATGAAATAACTAGCGAATTCAGTAATGAAAGTTTTTAAATGTTTAAAATTTTGTATTATGACAACAGAAAAAAAGTCTTAAAACAATGTAAAATCTCAAATGATTTCTTCTTCCCCTTTCTTTAGTTCAAATTGCACTTTTAAATTTGATAAAACAATTCTATATGTTCTACCATAAACATAATTGCTGCAGTTTTTACAGCATCCTAACTTCTCTTGTTAACACATATACTAAATGAACCATTGTTAGATATTGCATAGTAAATGGTATAATTCATTTGTAACAGAAAAAAGAAACAAACAAAAAATATATATACTGCTTTTAGCAGCAACCAAACACTTGAAAATCATTTTCCATTTCAGTCTGAATAAAAAAATAAATAAAAAGTCTATTATAAACATATGAGGTCTATTAATCGACCAAAAATTAGGAAACTTATTCATTATAGGAAGAAACTACTGTGCACTAAAATGCAAATCAAAAGTTCACTCTTCTGGTTTTTTGGAAACCTTTAAAGTTGTCTTATTTGAAAAGACAGGAAAGGAGAGAGTCAGATATTAGAGGAAAGAGAAAGGTATTACTATTTAAATCCCCGGCCTTCAAGAATGTAACTAATTAGCTGCTTCCAAGTTGTCAGCCTTGTTACCTGGCTAAGGTTTCCAAACCAGAAAGGGAGGAAGGTAATGGAGCCTTCACCCTGAGGGCAGGGTAGAGGAAGGTGGTGTGCATAGGGAAAAACCATAGATAGACAGCTTCCCTTGGTCTGTGTGCATCTGGCCTGTAAGTAGTGTTCACAACAGCCAGTCTTTAGCTTGTTTGTACCATCCTTCACCGTTGCCATTTCCCCTATCAGAGAATGTAAATCATTTTAATAGTAGGCCCAAATAAAAAACCTATATGGTATATACATCTCAAAAAAGGTAAAGCGATGCATGCCAACCAAACCAAAATCGCTTGGATTGTCTACTTCTTGGGTCATCAGGGGTTCACAGAAGATTGGGAAAAGAAACTGCACATTATTGAGGACATTTTAGTTCCTTGTACTATCTCAGCAGAACTTTGTCCAGGCCCTCCTTTTACCTTTGTGCCTTGACTGTGGTCCTTTGTGGCAAGATGCTTTGGTTGGTAAAACATAATTTGGAACAAAGGATCCACTGAAGTGGAGGGAAAAAAAGGAAGAAAAGAAGGAAGTAACTTTTGAAGAATTTGATTGTTGAAAAGTAGTCTTTTTCACTTTTTGTGTATATGCATTGAGTAAAGAAGACTGTTAATTTTGTTTTGTGAAAGAGACCTTGATGTTTCATAAGAATTGTCGATAGCAAACATGTGTCTGCAACAATAGTAAATAATGTGATGCTACTTCTTAGAAGGATCTGGCAGCTCTACTTGAGTCATTTGTAATGAATGCAATGATATGTACTCTCATTAATCATTCCATATTCTATACAAACACTATGAGGTACAAGTAGTTCAAATACTTATAATCTAGGGATATGATTATATTATCGGTAGTTCAAGATCCTTGATTTCAAACTAAAAGCATAAGAAAAACCAGAAGCCTACTCTGTTTTGTCAGTAGAATTACTTCAATACAAAAAGTACAAGTTTTACTTCTCAAACATCCAACAAATACCCACAGTTTCTATATTGCAGTCGACCTTTAATAAAAGCTTATATATGTGAAATGAGCATTGAAAGCTGTTGGTAAGCAAGTCCAGGCTTGATGGCACAAATAGACTCAAATTAACCACAGAGATAAGCTATTACTAAAGATACTTCCACTTAATGCACCTTTGCCACGAATCCTGATAACTGCCAGGAACTTAAATACGACTAAAATCGTTCCTCACTATAAGGAAGTTTAAAGGAAAAGATTACATAAGGCAATTACATTGAATAAAATGTGGTAGATACAGTAAGAATGATACAGATAACTAAAGGATTAAATGAAAGGGCTCCTAATGAAGCCTGAAGTGGACTGGGAAGCTAAGGGGTAAAATCTTAGCTAAGTCTTAAAGTGGACATGAGAAAGGCATCAGAAGGGTATTCAGGGCTAAAGAGAGAGATGGGATTGCACAGATGTGAAGGGAACTAATGTAGTTCAGTGACACTGGAAGTTAAACTGTAAACCAGAGACTAGGAAAACATGAGGTATATAGAGGCAAAATAATGGCCTTGACTATCATGTTCAGAATATTGGATTTTATAATGACTGTAGTAGTTTGCTAGGGCTGCCATAACAAAATACCACAGACAGTATAGCTTAAACAACAGATATTTAATTTCTAACAGTTCTGGAATTTAGAAGTTTAAGGTTAAAGTGTTGGGAGATTTGTTTTCTCCTGGGGCCTCTCTCCTTGACTTTCAGATGGCTTCTGTGTGTCCTCACATGGCCTTTTCTCTGTGCATATGCATCCCTGATCTCTTCTTTATATAAAGACATCAGTTCTATTGGATTAGGGCCCGTCCTATAGCTCATTTAATTTTAATTACTTCTTTAAAGCGTCTCTCTCCAACTGTGGAGGTTAGGGCTTCAACATATGATTTGGAGGGACATAGATCTGTCTGTAACAGTAATTATGAAGAGGGTCCCCTGAAGGGTTTTAAGTGAAGAAGTAAATTTCTGCATTAGGAAAATTTGTGTCTAGATGCGTAATGAAGATAGATTTGAAGGGGAAAAATAATGGAGGCCTGAGGACTAGTTAGAAACATGTAACAAGTTTTTCGCTGTGAGAGGCTTGATCTAGGGCAGTTGTAGAATGAATGGAGAAGGGGAGACTGAGTTGAGAGAAATCTATCATTAATGGGATACAGAGGGTAAGGGGATAAAAAAATAAAAGTCCCAACTTCTGTCTTAGGAAAATAGATAGTGGTACAGGCCGACATAGAAAGGGAATAAAAACCGACCTTCAGCACTGGACCAATCTGCCTCCACTGCCTGTCTCCCACAGTTGCCCACACAGCTTTGCCTCTTTGATCTTGTCTCTTTGTACTCCCAGTCTTGCTTCTTCTAATCCAGCCACGATGGTGTGTCCTTGAACATGACAGACACCCACCACCTAACAATGCTATGAGCTGATAAAGGTAACAGCAGAAGCATTGTTCTCATTGCCTTGCTGTGGAATGCTGTAGACAAAAGTACATACAGAAAAATAGAAAAAACCTCCTAAGTACAGTCAGCATTATAAATAAACTGAGAAAAAAACAAAACAAAACAAAAATCCCAAAACAAACAAAAAGTGAGGCAAAATTAGAAATGTAAAAGGGAAAGAAGTAGCATTTTGCAGACTCATTCAATCAGTATTTGTTTGTTTATATATTGAAATATAAAGACAAACTCTGGTGGTTTTTGGGTGATAATGATAAGAAATGTTAAACTAGAGATATGTACACTGTCTAGAGGTTTGCCATTGGAACGCTAACCATGTGCAGTTAGGCCTTTTTTATTAAGGAGAAGTCAGAAATTGGAGTTTTATAAAAATCTCCTAAATTCTATTGGATCACTTAAAAAATACATTAGGTGGGTTGAACCAAGTATATCTGAAGAAGAGATTTAGCTTGTATTTGACTGGTGTCTACTAGAATCTGGGGATTCCAATATGAATTATCATGAATGTTGATTATTACTTCAAGAAGTCAATGAATAGGGCTCTATTTAGTCTTCTGTTTAAAATGCATTTCAATCATTCAAGGATCTTAATTAGTGTAGACAATCTCTTAAGTTCACAAAACTGACGATCTTAGGGTTTGTTTCAGTTTACTTTCAAATTCACAGCATGCACTTACATTCCAAGATTCTTCTGGGTGGTGGTAATGAAAGGAGGAGCTAAAGACCATCAGGGTATAGCTTTGCAACACAAACTGGAGTTATGTCAAAGCTAGGTTTTCATAATTACATTGGGCCAGAGCCAGATAGTAAAATAATAAATGATTATAGGCTTATTAGAAATGTTTTCCCTCAGACATGATGTCATTAGAAATGGTATGCCTTCACTTATTTGTAATTTGAGAAGATGTTACCTAAGTACAGCAAATGAGGTGGGACAAATTATCTTTGATTTTCATAGTTGAAAAATATGGAAACATAACTATTTCCAAATTTCCAAATATAACTTAGTCATTCAGGGACAAAACACCTCCGATTTGTTACAGAGATATTCTTTTATTGATTTGGCTCTTTTGCTGGCATTTTCACCTACTTTACCCTAATTGTACATAAGTGTAAGGGTGAGAAGGAGGTGAAAATTTCATCTATTAATATTATCTTTTAAACATGTGTCTGTTTTAATTTCATGAGTTAAGTCTCTTATGGGAAGCACTACAAGGTCATAGGTATATGGAATTTACTATACCTTTATTTACACTATTAATTGAGAATAGTCTAAATCATTGATATATGCAATAGCATAAGGAGATGAGTTAGATTAGAAATACACCTGAGGGTATTGTTAGCGACCTCCAACAGCTTGATCATGTGGCAATATTTTGAAACAAGGTTATAATCTTTTTTTGAAAATTAATAATTCACTGACTTACCCATGAAATTTGTAATTTCTTGCTTAAGATTACAATGAGAAAAAATAATAATTATTTTTTGTATTAAAGTTGTCTATTTTATATTTTACAGTTTAACATTCTGTTAAGTATGTGATAATGCTTATTTGTTTGTGTTTATGTAGATAAGCCTTATCAACTGTGAAGCTATTAACTATCTAGAGGAAGTCACAGCAGGCATGAAGCGGGAAAATCCTTGCCAACAATATTCTTATTGGTTAGTCTGTTTGCCAATTTTACGTGGAAAAGGAAATCTGAGTTCCAAATTGTTTAATTTTGAAATTAATTAAAATTTACTCATCAGTATTCCCAGAGAAATCTACATTCATGTGTTATTCCACACCTTCTGAAATAATAAATTCTAACTCTGCAGACTCGTGCAAATACATAATTAATAAGCAAGGTAAAATCCGCTGTATGTACTATATTGGACGACACCCTAAAGACGATTTTGAAACCTTTGTTGGGTTTCATAAAGTCATTTATGAGTAAGAATGTGCCTGATTAATTTTCATAGCTATTAATATTTAATGGCATAGCTCTTAAATTTAAAGAAGTAAACATGGCCATGGGGAAAACACCCAGAATATATGGGACTCATTTTTAAAGAATCATTTTATATTTTAACGTATTACTTAGTTCAGTTTCTCTGTATTTTGAGTATTTGAGAACTCTTCCTTCTGAATTTTCTTTCCTGTATTTATATGTACAATCCTGATTATGCAACCCAGCTTCACCTAATACAATTACGTCTTAATCCTTCCATCCCTTTGGCATGCCCAATATTATTTTCAAATGTGTAATATTATGATAACAAATATTTCAAATTAGAACCCTCCAGCTTCTGATACGAATTTTTTAAATTGCCTATGAGTACTTGGTTTTAATATGCAGAATAAAATGGGCATAAATTATCAATGGTTATTTTTGCTACCTTCAATAAACTTTCCCCCAAAAGAAACTGAAACAAAACAAATATATAATAGTTACCAAAGATATGTCATATGTAGGCAGATACGAATTTTTGTTTAAAGAGAGACACTTCTGAAAGTCAAAGTGGGCAGTGTTAGTAATTATGTCAGGATAGTAGGGGTATACAAGAAGAGCCCTGTACTAACGAGGCCATGTGTATGAAATCTATCTCCCAGAATTATTTATATTTTTATGAGCATTTCATATTAAAATAAGAAGTTATACATATACCTCTTTTATAAAAGGAACTGATTTCCTTTTTTTTTTCTTTTTTTTCTTTTTTTTTTTTTATGTGGTACATGGGCCTCTCACTGTTGTGGCCTTTCCCATTGCGGAGCACAGGCTCCAGACACGCAGGCTCAGCGGCTACGGCTCACGGGCCCAGCTGCTCCGCGGTATGTGGGATCCTCCCGGACCGGGGCACGAACCCGTGTCCCCTGCATCAGCAGGCAGACTCTCAACCACTGCGCCACCAGGGAACCCCATGATTTCATTTTTAATGCAAGGAAATCTATGCTGCAAACATTTCATTATAGATTTACTAACTCTCTAACAGTACTTTTCTTTAAGACAAGTGTCACGTTCCTAAAATCCATTTTTTTTAAACATCTTTATTGGAGTATGATTGCTTTACAATGGTGTGTTAGTTTCTGCTGCATAACAAAGTGAATCAGCTGTACATATACATATATCCCCATATCTCCTCCCTCTTGCGTCTGCCTCCCACCCTCTCTATCCCACCCCTCTAGGTGGTCAAAAAGCACTGAGCTGATCTCCCTGTGCTATGTGGCTGCTTCCCACTAGCTATCTATTTTACATTTGGTTGTGTATATATATATCCATGCCACTCTCTCACTTCGTCCCAGCTTAGCCTTCCCCCTCCCCGTGTCCTCAAGTCCATTCTCTATGTCTGCGTCTTTACTAAAATCCATTCTTAATTTTAAATGTATGTGAGTAATGCATTGATTCTTCACCTCTAATGGGCCCTATTTCCAAAGATTGCCTGGGGATAAGTCAGCAAACTACATTTTAGAAGATGTGTAATTTCAAATTTAGACATGATAGGTCACCTTCTTATATCAGAACTGATCTTTAAAGGATGTGATGGACCTTGGAAAAATACCATTTAATGTTTTATACTGTAAGTGACCTGGCAGATTAAAAAAATAACCATAGTCTAAGTATTTGTTGAAAAGAAATCCTCTAGAAATAACTTCACAGAGATAATAGTGAGATGGTCTGGTGATTAGAGCTTATCATATTTTTCCTTGAGTTTTAGCAAGAATATAGGCAAACATTCAAATATTCAATTTATTCTTCTAACATGTTATCTGCTTGTCAGTGGAAAAAGAAAAGAAAAAGGTTTTGACCATGGTGAACCGAACACTACATGAATACTTTGAAAGATGAAATCTTTTATTTCTTTTAGATTAGAAATTCATTTTTTAGAGGTCAAAGAATAAATACTGAAGAGATAGTGAAGAATGTTTGCATATAATCAGCATTAGCAATTTGACTAAAAAGTGACAACTACTTATCAAAATCTTTTAATATTTTTATGCATAGGGAAAATATTCTTTTTCTTTTTGTTCCCCTCAAGTCCATTATGTCAAAATGTCAATATATGCAGGGCCATTCTGTTTTAGGGAGATGCTAGATGCTCTCATAAACCCCAGAATTTCAGGAAAACATTGAAGTTTATTTCCTGTCCTTATCACAGCAGTCCCCAACCTTTTTGGCACAAGGGACTGGTTTCATGGAAGACAGTTTTTCCATGGATGTGGGGAGATGTTTCAGGCAGTAATGTGAGTGAGGGGGAGCAGCCCATGAAGCTTCGCTCGCTTGCCCACCGCTCACCTCCTGCTGTGTGGCCCGGTTCCTAACAGGCTACGGACCGGCACCAGTCTGTGGCCTGGGGGTTGGGAACCCCTGCTTATAAGACTTCAGAGGTGATTCTTTGACAGGTGATTTTCTTTCATATGGTTAGCAAAGAACCTAGAATCCCTCTAGCCTGTGATCCCATCTTCCCTAGAGCCTAGGATTTCCGTGCATCCAGTGGCAGGGCAGACAGGGGACATGGACTAGATACAGAGGAACCCCAACAGATCTTCCAAACCCTGGCCTGGAAAGGTCACCTCTTGCTTCCAGTCATGATCCACTGGCAAGAGCTAGTCACATAGCCACACCTGATAAAGGTGTTCTGGGAATTCCCTGGCATTCCAGTGGTTAGGGCTCTATGCTTCCACTGCAGGGGGCCTGCGTTTGATCCCTGGTCGGGGAACTAAGATCCCTCATGCCGCGTGGCACAGCCAAGAAAAAAAAAGAAAAGTGTTCTGCTGGTCTATAGTTTCTATATGTGGCTACTTCCTACACTCTGGAGTAAAGAACACAAATTTTTGTTGACTAACTATCTCAATCAAAGTAATTATGGTAAATTTAATTTGATAGTGAAAGTTCATTCAAAAGATGAGTATTAACAAGCCATCAGAGTGGTACCTCGAAAAGGGTGAGCTGCGTCCCCAAGGGGAAAAATATCTTCAGTTAATATCATTTTACAGTTTGAATTAATACCATGTGCGTGAATTGATTAAATTGTCTATGTAAATTTAATGGAAAAGAATTTTAGTAATCAGTAACTCATCTACCCTAGTGTTTTACTGTAAACCATATACATCTTCTATTTACTTAGCACATTACAAAACGGGAACTTGATCATTTAAAGAGAATAAAAGTTAAAAAGATGAAATAGGGTTTGCTTAATTTTCCTGTTGGAAAACATTCCCACTAGTTCACATGATGAAAGAAAAAATAATCCCTTTATTCTACTCAGATTGACATCTGGCCAGCTTAAGCATATGATGAGTACTTTAGAGAAAAAAGCAGATATAGCACAATATAATTGGCATGATTTTGATATCTTTCACTCTTTCAGCCATGAGGTTATTGTGAATTTTATCAATTGAAGCATTTACTGGTGGGAAGCCTGCTCTCTTCACTTCTGAAAAATCTCCAAGTGATTCATTCTGCTAAAAGACTCATGAGAAAACGGAAACGATAGTCTAAAGGCTCACTAGACATTAGACGGTGGAAGGAATCATAATTATCCCTGTGTTTTGTCCTGAAAATATACACCTTTATTTATTTGTGGATCAACCAAAAATATGAAGAGCCTTTTAACTAGTTCTAAAGAGTTCACCTTACAATAATGACCTTTTCCTTACTTTTATAAGAGGATTATTACCCTTGATAGAGATGGTACTACACTTTTAGGGAGAATTAAAAAATGAAGGCGGGACTTCCTTGGTGGCCAAGTGGTTAAGAATCTGCCTGCCAATGCAGGGGACACAGGTTCAGTCCCTGGTTCCGGATCCCACATGCCGCAAAGCAACTAAGCCCGTGCACCACATCAACTGAGCCTGTGCTCTAGAGCCCGCAAGCCACAACTACTGAGCCTGCGTGGCACAACTACTGAAGCCCATGAGCCTAGAGCCCGTGGCAAGAAGAGAAGCCACCGCAATAAGAAGCCCATGCACGGCATCTGGCTTGCCGCAACTAGAGCAAGCCCACGCGCAGCAATGAAGACCCAATGCAGCCAAAAATATAAATAAATAAATAAATAAATAAATAAATTTATTTTTTTTAAAAAAAGGCACTCAAGAAAAATCCTTAAATGCAAAGAGCAGTCTCTTTTGCCGTTGGGAAAGTGGATTATATTACTAGCTACAAAAAGGTGATGGATTTAGGCTTTTGCAACCTAGTATGCAGAATAAAGGACCATTTATAGATTTCACTACTCTGAGCACTGCTAAATTATTTATCATTATACTTGCGATGTCTGGAATGGTGTGCTCGCCAGTTTAGTCTAGCCAATGTGAACATGAAATTGGCAGTCCCATGTTAAAAAACCTCAAGGGCATGACTGGGAGCTGCTGTCTACTTCAAGGGAGAAAAGGAGAAGAGGAAATCCTAAAGCTTCTTTAAGTCTCAAGAGGGTTAATTTATTTGTTTTTTGTTTTTTTTAATCATCCTAAATCATTTTATAGGACATCTATGTGCAATTTAGGCAAAGTTCCTACCCTCATACATCTGAAGTAATTTAACAAAAATTTTAAAGGAGCAGATTATCCCTTAAATAATCATATTTTGTGCCTTACCATGGCCCTCAAGACTGAATATGATGTGAACCCCAACTCCTGTCTGATCTTATCTCCTACCATGTTCCCCATTTTCACCAAATTCCACCCAGATGTTGTTTATGACTCTGGATTCATTCCTTTTAACATTTTCTTTATATTGGTCTAGGGAAGTTTTGAAACTGACTTAAATGAGAGCATAATTTCAATTTCTCTTCTCTATTTTTCTTGTTTTGCATATTTTGCTACAAAGAATGATATATTTGAGGCCTAGTTTCACTGATATTTTCTAAGAATTGTTGTATGTTTAAAAAATTGATCTAGAATGGGTCCTGCAGACATGTTGTAGTAGTAGATTCAATTGTAAATGAAATACATACACTAAGGTACAAATATGGAAATATATCATGTGTAAAAATGAAAATGTGATGGCAATGCTGCAGCTTGATACTGTTGAGTGCAGGATTCCAATTGTGAAGACAGAGGCACTTGTTAAATTCCTAAATGGTATATGCATCAAAATCATCAGTGTGAATTTGTCCAGCATTTATTGGTAGACATGCTTTACGGATAATGAATTTATTCCTCACATGTTTAATTTTTAATAAAGTTGAAAAAGTAGTATTTTTACAAAGGAAGTGAAATATCTAGATCTCAAGAAAAATATTACAAAGTAAAAAGGTACTACTGCTAACTATATTTGCAATACTCACAGTCACCAGCCAGCACAGAAGCGAAAGTTGTCACTGGAAGATTCAAAGGCTGCCAGCATGCTACTCAACACAGTACTCTCACTAATAGCATTATGCATGCTTACACTGAAAATGATCTCAGAAACATTGAATTTATACCAAGTGGCAAACTTCAGAAGGATCTCTTTCCAAACTTCATAGCATGCAGTTCAGAAACTGATTGATCTTATTAAGCAGCTGCTGTTGTCTGCTATGAGGCAGTGATGCTTAAGGTCACTACTTATTCTGTGCACATTTATCCCTACTGAGAATATTTGCACTGGAGGATGTGAGCAATCAATTGGGATCCTGATGGCTAAAATATAAAGGCTAGCTTCTGATAGTTTAAATAAGCCACACTAGATTTAAAACACCTTTCAGCATAGTAATCACCCTAGTGCTAAGAGAATTAAGATAAATTCATCAGGTCTAATAGAGAAAGAAAATCCAGGGTGCCAAGAAATAACATACTGCACGTGGAATGATGCTCACTTTATTTAGTCTGTGCTTAAGACTCACCTCTTAAAAGAATCCTTTCTTGACCTCCATGTCTGAAAGAACAGTTGTGACCCCCTACCCCCAGACACACTTATTTTATTTCCTTCTTCTTATTTATTTTTCTTCAAACATGACTACCAATCCATATAAATCTATTTAAATGTATGTATGTATGTATGTATGTATGTATGTATGTATGTGTGTATGTCTCACCCAATTAGAATATCATCTTTATGAGGGTAAGGACTTTGTCTTTTTTAGATCACTGCAATATGCCGGTGTCTAAGACAGTGCCTGGAGTATAAAAGACCTTTTAAAAAAATAAATGAATGATGTGTAGTAAAAAGGAATGTACTATCCTTTTTTTCTCACTAGAACCAAAGTAAGGAATTTTTTAATAAACTATCTCAGAATATAGAAAGAGTTTTACAGAGAACCTTTTATAATGGAAAGGAAGCTATTAATTTATAAGATAATGGTAAGAAAAAAGTACAGTTTGAAAGGAAACAAAAATTAATATTTATATGAGGTATGCATAAGGATGAAGATTTTAAGAAGTCTAACATCTTGAATTATGAGTGCTATAAATTGTTTTTTAATAATTATTAAATTATACTTACTATGCCTGACATTACACTAGACATTATGCATAAAAAGATTAATAGAGCATATGTCCTGCCCTTCAAAGGTTCACAGTCTGGAGAGAGTTGCAAACAACTACAATATATTTAAATCAATAATGTATGTGTTAAAATAGAAGCCCAAGGATCTGTGGGAACAAAGAGGGGAAATGCCTTGCAATGTTGAGGGAAGGCTTTGAGAAAGAGGTACTATTTAAATTTAATTTTGAAATATGATAGAGATTTGTTGGTTGGTTAGACAAAAAGGAGCAAAGATGTGAGAAATAATTTGTATGTTCTGGTCAGAATCATGTGTATGTGTGTACATGTGTTATGTGACAGAATGGAAGGAGACAGAGAAAGAGGGAGCAAATTATGGTTCTGAATGTCAGATTAGAGAATACATTTTAATTTTATTCTCTAGGTGATAGGAAGCTGCCAAAGAATTTTAAGCAAGGGAATATAGCTTGAACAAGTTTGTGTTTTTAAAAAGTGATTTCTGTGTCTAGAATGTGGTTAGTACATTGGAGGGAGACAATATTGCAAGGTAGGAGATTGATATCTGAGACCTCCAGTGTTCCCCAAATTTTGTTCAATGGAACACTGGTTTTAGGGGATGTCCATTGAGAGTGTGTGAAAAAAGGATCACATGATCAGCTATGGTTTGGCAATATTAAGTTAAGCACAGATAAAAGGTTTATTATTTCTATTATTTTATTATTGCTACAGAACTTTTTATCAAATTCAGTACATTTATGTGCATCATGAATCTCTAAGTTGGGGGAACGTTATGTTGTGTTTTCCAAACATGATTGGCCATGGAACCATGTACCTTCCCTCCTCCTGGTCAACTGCCAATTTTATATATGACACTCTTGAATCCTTAGTAGGGCTAGCATTTCGGTGGACTTTCTCAACTGGGCTTCTATGAGAAATTAAGCCCTTAATGAAAATTATTTGAGTGAGCCTCTTGGCAATTCTCCCAAGCATGGTTCATAGGTAATACCATTCCAGATGCATAAAAGAGAAGCTGATTTCTTACATACAGTGAATGCACTTGGATATTAGAAATCAGTTCTTTAATGGGGCCCCAACTGAAAGGAACACACTTTGAGGGCTTGAGTTAAAGCAATAGGAGTGTTAATGAAGAGACTGCCCCAAACACTTTAGTGAGTTATTTTGATTTGGGGGGGAATTTATGGTTTGGATAGACAGCTGTTATCATAGATTTTCTTTATTGAAGATAAATAAATACGCCAAAAAGAATCTCAATACATATATGTTTGAATTTAAAAGTCTGACTTTTTCTTCCTCATAATTACATGACAGCAAGGCAGAGTTCTATTCAAAATGATTTAGAGACACCTTAATATAAGGAACAAACTTCTTCTATAGAAAATAATGGGTAGGGAACATTTGCATCTCAAAGAGTCTGGGAACATATGTTTCAACAAAACTGACCATTTTGTTGAAAATTATTGAAAATTATGAGGAAATTATACACTGAGAGAAAATGGTCCAAAATATTTATTTTTAAAGGTTGACAATATAAGTGGTAGGAAAAGAAAACAAAGACTTAAGTTATTTGATCAGAATGATAAGTTGTTACAGAATAGCTGTGACATAGGGGTATGTTGGAAACTAAAACGTTATTAGAAATAAAAGTTTTAAAAAGCAGTGTCTTACTGAAAATATGGAAATTTACATGGCAGATGACTAAACTTCATGCAATTGACATTTTAAAGTATAATTTAAGGCCATTTATATTTTTAGTTTCAGAATGAAAGCTGTTAAATAGTTTAGTGGGCAAAACAATTTTATCACTACTGTAGATTAATTTTTACTTCAGTAATCATGGAAAGGAGTTTAAATTTTTCTATCCTTAAAAGATGTCATGTAGAATTTGAAGCAACACAAAGACCACACGAGAAGGCTTGTTTTTCACAAACAGCTTGATTGATGGAAGGTTTCTTTCTTTTTTCTAAGTAGTGCTGTCTTGCCAGTGAGATAGTCTCTATCCAACTATGGACTACAACCTTCCCATGTTGACAAAGATTTTTTTTTCTTTTTAATTTTTTTCTTTATAATTTTGATTGGTACCTGGAAGGAAAGGCTAGATTTCTGATACTACTTTGTGAATTTCATGTCTGTTATCCATACTATACAGTGTGACCAATGATTTAAAAATAAGCTTTTGTAAGTATTTTATGTTCTTTTATGTTGGTATCCAAAATTAGAAAAAAAATATTAATGAGTGGATTCTTAATATTTAAACATGATCCTATAATTTATGATTTCTTCCTATAATAAAATTTTATCTTTATGGTACAGTGAATATTTATTTTGTTAATTCCATTTCATGAAAATCTGGACTTGCATGGGAACTTTCATAGGCATAGGATTAATTTTGATTCCTAACTAATTTGATCACAGATGCGAATGGTCTGTGTTGTTCATTAGAATGATTTTCCCTGTATTTTAAATGTGTGAAAATACAAACTTACATATAAACACATTGCATTTTAATTTAATATGGGGGTTATCAATTTTGATGTTTATGCTATTCAGGACAAATGCTGGCCTTTAGAATTTTTCATGATTGCTTGAGTACATTCATATTTTCCTTTTTATACTTCTTTCTTCTTTTAAACTTTTCTTTCCATTCTAGCATTTGTATTTTCTTAAGCTTCAAAACCCCAAAGCACTTGCTTTCTCTAAGCCTTTTAAATGAGCACTTTCTTTCCAGGTGTTTAATGCCTCTCATTATTTTTGGTGATCACTAATTGGTTCTTCCACCTCTTGCTTTTTTCCCAAAATTACTTTGAGTGCTTCCATTAAGGCTGGCACCTCTGCTGCTCAGTCAAAAAGAACCTCGTTCTTCAAAGCTGCTCCATATATAAAATGCGCAGGCAAGAGGCAGCCAAGAATTCAAACAGCATCTAACCCCATCTCAGGTCACTTCAATGTTTCTTGTTCAACAGCTCTATTTTTTTTATTTCTTCAACTATCAATCTTATTGACATAGCTTGAATTCTGAAGACATGCTTAATATTTCCTTCCCTAAGCAAAAACCTTGACCTATCTTTTCTGTTAACTTTTGTTATAAATCCTACTTGAGTATCTACTCTATTATCTACCTAGGGTCTCTCTGACTGCTCTGTATCAATCAAATTCTGTATCAGTCAAGTTCTAGTAAATTCAGCTCAGTAACATAGTTTGAATATCTACCACTTTAAAACCTTTATTTGGCCTGAGTATTAGGGCTTCACTGACAATAAGACATCTTCCTGACTTTGAAGAGTTAAAAGTCTAGTAAGAGAAAAAGTTACATAAATAGATAATTTCAGCCTAATATTTTAAGCTGTGAAATTGAGGGTATAATCAGGATTCTGTTGGAATCTAGAAATAAATTCTTGGCTCGATCTTAGAATTGAAGGAGAGCTTCTTGAGAAAGATTCTATCTTGTAAAAGTAAGCAAAATGGGAAGATATTTCTAACAGCAGAAGCCCAGATATGAAACAGAATGAATGTGAGGAAGACTATAAGTTTTAAATTTTTATTTAATAAAATACTGTTGTATTATTTTTAATACTTGTTTCAAAATGTTATTTTTTCATACTGTGAATTTTAAAGTAAGACAGTGCATAAAATTGCTGTATCAGCTGTTTCTATTTAACAAATCACCCCAAAACTTGGGGTCTTAAAACAATAAATGGTGATCACATTCACAGTTCTGTTGGTCAACTGTGTGATTTTTCTGATCAGATTTTGGCCTGCTAGGCTGAGGCTTGATGGCCTAGGATAGCCTCACCCATATTTCTAGTGGTTGGCAGAGTGATTCCTTTGGTTAGAGGAGAGTTGGAGGGATCAGATGGAACTGGCTGTCTGAGCTTTCCTTGATCTCCAATTCTCCAGGCTTCTTTAAAAGGTGGTCTCAAGGTTCCAAGAAACTGCAAGCAAGAGCAAGGTCCAGTATGCTAGTGCTTTTCAAATCTCTGCCTGAGTCACATTTCTTTTTTTTTTTTTTTTAAGTGAACCATTAACCAAAGCAAGCCACATGGCCAATCCCAGAGACAACTGGGGAGAAAGAAACGTCACCTCTTTATAAGAAAATAGTTGCAATTCAGGTTTCAAACAGATTATTTGTATAGGGATAGGAACAATCTGTGTCTATCTTTGTAATTTACCAGCCACCCTGTAGACCTTGTAAAATTTTATCATTTCATTCTTTTTCTTCCTTCATTGTGTTGTTTTCATATTAAAAAGCATATTCCAATTTGTCCTGGGACCAATTATTATAAATTTACAGTAAGAAGAGCTGATGTGTTTTTTGTTTGTTTGCTTTAGTTACTGTTAATTTAGTACATTTGTTTCCTCACAGATCTCCTTTGTTCTTTCTACTTGATCTTTTTTTAATGTAATCTTCCGTAAAGAAATTCCCCCGAATATTTTTCTTTCTAGAAATCAAAGCAAGAAAATAATTATTTTCTCTGGAAGGAGATATTGAAATTATTTTTAAAAGATACTTCTTTGCTACTCAGTACCCGCATTTGAAATACTCTGTTTGGTAGCTTTATTACTAGGCTTTTGCAGAGTGTGTTGTAGATATACATTTTTTGTCATGCTTTTGGATATATAGCAACTTTTATGATATTTTAGATCCAGTTTTTCCCTGGTGTCCAAAGTACTCCTAGCTAGTAATTAAAACTCACAAGTCTCATTGCTGCTCTCTGGCTACCTGGGTGCCATTCAGAGCAGATCCACTGTAGCTACTGCAGTTCACCCTTGAAAGTTCTAGAGACTGCAACTTCTCTCACACTTTTCTTTCTTTCTTCACTCAAAATATATCAGCTGTTTCCAAGGAAACATATCCTACCAAAGGACTTTACATTCTGGAGAGAGCAAATTTAATTTCTGGAGATTACTGCTGATTAAGCAAAAATGTGCTGCTACTCATCCTGGTAAGAATAAATAGTTAAAATTTCTCTGCATCAAGTTTCTGGTGGAGTTTTTACTAGTAGAAAGAATAGAGCAGAGTAAAATTATAAATAAAATATTTAAAATCTGTTCTGAGATAATTTACGATACTTTTTCATATTTTAGATATATATACACATGTATTTATATAGATGTATATATACATATAGATGTATGTATAAATATATAAATAAGGCTGGCTTTAGGCTTGTTTCTAAGAAAAATGTTGGGGGGTTCTTTAATAATGTAGAAAAGTACAAACAAGAACATTTTCCAATAAGTGTAGCAGATTTAACTCATGCAAATGAATTTCTCTCCTTTCTGAAACCCATACTAATGACAGTAAAGAGATTTTTAAGACATAAATTCTACAACAATGGGAAGACTAATAAAGGAAACAATAGGTAGGCAATTCTGGAAGCTGGAAAGTAGGTGGATGAATGGTAACTATTTGAGCATAGCTGAGAAATTTCCGTTCTAAACTGACATTGCAGAAAGCCTAAACCCAAGCCCATCCAAAGGTCTAAGGGATTGATGGTACCAGGTCCTTCTGGAGGTGGAAAGTAAAATAAAAATAAAGTTATTTAATAAGCCACACTCGCAGAGAAGCCTGAACACTTGAATCTACACAAGTATCTCTAGTGTGCCTTGTATTCTTTCCCTTATCTCTTATGCAGTAGTAGACAAAGAAAAAGTTTGGCAGACTTATTTTCTACTCTTGTGTATAGTATATGTAGTGTAAATTATGCCTTCCTGTAGTTCATTTCTGTAACAAATTTTATGGGTTTATTTGGTTCTTTGTTTCTGTTTTTCCTTTTTGTTTTTTGTTTGTTTCGTTTTAAACAATAAAGCCTCCATAGGACTGTGGAGGATTTCCCTCACTGAAGTGTATGTTGATAATGAACAGTCTTATGGCTTTATTTAGTATTAATGCTTTTTAATCTTTTTTTCATATTTATTATAACTTTTTTCCTAGCTTCTTCTTTGCCTATATCTTTTCTCTATTATATAGTTTATTTTAATAACATGGATGAGTTGAAGCCTGGCAATTATAATGAAATTATCAGAGGTTAAAGTCTTACCTGGAATTTAAATAATAACAATGATGACAAACACACAGTAATTTCTAAGAAAGATGTTTCACCCGCCCCCCCCCCACCCCCATTCCCCTAGTGGACCTCAAGATGTAGTTGGCTTGCTGGAAATTTCTTAGCGTTTATAATTGTGAAAATACTTTTTATGGTAAGTTAGTAAAATCTGAATGAAGCAAGGAAATTTTATTAATCTTGAATTTTTTTCATTTTAAAAAGTCTTCGATGTTGGGTTTTTATCATATGTGTTAACATTTTGCTTCTCTTCGCTCAAATGTTTAAAAATATTTGCTCTTAATATTAATAAAAGCCTTTTTTAAGTATATTGACTGTTCTCAGTAAAACCAACATTACACTTTATTGCTCAGTGTGCTTAGTTAATTCTTCCAAACAGCTAATTTTCCTTTACTTACTGTCACAAGGACAGCAGAGCTAATTAATTTGAGTACAAAAAAAGGCAGTTTTTAGGGGTTTTTTGAGTGCTTTTAATTTTTGCTGTGAAATTTAGTATTAAAGAAGAAAAATAGTTATATCTTTCATTTCCTGTCTTAAAAAGGGAAAAAGGCAATTAATTTCTACTTCCATAATTTATTCAAATCAAGACTAAGGATAGAAGAAATTGCTGTTTTCATCTTTGTCTGTACTTGTAAGCAAAATTTTAGTCAGACAGACCACAGTAATTATTCATCAAGAGATTGCCTGTATGTCTGTGGCTGCTGTTGGTATACTTATATCAAACCAGTCAGTACTGCTTTCAGCATTTTCTGAGAGTTTACAAAACCAAGTCTGAGGCATATGTACAAAACAATGAAAACTTTGGAACTGCATCTCTTCTATACATTGCAAAAAACCCCGTCTTTTAAAGGAAAGTGATCTATAATCATTGACCTAACATCAGTGAGCCAAATCTCCTCAGTTTCATTCAAAACATTCCATAAATTTTCTTGTATTCAGATTGAGGACAGTCTGTTAAAGTAAGAGAGAACAGTAATCCAAACCAATATTGATATTATGTCTGTGGGATTAAAAAATGTCCATATAAAATTCTCACTGTCCATTATAAAAGCTTCTATCTTAACATGCTCATCATTACCTCCCATTTCCCCAAAGCTTTTCTTACAAATTCAGTCTGATCTGTTAAGGTATATTTTTATACATGTGGCAGGATAATAATAAAGTAAAAATGAAAATAATAAAAATGAAAAAAAAAACAGATTAGTAATAATATGATGAAGAAAAGAATAGTTAGCATTTATTAAATATTTGCTCTGTGCAGGCATTCTGGTGGGTGCTTAATGTGTGTTATCTCATTTAATCATCACTATTAAGTAGATAAAAACTTTGCTTCCATTTAAAAAACTGAGGCAGACACAGAGAATGGACTTGGGGACATGGGGAAGGGAGAAGGGTAAGCTGGGACAAAGTGAGAGAGTGGCATGGACATATATACACTACCAAATGTAAAACAGACTATAGTGGGAAGCAACCACATAGCACAGGGAGATCAGCTTGGTGCTTTGTGACCACCTAGAGCGGTGGGATAGGGAGGGTGGGAGGGAGATGCAAAAGGGAGGAGATATGGGGATATATGTATATGTATAGCTGATTCACTTTGTTATGCAGCAGCAACTAACACACCATTGTAAATCAATTATACTCCAATGAAGATGTTAAAAAAAAACAATAAATGAGGTGTGGCACAGACAAAAATAAATAAATTAAAAAATAAAAAAAGACTGGAGCAGGGAAAATTTAAAAATATATATTTCCCAAAGTCATACAGTGAATAAGCAAAGGAGCTGAGATTGAAATCTAAGCAGTCATTTTCAAGGATTCACTATAACCATAACATTCTACTTCATCTTCCTCCTTAGTGGTTAAGTGTAGTCATATCATAAAGTAACTATGATGATGACATTCTTCTCAGTAAGAATTATGCAAAAATTGAGAAAACCAGCTGTTGAGTTTTGTCTTTACATCTCAGAAGGAAAAAAAAAAAAAGATTGAAAGATAAATGTTTATTATAACGGTCATATTAATAGGCTAGTGAATAGCAAAATGTTTTAAAAGATAACCTGAAATTGGCTGTTTAACCAGGTATCATTCTTTCCCATTGTGACCTAGAGTAACATTTCCGCAATTTCAGAAAATGACCAAGTCTCATCTTCTTCAAACCTTATTCTGCTGTCCTATTTTGTCTTTGCCACAAGTCTTCTCTAACTTAAGGTCCTAACTTTTTCTCCTCTGACTCATTTTATACATTCACATCTTCCTAATAAAACCAGTCCTTACTCAGCAATCTTGATTTTCCTAGAAGCCATCCCAGTAAATGTGCATTAGCCGTTTCAAAACAAAAGGTAACTTTAAAAACTGAAAAAGAAGAGAGATGGTGTTCAAGCAGAACTGTGTGGTCACAACCCTATAATTTAAAAAAATTTTAATATGAATTAATTGTCAACACAAAAATCCTCTATTATCTTCTTTCATGTTTGAATCTTAGAATGTAATCCTTCTAGAAATACTTCTTTGTAGATTTTTCCAAAGATAAAACACATTCATCCTTCAGAAACTGATACAGTTTCTTCCATCATTACCTGTACTTGTCAGTAATTGGTATTCAGCTTGTCCCTGATTGTAATAATTTCAGCAAATATTTACTGTGTTCCTGATATGTGTTAGGCACTATGCTAGGGGATAGGGAGAAGATAGTGTCTATTGAAGAAGACAAACATTGGAACAATAACCCCAATGAGTATGTTATTAGTCTGATAGAAGTGCTCTGAAGGATAGGAACACGGTTCTGAAGAGTGTTTAACAAAGAAATCTGAGCTAGTCTGAGCAGGCATGTCATGGGAAATCACTCTAAAAGAGACATGAGCTGAAACACTGGAGAAGGGTCAGGAGGCGTATGGAGCTGAGATAGGAATAGGTTCTAAGGAGAGGGAAAGTATGGCCAAATGCTCTTCAGGGAACTTAAAGGTTCCACTTGTAGTGTGGCTGGTGCTTGCAGTACAAGGCGAGTGAGGCTAGAAATTTACTCCTTTCCTATGTATCTAAAATGATACCAGTCTTGTAACATCCTTGGAAGAATTGAGAAAATAGTCATCTCAGTCTTTTTATGTAGGGTTTAATTATCTTGCAGAACACTAGTTGAGAAAGACTGGTTTGCTTCATGCCAGATACAATTTTACCTATGTCATGAATGTAATGAATATGGGATATCTTTAAGCATTTTAAGTGAAGAAAAATCATTGTCATGATGAGATTAACTATAACAACTTAACTGTATTTAATAGTTAAGGTACCTCAGAAACAGCTTATATATTTTGTTATATATAGTTAAGAAATACCTTTTAAAAACTCATAAAACATGTCCTTAAAAATTACACTATAATAGTAGATATGCATCATTAATTACCCTTTCTCGGATGCTTTAGAGATAAAATTTTTGCTTTCTATTAAAAATGCAAATGCTGCATATTTACAGTTCTTTTTGAAGTATGCATACCTCCTTATTTTGAAGTAGAAAACTGGAAATTATTTTGAAAAATTGCCTGAATGGTGATAAAGACCCCAAAAGAGACTAGAATGTTGAAAATGAAATGTAGAAAATGAAACAATGGCATCTGAACTTTGAACTTTAGATGTAATTACATTAAGGTAAAGTATTATTTTTCATCCAGTCATTCAGTGTTATTTATTTAGTGCTTGGTATATGCCAAGCAGTATTTATGGCACTGGAAAAATCAGTGAACACACTAGATAAAATAAACGTTTGTGGGTGGGATAGGCCAGATTGCTATTTATATAAGATGTTCAGAAAAGTTCTTGTTAAAAAATCATAAGCAAGATTGAGAGTATTTGTTACAAAAAGCATATGGACTTAGTTTATAAACTTTCGGTATTTTCTGCTATTATTTTGTTCTTTTTGGATAATAAACTTAAGTGTTAGAGGGAATAAAGCCTATATATATTAATTAGTATGTAGAGACCTATATGTTGGTTATAATACATATTTAAAATTTTTTAAAAATCTGTTTATGCTGACCCTAACTTAGGTGTTTTCCACTTCTTAATTTGAATATTTTTGAATTTGATCATTTGTCCATTTACAGACCTGATAGTCCTAATGAAGGTCAGGCAGACATATAAAGATGAATAATGCAAAGCTAAGAACTTGGATGGGGTCTTGATATAGCATGGGGATGGTGAAGGAGACTTCACAGAGAAGATGTTTGCTACTTGAAGGAAGAATAAAGTTAATTATTGGTGTGGCTGTGGGCACTGTAGGCATATCACTAAAACTAATTTTTAACAGTGAGTACATAATGGGAAGCATTGCATCAATTGACAATATTTTCTTTTGCTCTATTTTATATATTTTTGTATACCACAGAACAAAGATCAAGTGGTTCTGCAAGTGACAACTATTTATTAAATAGAACTCTAAGTATGTGTAGAGTAAATTAAATGCCATTAAATTACAGTTGACCTTTGAGTAACAAAGGTTTGAAGTGCATGAATCCACTTATACATGGAAGTTTTTCAATAAATATATGTATATTTATTATTGGTTGAATTCATGGATACAAACCCCATGGATATGGAGGGCTGACTATGGGAGTTGATCATCTGCAGATTTTGGTATCTGAGATGGGTCCTAGAACCAATCACCCATGAATACCGAGGGATGACTGTATATTTTCTCACCATTTCACAGTGTAGAATGAATTTTACAGAGCCTTTTATTTCATCTTCATGTCAAATGAGAAAACTATAGGTAGAGATGTTAAATAATTTCTCACTTTAAAAGTCTGTAAGGATCTAAGGACTGATTTATTTTTTACATGATTTAATGATTTATTTTATTCAGAAATATTACTGTTTTAGTGATTAAGTGAATGTTTTACACAGAATAACTTTTGTCTGTGTTTGTCTTCAGCTTCATTTCCTCTCCTCCAAATACCTGTTTATTTAGATTAAACCACTTATCAAGTATTCGTATTTTCATACAATTCATGATTCAGCATATCTTCAAACAGAAAAGCTTGATAGGAAGCAAGTTGGAGTCATAGACTGTATGCTACTTACATTCTCCTCAAACTTTTTTAAAAGATAATTTTTTTTTTCTTTTGATCTCTGTTGTATTATCCTGATAGTATTGTCTACCGTCTGGCAAGGTTGAAGAAGTAAAACTTTTTCTTCCTCAAGAGGGATCGAATACAACAACTAAAATTAATCATTAATTAAAAATTGTATTCCAGGTCCAAGGATGTTTCCTAATTTATGCTTATTAATTGCATAATTTCTAATTCCATTTTTATTATACCGTTGTGAAAGAAAATTCTGGAAATAGTTTGGTGCTGATGATCACAGGCTTTAAAGTGATAAAGACCTAAGGTTAATAACAATTTTTGTTTATCTGTGAAATTACCTGTACTTAATCTTCATGGTTGTTACTATCTTAATCTCTAAAATGGGAGCAATTATATCAAATATATTGTTTTATGAAAATTAAAGGAAATATATACTAGTCACTCTTGCAATGTATCTGACATAGATGTAATGCACAATTGTATATCTTTTTGACTTTTCATCCCCATTTATTAAATTAGACATCTACTATTATATTTGAGCACCTAAAACAATGATATTTTGCATCAGTTTATGATTTTAGTCTGGATATCCCCTTTTCCAAAGAAATTGGAAAACCTCTCTACCCTTTTTTCCTTCTGATACTAACATTTTTAGTATTTCCTTCATGTATCAAGGGACATGGTAATTCTGATATTCCACAGAATTTTTCATCTTTACTAGACCCTATATTCATTTTACCTTATTTAAAATTTGTCTTTTCTACTTGGACCTTGTGAAAAATAATAGTCATCTTTCCCTAAGTGTTCACACATTTTCCTTTAGAGCTGGTACATTTAAGTATTAATAACAAATCCTAACTCTCAGTATATTGGAATTATAATACCAGATTGATTCAAAAAAGTAGAGTAAGTGGCGGTGTTTGGCTACTTCAAGGGGACAGTACCCTACTAAGCCCCCTCTGCTTGCTTACAGTGCCTTAATTTCCCAATCATTTAAACTCATTTTTTTTTGCATTAAAGTTTCTTTTGAGATGTCAACACATTACTTTATAGATTATCTTTGAGTCACTATCATATATTTTGTGATTGGGTGGGATAGTGATGGAAGAGATGAAAGGAGGAGATGCAAAAAAGCAAGGATATACAGGTAGGAAGTAAACCTGGGTAACAGCGACCCTTGGACCAAATTGTTGTATATTTCATGGTAACTCCCCTTGGAGTTAACTTGATAGCATGGTAGAAAGAATATAATAATAATGATAATAATAATAGCAGCTAATGCATAACATAGCTATGTACAGCTTAATGATTAGTAGGACAAAAGTAGTGCATGTTTCAGATTCTTTGACAAATTATTTGTTTTAAAACAAAGGAGTTTGTAGAGAATAATTAATATTTATAATGTGGTTTACTCATGACTGAGTTCGTTAAGCAGTTTCATTTAACATTATGCATCTCACTGATGACTGGAATTTAATTATAAATGAAGGATAAAAGCTTAAATCACAGTTTGACATCTTAACCTGCCTACTTGGAAAATTTTGGTATGGCTCTCTAGCATGAAAGATGGTTGCTTCTTTTCTCTCACATATTCTTTCCATTTTTTGTTGTTGTTCTTATTAAAGCTTTGAGGGCAGTGTTCATTCCTCAAAGAGATGGCTGTAGGGAGGTTGAGAACTGCTTTGCCAAACTCAACGTTTCCTGCTTCAAAATATAGTTTAGGGAGAGTCCTGTTTAAGAATCTCAGTATTAAAGAAAATAAAATTGGACCTTGTTCTTTTTGATAGTATATAAAATACCTGGAGAATAAGTGCTGCCACAGCATAGCAGTGGTACTTTCTGCTTACATAGCACCTATTCCTGCAAAGCAAATACAACCTTGCCTGCATGAGAGCCTCTGAGTTTCTGAAATGTGAGATCTTGCTACCTCACTTGACTAACAAATCAATGCTGAAAAGACAAGTGAGACTTTGGTGAGAATGATATGATTTGCAGATCAGCAAGGTGAGAATGAGTGAAACTTACCATATATAGATAGAGATTCTCTTTAGGAACCTTTTTGCCTCAGAAGTGCTATGGAGGTAGAAAAGATTTGTTTTCATTTTCTAAAAGGACAACTCGTAATATTCACAAACAATTGATGCTGAAACTATTAGAAATTTGTAGGGCTAAATGTATATTTTTATGGTGATGTAGTGACATTAGTTATTTCTGTCCCCATTGTTACTTACTTTGTGAACTTGCATTTGTAGTTCAACAACATACATCTTTCATAGTTATTCAGGGCCATACGCTATTAGTATCTAAAGTTGTACTACATATTTTTCCTCCATCTTTAAAAAAGTCCGGCTAATTTGGATTGATCTAAAAATCATAATGCAGATTGCTAGAATCATAGTCATTTGCATTGAACATGTGTCCTAATTGTATCCATGTGCTGGCATGATATTCTGTAGAGACTAATTCTAATCAGTTCTGTCTAAACATTCTGGATTTCCATAAATTACTATGCTAAGTCGTTGACAGAATTCCTGCCAATCTTTGGGCAAATGCTTCCCAGCACTGCCATTTTAATGCTCCAGAGTGAGAGCAACATGACAGTTCTCTTCATCTATGTATTTTGCATACCCACCTTATTTAAATGTGAAAGATTACTCCTGTGAAATCTCTACTTCAAGGGTATTATACTTTTCATGGATTTTATTGTACTGTATATATTGGAACAGTATATTACCCCAGTTTTCTGAACTGAATTGGCAATTGAATTATTAGGGTATGTTTATACACGTGTAATACTCAGACATATTTTAACCCTTCTAACTAATATAATGCTATTCAAAAGGTGTAATTTTTTCACTATTGACATTATTATAATTTCATATGTATATAATATTATTCATGACATTTCTCTTTTAATCATAGGTCTCTTTACTGCAAGTAATAGGATCTTAGTAAAAATAGTTTGAGAAAGAAATTTTTTTAGAAATATATTGTGTTGTCTACTGACATTACATTTTTCTGGAACAAAGAACTATGAAGACTTCAGCGGGACTTCCCTGGTGGCGCAGTGGTTAAGACTCTGTGCTCCCAATGCAGGGGGCCCGGGTTCTATCCATGGGCAGGGAATTAGATCCCACATGCATGCCACAACTAAGAGTGTGCATGCTACAACTAAGGAGCCCACAAGCCACAACTAAGGAGCCCGCCGGTCGCAACTAAGACCTGGTGCAACTAAATAAATAAATTAAATTAATATATAAAAAAAAGACTTCAGGGACTCAGTAAGCTCTGTGTCTTTCTCTCTTCCACTTACTTTGTCATTCTTTTTTTCTCCCTTACTCTCTTTATAATTCTCTTTTTTTCACTTATTTTCTCACTGTTAAATGTTTCTTACAGCTAATGTGTACAAATGGCCAAAAAAAAAAAAATCCTATAGAAATCATGTTTACATGTCTGCAGTTCAAGAAACCAGCCCAAGCTGGCTAGCCAAGTACCCAGGAAAGAACATTTGAGTTAGGTTGTAAATCTTGGTCACAGAGTAAATATATGAGGTGAGTGAAAAGTGCGTATATAAATATGGAGCATTTTTTATGGACAGAGATATAGGTGGTAGTTCTCAAAGAAGAGGTGGGCAGACACCCTGAAAGATGTCCACTTATATTATCTTTTAGAGGATATTGTATTCAGTCATTAAACTATGATGGTTGAAACTGGATGATAATTTTTTCTTCACTGGCCACCTTCCTAGCCTAAATAATTCAGAATGCCAAATAAATATTTATTGCATAATTAAATGAGTGAAGTAATGGTTGGCAGGCATACCTATTGGTATCTCAATTTATGTTGATAATTCCATTATTTTCCAATATTCCAAGCTAAAAACCATGACAGTTATCTTTGACTAACCCTTCCTTTTATTCATCTTTAGTACACTCTCAGAGGTTCTTGTTGTTCCTTCACTATGCTTAATGAATTTGTACCTTTCTCAATATTTCCAATGGCATCTGCCTAATCCTGACTTCGCCAAATCAGCACTTTCTAAATTCAGTTTTGTGGAATATCATATCCAGTGAGATATTAATGAAAGTCCTGGGAAAAAATAATAAAACATCTCTGCTTTCAAATAAACTTGGGAAAGCTGCATACTCTATCACCCCTTGGAGATTCACAGTGTACATTAGTGCTTTGAGAAGTTCTCCAGTAAAGAAACCTGTTTAATGTTGATTATCCTAGCATTTCTTTAAAACATTTAACCAATGAATTCTTTTTTTTTTTTTGCGGTATGCGGGCCTCTCACTGTTGTGGCCTCTCCCGTTGCGGAGCACAGGCTCGGGACGTGCAGGCTCAGCAGCCATGGCTCACTGGCCCAGCGGCTCCGTGGCATGTGGGATCTTCCCTGACGGGGCAGGAACCCATGTCCCCTGCATCCGCAGGCAGACCCTCAACCACTGCGCCACCAGGGAAGCCCCAGTGAATTATTTTATCGTGGAGTTTCTGTTAGAATCTCGTGAGATGGTGTTCTATAGATCAATGATTGAAAAATGCCGAGCTGTAAAGTATTAGAAGGAATTCTTAACCACTTTCTCTATTTCTTATCTTTCTGAGTCTCTGCATCCTATACACTGCCGTTGAAACAATAATTATGAAATACCACCACGTAATGGGCATATAGAAAGTGATTACTAATCCTGTTGACTAGATTTACTTCCTAGAGAAAAAAGAAAATGAGTTTAATTAAAATCAGGTATTACTAGAATGTAACATATGTTAGTTACTTAAAATAAGCTTAAGGTAATTTCAAAAAGAGTAATATAACTAGTATTGTTTTACTTAAAAACTAACTACTGTTTACATATCTATATCAGCAGGGCCCCTATAAGGGAACTATGAAACAAAATATCTAGATAGCTTCTCATAACATACATACCAACTCAAAGGTAATAATTGATAATAGGACAAATCAAACTGTATTAATTTTGATCATTGCTTCCTTAACTTTTATTTGCCTGTTATATATTATTTTCTTTTAAATGGTGATACTGGGAAACATTTTACATTTTAAAATTCCTAACCAGAAATATATTATTTATTTTGGTGTACTAGAAATCTTAAGATCATAATAATTTTTCCATGTAAAGTAAAATGTTTATCTAAATATTTTGAAAGTCAGAATGAGAGTGAGAATGTGTTATTGAGTCTTTAAATCTCCATGAGTATTAGCTTGTTCTTTTTCTTTTTTTAGCATCTTTATTGTAGTATAATTGCTTTACATTGTTGTATTAGTTTCTGCTGTATAACAAAGTGAACCAGCTATACGTCTACTGATATCCCCATAACCCTTCCCTCTTGCATCTCCCTCCCACCCTCCATATGCCACCCCTCTAGGTGGTCACAAAACATGGAGCGAATCTCCCTGGGCTATGCGACTGCTTCCCACTAGCTATCTGTTTTACATTTGTTAGTGTATATATGTCCATGCCACTCTTTCACTTTGTCCCAGCTTACCATTCCCTCTCCCCGTGTCCTTAAGTCCATTCTCTATGTTTGTGTCTTTATCCCTGTCCTGCCCCTAGGTTCTTCAGTACCATTTTTTTTGGTAAGATTCTACAGATATGTGTTAGCATACGGTATTTGTTTTTCTCTTTCTGACTTACTTCACTCTGTATGACAGATTCTAGGTCCATCCACCTCACTACAAATAACTCAATTTCGTTTCTTACTATGGCTGAGTAACGTTCCATTGTATATATGTGCCACATCTTCTTTATCCATTCATCTGTTGATGGACACTTAGGTTGCTTCCATGTCCTGGCTACTGTAAATACTGCTGCAATGAACATTGTGGTACATGTCTCTTCTTGTATTATGGTTTTCTCAGGGTATATGCCCAGTAGTGGGATTGTTGGGTTATATGGTAGTTCTATTTTTAGTTTTTTCAGGAACCTCCATACTGTTCTCCATAGTGGCTGTATCAATTTACATTCCCAGCAACAGTGCAAGAGGGTTCCCTTTTCTGCACACCCTCTCCAGCATTTATTGTTTGTAGATTTTTTGATGATGGCCATTCTGACTGGTGTGAGGTGATACCTCGTTGTAGTTTTGATTTGCATTTCTCTAATGATTAGTGATGTTGAGCATCCTTTCACGTGTTTGTTGGCAATCTGTTTGTCAAAAAAAAAAAAAAAAAAAAAATTGAAAACAGGCTCCCGCGAGGGGAGGTGTGAATAGTGACCTGTGCTTGCACACAGGCTTCTTGGTGGCTGCAGCAGCAGTGTTAGCATTTCATGCCCATCTCTGGTGTCCGCACTGATAGCCATGGCTCGTGCCTGTCTCTGCAACTCATTTAGACGGTGCTCTGAATCCCCTCTCCTGGTGCACCCCACAACAATGGTCTCTTGCCTCTTTGGCAGGTCCAGACTTTTTCCCGGACTCCCTCCCGGCTGGCCGTGGCGCACTAGCCCCGTTCAGGCTGTGTTACTCCGCCAACCCCAGTTCTCTCCCTAATCTCCGACCAAAGCCCAAGCCTCAGCTCTCAGCCCCCGCCCGCCCCGGCGGGTGAGCAGACAAGCCTCTCCGGCTGGTGAGTGCGGGCCGGCACCGATCCTCTGTGTGGGAATCTCTTCGCTTTGCCCGCCGCATCCCTGTGGCTGCGCTCTCCTCCTTGGCTCCGAAGCTTACCCCCTCCGCCACCCGCAGTCTCCGCCCGCGAAGGGGCTTCCTAGTGTGTGGAAACTTTTCCTCCTTCACGGCTCCCTCCCACTGGTGCAGGTCCCGTCCCTATTCTTTTGTCTCTGTTTATTCTTTTTTCTTTTGCCCTACCCAGGTACGTGGGGAGTTTCTTGCCTTTTGGGAAGTCTGAGGTCTTCTGCCAGCATTCAGTAGGTGTTCTGTAGGAGTTGTTCCACATGTAGATGTATTTCTGATGTATTTGTGGGGAGGAAGGTGATCTCCGCATCTTACTCCTCCGCCATCTTTAAGGTCCTCCTAGCTTGTTCTTTTAAGTTAATGAAAGGAAGCAGTAGTCATCATAAAAGCATGTATTGTTTAAAAATCAATGAGGGAACTGCCTTCTATTGTGCTCTTTACACTCTAATTATTTTTCCCTGTACCTAGAAGCTTAGGAAGAGTCCTTGTTGAGCCTTTAGATGTACAGTCTGGTGTCATGCCTGTTAACTCCATGATAAAAATGAACTAGTGTCCCAGTCTAACCTAGATACTGGTCCTTGATGTTTTATACCTGGAAGGTAATTCTTGTTTCCCTTTTCAGAACCTCATTACCCCCAAACAACTTTTCTGTGCTCATACTTACTTTATTTTCTCTTGCTAAGGATAATTGCATATAGTTCTTATTGCTTTTCTTAATGGTGTAAATATAAATTATCAATACAGTGTAATTGTTGGCTGAGGTAAATGACCTTTCTGGGTTTCCAGAATGTTTTCTCCTTAGTTGATCTACCATATATGTCTGGCATTGTTGTACTGTATGTGAATTCACATTATTAACAATTTACAAGGTTCATTAACTTTATTTTTAGGAAATAACATTGATAACTTTTAAAGTTTGGAGCTTCCCAATAATAACAGTGATGTTCATAGCTTATATTTGAAAGTAATTTACACATTTGCAGATGTGCCTTCACATATATTATTTTATCCTTGCAGCAACCTTGTTAAGATCATAGATATTATTATTCCATATAATGAAGGGATGAAGTGTATATTGTAGAGTCAATTCCACTGTGTCCTCATACACATAGGAAGTTTTGGAACTGGGATTCCAAAGCCAGTTTTTCTTACTTCTTTGTTCCTGAAGTAGTAATTTGATAACATTCGACCCATGTTGCAATTTTTGGTTTTAAAGAATGGTTATTGTTTGGCACACACACTTAGGCTTAACATCTACTTCATGTACAGTCCTAAGTTTATTTTATCTTTTGTGTGCTCCTTTTACAATGCAAAAATAAAGTGGGCAGTAGCTCAGCATTAATGCTAATTGCAAATCACTTCTGTGTTACTGTACTCTGTAAGCATATGATTTCACATATTCTAAAGGCACAGAAAGAAGCAAATATTAGGGTGCTGGGAAGTAAAAGCAGTATACCAGTCTAGATATCCTATAAAGTCAGACCACATGGGTTTTAATTCACTCCTTCCAAGCTGTGTGATCTGGCCCAAGTTACTTAAGACTCATTTTCTTATGTGTAAAGGGAGTACCATTAAAGTATTTTCCTTGTAGAATTGTTCTGAAAATTAAATGGCATAATATGTGTAATGCCCTTAGTACAAACACTTGCTAATTTTTAGCTATGAAAAAAACTAATGGAATGGAAACTTCAAACTATATTGAGACCACTGGAACATCAAAACACACAGGCATGAAGAAGAGAGAAATGAAAAGGAAGGAAACAGGGGAATGAGAAAGGGTAATTAAAAAGAAATGTGATGGGGCTGCTATTTCGATTCAGGAGGTACAATGTTGCGAGAGAATGTTCCTCCCGACCTAACAATAAAAACAAGCTGAATAAACTAGAAAATCAGTTACTTTAAGCCCATCAAAGAATCAGGCCCAAAGCAATTGAATAAATTAAAATCCAAAATTTGACAAACCTCTCTTAGCATATATAGCTGCTTTCATTTTTGAAATGTGGGAGGAGGAAGTCACTAAAGTAAAAATAAAGCAGCTGAACTTTTAAATTTTTTAAATGCCGTATGTGGGCTGGTGTAGGAGCTCAGAATTCCTAGGAGTCCTAGATACTAGGGGAATCTTTACTCTCTCCTCATCTTTTTCCCATTGGCTTTCATTTGAGAGCTCATGAGACAGGACAGGATAAGGGCAAGAGAACTGAGAAGTGCATCCTGTAAGGAGCAGGTACACCAAGTCTGCTGTAGTCTCAGTGTGATAAATGAGAACTAAGAGAAATGCTTCTGCATTGTGGGACTTACGTTGAACAAGTGGCAGAATCAATCTGCCACAGGACGGGGGCAGGAGAGATCCCCACTGCTCCTGCTCTGGGGTGGGAGTGGGGAGGGCTAGGAGAGCTGAGACCTCCCATACAGACTGCTCAAGTTTGAGGGCAGGCAGAACAGAGAGAAGCCCACAAGCTGTCTCTCCTGAGTCAGTGTCTGTCTTCCATTAGGGGAGGGAGAAGAGAGTTGAGAGAGAAACCGCCTAAATAACAGGTGCAGAGACCCTGTTGAATGAAGTCGCAGGATGGAGCAGGAATAGGTGCCACCAGTGCACTGGGGGGTTGAGATCAAAACCAGATCAAGGCACTCCGGGCTCTTGAAAGAGTACCAGGAAGTGGCCCTATAGCACTGGGACAGGAAAAGTATTGCTGAGACACGCCTCTGGGGCATCTGAAGGCAGAGTATGACAACTAAGACAAAACCTTCTGTCACTTAGACTCTAAAGTGAAGTTTCTAATTCCACCCTCAGCATTTAAGCGTGTGGTGAACTGAATTTAATTCAAACAACAGCAAAGCCCCGGGCCACTGTATTAGTTTGCTAGGTATGCCATAACAAACAACTACAGCCTGAGTGACTTAAACAACAGAAATTTATTTTCTCGTGATTTTGGAAGCTGGAAGACTGAGATTCACCCTAATGAGTACATACAATATTAATTAACTATTTAAAGACCGTTTCTTCAATCACAATCATATTCTGAGGTACTGGGAGTTAGAACTTCAACATATGAATTTTGAAGTTACACGGTTTAGCTTATAATTCCTATGTAAACTGTACTAACATCTGGTCCAAACAGGAGTTGTACCGTTTTTCTGTGTGTAAATATTATTCACCTCAACCCTTATTATTCTTTCATATAATGTTCATATTCAATCAAAAAATTACAGTACACAAGAAAACAAGAAAATGTGATTCTTTGCCAAAAGAGGAAATAATCAATAGAACCAGATCCAAGATGTTGCAATTATCAGATTGGATTTTAAAATACCTCTAATGCATTAAGGGATTTTCTTGAAAAGATGGACAACATGTGTGAGCAGATGGGGAATTTCAGCAGATAGAAACTATGAAAAAGAATCAAATGTGAATGCTAGAGATGAAAAATACTGCATTGGAGATGAATAGTTCTCATGATCTTATCAGTAATCTAACACATGAAAGGAAATATCAGTGAACCTGGCCAACATAGAGCAATAGAAATTTTCTAACTTGAAACACAGGAAGAATTATAACAGAGTAACTGATTTCTGTAAGACTATGTTTAAGTAGAGTCCCAGGAGGTGAAGAGAAAGAGAATGAGAGAAGAAATACTTGAATAATAATTGATAATTTTCCAACATTAATGAAAAACATCGACCGCAGATCAAAACCCCAGAGAACTTCAATCAGTGTAAATACAAAGAAAAACATACCTAGAATATCCTAATCACACACAGAAAATCAAAGATAAAGAAAACTCAAGGAAGCAACCAGAGAAAGACACATTAAATATAGGGCAAGTGATGTAAATGATACCCAGTTTTTCATCAGAGGCAATGAAAGCCATGAGATAACAGAATAGCATCTTTAAAGTTCTGAAAGATATATCTGTCAACCTAGAATTGATATCCTACAAAAAAATATTTTTCAAAAAAGAGCGTGAAATGAAGACATTTTTTCTAAATTAAAAAAGATGAATTCTTCTCTGCATTCTCCATTACAGATATGTTAAAATTAAAAATAAAAAGGAAAGCTTCTTCAGGCTCTAGGGAAATTATAGCAAATACGTATCTGTGATCTTTGAGGTAAAGAATACTTCAAAGATATGGAATATATACATATGAATATACTTACATATATGGGAATATATATATATAGTATATACATATATTTTTATAATAAATATACACATTAAATATATTATCAATCTAGTTAAATTCATTTGTGTGATTAAGGAAAAATAATAGCAGTATAATATGTTTATAGCATATATAGAAGTAAAACACGATAATAAGAGCACAAAGGATGGGAGGATGGGGCTTCCCTGGTGGCGCAGTGGTTGAGAGTCCGCCTGCCAATGTAGGGGACGTGGGTTCGTGCCCCGGTCCGGGAAGATCCACATGCCGCGGAGCGGCTGGGTCGGTGAGCCATGGCCGCTGAGCCTGCGCGTCCAGAGCCTGTGCTCCGTAACAGGAGAGGCCACAACAGTGAGAGGCCCGAATACCGCAAAAAAAAAAAAAAAAAGATGGGAGGATGATAATTGGAAATATACTGTTGTAAGGTTTTTATGTTTCTTATGAACTAATAGAATTTTTTTTAAGTAGAGGGTGATAAGTTAAATACACATATAGTTATGTTTTGAGCAATAACTGAAGTCAACAAAAGAGGCATTGTTATGGATTGAATTTTTTCCTCTCCCCCTAAATTCATATATTAAGTCCTAACCCCAGTACCTCAGAATGTGTCCTTCTTGGAAATAGTATCATTGCAGGTGTAATTAAGATGAGTTCTACTGGAGTTAAGATGAGGTTCTATTGGAGTAGAGTGGACCCCTAATTCAATGTGACTGGTATCCTTATATAAAAAGGAGAAATTTGGACACATACAGGAACCCAGGGAGAATGCCATGTGAAGATGAAGGCGGAGATCATGGTGATATTTCAATAAGCCAAGAACACCGAAGATTGACAACAAACTGCTAGAAAGCAAGGGAAAGACATAGGACAGATTTCTCCTTCACATCTTATACTTCTAGCCTCTAAAACTGTGAGACAATTAATTTCTGTTGTTAAGCCATCCAACCTGTGACACTTTGTTACAGCTGCCCTAGCAAACTAATGCAGGCACAAATAAAAAGTCAGTAGCAAAGAAAAAATGGAATACTAAAAGTACTTGGTTAACTCATGTCCAAAATAAGGCAGAAAGAGGACGAAACAAGATACAGATTTCATGAAATGAAATCAAACACCTGAATAGTGAATTAAACTCAAACATTGCAGTAATTGCATTGAAGATAAATGGACCAAACACTCCAATTAAAAGGCAGAAATTGTCAGACTGGATAATAACTTTGTCAGATTCTCATAAAAATGAACATACATCAACTTTATGTCTGAGTAATTCCAATCCTAAACATTTATCTATGAGAAATGAAAACATATATCCACAAAAATATTTGTACAAGGATGTTCATACTAGCTTTATTGATAATAGCCCAAACCAGGAAATAGCCTGCATGTTTATCCATATGTGACTGGATAAACAAACTGTGGTATATTGCTAATACAATATGACATTACTCCCCAGTAAAAAAGAACAAACCACTGATGTATGCCACAAAAAAGGGAAACTCTCAAAAACATTGTTGAGTGAAGGAAACTAGACACTACTAAGTAAATATATACTGTTTGATTACTTGGTAATGGAAATCAGATGAGTTGTTTTGTGTGTGTGTGTGTTCCAGCAGAGTAGGGATTCAGTGAGAAGGGCATATATGAATCGTGGGGTAATGGGACTAACCCATGCTACATAGGGTGGGTTAGGTGAATCTAGGCATTTGCCAAAATTGATCAAAATATGTTTAAGATCTCTTTATTTTATGTATGTAACTTGGGAAAAAATTGGAATAAGAAACACATTTACTTATACTGGCATGTGGTCGCCTTTTATCTGAATTTATCTATCTTTAGTGAACATTGTACACCATGTTTTAATCTACTAGTATACTACTACCACAAATATTTAATATTAATGTTCATACTGAGTTTCAGTTTACAAAGTATACTGCATATATACTATATTCAGCCTTCAAAATTACTCTGAGTTAAACAGGAAAGGCTCAGTATGATTATCTCTGTTTCATAGAGGGGATGGTGTCACTCATGTTTATTTATCCAGAATCAGTGAGGTGATCATTGGCCAAGACAAATCTTAAATGACAGTATTTTGACTCTGACTCATTTCAGTGAATGTCTTCTACTGAAAGCTCAATAGTATATAAATTTAGTTCCTCCCCCCCTCCCCCTCACTTAACCTGCTTGCTTATGTCTCGTTTATGTTAAGTGGTTCTCTTTGAGCATTAGGTGGCATAAAGCTTGGTGGCTTGTTGAATTGACCCTATGTTCTAAGCCAGTCATATTGTACTTCCATGTCCCTGAATAAAACCTAGTTATTGAAAACAGCCAATGACAAGAGTGAGATTATTTCCTTTGTGCATATAGTAGGTTTAGAAGTAGAAGAAATGCCAACTCAAAATGTCTTTGTACTCTAAAGTAGAAAACCTATTTGTTTTAACCATATACTTCTGCCATCCTCCTTCCTCCACCTCCCCAAGGCTGTGAGATGTGTTGTGGTGATTATTAAAAGATCTTAGGTTGTTGAGGCATTAGGTACTTTCTTATGAGGAAGATAAGACTTTGGAATAATATTTAACACAGTATGTGAATAAAGCAACATCTTAATAAATAAAATGATATGCTCAAATTCTTTTTAAAAAATTAGAAAATGTATCTCCCAAAATAGTATGAAACATTACTGCTATGTTCTGAAATTGGTCATCAAAACTTACATACTTGTGAGATCTTAGGAAGGACATTTCAAGAGTTACATTTACAACTCAAATAGGAAAGGGTGAATATAAATTAGAATCTCTCTGGAAAGTAGGTTTATCATGCAAAATAGGACTGATTCATTAGGGGGATTTATTTTACTCAATTAATAAAATATGATATCCTGCTGAAGACACGACTACAGCAAGTATAAACTGAAGTAGCAGAGAGGTCATAAAATCTCATTAAAAAGGATTTTAAAATTGTAGTCTCAGTAGTGGGTTAAATTAAAGAAAATGAGTGCACATATTTCTCATTCAGAATTATGTGTTCATAACCATAATTTTTAAACTTCAGTCATAGAGCCCATATTAAGTTCTAATTAATATTGACCATCTTTTCAAATAATTTTAGTATCTATCTAGATTTCTACTTAGTCCTTCATGTTACAGATTACATGGAAAAACAGTTGAGACCATCTATATTTCACAGAGGCTAACCAATACTCACACTCATTAAAAGAGAATGGAAATGTCTGAGTAAATTACTTCTGACTTTACTGCTGACAGCTGGAATCTAGAGAACAGTTCAGAGTATAATATCCTTATCTCCCTAAGCAAGAAGTGGTCAGCATAGTTAACACCTCTTTTTACTTTCTGCAGACTTACAACTTAGAATCATTTAAACTGCTGTGATCGAATAATCAGATTGGATCATGCTGCTGCCCAACTAAATCTGTTCAGAAAGCGGACTATGGCAAGAGGAAATAATTGAGTGTGTCTTCATTTTGAACAGAAAAAAGCAAGAAAAATAGTAATTAAATACAATACCTTGTTTTCAACAGATGTCATCTTTTGAGAATGAGTTACATAACACATCGTTCTGCCTCTGACAGTATCCATTGGAGGCTACTTTTGCCTTCTGTAGTGTAAACTAAGAATGTTAATGGTACCCCACAGAAGATCGCTGTTACATAGTTAGCTGTAATTGCCTTTTTAGGACACACAGTCTCATTATGTGGGATTTTGTGAGCAAACTGTGATTCACTCTACTCTCCATATGACCTTATAGTTGTGACACATTTCCATCATACTTTCTGATCTATTTGTCCATATCCATCTCTTCTCCACAGGATAACTCTGGGTGTGGAAACTCCATTTTATTAATTTATCTATCAGTGATAGTGATCCCTGTCAGGTCTTGACACATACTAGACACTCAATAGGCAGTTTTTATTTGTACGTAACACTTTTTCTTTAAGAAAATTATTGATTTCCACCAGTCAGTACTTAGAAAAATAGACCATTTTTAATCATTTTTTACAGGTCATTGGGGCTCATTATCATTCTGGAGTTCTGCTTGGATGGGCTTCGTTTTTTGTTTGTTTTAAAGAAACAAAAATGATTTATTTTTCTAGAATAAACTTGTTTTCCTTTGTAATTAACCAAAGTTTGACAAAGCTGTTTAATTTTCTTTAACTATTTAGTGCTTTGGATTAATGGATACACCTTTCAATTTTTTAAAAGAATTTTTAAAAAGCAGTTTTAGGTTAACAACAAAATTGGGAGGAAGGTACAGAGATTTCCCTTACACCCCTTTATACCCCTTGCCTCCCCCATTATCAGCCTCATTCACCAGAATGATACTTTTTTTTTTTTTTTTTACCGAGGACGAAGCTACATAGGCACATCATTATTATCCAAAGTCCAGGATGTGCTTTAGAGTTTAGTTTCAGCGTTATACATTCTATGGGTTTCGATAAAAGTATAGTGGCATATATCCATCATTATAGTATCATATGGAATATTTTCACTGCCCTAAAAATCCTCTGTGATCTTCACACCCCACCTGCCAACAACCACTGATCTTTTTTTATTGTCTTTATAGTTTTACCTTTTACAGAATGTCATATAGTTGGAATCGTACAGTATGTAGCCTTTTCAGATTGGCTTATTTTACTTAGTAATATGCTGTTAAGGTATTTCCGTATCTTTTCATGGTTTGATAGCTTATTTCTTTTTAGAGCTGAATAATATCCATTGTCTGGATGTACCAGAGTTTATTTATCCATTCATCTAACGAAAGCCACCTTGGGTGCTTCTAAGTCTTG
Organism: Aethalodelphis obliquidens; assembly: GCF_003676395.1. Taxonomy (NCBI): domain Eukaryota; kingdom Metazoa; phylum Chordata; class Mammalia; order Artiodactyla; family Delphinidae; genus Aethalodelphis; species Aethalodelphis obliquidens. Next base: position 4,249,208 of record NW_020838011.1, read on the forward strand.
GCAATTATGAGTAAAGCTGCTATAAACATCTGTGTGCAGATTTTTATGTGGACATAAGTTTTCAGCTCCTTTGGGTAAATATCAAGGAATGCAATTGCTGGATCCTATGGTAAGAATATGTTTAGTTTTGTAAGAAGCTGCCAAACTGTCTTCCAAAGGTGGTTGTACATTTTACATTCCTACCAGCAATGTATCAGAGTTCCTGTTGTTCCACATTCATGCCAGCATTTAGTGTTGTATATGTTCTGGTTGTTGGTCATTCTAATATGTGTGTAGTAGTATCTAGTTTTATTTTGCATTTCTCTAATAACATACGATGTGGAGCATCTTTTCATTTGCTTGTTTACCATCTGTATATCGTCTTTGGTGAGATGTCTGTTAAGATCTTTGGCTCATTTCTTAAATCGTGTTTGTTCAAGAGTTCTTTTATGTTTGGGATAACAGTCCTTTATCAGATGTTTCTTTTGCAAATATTTTCTCCCAGATAGTCTCCCAGGACTATCTTCTCATTCTCTTGACACTGTCTTTTGCAGAGCAAGAGTTTTTAATCTAGGATTTTAGTGAGTAGGCTTGAAGAATTGGGGAATGAAATCTGCATATACTTTTAAGTTGAAAACAGCTCTTAGTGAGTGATTTTCTGTTCAGCAATGTTGGAATGATACACATTCCTTTCTAGGTCACTAAGTTAATCAAGTTAAGGATTTGTCACCATTGCCAATCCTATTGGTTACAGGTATCATTGGTACTAGGAGGGTTTTGGGGGTATTTTTGGTTTTAAAAAAGTCTTTTCCTACGCTGAGTAATCCTCTTTCAAGTCTGTGAAGCTAAATGTCTAATAAGCTATGTTTCTATTCTAATTAGGGGAGAAAGAACAGTCTAGAATATGAAACATCATTGCCTTTCACTAATGAACAAGGGAGGAAAATGAGCGAACTGGCATTCATGTAGTAACTGCTATGTGCCAGACACTGTTAAGCACCTTGCATGTATCATTTCAATTACTTCTCATCTAATTCAGGCATTTAGATATTGTTTCAGTTTTATTGATGAAGAAATTGAGTCCCATGGGATGTGGTAATTTTTAAAAATAGCTTTTCATCTTAAAAGTACTAGGAACGGGGCTTCCCTGGTGGCGCAGTGGTTGAGAGTCGTCCTGCCGATGCAGGGAACACGGGTTCGTGCCCGGGTCCAGGAAGATCCCACATGCCGCGGAGCGGCTGGGCCCGTGAGCCATGGCCGCTGAGCCTGCGCGTCTGGAGCCTGTGCTCCGCAACGGAAGAGGCCACAACAGTGAGAGGCCCGCGTACCGCAAAAAAAAAAAAAAAAAAAAGTACTGTGGACATAATAACACAGTTTCTTATGACTTCAGCCATCTCTTTCTAGTATTCTATATACTGTCTTTCTCTCTTTTAAGTTCTTTAAATTACATAAATAATGTTTTCAAAAAAAAACCCACACATTCTAGTCCTTATAAGTAACCACTTTTAAACAATCATATTTTAGTGCTACATATATGAACTACATATAAGAAAAGGGGATCTTACTCTATATATTGCTCTAAATATAGAGCAGTTAAAATAGGTACTTGAAGTTAAAATACATTTTGGAAAAGAATGCTAGTAAAAACAGTGCTATCTCATTCTTTTTAAATGGTTATATATAAAGGTAACATCACGTACTAATTAATGAAAAAATCAAGCTCATAATTTTTTTTGATAATATGATAACAAGATATGTATCCTTCTAGTATTTTGTATTTTGTTAATAAGATGAAGGTCTATAATTAATTCATCCTTAATAGCGGCAATATCTAAATTTACCAAATAAATTTTTAAGGCTTTAGGCCTCTTTTTATTCTCAGGCATGTTTATCTTTTATTTGTATGCCTTCAGTTCTCAGTAAATTGATAGGTTGAACTTTGCTTTGTCTTTTTATATTATCGTTTATTTTTTAGAGGTCCTTTATTTTTTTTTACTAGATTTATAGGTTATTTATATACTTTGTACCAGGGTTTAACCTTTTGTCACATCTCTTTATTTTAATGATCTATACTTTTTTTTTAAGTACTAAGCAAAACACAGAACGTCTTTTAGGTTGATCCTAATGATTGGTTATCATCATTTTACACCCTTGTTGTTTAAGATGAAAGTTTTAGAGAGAGTCCAATCACTTTTTTAAAGATGAGAAAATTAATATATCAATACTATTTTTCTTTGACCTGTAAATAGCAAAGTTAGAACCAGAACCAAGCCCTCTCTAGTTATTATTTCTAGAAGATACCCATTTACACACACACACACACACACACACACACACACACACTCACACACACATATATGGATTTGAGTCCACATCTCAGTTTGTTTTCCTATTATAGAGATCCTTCATATTTTAGAAGGGAATTGTAATTCTTGTTACAGTAAAGGTGACAAAGATTTACTGAGCAAGCCTTGTCTAGGATTCATTATGACCTTTTTCAGGATGGGCAGTTGGAACTGAAGCTGCAATCCATTGTCTGGCATCTTTTCTGCCCTTTTAGAAGAGTATCGTATCCAGTTAACAATAATACATGTATATTGTAACCAGCTAAAGGTGTTAAAGTGGAGAAGCAATTTACGGCAACTAAATCTACCAAGAGAAATAAAGGCTTTTAATCTTTGTCTTGAACAATAGTAAATGTATCCATATATCCTCTTATATTATCAGGATTTACAATGGAAATTTATTAAGGAGGATAATCAATAAAATACAACACCATTTTATAAAGTATAATCAAAATTGGACTTGATTCAATCTCAAAATACTCATTACTTTCTAAGAAGTAAATTATAATTGTTGGTAATACATACTCAATAACATTAGAAATGATGTATTGAATGGAAGCATATTCTAAGGCTTCCAAAAGTTTTACCAGATTCAGTATGCAACTATATTATTAGCACTGTCTATGTTGCATGAAGTTTCTCTATTGTATATTTTTGTAATGATATATTCCTAAAACTTAAATATTAAATTCCAATTGTAATGTTTTTATAACAATATTTATTTTAAAAGTTATGACTACTATCCTTCATGTTTTTGTAATTTTTTGGTATTTTTATTTTAATAGGTTTTCTGGGTTTTTCTGTTAATTTTTTTGTTTTGTTGTTTTGGAAACTTTTGACCAAAAGTGACTACCAAGTGAACTAAATGAATAAATGATATTAATTTGACCTGGATCCTTATCAGTTGAAGAAGATAACTTGACTTCTGACTACAAGGTCATGATGGAGATCATCCTTCACCTTAACCATAGTATATAAAATAATTAAAATAAAATAAAATATGAAAACAGTGAAAATTAACGTGGCCCCTGTATTTATATATGAAGTGATAGTGGACAATAAGCAATAAATAATTTTTAGAAGGATGTTCTTTGAATATGTTTGCCTGCTTAAGAAAAATAAAATGGAGTAATAAAATAATACAGACAGGGATCAACTAAAGGGCAAAGAGATTTGAATAATATAATCAACCTCAATCATTGTGATTCTTGAACAAAATGATTTTTTTTTCCTATTAATTTGGTAGTTTTAAAATGTTGGGAGGAAAGTTTTTAGCTTATGGAGGCATTTCCATATGAGAATGAGGTTAGAAATCTTAGCAAATCATTATTGGTCCATTAGAAAACAGAAATGATTCTTTTTTTGGATCATATTACAAGGGTAATTGCAATCCCCAAACAAATACAAATGGGGTGATGAAAACTGATAAATAAACTGATAAATGTGTACAATGATTATAAATCCTTTGTATTTATACTGTTTCCTAAATCACTAAAATACCACTAAATATATTTATACTGTTTATTGAGTCAGTAAAAACAATTCACTAAATTATTAACATTTCTTGTCATTAATTGCTATATGAGAGCACTTCTAATATACAGTAGCCTGATCTACCAGCTGCAATTTTGAAAATATATTTCAAGTTATAGTGTTTTTGAGATTTGGAATGAAAGCTTTTCATACAGAGACCAGTTTTACTTTCAGGGGCAGGCTTAAAACTTTTATTGAGTAATGTTTTCAAAATAAATTACTTTTTAAGATAATTTTAATAATGTTTTAAAAAATAAAAATTCTATTAAAAATATTTATGCCAAAGAAGGAAATATAATTGAATTAATTATTATTTTTCAATCTTTCTGAGAAGTTTGCATATGCATATTAAAAAAGAATTTCCTTAATACCCTCTAACAAAATTGGAGAAAGCATAATTTATTCTCTATGTTTTGCCAAGCATCTAAGGGATGGCCTTAGTATAGATAACTTCAACAGAATATTGCAGAATACTGGAATCTTTTTGTTGTTGCTGTTGGTGGTGGTAGTTTTGTTTTGTTTGTTTGTTTTTTGTGTGTTTTGTTTTAGATATCAACATATGCATGGAATACAAAGCTATATAATTTTAAATTGGGGGAAATTTTTTGTATTACTTGATGATGGAATGCATAGGATTTTAAAAAAAATTTATTGGAATATAGTCGCTTTACAATGTTGTGTTAGTTTCAGGTGTTCAGCAAAGTGAATCAGTTCTACATGTACATATATACACTATTTTTTTTTTTTTTTTTAAGATTCCTTTCCCATATAGGGCATTACTGAGTGTTGAGTAGAGTTCCCTGTGCTATACAGCAGGTTCTTAATAGTTATCTACTTTATATATAGCAGTATGAATATGTTAATCCCAATCTCCCAGTTTATCCCTCCCCCTCCCTTATCCCCTGGTAACCATAGGACTTTAATAAGTATTTTTCATTTTATTTTTTACCCAATCTCAAAGTTAAAGATAGCTGTTATTGTTGAAATCAAAATAGAAGTTTCTTTGGATTGATTGATTAAATAAATCAGGGGAGAGCAAGCAATGGCCCTCATACCAAACTAGGCCTATTGTAACACAACTTATTTATTTGTTTTTTTTGTCTGTGGAGGCTTTCTTGCTACAATGACAGATTTGAATATTTGTGACAGAGCCCATCAGTTCAGTGAGGCCTAAAACATTTACTACCTGACTTTTAAAGAAAACTTATGCTGACCTCTCAAAGGAATACATACATATATACCATACATAGATCATCACCATATTATAGTCATTTTAGAAACCGTTTTGAAGAAAAATGTTTGGGTATAGAATCTATAAACTCTTCCAAGTTTATCAGTTTTTGCTTCCCTCACCTACAATACTTGTATTTCTATCATAATTATAACCACCTTTTATTTTTCTTGTAAGAGAATTTTTTATATAATGGCTGCCAATAGAATAATTACTTAATGCCTTAATCAATTACTGAGCACTTGGTAGGCACAGAAAAAGTAAGTACTAATGATATAAAAGAGAATAATTTTGTTCACAATCCACTGGGAGAGTCAGAGATACTCTAAATCAACACATGCATTATAGGCACTAAACAAGATGTAGTCAGGCCTGGAGGAAACTCAGCTATTCAGGACTCTAAATTGCAGAGAGCTCAAGTCTAACTTAAAATGACTTACAGAGCAAGAAATTACTCTTTTACCTGAAAAGCCCCAGGTTTAATTGACTTTAGGTCTCTTCATCTAGGTGCTCAAGAGATGTGATCATGGTGGTGGTGGTTAGTCTGTCTTTCTCCACTTCTCTTGTCCTTTGTGTTGGGCTTCATTTTTAAGTGTTAGAATATTGGCTCCAGGAGCAGCAGACTTATGTACGTGACCTTTCAATCTCAGTTTTAGGTTACCAGCAATCTTTTTTCCAGTGTTCTCAGCAAAAATTCCAAGTTTGGATACTATTGACTTCTGTTGGATTGCAAGCCCATCCCTGATTCAGTCAGTGTGACCAGGGAGCGGCATTAGGCAGGTGAGGCTCACATGCCCAAATAGATTGAACATATGAGCAAATGATTCTTCAGGGCAAAATCCAGATGCACTTATAGGAGTGGGTGCTAGGTAGACAAATCGATATTGACTACCTTCAGTTAACCTGAAAACCTCTTCTAGGGAAACTTTTCAATAATGTGTAGTTCCATGCATTTAGGATTTTCTACATTAATCTTTCTTTGTGATATTTTGGGCTAAAAAGAATATGACTTTTGTCTTTGGTGATGTACAATGAAAAAGTATGGGAGAAGACTACAGTGACTTTTTTTTTTTTTTGGTAAAAGTTTGTATTTCTTATGTATATCCTGGTGATTAGTTAATTTAGAAATTTGAAACTTTTTAAAAAGTTTATGATTTTTTTATATCCCTAATAATGAAAATTTTTGTAATGAATTTGATTATTTCATTAAGAAAAAAATATATATGTATGTTTGAACTTTCTCTTAGCACCCAAAATTTAGATATGAATATAAATACAGCATGGTTATTATATTCAATTGGATTCTTTTTCATTATCTATGAGGTGAGTTTGAAATATTTCCAGATGAATATATAAAATTGTTCATATGCTGTAAGATAAGTACCAACTTGAAAATTAAATATGAAAATGATTTTAACACTTTTGTATTTCTTAAAATTCTATTCCATGTTCTATTATTTCCTGAAATAAAAATGATTATGGACAAAGCGAGAGAGTGGCATGGACACATATACACTACCAAACGTAAGGTAGACAGCTAGTGGGAAGCAGCCACATAGCACAGGGAGATCAGCTCAGTGCTTTGTGACCACCTAGAGGGGTGGGATAGGGAGGGTGGGAGGGAGGGAGATGCAAGAGGGAAGAGATACGGGAACATATGTATATGTATAACTGATTCACTTTGTTATAAAGCAGAAACTAACACACCATTGTAAAGCAATTATACTCCAATAAAGATGTAAAAAAAAAAAAAGATTATGAAATTTGTATTATATAGTAAAAGACCTGAGTCTAAAGAAGATGTTATTTTTTAATTATTGTATATATAAGTATATAAAAAAAAATGGAAAGGAAACAGTGTTTTGAGAATGCAGTTCTCCAGGAATCTGACCTTTTTAAGTGAGCTGCCTTTCATTGTTATTATTATTTTTTTATTTTTTTGGTATGGCTCCTGTTATCAGCACTATTAATACCTAAATGAAAGTGTCTTCTTGGTGACCAGTATTATATTTACATATACTTTATGATTCATACAGGAGCCCTATGAAGCATGGGTACAATTATCTCCATCATATAGATGAGGTGTTTGAGGCTTAGAAAGGTTAAGTAACTTATAAAATATAATAGCTGATAATTGCCTGACCCAGGATTTATTCTCAGGTTTGCATAATTTTTAAGCAAATGTTTTCAATTTATGCAAGGCTACCTCCAATTACCTCTATCATGTAACTTGAAAATCATACATTTGAAAAGCATTATAATAAAAACAATAGTATATACATAAAATCTTCATTAGCAAATTTGTTATGATTGCATTTAATAGTAATGTGCTTCCTCAGGCTTGCCATTAAGTCAAGTCAGTAGTAACTAAGATAAAGGAAATAAAATTTTAAAATGAGAAAACAGTTTAAATAATCAATACTTTACATTAGGAAAAAAACAATAACCTAAAGTTTGAGTTGCTTTTATGCAAATGCTTGTCTTTCCTAGTTAAAGCATTTTTGGCTCAAGATTGTGGTGGCGGTTAGTAACAACTGAGACCTTCATTTTTCCTTCGATAGATTCATTCAGAACACTTTTTAAATCAGTGATTTCTATATGCTGGCCACTATGATAAATTATGGCACAAAAATTGACAAATTTGACTTCTGTGTAAGTCAAGTTTCTAAAAAAGATTTATTATACTTTTCTTCTTATGGAACTCTAAGTACACAGTTGACTTGAATTTAATTCAAATAAAACAAATGTAATGTTACCATAGATTTAGATTTTGAGTAAAAACATGTATTTCCTTTGGATTTATGAGATTCTAGATATATGTGGAATATACATTACTAACTGGTATAAAAGAAAAATACCTGCTTCCTTGTCAATGTTAAAATTCAAGATCAGTGGTTGACTTAGCCCCAGCTGTTTGGTTTTCTCTAGTAACTTTTGATGTATTTTCTTAATCAGGTTCTTAATGTTGAAATAAAGCATTAAGTGCCCACTTTATTTCCAAAAGGACGTTTATTGTTTTAGTGAGGCATACATTCCATCTTTCAGCAGACAGCGATACAAATTTCATGAATGTCCCTTAGTACTCTCTTTTGATGCCACCACTTGTATAGCTATAAGTCTGCATCTTAAAATATCTTTAAAATATTAGTATGAATCAGTAGTTTAGTTTTCCTCTATGAAATTAAACTTATATATGACCATTTGCTGAGTTAAAAAAATCTTGCAATAAATGTACATATAAATTGGTTGAAACATACAAAAAGTGTATTCTGTTACACTTTTTTCATTGCTGTGTGCAGTGAACTCAAGAAGTCCTTGAAGATCAGGATAAATATATATTGGAACCCATATCCCTTAATTTTGGAATCTAAATTTTAAAACTGCGTGTTATAAATGACTATATACATGAGTTATTTAGCTCCTAGGTAAAATACAAGTCAAGTTGTTCTTTTTTTTTTATATTTTTATCTATTTTGTAAATTTTGGCAAGTTGAGATGCAGTAGTTGTGTGCTACACTTCTAGAGTGGGTCTCCACCGAAGGGGGAAAACAGCCAATGCATGATTTAGAGAATTGAAACAATGAATTTCCTAACTTTATCAGCCTCCTCACCTAGCATATACCATCTTGCTTACTAGTTGACTACTTGTTCATGTCCACTTAGACATTTCAAATTCAGTTAGCCATTGCAGCTACTTAGTTTTTATCCCCTGCTATTTCTCTCTTTGCTAAACTTCCGCTGATTTTCTAAGTTGTGCTATTAATGGCAGTCTCCCAGTATTCTTTTCACCTTGTAAAAGCAGCAAACACATCCTGCAGTTTGCATACATTTGCCAAATCTCTACCCTTTTGATACGTTTTATTTGTAAAATGTGTTTACTTATCAGGTGAATTAAAATGCTTGAAATATGGTAAGCAGTAAAAAGCATATGTGTTTTTTCACCTTTCCTCCTGTCCATTCTTGTACTTCCCTTTCAGGCTTCTCCATTTACTTTCCATCATTTTTATGTAACTTGCTACCTGCTGAGAAGCCATGAGAGTGGCTTTCCCTCAAGCTGACGCAAGTATCACTCTGTAATTAGACCATAGGGAATGCTGCAGAAGGAAACAGCCACCTTCTTCCCTGGCTTTAGGGACTATCAACTCTGTAACACACTCAAACTTTATAACCCTCAAGAGCTAATTCTACAGAGATACATATATGCCTTAGATAAATAAATGTTTATTTATAATTGCATATGTTCAAAAATATTTTGCCACCTGATAGTAACTCTAATCAATCTCTGACAGTATGGGAATTTTATTCACAGAGGTATTATTCTCTCTGGAGACTCAATTCTTTAAAATGTGTTGTAAAAATTTCGAATCAACACCAAAGCCAAGAAACAAGGTTGTCCTTTTAATTCTGTAGCTAACCAACTGCTTCAACCACTTCTTATATTTGCTCTTCTGGGAAATTTGAGTCTTCTGACTAATTTTGAAAATGTTTCTTTCTTTGGAGAAAGAATAAACAACAACAACAAAATCTGGTTATTTGAATGTGTATATTGCATTGGAAATTGCTAAATATTTCAGATTATATATTAGAAAACCAAAGGATGGATACCCAAGATATTTCTTTTGACATATGAGATTTAGGTTTATATCTTAATCTCTTTAAGGACAACAATAAACATTTGAGAGCAAGAGACTCTGTTCGGAGTCTGTTTAACAGTGCTGCTATCTGCCACTCTGCCGCCTTATAGCACGATATAGCAGAGGAGCAGTGCTTGTCGAAGGACATTGGGGCTTTACCAGCAGTCGTTCAGAGCTCCTGTTAGGTACACATCAACCCAGAACCAGTGCTTCATGCATCATTTTCCTAATGTAGATCTACTGTAACTTTTGCCCCCTCTTGTATTCTCTGCCTTCTTGGATTTCACCGCCAAACATTCAGTTTCCAAAACTAGAGTCTGCCTTGGTTCCTCCCTCATTTTAATTCTTGACATTCTAACCAATTATCAAGACCTTTCAGTTTTACATAAATACATTTTGAATTACTTAAAATGTATATTACATATATTTTGAATTCACTTTTTTTCTCCATCTCTGTTATACAACCCCTATGCCTGTAGGCCTTTACTTCACAGATTCATTTTCTATAGAAATGGCAGTTTAATGTATATCAAAAGCAGTGAGAGCTATTACTTCCTCGCTTATAACACATTCTATGATCTTACTTAACCAAGTAGGTCAAGTCCAGACTCCTTTCATAACTAGGTGGATAACCTTTACATAAATCACAATTTCTCAAAGCCTTGCTTTTCTCATGTATACGTGTATACAGCACTATTAGGGTCATTGTGAAGATTAGGCAAGATAATGCACATGAAGCACTTTGCGCAGCGCTGAACACAGAGCAAGCGATCGATACATGTTAGCTACTATCTTTATTAACATGTTACACAAAATCTCTGTGTCTGAGCCTCTGCTTGCCTCTCTGACCTCTCCTCTTGTCAGCCTGTCTTCTACTCCAAGAGCACCAAATGGCTTCTGGGTCTCTATGTAACCATGCTGTTTCAATTTTCTTTCTCTTTTCATCTGCCTGAAGTGCCTTCTCTCTTCTTCCAGTAATTTCACCAAGGTGACTGTTATTTATCTCTCAACACTCAATTCTGATGTCATTTCCAGGAAACCTGCCCTGATATCCCCTATTCTGTCCAGGTTAGGTATCTGTATTATTTTCCTAGGGCTGCCAAAACAAAGTACCACAAACTAGGTGGCTTAAAACAACAAAATTTATTCTATCACAGTTCTGAAAGTCAGATGTGCTAAGATGTCTTAGGGCCACGCTGCCTCTGAGCCTCTGGATAGAATCCTTCCTTGGCCCTCAATACTTGGTACTCCTTGGTTTGCAGCTGCATCACGCTGATCTCTGCCTCAGTTATAATATGGTGTTCTCCCTGTGTGTCCACAGTTCCCTATACTATCATGTTGGATTAAGGGCCCACACTACTCCACTCTGACCTCATCTTACCTAGTTACATCTGCAACAAGTCTAATTCCAAATAAGGTTACATTCTGAGGTACCGGGGGTTAAAACTTAAACATATTTTTGAGGACACAATTCAACCAATAACAGTGACTCTCGTGTATTTTTATATCACCTGTAATGCAGCTATCATTGCACTTAACTCATCATATGTTAATAACCTGTTCGTGTATCTCCTATAGTAGATATCAACCTCTCTAGAGCATGTGCCAAGTGTAATCTATCTTCCTAGCACAGGACACATGGTAAGCTTTTAATACATGTCAATTAAGCGAACATATCATTGTTCACTATTTAAAAAACAGGTCTTGGGATACAAAAGATTACAAGAGTTGATAATGTCACATAATACCTAATAATCTGATTTTTGTTTTCCCATTACTACAAAGAGAAAGTAAATAGAAATACCTTGAATCAGGGGCAAAGAGAATATAGTTATTTTCCCAGGGTCCTCATTGTTAGTACCACTTTGGGGAAATTACTTAATTCCTTCATGCTTATCTATAAATTATAAATAAAAGAAGTTATAACTCACTGATTCATTTTCAGCATCATGCACTTTCCCTTCCAGAACCATCAGATACTTAATTTAATCAGAAAATAGACGCTACTTATGAAGAGCCTGGTATGTCATGTTTAGCTTCTAATTTGGAAGAAATGAAGGGTCATGAAAATCAAGTGAGGATTCTGAGAAAAGCTGAGCTAAAACAGCAGTAGAGAATCTGGTTAAGAAGGGATACTGGAGATGAGGGCGGGCACACAGGTATGGGGCTGATTATACACTGGGAAGGAAGAGAAGGAGGTTCAGGAAGCACTGTTGAATGAATCTTTGAACCCCTTCTCAGATGCCACATATGATGCTATGGATGCCGGAATCTAAAATTTTAGAATTCAGTAGAATGATATTTTTGAAAATATTGGAGGCTTTAAGTGTCTTTCTCTGTATATGCGTGCTTCAATGAGACCTATACTGAAGTTATTATACCTTGTAATTATAAAATATTTACATTTCCCTCACTGTTCCCACTTCACATTACCTTTGATGTAGGGAGGCAAAGCCCTGTTACAGTTGTTTTACACATGAGTAGAGTAAAACTCAGAAGGATAAATGGTTTGGTTGGATAATTGTTACTTTGAAAATGGTCTTTTGATTCAGAATTTTTTTCTTAAAGTGAAGCATATATGTAATTTTAGTCTGCTTTCTCTGACTACATCAACATGTATTCATTCCCTTAGCTACTAAAAACAAATGTTTCTTAGTCATTATCTATCATCAGGGAGGTCTCCTATAATAGTTGAAAATATCGTGTGTATTTGGAAATGGGCATGGTCTTAAAGTGCAGAACAATTTTCCCAAACCCAAACTAAATGGTTTCCTAATTTTGTCTCCATTAATCAAGAGTATTTTAATTAAACTGTTCATGAATAAGATCTAATGGCATAGTGATATGAAGATCACCATATATTAATAATTTTAGTTGATGGCAATCCTGTGTGAAGGAAGAAAAGCGAAGTGCACAGTGCTAAGTGGCTTCTTTCTACTGAGTAACCTTTCTACATTGAACCCAGTTGTTCAAAAATGAAACCGTGGGCTTCCCTGGTGGCGCGGTGGTTGGGAGTCCGCCTGCCGATGCAGGGGACATGGGTTCATGCCCCGGTCCGGGAAGATCCCACATGCCGCGGAGCGGCTGGGCCCGTGAGCCATGGCCGCTGAGCCTGTGCGTCCGGAGCCTGTGCTCTGCAACGGGAGAGGCCACAACAGTGAGAGGCCCACATACCACCAGAAAAAAAAAAAATGAAACCGTGAGCTTTGGATGTACAATGCTTTACTTCGTTGTCTATGAATTGTTTCATTTTATTTGGAATGCCAAATTAAAGACTTTTTAGAATGCATTTATTTTATTTTTACCTTTTAATTAATTCTTACCTTTTTTAGAATTAATTATCATATATCTTGATTCAGTAACCCAGCATTTATTGAGTACCTACACCATCCTGGGTTATATGTTGTATTATCCTGTATATTATTGCTTTTGAGTCTTAAAATAATCACAGATTATAATTACACATACACAGAAATTGAGGCCCTGAGGGGTTACATATCTTGTCTTGTTTACAACATAATATAGGTTCAAATGTAGGCTTCTGAGCTTAATTCTAGGATACTTTCTGTATTACTAATGGTATCTAAACTTTTGGCTATGGATTTTTTAAGTACCTTAAAATTATTCTACATTTCAAGCATTGTCAGTAACCTGAAAACTACCTCTGCACATTTTGCATATTTTTCAAGTGTGTATAAAATTATTTGAATAATACAATATAAATCCATTTAAAAATAGTAAGAATAAAATGATCACTTTCCATTCTAGACTTTTTAATGAAAAAACAACAAGAATACAACTACTATTCTGTAATAGAATAGTATTTTTCTTAAAAAGGAATTCTATATTCTTGAAAAGATTGGAAACCATTGGCTTATATCAGGGCATTCTTCTAGTTAAGTGTTTTATGTGAATAACAAAAAGTCTAGTACATAGTAAGCACATAGTAGGTATTCATAAGAAAACTTTGTTTTTTTATTGTGTTTATTAGTTGTTATAAATATTTATGAAACTTTTCTTTCTCTAAAAAACGCAATTCTTAAAGAGCAAATTTAATGACTGTTGAATTATATTGATATTTTTTCTCTCAAGTTTGACATAAAGTAATAATTGTGTGTATTTCATTATGAAGTTTTTAGAACAGTGCATTATGCATTATATTAAATATTTTATTTCTATTTCATGTATGTGATTTCATAATAATAAAGGAAATGTTAATAAAACGTAAGTGTTTAAGCTTGTTAAGGTTCAGTAAAACAAAGTTCTTCCACTTAAACTTCAAGTTGTATAGATTAGTCATTAAATATCTATCTATCTATCTATTTTATCTATCTATGATTCCAAATGCAAAAGGAAACACCAAGTGCCAATCGTTGAAAATGGCAACCTGGCAACCAAGAAAATAAATATATCATATTTACCTAACTATTGCTTATTCTCTGTAAAGGCAAGTTGTGATACCAGATTTTTTTTCTGCCCTTTTCTCTTTTACCACAAACTTTAAATTGCTTAAGTTTTCTTAAACAAAAAGAAATGAAATTGAGTTATCTGTAGTGAGGTGGATGGACCTAGAGTCTGTCATACAGAGCGAAGTGAGTCAGAAAGAGAAAAACAAATACCATATGCTAATGCGTATATATGGAATCTAAAACAAACTGGTACTGATGAACCTAGTGGCAGGGCAGTAATAAATACACAGACATAGAGAATGGACTTGAGGACACGGAGTGGAGGAGGGGGAAGCTGGGGCGAAGTGAGAGAAGCATCGACATATATACACTAGCAAATATAAAATAGATAGCTAGTAGGAAGCAGCAGTATGGCACAGGGAGATCAGCTTCATACTTTGCGATGACCTAGAGGGATGGGTTAGTGAGGGTGGGAGGGAGTCTCAAGAGGGAGAGGATATGAGGATATATGTATGCATATGGCTGATTCACTTTGTTGTACAACAGAAACTAACACAGCATTGTGAAGCAATTATACTCCAATAAAGATGTATAAAAAAATATTGGTGGCTTTCCCAACCATGCATAAATTATGAAGCATATGTCTCAGATAATCACTGTGTTGGATTGAGCATTATAGTATCCCTTCAATATATTTCTCTCGTATATGGAATAAGGACCACCACTTGCAAAGAGACAAATGTGAAACACTCCCTGAAGACAGTGTCATTATAAATTGTCATAAGTTGTCATCAGAGTCATTCTAAGATGAATCAACTAATACTGTTATCATCTTAAGGCCCTTAGCAACTGTAACAGAGGTTATTCAGTTGTGAATGATATGCATCAGCTTTCTGGACATGTGACGATCTAGATTTTCTTTATGCCAGAATTGCTAGGTGATCTGCACCTGTATATTATCTCTAGAAAGAGGCTATTTCTCAACTCAATATTAAAAATAAATGTAATGTTTTAGAGGCAGAGAGATGTGCAATAAATACAGGAGAAACTTTGTTTTACAGAAATATAACTTCTATGAAAGCTGCATTCTATAGATATTATGTAAAATTTTTAAAGAGTTAAAAGGTTATCAGAATATGAAGTAGTTAATATGGATAGTCCTGAAAGAATTATCATTCTCTTTGAATTTTATGTACACTTTGGAATGATCATGAAATAGTAAATGTTCACTTTGTTTTAAAAGGGGGGAAAAACTATTAAGAAACTGACAACTCACACTTATTCTATATCGCAGTGATAATCATTTGGTACTAATCATTCATAGATATTCCGTACATTTATGCGTGTATTCAGCTATACAGTTTTTTAATGTTTTTATTTAAAATTTCAATATGAAGGGTTTTTTTCAGGTTAATAAAGGAAGAGTTACTTCATCATTTTTAACGGCTGTCTAGCATCACATAGTAGAGACTCATTTTAATGTATTTAACCAGACTCTGTACATTAGAATGCACATAGCATATACATACTTTCAAAGTAAAATATTGTGGTTTAAATTTGAAACGACTTATTTTATATGTCCCAATATTTTTTTGGTAGCTGTGCTGAAAACTTTGTAATATCTTAAATATGAGGTGCTTTTTGCTAGAGAAGGGAACTTGAGAGAATGGTGTATCAAATATGTTTGCCTACTACAAACCCATCCTCACTAGCAAAGCCATGATTTATTCACTCTCCTATAAGCGGCTAGTGCTTCAGAGGAGACCAGGTGCCTCTCTGGACCTGTGATAATGAAACTTCACTGGGTAAAACCAGTCATGTGGATGTCTTCCCCTTGTGTGATTGTTTTAGGAGTAGGCATTGGCTCATTTTGATCACTGTTCTTTAAGGGTAGTCTGCTGAGTGGCTTATGTGTAGAATATCCTTACTCTTAAAATGAGACACAAGATAGGAACTTTACTTTTTCTGGATTTTATCTTCAAGTAACATCTACAAATGCAGTGGCTATCTTAGGGCTATAGGACATAAACCCAGTAAAATTTCACAGACTCCAAGTCACAATCGTGACTTTGTAAATCTCTGAATTAACCAACTTGAATCAACTCATCTTCCAATTTTTAATATGTGAGATAATACAACCCTTATTTTTCAGCCACTTTAATTTGTACTTGCTGTTTTTTGAAGCCTAAAGCATTCTGATACCAATAGAAATGTCTCTGCATTTCTCTTGTACTTATTGCTTCCTGGTGATACCATAATTCAAAGCAGGTAGGATATATGCTTGAGATGAGTCTCTGTCTGAGGTCATGACTGGACTTAATTCAACAGAGGTAATTCAACAGAGGTAGCCCATCAAGGCCAAGTACCAGAAGTGAGAGATGAAGCATCTTAGAGGAGAGGGGACCATGAGAATTATTGATCTTCAGTCACTGGCACATGGGGGCTTTCTTTCATATTTTGTTGTGCTGCACCAGGTACATTATACTTACAAAGCATGAAGACGACTAAAATTATTTTTGTGTAATATGAATCTTACTACTGCACTCTTCAAAAAATTTATGTATGAGGACACAGACAAAGTTTATTTCTGCTGTATATTCTGCTTTGGAAGTCTTTCTATATGTATATAAATGTGTATATATGAGTGTGTGCATGTGCATACATGGGTACATACACACACACACACACATGCACACACGCACACACAAACACAGAGTTATTCATTTGCTTTCATTTAGCACTTTATTGAAAGCAAATGTGAGGAAGCCAAAGACATTTTTCCGAGCTCATCTTATGTTGTTCCTTGGTTTTAATGTTAACTGACTTCAGTAGCCAACATTAGTAAAATTCCTTTTCCGTTGCAATTCTCTTTCTCAAGGTTTGAATTTATTTCTTTTTATTTTTCTCATACATACATAGTTTGATTTGGAAATTTTACACATTGACAAGAAAAAAGACTTAACCAAATGAATCAGTATGACATCTCTGTTTTAGCTGTGTCTTGGCAGATAGGATATTCTTGTAGCTCAGGGAAGAAAAGAATGTCTTGCAGCACCCTTAGGAAGTGTAATCAATTATGTCTGTCTCTGACTTAAAAAAAAATCTAATTCTCTGCAAAGTGAACATTGTCTTCACTTAAGAAAAATACAGACATATAAAATATTGTTCCTTTTTATTTAGAAGAAAACAAGTAATACCTCCATTTGCTGCTATACTTTCAGGTAATGAATTCATACACACACAAAGATTTATTTGGTTAACCATACATGCAAGTAAAGAATGTTCAGCTCTGATATGCTACTGAAAGTAGACAGTAATAAACTAATACAGATGCAATTCCAATTATTTTTAAATGTAAAGTTTCTCATAATTCTATGTAACTATTGTTATAGCATTCAGCTACTACTAGAAGATTACAGCTTAGAAATCACTGACACATAACTCAGGACTGAAATACTTTTCCAAGCAATGTTTGTGAACATGTTTATTTTAAATGCACATTTCCATTTATTGTGAACGCGTGCTTCTATGAATTGTATTCATGTCTAACATAGCTAATCATTTTATTTTTGGAATGAGCTCCATAAATATTCTGTGGATGCTGACTGATGATTATAATTTATTCTATCAAACATTACCCAGAGATATGTGGAATATTTGGAAATTGGACTTCCTTGCAAGGTTACTCATTTTCAAACATATTTCAATGTTTTCAAAATATTATTAAGTCAGTTTGAAAAATTCCCAATAATAAACCCTTAAGGTTCATAAACTTGTAAATTTATTCTATAATAAGAGAATCTGAAAAGTTTCCTATTTTTCAAATTGCTACTGAAATAGTTTAGAGCATAGACAAGTAATATCTTTTTAGTGCAGTACAGAATTAGTATTTTAAATTGAATTTTGTCAAAATAAAATTATTTAAATCTGTAAATGTGAAATAGTCACCTTTTATTTATTCATAGAAAGGTGCAATGACACTGAAACATGAATTCAGTTTAATATGAGTCAGTTGGGTTTCATTAATAATTTCTTAATGTTTGATATTTCACATTTTATGAAGTTTTATGTTTGATATTTTAAACTTTATGAAGTTCCAAATTGAAACAATGACCCAGTTTCTGTAAAATGCTCTAAAAGTAACCTATATGGGTCAGGCAAATCTAGCTCAGTTTCTCACATCTATCACAATAAGCTTTATGCACTGAAAATTCCATTGTGATCCAACAAAACAAACATATAATATGATGCCTTTTAGCCAAACTATAATCAAACCGTTTGTTTTTACTGAAAGATAGTGTATGTAAGTGGAGGCCTATGCATCCTTTTAATAAATAAAACTGTATATTAGGGAGACATTGAACACCTTAGCCATGCTCCACTGTAATGATATGCATCTTCCCATGTAAGACTTCTACAAAGTGACCACCTCAGGAGACAGTCTCAATACGTCTTTTTGCTTAAGCACTTGTGGTGGGCCAAATAATGGCCCCCAATGATATTGGCATCCTTACCCCCATAATCTGTGAATTGTACTTTATATGGCTAAAAGAACTTTACTTATGTGACAATGTTAAGGTTCTTGAGGTGGGCACATTATCCTGGATTATGGAGGTGGGCCTTAAAAGTGATCACAAGGGTCCTTATAAGAGGGAAGCAAGAAGGGCAAAGAAGGAAGAAGGCAGTGCCATGTCAGAATCAGGGTGAAAAAAGGTGATGTGGTGTGGGGTCACAGCCAACAAATGAGGGCACAGCCTCTAGACACTGAAAAAAGGCAAGAAAACAGATTCTCCTCAGAGCCTCCATGTGGGACAAACTCTGCCAACACCTTTCTCTTAGCCGTAGAAGACTCATTTTGGACTTCTACCTCCAGACCTATAAGAGAATAGATTTGCATTGTTTTAAGCCACTAAGTTTGTGGTAATTTGTTCCAGAAGCAATAAGAAAACTAACTTAGTATCCTAGTTTCTCCCCACTCATCATTTCGGTCATGTTTTCACTTGCTTGTGTCACATCACATTTTTCTAATGTAAAGCATGTTTGTGAAATGAAATATAAAAGAATATAGAAAATGAAAGACTTGAGGCTAAAGAATCACCTTGTGAATCATAGAACTTTGTTTAACTACATTGTCACGATGTGTTCTGTAAGATCTTACTATATTTTTAGTTTATGATTTAGAATCAATGTTCTCAAAAATAAAAACTGCAAACGAGGGCTTTATCACTTCTGTTACTCTTCTTAAATTGCCACTTAAAGTGTATGTGGACAACACTGGCAAATTCCTGTGTGAATGCTAGGTGTAGATATACAATATAAGAATTAGAGAAAAATTTTAATATTTATGATGATGATTGATTTCGTTTTTTCCGACCATTTAGTTCTCTTACTAATTGAGATCTACATGATTCCTTTATGATATATATATATATATATTCATATTCTACCATGGGATATTTGCCTTATTCTTCCCAGGCAAGTCCAAAATGAATGACATATTTGCAGGTCTCAGAGAAACAGGGAGTGGCACATAGGGAAAGTACTGTCTTGAGGAAAAGAGAGTTGTTCTGTTCTGTTTATGGACATTGAGCAAAATACTCTTGATATTCACATATGAATTTATGGGTTTTTTTATATTGCTACATTCCATCCTGAGAATTAAAAACTCCTAGTCACCCTGGTTACTTAAAGGACCAGATGACTTCACAGGAAAATTCTATCAGACATTTAGAGGAGAGCTAACATCTATCCTTCTGAAGTGTTCCAAGAAAATTGCAGAGGAAGGAACACTCCCAAACACATTCTATGAGGCCACCCTGATACCAAAACCAGACAAAGATACCAGAAAAAAAGAAAATTACAGGCCAATATCACTGATGAACGTAGACACAAAAATCCTAAACAAAATACCAGCAAACCAAATCGAATAATACATTAAAAGGATCATACACCATGATCAAGTGTGATTTATCCCAGGGATGCAGGGATTTTTCAGTATCAATCAGTGTGATACCCCACATCAACAAATTGAAGAATAAAAACAATATGATCATCTCAATAGATGCAGAAAAAGCTTTTGACAAAAATCAACACCTATTTATGATAAAAATTCTCCAGAAAGTGGGCATAGAGAGAACATACCTCAACATAGTAAAGGCCATATATGACAGACCTACAGCTAACATCATACTCAGTGGTGAAAAGCTGAAAGTATTTCCTCTAAGATCAGGAACAAGACAAGGATGTCCACTCTTGCCACTTTTATTCAACATAGTTTTGGAAGTCCTAGCTACGCCAGTCAGAGAAGGAAAAGAAATAAAAGGAATCAAAATTGGAAAAGAAGAAGTTAAACTGTCACTCTATACAGATGACATGATACTACACATAGAAAATCCTAAAGATGCTACCAGAAAACTATTAGAGCTCATCAATGAATTTGGTAAGGTTGCAGGTTACAAAATTAATACACAGAAATCTGTTGCATTTCTATACACTAACAGTGAAAGATCTGAAAGAGAAATTCAAGAAACAATCCCATTTACCATCGCATCTAAAAGAATAAAATACCTAGGAATAAACCTACCTAAGGTGACAAAAAACTGTTCTCTGAAAACTATAAGACACTGATGAAAGAAATTAAAGATGACACAAACAGATGGAAAGATATACCATGTTCTTGGATTGGAAGAATCCATATTGTCAAAATGACTATACTACCCAAGGAAATCTACAGATTCAATGCAACCCCTATCAAATTACCAATGGCATTTTTCACAGAACCAGAACGAAATATCTTAACATTTGTATGGAGACACAAAAGACCCCAAATAGCCACAGCAATCTTGAGAAACATTTTTAGATTTTAAATATTAATGTGTCATGATGGTAGTGCCTTGTTTTTTGCATGAATAGTTATCTTTAAAACATTTTTCTCTTGGAACATAATGCCTTATTCTTATATGATTTAAACACTGATTTGCCATATTTTAGATGCTGTGAATTACTTGAGTATCCTCAGTGTATGTATTTCTTCATCAGTCATTTGATAAATACTAATATAAATTCATATGACTAATTTTGCTAACAAAGAGACACCCACAAAGTATGTTTTTTTTACACCATCATATCTTGTTATTCCAATTATTTTAAATGGAGTTTTATATATTTGCATGACTGAAGCATTAATTGAGATGTTTCTGAGCATTCATAGGATTGGCTTTTTTGTACACACTGATTTAAGAGCATAATAAGAATATGTAATTGGATTTTTTAAGGGAGAACCCTATGAATTACCCTCCTAGTAGAGAAATACAACAATATTTTATTTAAATTATTTTAATTGTACCATATTAGATTACTAGAGTTATGGAACCAACCAATACAATCCTTATATGTCTCTTATGTAAGAATGTTTTAAAACAGTTATACTTAAGATTCATTTTATATGCTTCATCTATAAATTTGTTGTAACCAAATGGGAGAAAATGGCTGCTACTTTTTATCTAGATATGGAAGTTAAAACAAACATCACTTTCCTAAATTTAGCAGAAAAGTGGTTGGTTCATTTATTTTATATATAATAAGAACTTACTGAATAGATGATATGTGCATAAACCTAGCAATATCATTTTTATTATATGCTGCAGTATATTGTGGCAAATAAAGGAACTTCTTTGCCCCAGAGGTGACTTTTTCATTATCGTTCTTAACCAGTTTTGTTCTTATACTGCTATAAATCATATTGGAGTGAATAAGTTAGCATCAAATAATTCTGTATCTAATTTATAATCCTGTAATTATGTTTATCTTCCCTGGCAGTCATCATAAGACCTCTTTTTAAGTTAAACAATACTACTTTAAAATTAGTGCGAATAACCAGTAGCATTCAACATATTACATAATATTTATTAAATAAACTTTATCAATAGATGGCAAATATACTTAAGTTGGAGCTTTGAATGTGGGTTGAATTAAAATGGCATGTTTTTGTGTTTCTTTTTTTCTTTTGGAATAGTCTATATATAAAGAAATACTCATTTATCTTATTACTCCTTCCACCTTATGTTCAGAGATTGATCTTTCTGATTGCTGCATTCCAGTTTGAATTGGGAGGGCCTGGTTATGTAATGTTAAATTCAGAGCTTCCTTGGAATGCCTGATTCACACCACAACTGAATGAATCCTGGGCCAGTTAGATATTTCACAGCTGATCTTTACCTCATCAGATCATCATAGTACTCCTGACAACATATAAGAGTGAATTAAATTAGTTTCCCAGAGCGACCATGAGATGTATGACTCACACGCTCAGGAGACAATAGGATAGTGGTTTTCAGGTCACTGTTCTGGAGTCCAGTGACTATTATTTGATTACTGAGAGTCTGAAAAGTTATTCAGCATCACCATACCTATTCCCTCCTCTGTGAAATTGGTACTAGTAACTTCATCTCAAAAGAAGTGACAAGTAGGATATATGTGAACATGTTTGATAAGTTTAAAGCGTTAGTATAAATCTCAAACTTATGGTATCCCGGGTAATGTACTTTGCATACAACTAATTTATTTGGCTTTCTTTTTTAAAAAAACGTGAATCTGTTTTTTCCTGTTTCTACTCTTAATCCAAAGCATCTATGTGCTTGTCTGTGTGTCACTTCTTCTGTGTTGTAGGTTTCTCTCAAAAGACTCAGTCTATCTGGAATGAAGTGTTATTAACCCATCCCAAAGCAAATGACTGATGTTAATAATGATAACAATGTGGATAGTTACAGCAACAAATAGTATACCGTGTGCATTTATGTGATACTTTACAAATTTTTAATGCATTTTTATAAGCACGTCAACTCTTTGAGGTAGTAAAATAACTGACCTCCGTGTTATATATGTAAAAATCGAAACTCCAATAGATTCCTTTGAGAATTCTATCTGGTATTTGTTATTGTCATCTGCTTTTTTTTTTTTTATCAAATACTTTATTTGAAAATTGTCTATTGTTGGGGTAGAAAAATTTTATTGCATAAATTTTCCAATGAATAAATAGTGAAACTTTTATGAAAAGTTGAAGCCTTAATGCTTTTATAAGATTATGGCATTTTTTTCTGTGGATATTAGTAGATTAGGATACATTTGACCATATCATTGTAGTCTTTTCTCATCCTTTACTATGGGTTTTAAGAACATCCTTAGTATCAGGGTTACTGAAAATCATTTTTTATATTTAAATTAAAAGTAAATATAAAGAAAAATCTGAGTGTAAAGCACATTGGAACATTCAATTATTTTATTTCCCTTTTATCATCAAGCGTATTTAGGATGAATTTACTTTTGACGACTTTGATATAATTATAAAAGTACTCTTACTGGTGTAAATTGATCAATAATCTTTAATCTAATATTAAGGTTAATTTAATTTTGACTCACAGCGACTGAAATCATAAAAAAGAAGACAGACTTTTAAACTCCTGTTTTTGAAATGTAGCTAGTCTTTAAACAATCAGTATTATATCTTATACAAAAATAATATTCCAGATTTGCCTACCTTTTGATTTTTCAGTATCTTAATTTATAAAAAGCATTTGATATAGAAATCATAATAGAATGTAAATTATTTTGAAAAGTAAATGCTGTAAAGCATTGTTTTCTACAGAACAATGATGACAATGATTGCAGTATATTATTTGTGTAGAATGTGTTGGTTTATATACCTCTTCACATACACTATCTCACCAGGTAGAAGGCTTTCTTGATTCTTCTTTGGTTAACATTAAGTAAGATATTTGGGACTCATTACAGTGTCTAATGTTTATAACAAATGTCGCTTATTTCAGTTTTTTTACATACACATAAATAGTATTTTTGCAAATTAAATAGTATATAATATGCAAATGATCAGTTCACATGTTTAGATAACTAAATGGATGGGTGGATGTGTCTAATGTCCATATTATATTTTAATATCTGATCTATACATATATAACCATATGAAATTCTTTTTGATTCAAGACAATTTTCTGTGAAACAAACACTTCCATAATTGTAAATTTTAACCTTTATGCCCTACTCAAAAATGACTAGTAATTTGGTTTGTTGATATCAAACATTGATTGTTTAAATAATAAAAGATTTGTAATTGCCCATTTACATCTGAAAATTGTAAGAATAGACACAGATTGTAAATTAATTTTATTATTATAAGAGCTGTAGTAATTAGAAAAAAGGACGATAGTAGGCAGTAAAACAACAGTAGGCCAAGAGACAAAACATAATATATATAATATGTGTATATATATATATTTATTTTAAACGTTATAATTTAATGATTTGAGATCAGCAATAATATTATATTTACAAAATATTTAAGTATCAAATTTTATAATGTATACTTTCATTTTTCATTATTTCTACTTTGAATGCATTTTTGATAATAGCTGATTGTTTCTGTAACAATTATGGATATAACTGAGTTTATATAGCTGCTCATTGTATAAAATCCTGAGATAGATTTATGAGTTTATTTTTTCAAGGCATGATGTGAAAATTGTATTGCTTTAACTGCAAAAACATGTCTTTTAACTTGAGACAGCTTCCTCTTAAGGGTTTTCTATGTAATAGGAAAGTACTGCTATTTGTAAAAAGTGTCAATACACTAAAATATTTGCACTACCTATTTGTAATGCATGTTGAGGACAGCCACATTTACATTAATGTTATTATACAATTGTCTGATAATCATCTTTAGACACTAAATCTACACAGGAGAACTTTAGAACATGTTGACCCTCAGGATTAGCTGTTATGCTAAACTGACTGATGAGAATGGAATATTGGCTTTTATTAATCTTCCACTGATAACACGAAATGTATTTTTCAGTTTAAGACATTTACTAATGAATCAATTTTAATTTAGGGACTAAATAAAATCCTCAGTAAGCCTGGCAAATGATAGCCTTGAGTAAACTCAAAGCATTTTCACTCTAAATCAAAATGAGTTCTGTCCTAAATGCTCCTTATCCAACTAGTAGCCTTGCAAGGATTCAGAGGTATTGGTCATATCAAAAAAGGAAGCATCTTTTTAAGAAAGGAAGGAAAGAAAGAAGGGAAGGAAAGAAGGAAGGAAGGAAGGGCGGAAAGAAAAAGAAAGAAGAAAGAAGGAAGGAAGAAAGGAAGAAAGGGAGGGAGAGGAAGGGAGGAAGGAAGGAAGGAAGGGAGGAACTCTATTGGGTCTAGAAAGTTTCGGAGTAAAATTTACTGTAAGGAGGCCATTCTGACCTTGGGTGTCTTTTTCAGAGTAGGAATCAATTTCATTATATGTATATTTATTTACCCATGAGTAAATCTGCTAACCCAGATCTACTTAGCCCAATTGCCACAAAATATGCCTAGTTTGTGTTTCTGTTTCAATAGTGATGTCTGATTATTCTCTTTGGAGATTTAAAGTTATTCTAAATTGTAGGATATTGGCATTTGTGAATAGCAATCTTTAAGGTTAGTGTCGTTATTTGGCTGTACATGAGGAATATGAGTCCATTCTTAAAAATGGTTTTACTTATGGGATTAGTTTATTATTATATTAATTTATATAAATTAAATTTTTAGATATATTTTAATATTTAAAGTTTTTACTGATTTTATTTTTTAAGTTTGGCTAAAAGCATTTCAACACCATATGTTCATTGCCTATAAAATAAATAATATGATAATCAGTGAATTTATTTTACTACTGCCTAAGTAAAGCTCTGTGGTTCTATTTTCTTAATTATTTTTTTTCTAAGAGAGTGAGTTTTTCCTACCAAATCATCCTGTCTTCACATTGGCAATATCCTATGGGCCAGTTAATGTTGCTTAAGCAGTATTTAACTCCTAACTCAAAATCATGATGTGTTCAATCAAATATTAAATTAGTTAATATGAATAAACTGAATGAATTTTTTAATGTCTAGTTTTTTTTTAGGTATACTGTAGATATTTCCTTAACAAGTCTAAAACCCTAAATTGACCAAAACGTTATTTAAATCTGTGTAATTAGGAACTAAAATAAAATTGGTATTGGTGTTAATAATGATTTAACTATGTAGAACCTTATTATTTTTTTCTTTTCTTCTCTTTTGACTTCAGGTGCAATAACAGAACCCAGTGTGCAGTGGTGGCAGGTCCCGATGTTTTTCCAGACCCATGTCCGGGAACCTATAAATACCTTGAAGTGCAGTATGAATGTGTCCCTTACAGTATGTATATTCCTGTACTTTTCTTATAAAAAGGAAAGATATTAAGCTTTGTTTTGCATGCATTGACAACATAGTCTCTATGAAAACATAAAAATAATCACATAAATTATATTTAAAAACTGGCTAATTTTAACTTTTCAGGGTCTTACATTTTCCCCACCCTTGGAAGAATTAGGTGTTGCCTGCATGATCCTGCAGCATTTAATTTTGACTATATATTTCTGTATATCAGTATCTATTCTAAAGCTCTTTTCTTAATGCAAGAATATAAAAAATTTAGAAAAACGATGAAAGAGTGGTATGCCAGTACTATATCCCTCCAGGTCCAAGCAAACAGAAATGAAAGTGAATAATATACTTGTATATATAGTAGTATAGAAAATGATAAATCTTGAATTTGATAGGAACAATTATATCTAAGCTTCCTGTGCTGCCAAGATATTGAGAAGTAGAAATATATTCACCCAGAGAGAGCAGATTGGAAAGAAAATACAAGGATTACATGGACTAAAACACTCTTTAGAGAATGTATCTTTTACAGTCTCAAGAACTGTGTCTTTGCAACCTTTATGTCAGAAATGATATATACCAACAACTTTTCTTTTTTCTTCAGGAATAATGAAAAATCAAACAATCAAAAATGACCCTTTTTTTTTTTTTTTGTGGTACGCGGGCCTCTCACTGTTGTGGCCTCTCCCGTTGCGGAGCACAGGCTCCGGACACGCAGGCCCAGTGGCCATGGCTCACGGGCCCTGCCACTCCGCGGCATGTGGGATCTTCCCAGACCGGGGCACGAACCCATGTCCCCTGCATCGGCAGGCGGACTCTCTCAACCACTGCGCCACCAGGGAAGCCCTTTCTTTTTTATCCAAAGGTAGAATCATCATCTCAAAAGAAATATTTTTGATCTGGCTAGTTAATTATTCATGGGATACCTTAGTGAAGATCACTCAGGAAATCCTGTATTCTTGTATTACATATGCAGCTCATCCCAGAGGTAGAAAACTCCTCATAAACAAATCCCAGGTTCCAACTTCCCTTGATATCTCAGAAGAAACAAAGCATCTGGGGGTCAGCAAGTTTACTGTGTCAAGAGGTAGTTCTAGGTTTGCCTCATTGATGTTTATTTAAAAAGCAGCACATTGCTCATGAGCTGTAAGTGTGTGTACTCCAATAACAATAGAGAAATTTGGCCAGCAAGAAATGAATTGAAATTTAAAAGTAATAATGAAAGCAATCAAGAGAAAATTTCATTGTTCCTTTATTTACAGTGTGATTGATTAGAGAAAGTTTATCTAGGGAAGTTTTATAAGCTTACTTTCTTTGTTGTGAAAAAGCATAAGTGTATAGGTTTTATTGAAATCTCAATTGAGGTTATGCTTCTTATATTGTTATCTCCAGGAACCCGTCTATAAAAATATAAAGCTAAATGACAATTTATTGTTCATTAGTGATACTTTAAAGAAATAAAATTTGTAGTCCACTTTAGAACTGTGACAGTTATACTTAGGTTGCATAATAAGATCTTTGTGAAATATGTAGAATAGCTATTTCCAAAGGCATTTAAAAAATGTATTAAATAAGGTATGCCTCATTTTTGAAGACAGTTTTAAGAAACTTACAATCATTGCAACATGAAAGCTGAAGAAGTTTTGTCAAATATTTTTTTCACAATTTTTAAAATTTAAAGAATTTCACAGCCCTTTCTTCAGTTTTCTGTATTTCTTCAGAGTTCCTTTAAGGATAACTACTCCAAATTCCTCTGCCAAACTCATTCTGAAAAATCATCTTAAATCATTTCAATATAGATAAGAACTTGCTCATACACTTTTGTATAAAAGGATTGTGGTTTACCACAGATTTTGTCTCTCATAAATTTTTAGAGTTGGGCAATTTGATTCCTGAATATCCTACATTTTCAGGTTTCTGGTAATCCTGAAAATGTACTGATTGCCTTAGAAGTATGTTCATATTATATTAAAATATTTAACTGATTGTTTCATTAAATAAGAATTATAAACACAGGTGCAACCACTTTCCAGTTTATACACAGTTTAATTTATATGATATAGTATAATTGCGTTTGTTTAAATTATCTTCAGTATGTTTCAGTTAAAAGTGTAATTGGTAACTGGAAACTCATTTAGAAAATTTAACATGAACTTAAAAGAAAATAATCCAAAAGAAAGTAAAAACCGTAAAATAAACTATAGTGACTCATTTGAAAGGTAAGCTGGTTTAGTAGAAAAATGGACAGATATCAGGAAGCCTGGTTACTTAACAAAAATTCTGGATCCTTTAGCCTCAGGTAAGCTACTAAAATTTTCTGGATCTCACCTTATAGACTTTCCCTCATCTATAGTACAGTAGTCCCCTGTTATCTGTGATTTCACTTTCCTTGGTTTCAGTTATCCATGGTCAACCTCAGTCTGAAAATATTAGATGGAACTTTCCAGAAATAAACAATTCATAAGTTTTAAATCATGTGCCATTCTGAGTAGCATGATGAAATATGCCATCCTACTCGAGACGTGAATCATCCCCCTGTTTAGTGTATCCACTATATATGCTACCCACTTGTTAGTCATCTGTTACACTTCAGCTGTCACACTATCATAGTGCTTGTGTTCAAGTAACCCATATTTTAATGGCCCCAAAACGCAAGAGGAGTCATGCTGGAAATTTTCTTACTGTGCCTAATTTATAAATTAAACTTTATCATAGATATGTATGTATAGGAAGAAAAACAGTATATATAGGGTTTGGTGCTATCTGCAGTTTCAGGAATCCACTGTGCGTCTTAGAATGTACTCCCTGTGGATAAGGGGTGGGCTACTACAAGTTCTGATTTAGTTAATAATAAGCTCTTTTTCTTTTCTCCAGCATAAAAAAACACTGATTTTTCCATTGCTGAAAATATTCACTTATTAAAATAGCTTTCATTTATTAACATTTACTACATGGCTTATATGTTTACATACATTATTTTATTTAATTCTCACACTCTCCTCCCTGTTAGGTATGAGTGTCAGCACTTTACTGAAGAGGAAACATACTCAATAGGATTAGTAAAATGTTTCATGTAAAATGTAGAATAGCTAGGAAATGGCAGAGCCAAGAGTTGAGTTTGTCTGTAATACCTGTTCTTAAGGACCCAGCTATAGTTCTCCCCCTAGATTTTACCCTTTATATTTTCAAGAGTTATTCAGTGGTGTTCAATGTTTAACTTTCATCAGTACAGTAAAGGTACATAGTGAAAGCAAATGCTTCAAGGGCCTGGACCCTTTTTCTTCTTTCTTTTGCTACTTACTTTTAAGAGGTTTGTATTCTTTTCTTAAAACAGCTGAATCACTGCAACTTTTATTTTCCCAAACACCTAATGAAGCTTTATGGCAAAGACTAATTTGTGCTATAAAAATACCACCGACAATTTAGAATGAGGCTCTTATCTAAGTAGTAACTTAAAAAGTTGTTTAAATTACCTGTATTATAGGAGAAAATCCTTGTACTTAATTAATATGCTTGTTAAAAGACCCTATTGCATTAGTAGCAGACAGACTTCATATTTAGGATTCAATATTAATATTTGAAAATTTTCTAACTGAACAACTGAATAAACAACCAAACAACAAATACTCTTAGGTTCTGTTTGTTATATAATTTAATAATATCCATTTTCATTTTGAATTTAAGATGACAAACTGCAGTGTATATGGTGATATACTTTATTATGAATGTTTTCTTAATATTGATATGTGGAAAATATTATTGATATTTTCTTTTTTTATATATGCTCTGTGTATATATGTTTCTATGGTAATATTGATTTTTAAGGTGATACTTTTTCATGGAAAATATCAAAAGAAAATATAGAAAAACAAAAATATATAGAAAAACATCAATATTTAATGATATATAAGTATATAAGAGGTAATATAGAAAAATTCAACAAAGTTTATTGTATCACACAGGAGAAGGAAAATTAAAAACATCTAAGATAAGCTTGCAATAATTTTTGCAGAGTTTTAGGAGTCAGTAAATTCGTATATAAATGAACACTGAAATTTTTAAGAGGACTTTAACCTAAATCAACCAAATGGTGTGGCTTGTTTTGAAAAGATGACAGTGGGAAATAAAATAAGGAAAATTAGGAATTGTAAATAATTTAGTGAGGCTACTGAATTTGTCTTATACTCAGTTTTTTGAGTGTCTTGTACACAGTTTTTTTCAAAATCACTAAAGTTGTATTTAATCTTTTCTTTCTACTGTCTGTAATTTCTTATTTGGGTTCAACAGATAGCCTGTTTTGGGGACAGTTGAATCAATACTTTCCTCTGTTCCTGTGACACCTTAGTTCCAGTATGACTTTTATAGCCTTTGCCTTTTCTTTTGAGGTTTGATTTTCCTCCTTCGTGATATTTTCTCCCTAGGAGATGACCCAAATATTCAAGAGGTTAAACCTCAGCATTTACCAATGCCACAGTTTTGTTTTTGCAGCTTCCTTCTTCTCACCCCACCCCATCACTTCTAGCCTGATTTGGGATGGAAATTGTGGCATCTTTAAGTAGAGCTTCCTTCATTTAGCCAGTTTACGGGGATGACTTGTGTTAGAGAGAAAACAGTAAAACAACTAACCACCTATATAGAGTATTTCTGAGCAAAAAATCTTTACTTTAGCTTTACTTTGTATCCTGCTGATAATTTGTCTTTTTTCCAAGGCATACAGTTTCACACACATTGCACTCAAAAAGTGTTTGTCTTCTCTCACAGTCCAGCATTTCTCTTCAGTTCTTTGTTTCTTCTTTTTAAAAATACAAAGTACATATTACTTATTCAGTAATCTTCTCTGCTGGTAGATTTTTTTTGAAATAGATGGGGGAAGCACACAATTGGAGAGCCACTAGAAATGAGTGTTTGGTAGTGGGAAGCAGCCGCATAGCACAGGGAGATCAGCTCGGTGCTTTGTGACCACCTAGAGGGGTGGGATAGGGAGGGTGGGAGGGAGGGAGACACAAGAGGGAAGAGATATGGGAACATATGTATATGTATAACTGATTCACTTTGTTATAAAGCAGAAACTAACACACCATTGTAAAGCAATTATACTCAAATAAAGATGTAAAAAAAAAAAAAAAAGAAATGAGTGTTTGGTTAAACCAATCTTATTTTATAGCACTTACAGACTTTCTCACCATTCATATTAACCATCTGAAGTTATGTATGTGATTGTCTTTATGGAAAGACATGCAAAACAAGTAATGTTGGAAATTAATATTTACAATTAATTATATAATCTGCTATTTTGTCTTTTTTTACTAAAAGAAAAAAGTACTATCAGCATTTAAAATGAACAAAAGCCTTTAAATATTTAGTTATAAATAACTAAATACATTTTGCAACTAATATTCAACTGAGTGCATATTTTAATATGTTCACACTTTGGCTCCTATTATGTAAATAAATAATTACATATTTTAAAACTCATGCTGAAATTAACCCATATGTTAAATTTTAAAAATATCACAGAATGTCAAGATATAAATTGATTCCCAGTGCCTCAGTACCTTTTCCAGTTTCTGATACATAGGAGACATTCAGTTAAGGCATATTGAATGATTGAAAGAAAAAAGGAAATATTGTCAAAATTTAATCCTCTAAAATCATTATGTTCATTGCTAAAATGATAAACAAAAGAAACTCTTGTCTACACACAAGACCTTATTAATTCAAAGGGAAGATCTATGGTAAAAAATATAGATTATATGAATTTTAGTTTTTCCAAATTGTTTGATGTTGTAATTGTATTCCTCAAGAATGCTAGAATGATCCTAGCAACCAATTTGTTTTTCATATTATTCTTCTGTATGCCTCCATATAATGTATCAAGTATTGTCCCTTTATAAGAGGAATGTCAGTTATCTAAATTCTCTTTTTTAGAATGATAGTTATAACAAGAACAATAAAATTCTTCCTTTCTTTCTCCTTTTTCTTCCCACCAAAGTTTCTTTCTTTTTTCTTTTCTTTTCTTTTTTTTTTTTTAGATATTTGAAATACAATTTTATTCTGATTCTAAACAAAAAGAAATGGGAATGACAGTAACAAATAAGATTCCACCACTGAATATTGTGATGTGACTGTAGCAGTCTTATATTTGGAACTCAAGGAGGAAACAACTGTGTTCCAAAACACCTAAATATGTAGGTCCAAAAAAATGAAGGTTTTTTTTTTTTTTTAAACTGCTACATTCACTCCGAAGCCCATTCATCTCCTTCAGCATCCCAAAGATTAAGCACATGTTCTGCTTAGCTATATAATAAAGTGGCAAACATGCTGCACCACTGATATCACAGGACAGTTGCCTATAAAACTAGACTTCTGATGCTGGGCTCCAGCTTCACTTTCTCACAGGTCATCATCTTCATCCGGGAGGGCAGTTCGCTGAGCAACCTCTAGATCGTGCTCTTACTGCGCTGCCAACGCTGGGTCCATGATCACCTCTGGTGGGGCGAGAGCAGGCATGGCAATGAACTCCAAGTTAGGGTCTCCCATCAGTTTTCTAGCCAGAGGAAGAGCTTTTCAAAGTTGTAGTTACTTTTGGCAGAAATGTCATAGTACTGAAGATTCTTCTTTTGGTGGAAGGCAATTGACTTTGACTTAACCTTTCTGTCCTTAATATCCACTTTGATGCCACACAACAAGATGGGGATATTCTCACACACTGGTACCAGATCTCTATGCCAGTTAGGCACGTTCTTGTAAGTAACTCTCGATGTTACATCAAACATTATAATGGCACCCTGAGCTTGGATATAATAGCCATCTCTCAGTCCACCAAGTTTCTCCTGACCAGCTGTATCCCATACATTGAACTTAATAGGTCCTCTGTTGGTATGGAGCACAAGGGGATGGACCTCAACACCCAAGGTAGCTACATACTTCTACTCAAATTCACCAGTCAGATGACGTTTCACGAATGTAGTTTTACCAGTACCACCATCACCAACCAATGTAAGTTTGAACTGAAGTTGGGGTCCTCCTTGGGCAGCCATTGTGATGTTAACGCGGGCGGGGGCTGCGAGGCCGCGCCATGGAGACAGCGTCTGGGGCGCTGCTCCCCCGTCCGGCTCCCCCGGCCCCCAGGGCCAGGCTCACGCCTGCTCCAAGCGCAGACGGAACGGAGCGGAGGCCCACTTGGTGCGGAGGCCAGGGGCCAGTTTCTTTCTTAAATAGTTTCTACTTGACAGTATCTTGCACCTAACATATAATTCATAAAACTTTTTCAAGTGAATCAGTAATTACTTAATAGTTAATTTAAACTTTTATTGTATGTCCCAAATATGAAATATTCATAAAAATTGCTATTATAAGTTTGGAAAACAGGAAGCGTAGGTGGACTGTATACTTTCTTAGAAGTTTTCACCCTAAATTCTCTCCTATTCTTGTCTAGCTGCTTCATATGTTTATGGAAATTATTCTCAACTAGTTTATATCATTTGCTTTCAAGAACTCCCTCTTTTATCTTCCTTTCATCACACAACGTCTATTGCAGACCAGGCACTATGTTAAACACTAGGTAGAATGCTAGGATAAAAATTCTGCCATAGAGGAATTTAGCCAAATGAGGCTCAAGGTCCCCAAAGTTACACTGTTCCTAGCTCAGCAAAGCAACTGAGCACTTCATGTTAGCAGTGCACCTAGAAGACTATGCCCATCCCATAGCGGCTGATGTTTGTAGGGGGTGTGTGGGGGTGTGTATCTTCAGGGAAGGTTTTCTAGAGGAGATGACTTTTGAGCTGAATCTTAAAGAATGAGTAGACTTTAATGAGAAGGGCAATAATTTTTGGCAGATGGGACAATGTAAGATAAGTAACTGTTACCGTTAATATAAAACCAAAACACTTTGGTGTTTGCATGAAAAACAAAACACAAGAGTGACAGGAGATGAACCCATAGATGGGCAGGGTAGAAATCATGACTTACCTGTATGCTGGGATTCTTCTGAGCCCTAATACTCATCACAGTGTGGAGCATAAAGATAATAAACTATTTTTAATGTAATTAACTAATACATTAATAAGAAATACTTGTTTGAAAATCTGCAAAAACCAATTTTGACTAATTTAAGTTGAAAAATGAAGCCTTTTGTGGTGGGAGGGAGGGTGGGAAATACAAAGTAATAGTTCCAGAATCAAAAGAAGAAAGGTGAAAAACAGGTCTGAAAAAATAAGATCCAGTGATCTAGTGAACAAGAGTTAGTGGACAGTCTCTTAAGTACTCTGCGTTTGGATGAATCAGTTACAAAAATGGTCCATCTGATCTAAGTCCTGTAATGATCTGGGCTAGGACATCAGGACTGCATGAAACTAGAGCTGAGTAGTTGCTGCACCTTTTAAATAAGGTCTGCTCTTTGCTATTTCCTGTCATTTCCATTACTTATTTTATTGTACTTGGTTCATTATACTCTTTTAAAATATCTCCTGGCTTCTGAATATACTTAAATTTACAACTCTTGTTCTAGAGTTTGTATCTAATCAATGCTAATAGGTGTAAAAGCACTCTAAATAGTTACTATATATATATTTTTTATTTTCAAAATATGTAGTATTAAGTTCTTGCACCAACAATAATTCTACCAATAGAAGTTTATCAGTACGTATTATGGGTTAATCAGTGTGTTAAGTGCTGGGGAAAAGTAGAGTTCGGCCTTATGGATCTGGTGGTCCCATGGATAAGGCAAATAATAAACACATTAACCAATACATATAATCATAAATGATAAAATGCAAGAAGAAAATAAACACAGTTGTACAATAGAAAACAATAAAAGGGCTAGCTTATATAGGTGTGATAAAAGACTGCTCTCAAGAGAGGGTACTTGAAACCTGAAGAATGAGAATGAGACAGTCAGGCAAAGAGCCTGGGAAAGAGCTTTCAAAGCAGAGAGATCATTAGCTCCAAAAAGTGTGAGGTTGGGAAGAGGTTGGCTTGTCCTGATAACTGATAGAAAGTCAGTGTGTTTGCAGTCAACATGGGGGAGAGTGACTTAGACCCAATCTAATTACCAACCAGCAATTAGTACTATTAATACCATTAATAATGAAGCAGCAATTTATTTCAAGTTTCTAGGATTTATTAAGAATCAAAATATGTTTGCAGAATGAAATTTAATAAAGTGGTATTTCTTTTAAAATATATATTTTTGAAAATATTACATTCTACAATAACATAAAGGTAAACATATCAAATAAACCAAATATCAAATGGCATCAACAGCTAGAAAGAATAAATACATATATTTATAGTGGATTAATAATATGTAAGTGTACACATGATGCTAATTGTAAGGAAACAAGATGAATTGAGAGTATTAAAAAATTAATTGGATTGGCAAAGTTAGGAAAATATTTGATTTAGGAAGTAAAATGTTATTACAGACATAAATAAAGTTGGGGGATTAGTTTACCCATGCTCACTTGCTTTATTTGAAATAGTAAGATTATAGAACTAATGCACTTAAACTTAATTCAAATAAATTTTTATAAGATCCTCAAATTGAATAGCATAAACATGTGAGGTTTAAAGAGACATGGACTATAACATTTTGTTTTTAAAATATACTGCATCTGTATGGGAAGAGAAGTAGTAAAAATGTGAAGGGTTTTTTTTTTTCCCAAAGTGTTTATTGCTAAAAAGATCTTATAGCAAACTTGATGTATGAGATCTAAAGAGTTAATTTTCCAGATAAAATTTTTCTAAATTCTTGTAAAATCAATTGAAATACTATGAAAGAGCATTGTTAATTTTCTTGTATTATAGTCATTAATCTTATGAAGCTAGAAAAAAAGCAATCATTTTGCTTGGAAAGTACTTCATTCAGATTTTGCAATTTTAACATAATAGTACTTCGTTAAAATGATTAGTTAGTATAGGGAAAAATGTACATAAACTTTAATGTTTTTGTTTTATTTTTGAGGAATTTCTCAAATGGTAGGAGATCACAATTCCTGTGAATGTTGTCAATTTTTAAATTGCTTAAACTTTTTCAAAATCCTGCTATAAAACCCAAATTCTTTTACACAATTAAATACTTATATGGTAGGTTCATTAACAGTCCCTCAAACAAATCCATAATATGTTATTATAAATGGCAAAGAGACTTTGCAGATTTGATTGAATTAAGGATCTTGAGTTGGGGAGATTATCCTGGATTATCCATGGAGACCCAATCTAATCATAAATATCCTTATGAAAAGGAGGCAAGAGGTTAATGTTCGAAACAGGAGCTATGACAACAGAAGCAGAGATTAGAGTGATGAACATTGAAGATGGAGGAAGGGGCCACTAGCCAAGGAATGCAGGTATCCTCTAAGAAGCTGGAAAGAGCAAGGACATAAATGTTCTCTAGAGCATCCAGAATGAGCACAACTCTGCTGACCTCTTAATTTTAGCCCTTAAGACCCATTTTGAACTTCTGACAATTTGTGTTGTTTAAAACCACTAAGTTTGTAGTAATTTGTTATAGCAGCAGTAGAATACTAATACAACTTGCTATAATATTTTTTTCTGAAATGATTAATATAGTTTAAAAATTCATTTTTTTACTTAGGACATGGAGTAGTAAAGACATAGTTTTGTTTTCTAAATAAAGATTATGGTGTATTTCTGTAACAATATTTTTAAAATGTAAACATAGAAACCTTCCCTGTCATGGATTGACTGGATGTGGGATGCACAGCATGTTGTTATAGACAAAAGTCATTTTAATTCTATAAATATACAAAACCTAAGGCAAACTGAAGTCGTTAGTGTTTAGTAAAATCAGTTTTACTGTATTACACCTATCTACTATTTACATGAGGCAGCAGAAATAGTGAATGGGTAAATAAGTGGTTGATTATAAATATATGAGCTAGATGGACAAGATGAATAAATATAGTGAATTTCTGTTTAAATTTTCTTATACTTTAAACAAAACAGGAAATTTTCACAATAACTGACTTGTAGTACTTGAATTAAATCCATATTTATGGACTTCCAATTCTACTCTGTATGTACTAATTTAATTTAGTTTTATCAGCCCTTAATGAAAACCTACTTGTTTCTTAAAACATTGCACAATGTCTACATGCCCCCTATAATATAAATATGACTGTTTTCTAACTTCCAGGAAACCATAATCTTCTCATTATTCTGTAATCCTTAGAGTAATCATATCAACATAGAATCAGACAGGGAAGGAACTAATATTGCTTAGTTTTTGTTTTGTTTTATTTTGTTAATTTTTTAACATCTTTATTAGAGTATAATTGCTTTACAATGGTGTGTTAGTTTCTGTTTTATAACAAAGTGAATGAGTTACACATATACATATGTCCCCATATCTCTTCCCTCTTGCGTCTCCCTCCCTCCCACCCTCCCTATCCCACCCCTCTAGGTGGTCACAAAGCACCAAGCTGATCTCCCTGTGCTATGCAGCTGCTTCCCACTAGCTATCTATTTTACATTTGGTAGTGTATATATGTCCATGCCACTCTCTCACTTTGTCACAGTTTACCCTTCCCCCTCCCCATATCCTCAAGTCCATTCTCTAGTAGGTCTGTGTCTTTATTCCCATCTTGCTCCTAGCTTCTTCTGACCATTTTCTCTTTTTTTAGATTCCATATATATGTGTTAGCATATGGTATTTGTTTTTCTCTTTCTGACTTACTTCACTCTGTATAACAGTCTCTAGGTCTATCCACCTGACTACAAATAACTCAGTTTCATTCCTTTTTATGGCTAAATAATGTTCCATTGTATATATGTGCCACATCTTCTTTATACATTCATCTGTTGATGGACACTTAGGTTGCTTCCATGTCCTGGCTATTGTGAATAGAGCTACAATGAACATTTTGGTACATGACTCTTTTTGAATTATGGTTTTCTCAGGGTATATGCCCAGGAGTGGGATTGCTGGGTCGTTTGGTAGTTCTATTTATAGTTTTTTAAGGAACCTCCATACTGTTCTCCATAGTGGCTGTATCAATTTACATTCCCACCAACAGTGCAAGAGGGTTCCCTTTTCTCCACACCCTCTTCAGCATTTATTGTTTTTAGATTCTTTGATGATGGCCATTCTGACCGGTAAGAGGTTTTACCTCATTGTAGTTTTGATTTGCATTTCTCTAATGATTAGTGATGTTGAGCATTCTTTCATATGTTTGTTGGCAATCTGTATATCTTCTTTGGAGAAATATCTATTTAGGTCTTCTGCCCATTTTTGGATTGGGCTGTTTGTTTTTTTGAT
The DNA here is from genome assembly GCF_003676395.1 of Aethalodelphis obliquidens. Lineage (NCBI taxonomy): Eukaryota > Metazoa > Chordata > Mammalia > Artiodactyla > Delphinidae > Aethalodelphis > Aethalodelphis obliquidens. The sequence continues at coordinate 4,287,849 of NW_020838011.1, forward strand.
ATTGAGCTGCATGAGTTGCTTGTATGTTTTGGAGATTATTACTTTGTCAGTTGCTTCATTTGCAAATATTTTCTTCCATTTTGAGGGTTGTCTTTTCGTCTTGTTTATGTTTTCCTTTGCTGTGCAAAAGCTTTTAAGTTTCATTAGGTCCCATTTATTTATTTTTGTTTTTATTTCCATTTCTCTAGGAGGTGGGTCAAAAAGGATCTTGCTGTGATTTATGTCATAGAGTGTTCTGCCTATGTTTTCCTCTAAGGGTTTGATGGTGTCTGGCCTTACAGCTTAGTTTTTATTAATATATTTTATAAATATATTTCCTCCTCTCTGTGCTAACTGCTTTCTACTTCAATTAAAACAGAAACCAATGCAGAATAGAATAGTAAGTGATATGGAGACAAACGTTAAGTGGCTGTTTTCAGGTATTCTTCATGGCAATGATATATTTCTAATTATTACTTAGGCAGGTGGCAGGTCCTATCACATTTTCCCTATTTTTGCCTTATCAAGTTCTCTCAAGCACAAGAGCATAACATAGTGGTTAAGAGTAAGAGCCTTAGAATTTATGTTCTGATTTTGCTAATTAATAGCTGTTTTCTAGTGAAATTGTTTTACTCCTCTGTGAATGAGTCTCTTCACATAGAAAATAGGGATGATAATTCACACAGTGTCTATGAAAATTAAAATCAAATGTATGTAAAAAGGTTGTACAGTGATGGCCATGTTAGATATTCTCAGTATATCATAGCTATTAAAATTAATATGGCTCTGGCATCTCATCCATTTCTGAAGTTTTTTGACGATCAATACTATCATGTACTGGGGCTTAGAATTATGTTATGCTGTTAACTTATCCCAGGGAGCCCCAGGCATCATAGAGTTATAGCCTTCTCTTTTGCTCTTGACTATTGGTATAATTTCACAGATAAGACTTTTGTCTTAGTTCCTCATTTTTTATTTCAGATCACCTCTGGATTTTTAGTCTTTCTTAGAGCTAGTTACAAAGGCATCTGTCATCTGATTTAGTTCTTGAACCAGTTCTCTTTTATGGGGTTGCTCTCTTTCACCTAAAAGTGATACTAAGACACATCAAGCAAGCAGATTTTCTGAGTCTACCCTCAGCTCAGTTGTCTCTGTGGGTTCTTTTATCACGTATTTCCTGCTCTGCGTCCCCTTCGGACTTAACCTGCTGGTACTAGAAATTGCATGAATCACACCCAAGCTTGCTATGGAGTTTGAGCATTGCGTCTTTTAGTTTCATACTTTCCTCACTGCTGTTAGCTTTTAGTACTAGATTATTTACCTCCAGACCCATTTCTCCCCATAGATAACAATAGATAAAGAGGTGTCAATGTCCTCAAATACCTCCAGGTGGAGCCTGGCCATGTTCATTTATTTCATTCAACAAATATTGGTTCAGCCTTTATCATATGAGTTTTCATATACTGGATCTAGGATCCACTGGATCTATACTGTTCACAGTGGAATTTAATCATAAAGCAAACTAAACCTATCTGTTAGTTTTTTTTTTGTAGGTGAACAACCTAAGACTCAGAATAAGTGAAATAGCTAATGATTATATAGTTATAACTCATTGACACCTAATTGTAAGCTGAGTTGTCAATCCATCATCCTACTCTGTTTCTTTAAATTTCAGAATAGGTTTCTATAGCCTAGAGACAGAAGCAGTGATTAAGGCATAGTCTCAAAAATATAAAAGATTCAAATATATCCCCTTTAGTTGATATTTGTCATTCTAATTTAGTTCCTCATTTTAATTCACATTCTTCCAGGAAGATTTCAAAATTCAAAATGGCCCTCATGTGACTACTGGATTATTTTGTCTTTGTTTGCCTTCAGTATAGCCTGTAATTAATACAATTACATACATACAATAGCATATTGAGTTATCAAAAAACCCAACTTTCTCAATATTATGAAAGAACAGTCTTTTCTGTGCATACAGCTAGATTTCAAGCCTCATGGCCTTTCTCATAAATTTATTTCAAAATTACCTGGAGAAAGCCAATAAGTGAACATTTTTGGGGTGTGCAATTTGCTTTTATGTTCACTATAAGCTAACTATTTACTTTTGGGAGCCTTTGTCAGATATGTATCCAAATTTCTGTGGCAAATCCTTTCTCGTTTTAGTTTTTAAAGCAGCTTGAAATAAGTTCAGTACTCAGTTACACTGAGATTTCATAGTTGCTAAAAACCATCTGCAGTTAAAAACAAACAAACAAAAACCCCAGCTAATGTACTTATGGAGAAAATAGAAGAATGCATATCTCTTAAAAGGCAGAACACAGAATTTCCTTTAATGTGATTTTTCTTGACTTGTTCTCTCCCCTATTCTTCTTATACTTAGAGAAATCTTTGCTGTTAAGTTTATCAAGACAACAGGGAAGGCTCAGAAGGAAGATCATATTCAAATTCGTTGGAAATAAAATGCATTTATTTCTACAACAATGCTTTCTTTTTTTTTTCTTCTGTATTCATTCTGATTGCTCAGGCACCAATAGAACTGGTAGCTGGCTACTTGTGTGTATCAGAATCTAACAGAAATTGTTCTTATGGCCATATTTTGGTTTTACCCTGATCTGTTACTTATTGAGCTATCTACCCAGACTCATCAAGGCTTAACTTCAAGAAAAATGCTTGCCTAGTAAAAGAATATTATTGGGGAGATTATCAAGGCAAAGCTCTAAGAATTCCTGATTCTACTTCATCATGCACTCACTAATACTCATATTAAATGTTTTCAAATATCAAGCTCAGATCTCATAAATTATGAATGACTGCCCTGCAACAGATGGCATGTGTTATTCTTTTTAAGAATGAATGATAAGTGTAAAGTGAAAAACATAAGCTATTCTTTGTCTTTAGGACTGGCAATCCTTCTGTCATTTATCAATGATGGCCTACATTTGTGATTAACACTGTTTCTAATACAAAATTCAAGAGTTTATGATGAGTTATATTACTTGACTGAATCTCACCAGCTGCTGCTCCTTGGGGGTATCAGATGGTATTTTCTAAAATGTTGAAATACCTTATCTTTATCATCAGGCAGTAGCTTGAACACTGGAGGAGCTGTTCACTAAAAATCCCATTTATCATTGGTTCTAAAAGTGCTCAAGATTCAGACCTAATAGGGACCAACCTACAAAGGCCATTTTATTTTACCTAAGTAATGAAAGCCAGAATCTTTTTTGCCTCATTGACGGATAATAGAGACAAAGAGTCTCATTGTGTACCAGAAATATCCAAATGAATCTAATGCTTTAGAAATATGATTTACCTCTTCAATGTAAGCACTACATCAAAGTTATTTTGACTCTTCAAATAACTAATACACACATCAGAATTAAAATAGTTTGTGGCATGTAATTAGTGCTTGATAAAAGTTTGGTATTATTATTTTAGTCTTTCATACAATATGGATAGAGTGTTTAGCCTATTGTTGAAAACACTAAATAATGAAATTCTGAATACCAAGCTATAAATAATATTGCACATTCCCAATTTAGGCTCTTGAGAGCCCACCTGGGTGTGTTTTTAAGAGTTAAAATTCTGACATGGACTAGTATTTATCTATCTTCGAATCCTTTCAGTAGATTGTCGACTTTTACAGAAACTCAAGTCCAATTTTGTATTAGTGATGGTTGCCAGGTAACCATTTGATGCAAATAGTTCATTAAACATTTAGCAGCTCGTTCTCTGATTGGAGTGGAAACTGGAGTGACTTAGAAGCTGACGGCCCAGGAAATGATTGAGAAAGAATATCTTAGAGTGTTTAATAAAAATAAACTATAATTCCTCTACTTGATTTTCTTCCTCTTTGTCAAAATTAAAATATAAAGAAGAAAAATTGCTGGAGAAAAATGAGGTTTTTTTTTTTTCCCCCTAATAATAGATATTGTTCTCTGAGCAAGTACCAAGTGCTAACACTATGCTAAATACTTTGTATCCAATATCATTTTATCCTCATAGCAGTTTATTTATGTTGTATAATTCCCATTTTAAAAATAAGGAACACAAGAATATAAATTAAGTCCTTAGTTTGTCCAAATTCCCATGCCTAGTAGATTGGTGGGGAGAGAGGGTGGGTATTTGAATACAGGTCCCTTTGACTTATGTGATTTTGTTCATTTTGTTAAAGGCTGGTAAAAATATCTTCTTGTCTGAGAATTGAGAAGCCTAACCAGCTACCTTTTACAAAATATTTTACTACCCTCTAGCCTGATGCCTAAAAATTAGAGTTGTGTGTGCTGAAGTTAGCTTGACTTGAAAAGAATTTCTGTCAGGAGGTAGGAATCATTGGTAGGAACCTGTGTTAATACAAGGAGGGAGAGAAACTGCAGTTAGTGAGTGGGGTGATCACTATCACTGATTCTGTAAGTCTTGCTCTGAACTGAATCTGATTTATAATGCTTTGTTGCTGTTAATAATTGTTAAACTTTTGCATTAGTTTTCTACTGCTACTATATCACAACATGGTGATAATTTTATCCTCTTACAGGTGTAGAGGTCAGAAGTCTAAAATAAGGGTATTTGTAGGAGTCTGTTCCTTTTGGGGGAATCTGATTCCTTGACTTTTCCATCTTCTAAAAGCCACATGCATTCTATGGCTTGTGACCCCTTCATCCATCAAGGCACATCACTCTAACCTGTACTTCTGTCCTCAGGTCTCTTCTCTGACATTGAATCTCTTGCCTTTCTTTCATAAAGACTCATCATGGGCTCACCTAGATGATTCAGGATTATCTTAATATCTCAAAATCCTTAACTTAATCACATCCATAAAAGTTCACTTTATGATGAAAGGTAAAACATTCACAGGTTCTGGGGATTAGGGCATGGACGACTGAGGAGGGGTCATTATTCAGCCTTCTACAAATTTGTTTTAATTAAAGTGCGAATTTTTATTTTAAAAAGAGTACAATTCAGTATAGAACACATGTGAAGTTCTATTGCTCTGTTTCTTAAAGACCAAGTATACCTGATTATTGAGTATCAACAATTGCAGAATGCTCATAGTATCAATATCTAGGAGAAAATGTGCAGTCCATGGCTAATTTAAGACTGATGGATTACATTGAAACCAATCCACTTGCCTTTTTTCTTCTACAATAAAATGTCTTTTTTTCTGGTTACATAAATAAAGAATAAATGATCAAATAATAAAAATAGTACAAAAATATAAAGGAAGATGAAAGTAAAGTTTACTTCAGTTTCTTTAACTGGAGATAAATTCAACTAACTTTGTAATTACCATTATTTTAGGCATTGCTTTATGCATATATACACACATGCATGATTTTACAAGGATGGAAGTTATATATATACACACACACACACACACATATAAGCACACACATATATATAAACATACAGTTTAGTGTATGTTCTTGACAGTTCTTCCTATACTCAGGTATCCTTTGGAGATTTTTACATGAATATAGATTTATATATGTGTGTGTCTAGGTGTGTGTATATGGGATCATATCATACATGCATCTTGCTTTTCTCATTATATGATATCTTGTGAAGTTAGCCAGGGTCAGCTGGTATAACTTTGATTCTTTTTAAGGGCTTTATAATATTTCATGGGTTGATGTAGACAATGTATTCAGTCATTCCCCTATTGATGGAAATTTTTATCTTGCTTCATATGTGATAAGATGAATGATCTTTACCAGTAAGATGATCTCGGTTGGTTTACTAAGAATCATTTGTGTTATCTTACTTTTCAAACAGCAGTGAGACACTTTCAAGCTGAATGGGATTGAACCTGTGACTTTTAATTCTCCACCAAAATGACTGACCCAACACCACTGACAAATCTTAGCCTTTGCTAATGTTTGAGGCATGTGTTCTATGAATCTGTATAGTCACTTGATTTGGAGAGTTTTCATTAAATAAACTTTAGAATTATCTGTGACAGGGAGTGCAACTACCTTAATCAAAATACCTATGGCAAGAGAACCAAAATAACTTTGAACTACTCAGAAACAGAGGGACTACTACACATGTGAACTAATTTCTGTAGTGACACAAGACTGGGAGGGTTTTGTTTTTGTTTTTGTTTCTTAACTTAATGATATTCCTTAAGCATTTAGTAGCTACCTCCTCACCATCTTTTTCCTCCACCGATTTACTGGTAACATTTTATCAAAAACCATCTGAAACTTTCTTTTGAGTCAAACTTTATTTTCTCAGAACTTATTCTTCAATATCTCTGCAGTAGTTGTGACTATTTACTATCTCCTCCTTTACTAAGCTCTTCCTCTGACTTATGTGAAAATATCTTTTACATAATATCTAATCCCATCCTCTCAGTTTTCTTAATTCGTTTTGGCATTCCTTTCCTTCCCTCGTCTCTACGCTTCTTTTGTCCCTCTCTATTTTTCAAACTCCATGTAAAGAACTGTGCAATCAAGGTACTGGTTGAGTTTCGTTTGCCTTCTATCTGTTAGTCATTCGGTCTGTCTCTCTGTCTCGCTCTCTCTCACACACACACGGAGAACTGTTTTTAAATTTTGAAGAACCATCGCCAGTTCAATCTCATACTACAATTATTATTTTAGTTTGTTGAATTTCTTATACTTTGAAGAATTCAGTGACCCTAATCCTTCCACAAACACGTAGTGGGTAGCTTCAGTGTGTTCTTGACTATTCATGGAAAAATGTGAGTTCTTTTCTTGAAAATTAACATGCTCCAATCCTTTTGCTCCTTAGCGATTTCTTCATGTCCCGAAACTATTGTATAATTTTATTTTTTATAAAACTTCCCTGTGTGAAAGTAATTTAGAACTCAGGGAAAAATGCCAAAATCCATGAACGAAAGTACTTAAAGTTAAGGACAGTTTTTTTTTTTCTTTTATTCTTAGTCTTGTGAGGCTTAATTATATTCACTTTTGTGAAAAGAAAAGCAATAATTGGAATAATAACAGAAAATGTATCCTTTTGTTTTGCGCTCTTCTATTATCAGACTTTAACTCAATATTACCACTGTTTATTTAGTTTCTTACATAAAGTAACCAGATTAACCTTTAAACTGCCATGTTCACTTTTCTAAAGCTTCAAAGGAAATGGATCACTTTAGTTCCAACTGAAATGTATTCTATTTTTAATGAGAGTTTTAGGCAAACCAAAGATTTAGCATGCCAGAATTCTAACTGGCATGCCTAAAGCTTATAATGTTATACCCTTAAATTGAGTATTATTAAATCACCAAGAAGGTTCACAGTGGTAGAATAAAGATTATGTTAAGTCTGAGATTAAGCTGTCACATCAGAGTAATTTGATTTTAAGTCTGGCTCCATCACCTCCATAAGTAGTCATATCCTTGACAGAGACAAAGTTCATCCAATATGAGTTCTCACTGCAGATGAAGTATTGATGTTTTCATGTTACTTTGGTCAGTCAATAAGGTTAAAAGGATAAAGTTTATTTAGTTTTTAACATTGCCTTCTTGAAGTCAAATGTCTAATTAAATTTTCGAAAATTTGGCAAGAAAGGACTGGTCATGTCAGCTTTCTTCAGCTTGATTGTTTTTTTTTTTTTTAAACAGGAGAAGAAGAAACGCATTTTAATTTATGTGTCTGGAGGTCTCATAGATATAGGACCTAGGAAGTGGCCAAAGCAGGAAGCTTTTATATTTTTTAGACAAAGAAACAATACATTTGTGAAGAGTGGACAGGACAAAGAAAGATAGCCTTTGGGTGCTTAATCAGAGAAGAATCTAAACAGAGTTTGGGCTTAGGGTAGTAAATTAAAGAGGTAACAAGGTTTGTTTACGCAGGCTTCTTGGCCCCAAATTCCCTATCTCTGGTGATAAGAGTGTCCTACTTCCAGATGCAGGGAGTGTACCTGTCATATGAGAGATTTATTTCCTGCTTTAGGGAGACAGAAAGGAGAAACAAACTGTCCCTCTTGCATTGGCTCTTTTTTTTTTTATTAACTTTTTTTTATTCAAACAGTTACAAAAATTATAATTATCCTATTCAGCTTGATATTGAATAGCATATTGTGAAATTTGATAGAGACTATCTACAGTAACATGAAACAGATACACTTGGAGTCTACTTAGAAGAGAATCAGGAGGTCCAAATTCTTTTTCAAGGTAGTTAATAACTTCTAAGAGTCTCCTAATGCTAAAAGTTTGTATTACATCTGCAAGTTTTAAGTATGATATTCATTTTCTAACTGGCTTAGTAATATGTAGTATTCTGTTTCTTCAGATATTGAGCAAAAAGTATATATATTATGTAATTCACAAAATTGTTTCTGAACCAAGAGATGATAATGACTTCAAAACAGTATGTCTTCTACATTTTATTTCTAATCCAGGCACCTATCATATAATCATCTCATGCCCTTTTGAAAATGTATAGTTGCTTTTTTAATATGCTGATGACATATACAAAGAAGAAAAAAATAGAAATTTAATTTATGAAAAATATGGCCGCATTTGAGGCATTAACATTTTATTTCCTCAACAATGTTTTTAGTTTAACTCAAAAAAATTACAAAATTTACTCAACAGTTGAATCTTGTATGCAATTAATATAGGTACCATGTTAAGCAGTCAGCATGCACCAGTGAATAAGATGGATAAGATTCTGGCCCTTATCATGTTTTCTTTCTACTGTAGCATATAGTCATTAAATATAGCTGTTAACTACATTTATAATAAATATTACAAAAAAAAATTCCTCTAACAAAACATGTGAGTCTAGTGGTAAATTCTTGAGGGTAGAATTTCTTCTTCAAATTTATTACATGTAGATTTCTGACTTTACATCTGACTTGAACCCACAAAGTCAGGGGGAATATCCTATTCCAGAAAGGAGTGTGCTTCCCAGGACAGGGTTTTGACTGCCAGTGAATTTTACAAGTTACCTACAGGTCATACTTAATCTTCATGGTAGTTTTCCTTCCATAAAAAAATAGTAGAATGACTGTGATTTTAAGTATCTACTTTATTTCATTTTGTTTGTTTGTTTTTTAACATCTTTATTGGAGTATAATTGCTTTACAATGTTGTGTTAGTTTCTGCTTTATAACAAAGGGAATCAGATATACATATACATATATCCCCATATCCCCTCCCTCTTGCGTCTCTCTCCCTCCCTCCCTATCCCACCCCTCTAGGTGGTCACAAAGCATGGACCTGATCTCCCTTTGCTATGTGGCTGCTTCCGACTAGCTATCTATTTTATATTTGCTAGTATATATAAGTCCATGGCACTCTCTCACTTCATCCCAGCTTACCCTTACCCCTCCCCGAGTTCTCAAGTCCATTCTCTACATCTGTGTCTATATTCCTTTTCTGTACCTAGGTTCTTCATAAAGATCTGTTTTTTTTAAGATTCTGTATATATATGTGTTAGTGTACGGTATCTGTTATTCTCTTTCTGACTTACTTCACTCTGTATGACAGTCTCTAGGTCCATCAACCGCACTACAAATAACTCAATTTTGTTTCTTTTTATGGCTGAGTAATATTCCACAGTATATATGTGCCACATCTTCTTTATCCATTCATCTGTCGATGGACACTTAGGTTGCTTCCATGACCTGGCTACTGTAAATAGCGCTGCAGTGAACATTGTGGTACATGACTCTTTTTGAATTATTCTTTTCCCAGGGTATATGCCCACTAGTGTGATCGCTGGGTCGTATGGTCGTTCTACTTTTAGTTTTTTAAAGAACCTCCATACTGTTCTCCATAGTGACTGTATCAATTTACATTCCCACCAACAGTGTAAGAGGGTTCCCTTTTCTCCACACCCTCTTCAGCATTTATTGTTTGTAGATTTTTTGATGATGGCTATTCTAACTGGTGTGAGGTAGTTTTGATTTGCATTTTCACTGCATTTTCACTGTAGTTTTGATTTGCATTTCTCTAATGATTAAGATGTTGAGCATTCTTTCATGTGTTTCTGGGCAATCTGTGTTCTTTGGAGAAATATCTATTTAGGTCTTCTGCCCATTTTTGGATTGAGTTGTTTGTTTTTTTGATATTGAGCTGCATGAGCTGCTTGTAAATTTTGGAGGTTAATCCTTTGTCAGTTGCTTCATTTGCAATTATTTTCTCCCAGTCTGAGGGTTTTCTATTCGTCTCATTTATGGTTTCCTTTGCTGTGCAAAAGCATTTAAATTTCATTAGGTCACATTTGTTTACTTTTGATTTTATTCCCATTTCTCTAGGAGGTGGGTCAAAAACGATCTTGGTGTGATTTATGTCATGCAGAGTTCTGCCTATGTTTTCCTCTAAGAGTTTTATAGTGTCTGGGCTTACACTTAGGTTTTTATTCCATTTTGAGTTTATTTTTGTGTATGGTGTTAGGGTGTGTTCTAATTTCATTCTTTTACATGGAGCTGTCCAGTTTTTCCAGCACCACTTATTGAAGAGACTGTGTTTTCTCCATTGTATATTCTTGCATCCTTTATCAAAAATAGGCTGACCATATGTGCCTAGGTTTATCTCTGGGCTTTCTATCCTGTTCCATTGATCTATATTTCTGTTTTTGTGCTGGTACCATACTCTCTTGATTATTGTAGCTTTGTAGTATGGTCTAAAGACAAGAAGCCTGATTCATCCAGCTCCATTTTTCTTTCTCAAGATTGTTTTGGCTATTTGGGGTCTTTTGTGTATCATACAAATTTTGAAACGTTTTGTTCTAGTTCTGTGAAAAATGCCCTTGGTAGTTTGATAGGGATTGTAGTGAATCTGTAGATTGCTTTGGGTCGTATAGTCATTTTCACAGTGTTGATTCTTGCAATCCAAGAACATGGTATATTTCTCCATCTGTTTGTATAATCTTTAGTTTCTTTCATCAGTGTCTTATAGTTTTTTGCATACAGGTCTTTTGTCTCCTTAGGTAGGTTTATTCCTATGTATTTTATTCTTTTTGTTGCAATGGTAAATGAGATTGTTTCCTTAATTTCTCTTACAGATATTTCATCATTAATATATAGGAATGCAAGAGATTTTGTGCATTAATTTTGTATCTTGCTACTTTACCAAATTCACTGATTACCTCTAGTAGTTTTCTGGTAGCATCTTTAGGATTCTCTATGTATAGTATCATGTCATCTGCAAACGGTGACAGCTTTCCTTCATCTTTTCCAATTAGTATTCCTTTTATTTCTTTTTCTTCTCTGATTGTGGTGGCTAAAACTTCAAAAACTATGTTGAATAATAGTGGTGAGAGTGGGCAACCATGTCTTTTTCCTGATCTTAGTGGAAATGGTTTCAGTTTTTCACCATTGAGAATGATGTTGGCTGTGGGTTTGTTGTATATGTCCTTAATTATGTTGAGGTAAGTTCCCTCTATGCCTACCTTCTGGAGGGTTTTTATCATAAATGGGTGTTGAATTTTGTCAAAAGCTTTTTCTGCATCTATTGAGATTATCATATGGTTTTTCTCTTTCAGTTTGTTAATATGGTGTATCACATTGATTGATTTGCCTATCTTGAAGATTCCTTGCATTCCTGGGATAAACCCCACTTGATCATGGTGTATGATCTTTTTAATGTGCTGTTGGATTCTGTTTGCTAGTATTTTCTTGAGGATATTTGCATGTTCAACAGTGATATTGGCCTGTAGTTTTCTTTCTTTGTGACAGCTTTGTCTGGTTTTGTTATCAGGGTGATGGTGGCCTTATAGAATGAGTTTTGGAGTGTTCCTCTCTTTGCTATATTTTGAAAGAGTTTGAGAAGGATAGGTATTAGCTCTTCCCTAAATATTTGATAGAATTTGCCTGTGAAGCCATCTGGTCCAGGGCTTTTTTTTGTTGGAAGATTTTTAATCAGCATCTCTATTTCAGTACCTGTGATTGGTCTCTTTATATTTTCTATTTCTTCCTGGTTCAGTCTCAGAAGGTTGTGCTTTTCTAAGAATTTTTCCATTTCTTCCAGGTTGTCTATTTTATTTGCATACCGTTGCTTGTAGTAATCTCTCACGATCCTTTTTATTTCTGCACTGTCAGTTGTTTCTTCTTTTTCATTTCTAATTCTATTGATTTGAATCTTCTCTCTTTTGTTCTTGATGAGTCTGGCTAATAGTTTATCAATTTTGTTTATCTTCTCAAAGAACCAGCTTTTAGCTTTATTGATCTTTGCCATCATTTCCTTCATTTCTTTTTCATTTATTTCTGATCTGATCTTTATGATTTCTTTCCTTCTGCTAACTTTGGGGGGTTTTTTGTTCTTCTTTCTCTAATTGCTTTAGGTGTAAGGTTAGGTTGTTTGAGATTTTGCTTGTTTCTTGAGGTAGGATTGTATTGCTATAAACTTCCCTCTCAGAACTGCTTTTGCTGCATCCCATAGGTTTGGGTCATCGTGTTTTCATTGTCACTTGTTTCTATGTATGTTTTGATTTCTTGTTTGATTTCTTCAGTGATCTCTTGGTGATTAAGTAGTGTGTTGCTTAGCCTCCATGTGTTTGTATTTTTACAGATTTTTTCCTGTAATTGATATCTAGTCTCATAGCGTTGTGGTTGGAAAAGATATGATTTCAATTTTCTTAAATTTACCAAGGCTTGATTTGTGACCCAAGATGTGATCTGTCCTGGAGATTGTTCCATGAGCCCTTGAAAAGAAAGTGTATTCTGTTGTTTTTGGATGAAATGTCCTATAATATCAATTAAGTCCATCTTGTTTAATGTATCATTTAAAGCTTGTGTTTCTTATTTATTTTCATTTTGGATGATCTGTCCATTGGTGAAAGTGTGGTGTTAAAAGTCCCCTACTATGATTGTGTTACTGTCGATTTCCCCTTTTATGGCTGTTAGTATTTGGCTTATGTATTGAGGTGCTCCTATGTTGGGTGTGTAAATGTTTACAATTGTTATATCTTCTTCTTGGATCGATCCCTTGATCATTATGGAGTGTCCTTCTTTGTCTCTTGTAGTAGCCTTTATTTTAAAGTCTACTTGTCTGATATGAGAATTGCTACTCCAGCTTTCTTTTGGTTTCCATTTGCATGGAATATCTTCTTCCATCCCCTCACTTTCAGTCTGTATGTGTCCCTAGGTCTGAAGTGCATCTCTTGTAGTCAGCATATGTATGTGTCTTGTTTTGTATCCATTCAGCCAGTCTGTGTCTTTCGGTTGGAGCATTTAATCCATTTACATTTAAGGTAATTATCTATATGTATGTTTCTATTACCATTTTCTTAATTGTTTTAGTTTGTTATTGTAGGTCTTTTCCTTCTCTTGTGTTTCCGGCCTAGAGAAGTTCCTTCAACATTTCTTGTAAAGCTGGTTTGGTGGTGCTGAATTCTCTTAACTTTTGCTTGTTTGTAAAAGTTTTAATTTCTCCGTCAAATGTGAATGAGGTCCTTGCTGAGTAGAGTAACCTTGGTTGTAGGTTTTTCCCTTTCATCAGTTTAAATATGTCCTGCCGCTCCCTTCTGGCTTGCAGAGTTTCTGCTGAAAGACCATCTGTTAGCCTTATAGAGATTCCCTTGTATGTTATTTGTTGTTTTTCCCTTGCTGCTTTTAATATTTTTTCTTCGTATTTAATTTTTGATAGTTTGATTAATATGTGTCTTGCTATGTTTCTCCTTGGATTTATCCTGTATGGGACTGTCTGCGCTTCCTGGACTTGATTAACTATTTCCTTTCGCATATTAGGGAAGTTTTCAACTATAATCTCTTCAAATATTTTGTCAGTCCCTTTCTTTTTCGCTTCTACTTCTGGGACCCCTATAATTTTAATGTTGGTGCATTAATGTTGTCCCAGAGGTCTCTGAGGCTGTCCTCAATTCATTCTTTTTTCTTTATACTGCTCTGCGGTAGTTATTTCCAGTATTTTATCTTATAGGTCACTTATCTGTTCTTCTGCCTCTGTTATACTGCTCTTGATTCCTTCTAGAGACTTTTTAATTTCATATATTGTGTTGTTCATCATTGTTTGTTTGCTCTTTAGTTCTTCAAGGTCCTTGTTAAATGTTTCTTGTATTCTCTCCATTCTATATCTAAGAATTTGGATCATCTTTACTATCATTACTCTGAATTCTTTTTCAGGTAGACTGCCTATTTCCTCTTCATTTGTTTGCTCTGGTAGGTTTTTACCTTGCTCCTTTATCTGTTGTGTTTTTCTCTGTCTTCTCATTTTGCTTAACTTACTGTACTTGGTGTCTTCTTTTCTTAGGCTGCAGGTTCGTAGTTCCTTTTTTTTTTGGTGTCTGCCCCCAGTGGCTAAGGCTGGTTCAGTGGGTTGTGTAAGCTTCCTGGTGGAGGGGACTAGTGCCTGTTTTCTGTTGGATGAGGCTGGATGTTGTCTTCCTGGTGGGCAGGTACACGTCCAGTGGTGTGTTTTGGAGTGTCTGTGACCTTATTATGATTTTAGGCAGCCTCTCTGCTAATGGGTGAGGTTGTGTTCCTGTCTTGCTAGTTGTTTGGCTTAGGATGTCCAGCACTGTATCTTGCTGGTCGTTGAGTGGAGCTGGGTCTTATTGTTGAGATGGAGATCTCTTGGAGAGCTTTCACCGTTTGATATTATGTGGAGCCAGGAGGTCTCTGGTGGACCAATGTCCTGAACTCAGCTCTCCTACCTCAGAGGCACAGGCCTGACATCCGCCCGGAGTACCAAAACCCTGTCAGCCACATGGCTCAGAAGAAAAGAAAGAAAATAAATAAATAAAATAATAAAATAAAATAAAGTTATTAAAGTTAAAAGTAATTATTAAAAATCAAAAAATATATATAAAAGTAATAAAAAAAGAAAGAAAGAAGAGAGCAACCAAACCAAAAAAAATCCACCAATTATAACAAGTGCTAAAAACTATACTAAAAAAAAAAACAACTGAGTGAAACCTAGGTCAAATGGTAAAAGCAAAGCTCTACAGACAATATCACACCAAGAAGTATACACATACACACTCACAAAAAGAGAAAAATGAAGAAAGTATATATATAATTGCTCCCGAAGTCCACCGCCTCAATTTTGGGATGATTCGTTGTCTATTCTGGTATTCCACAGATGCAGGGTACATTAAGTTGATTGTGGAGGTTTAATCCACTGCCCCTGAGGCTGCTGGGAGATATTTCTGTTCCTCTTCTTTGTTCGCACAGCTCTTGGGGTTCAGCTTTGGATTTGGCCCCCCCTCTGCATGTAGGTCGCCTGAGAGCCTCTGTTCTTAGCCCAGGCAGGATGGTGTTAAAGGAGCAGCTGATTAGGGGACTTTGACTCACTCAGGCCGGTGGGAGGGAGGGGTAAGGAATGCGGGGCAAGCCTGTGGCGGCAGAGGCCGGCGTGATGTTGCACCAGCCTGAGGCATGCCATGTGTTCTCCCAGGGAAGTTGTCCCTGGATTGTGGGACCCTGGCAGTGGTGGGCTGCACAGGCTTCCGGGAGGGGAGCTGTGGCTAGTGACCTGTGCTTGCACACCGGCTTCTTGGTGGCTGCAGCAGCAGCCTTAGCGTCTCATGCCCGTCTCTGGTGTCTGCGCTAAAAGCTGTGGCTCGCGCCAGTCTCTGGAGCTCGTTTAGGCTGTGCTCTGAATCCTGTCTCCTCGTGCACCCTGAATCAATGGTCTCTTGCCTCTTAGGCAGGTCCAGACGTTTTCCTGGCCTCCCTCCCGGCTAGCTGTGGTGCACTAGCCCCCTTAAGGCTGTGTTCACTCAGCCAACCCCAGTCCTCTCCCTGGGATCTGACCTCTGAAGCCTGAGCCTCAGCTCCCAGCCCCCACGTGCCCCGATGGGTGAGCAGACAAGCCTCTCAGGCTGGTGAATGCTGGTCCGCAGCGATCCTGTGTGTGGGAATCTCTCTGCTTTGCCCTCCGCAGCCCTGTTGCTACACTCTCCTCCGTGGCTCTGAAGCTTCCCCACCAGCCATCCCCCATCTCTGACAGTGAAGGGGCTTCCTAGTGTGTGGAAACTTTTCCTCCTTCATGGCTCCCTCCCAGAGGTGCAGGTCCCATCCCTACTCTTTTGTCTCTGTTTTTTCTTTTTTCTTTTGCCCTACCCAGGTACGTGGGGAGTTTCTTGCCTTTTGGGAAGTCTGAGGTCTTCTGCCAGCGTTCAGTAGGTGTTCTGTAGGAGTTGTTCCACATGTAGATGTATTTCTGATGTATTTGTGGGGAGGAAGGTGATCTCCGCGTCTTACTCTTCTGCCATCTTGAAGGTCTCCTCTGTTTCCTTTTTAAATTAATTATTTTTTATTGAAGCATAGTTGATTTACATCGTTGTTTTTCAAATTATTTTCCATTATAGGTTTACTTTGTTTGTTTTCTATCACTATTATCATGGATTTAAGTGATGATTTATTATTTTAATTAAGATACTTGAAGTCCTACTAGCTTATATTTTAGTTTTAATTGCAACAGATACTATATTTTAAAATCCCACCAACCACAGAAAAAATTTTGTCATATACTTCCAACAAATATTTACTGAATGCCTTCTATCTAAATGATAAGTGATATATTCACCAGGTCCCACGTGGTCAGGAACTATATATTTCTTGTCCATGTTTATATCCTGTTATGAATTGCATTGCTCAATATATAGAAGATACTTAGTAGTATTTTTTCAATGATCAACTGAAGACTAAATACAAAATAACCTTAATATCCTTTAAAAGCTTATCTCCAAATAGGTGAGAAAATACAAATTCACGAATGACTGCTATAGTGCTATATGTATAAAATAAAAATTATCATGTACCAGGTTCTATAGAAGTAGAAAGAAATATTCAAAAACAAAAATAAGCAAAGATTTCAAGGTAGAAGAAATACTCATGATGAAGTGAATTAAAAGATAAGCCTCAATAATTTTTTAAATCAAACATATTTGATATTATTAGAAAATTGATAAAAATAGGTGGAAACATGCAAAAGCTCAGTGAAACATCAGAGGACCCTGTACATGTGGTGTAAGTGACAGGTGTTTCCAAGAAAACACTATCAACCTTATTCTGTCCATTTCTGAATTCTCCAGGAGCTGGCCTAATAATTGTACCATACTGTGGTTATGCGTAGGGAACTTTGCTGTGTCTTTGAACTTGAACCAGTGCCCACTTTGGAAACCCACAGAGCTTCTGCACCAGTTCTCTGCTGTTAGTATGGAACCTCATTTACTAATCTCAAGTTAGTCTGTTTTATTCATCTCTTAACCACAGAGAAATTTCTGCCACATGAAGGCCAAGAGAGATTATTGGACTAGAGTAGATCATTCTGATCTATACCATTATCTCTCAGCTATAGAGTAATATTTAGAATTACTAAATACTATTCAAGGGGCTTCCCACCATTAGGAATCGGGAGCCATAGAGGAGAATATCACTCATCTTAATTATCTCTGTTGGATTTCTGACTCTTCCTTTGAGGCACTAGTATCAAAACTTATTTGGCTATACAAAGTTATAAAATATTAATGATTGTGAATTTTATGATTTATTCAAAAAACATTTATTGAGCTTCAGTGCTATATGCCAGGCACTGGATAAAAAGCTGAGGCCAAAAGTGAAAAAATAGTTGGTCACTGACCTTACAGAGTGAAAAGAGGTTACACACATTCAAGTTCTTGTGACATTCTCAAATACTTAGTTCTAAAATTCCACTAATTATACATTAAATAAATTATTTACAGAAATTTTAGTAGTATGTGAGATTATCTTAAGAAAAATATGTGATTAAGTATTATATTCATTTTGGTTTGTGATTCTTCATTCAATCACAGTGTATTGCAATCTTTGATTCCAGCCCCTGCTTATAAACTGAGATAATTGCATATTACATAGACTTCCAGAAAATCCACTTTAAAATTATATCTTATGTAAATGGCAGACTGTTCTTTTGCAGTGGGTGGCATTATTTAATCCAGTTAAAATTACTTTCTTTTTAACTCTGGAGCTTTGACTTAAATTAGTTTATCTTGAGGCTTCAGCATCTCACTTAAACCATTAGTGTGCTTCTTCCTCTAGGGACTCCCATTTATACTTTCCCATTCAGAATATAATCCTATCAGAAATGGTAGTAATACTTTATACTTAGTAACATCTTTCATCCAAAGGCATCTTGAGCACTTTTAAATATGACCTTGTTAATGTTTGCAGCATCCCTGAGATGGAGCCACTAGGTGAGAAGAATTTCTTCAGTTTTACAGATGGAAGAATGGGGTGAAGGAGAAAAGTGTTCTCCAAATGTGATTTTAAGAGGGAAATCTAATGTGATGTAATGTGCATTTAAAAATGAAAGTTGCATATCAGAGTTACTCCAGGAGAATATAAAATGTTTTTAGAAATATACTTATAATCAATTATAATATTTAATTTTAAAAAACATTTTCTGCTAATCATTTATTAACTGGCTACTCTGGGCCCTCTGGTATGCTATGCACTGAGTACAGCAGGAAGCAAAATAGAACCAGGGTGGAGAGGAAGACACAGGGTTCAGACCCTGCAAGGCCTGTGGGCCAGGGAAAGGGTTTTAGACATGGTCTAAGTTTGTTGAAGGGCTTAAAGCATGTTTTAGGTTTAAAAAAAATCACTCTCAGTGGAATGTGAAATAGGGGATTTAAGACAGGGAGCAGAGAAAACCCATTAGGATTTTTATTTCTAATATTGTATATTGGCTGTTTTTGCTCTTGTCTCTTAACCACGTGTTCAATGGTTCCTAAACACATAATAATAACTTCTAGAAATCTGTGCAATTATACAGGAATAAGTAATGTTGAATGTATTGAATTTTCTAATAAAATACGCTATTTTGTTTATTCAGGAGCTACTTGAAAATTGCTTAACTTGGAAGAAAGTATTATGGATAAATCATGCTTTTAAGAAGTTACAGTCTAATAGAAAAGTTTAGATCTGTGCTCAGATAACAAGGATCTATTTATCTATCATCTATCTATCTGTCATTTGGGCTAGATAAGGTATTGTAGGAATTCTAAAAAGAAAACAGTTACTTGAGGGGAAAATGACCAGTGAGGGAGAAAGAAGCTGTATATTATATGTCAATCCATGAAAATGTATATAAAAAATTCACAAAAAGCCATGTCATTTTCCAAACACTATGGAAAGTTATTAAGAGGATATGGATGTGAATAAGACATTGTATTTGTATTCATAGTGCTTATAGTCTATTGGAAGAAATAATACTTGCCTAAAGCGCTAATACTAGACAAAGTGTCATAAGTACCATAAAGTGGAATATGAAAGAAGAAATTTAATACTACCCCAAAACCCAAGCAGATTTTGAATTTGAGAATAGTACACAATAAAATAGCAAGTTTTAATTCAAGAGAGAACAGATCTTACCTTAAATACCAGTTTAAAAGAAGACAAATGTATCAGAGAATTTTAGAAAATGTTATGACAGTTGCATTCAGGTGCCTTAGATTCCAGAAAGAATAGGTAAGGAGATGAATTCCACAGTCTAGACGCTGAGTGATTCCAACTGAACTAATATGCCAATGATGGTGATGGGGATAAATGAGATTGGGGTGACATGGTAAAGAAAATTTGACAGAAACTAACAAATTCTTAAATGTGGTGGAAAAAAAAAAACAACCAAGAGCTGAGTTTTGAGCCATAGTGATTGTGCATGTGGTAATATTGCCATTATTTACAATAGGAAAATGAAGAAATGTTGATGTGTAGAGTTCAGTGGAGTGGAGTTGGAAGCAAGTCTTAAACATCTAAAGTTTGAGGCGCTGCTGAAATTTATAGCCCTCAGCAGTGATGATAGCCTTAGGGCCAAAAAAGAGCATGGATTAGGAAAGAAAAAGAATAGCTAATAGTGGGACTTCCTTGGCGGTCCAGTGGTTAAGACTCCGCACTTCCACTTCTGGGGGCATGGGTTCAATCCCTGGTCGGGGAACTAAGATTCTGCATGCCATGCAGTGCAGCCAACAAAAAAAAGAATAGCTTTTTTTAGTAAGTATTTGAGGTGGTTTTTTTTTTGAACTCTAACTTAATTCTCAAAACTTGCTGAGCAAATACTACTGAAACCCAAGGTCATACAGCTAATAAGCAGACCTGAAGTTTGAACTCCTTCACGGTCATTTCACTGAACCAAACCACTATGCTGCCACTTAGGAAGGAACTAAACATTTGAGAATCATTTGTAGAGAGGTACAATTGGAATTTTGAGAGTGGTGCAAATATCTGAAACACACCAAAGAAAAAAGATAGATAACAAAAATTTGGAAAACAGGATGGAGATACATATGGAGAAGATTTGTCAAAATTGAAAGACGCTAATCCAGAATCCAGGAAAAAAAGCTATTGTCACAAAAAGTAGGAGAAAGAAGTTTAAAGTAAAAGAAGTGCATTAGCTTGTAGAATTCTGTAGAGCAACATTTCTCAAAGTATGTTCTATGGAATATTAGCCATACACCATATTTGAGAGGGGCGGAGGAAGGAGTCCATCCAACACCAAGTAAGTTTGTTAAGACACAAAATAACAGGCTGTCACTACCCTCTTTCCCCTCATCCTCTAGAATCACAGTGTAAATTAACACATTAAAGCTACAGAGAAATAATTAAAGGAAGCTCACTTCATGGTAGCTTAGAAGACATCTTCTTTTTTATTTTTTGAACCTAGAAATTACATATTTGAATATATTTTAACAAAAGAATCATATTTAGGGGTAGGATGAAGGTTCTAAAAGAGGAGGCTCTTGAGTTACTAAGATCTAAAGAATGTTAAAAGAGGTGGTGCAGAGATAAAAGAACAGTTTAAATCTGGATGGAGGATTAGGGGTAGAAAATGGAAGAGAATTGTGGAATTGTAGAATTAGGATGAAAGGGTGAGGCCCACTAGTTTAATGACTGTGTGTTAGAATTACCCTGGAGACAGGTTGGTTACAGAGCTCACAACAGGGTATCTAGGATGTACAAAGCATGATGGGAATACCAGGCCCTGAATTATCTTGTCCTGCTAATGACTCCAGGTTCTTTTTTCATGGTTTCTAGACCCCAATCCTTTCGAGTTTCAATCTTTGAACTAGTCCACCTTGATTATATTGATCTCAAAAAGTGTTGCTCAGAACTGAAAACAGGAGTTTGTTGCCTTTTCTAAGGCACTGTGGTTTTTATTTTTTTCAAACATCTTTATTGGAGTATAATTGCTTTACAATGGTGTGTTAGTTTCTGCTTTATAACAAAGTGAATCAGTTATACATATACATATATCCCCATATCTCCTCCCTCTTGTGTCTCCCTCCCACCCTCCCAATCCCACCCCACTAGGTGGTCACAAAGCACCGAGCTGATCTCCGTGTGCTATGCGGCTGCTTCCCACTAGCTAGCTATTTTACATTTGGTAGTGTATATATGTCCATGCCACTCTCTCACTTTGTCCCAGCTTACCCTTCCCACTCCCTGTGTCCTCAAGTCCATTCTCTACGTCTGCGTCTTTATTCCTGTCCTGCCCCTAGGTTCTTCAGAACCTTTTTTTTTTTTTTTTTTTTTACATTCTATACATATGTGTTAGCGTACAGTATTTGTTATTCTCTTTCTAACTTACTTCACTCTGTATGACAGACTCTAGATCCATCCACCTCACTACAAATAGCTCAGTTTCCTTTCTTTCTATGGCTGAGTAATATTCCATTGTATATATGTGACACATCTTCTTTATCCATTCATCTGTCGATGGACACTTAGGTTGCTTCCATGTCCTGGCTATTGTAAATAGAGCTGGAATGAACATTGTGGTACATGACTCTTTTTGAATGATGGTTTTCTCAGGGTATATGCCTAGGAGTGGGATTGCTAGGTCACATGGTAGTTCTATTTTTACTTTTTTAAGGAACCTCCATACTGTTCTCCATAGTGGCTGTATAAATTTACATTCCCACCAACAGTGCAAGAGGGTTCCTTCTTCTCCACACTGTTTCCAGCATTTATTGTTTGTAGATTTTTTGATGATGGACATTCTGACTGGTGTGAAGTGATACTTCATTGTAGTTTTGATTTGCATTTCTCTGATGATTAGTGATGTTGAGCATTCTTTCACGTGTTTGTTGGCAAACTGTATATCTTCTTTGGAGAAATGTCTATTTAGGTCTTCTGCCCATTTTTGTATTGGGTTGTTTGTTTTTTTGATATTGAGCTGCATGAGCTGCTGGTAAATTTTGGAGATTAATCCTTTGTCAGTTGCTTCATTTGTAAATATTTTCCTCCATTTGGAGGGTTGTCTTCTTGTCTTGTTTATGGTTTCCTTTGCTGTGAAAAAGGTTTTAAGTTTCATTAGGTCCCATTTGTTTATTTTTGCTTTTATTTTCATTACTCTAGGAGGTGGATCGAAAAAGATCTTGCTGAGATTTATGTCAAAGAGTGTTCTGCATGTGTTTTCCTCTAAGAGTTTTATAGTGTCTGGACTTACATTTAGGTCTTTAATCCATTTTGAGTTTATTTTTGTGTATGGTCTTAGGGAGTGTTCTAATTTCATTCTTTTACATGTACCTGTCCAGTTTTCCCAGCATCACTTATTGAAGAAGCTGTCTTTTCTCCACTGTATATTCTTGCCTCCTTTATCAAAGATAAGGTGACCATATGTGCGTGGGTTTATCTCTGGGCTTTCTATCCTGTTCCATTGATCTATATTTTTGTTTTTGTGCCAGTACCAGACTGTCTTGATTACTGTAGCTTTGTAGTATAGTCTTAAGTCAAGGAGCCTGATTCCTCCAGCTCTGTTTTTCTTTCCCAAGATTGCTTTGGCTATTCTTGGTCTTTTGTGTTTCCATACAAATTGTGAAATTTTTTGTTCTAGTTCTGTGAAAAATGCCCTTGGTAGTTTGATAGGGATTGCGTTGAATCTATAGATTGTTTTGGGTCATATAGTCATTTTCACAATGTTGATTCTTCCAATCCAAGACCATGGTATATCTCTCCATCTATTTGTATCATCTTTAATTTCTTTCATAAGTGTCTTATAGTTTTCTGCATACAGGTCTCCTGTCTCCTTAGGTAGGTTTATTTTATGCTTTCTGTTGCAGTGGTAAATGAGAGTGTTTCCTTAATTTCTCTTTCAGATTTTTCATCATTAGTGTAGAGGAGTGCCCAAGATTTCTGTGCATTAATTTCGTATCCTGTTACTTTACCAAATTCATTGATTAGCTCTGGTAGTTTTCTGGTAGCATCTTTAGGATTCTCTGTGTATATTATCATGTCATCTGCAAACAGTGCCAGCTTTCCTTCTTCTTTTCCAATTTGGATTCCTTCTATTTTTTTTTCTCCTCTGATTGCTGTTGCTAAAACTTCCAAAACTATGTTGAATAATAGTGGTGTTAGTGGACAACCTTGTTTTGTTCCTGATCTTAGAAGAAATGGTTTCAGTTTTTCACCATTGAGAACAATGTTGGCTGTGGGTTTGTCATATATGGCCTTTATTATGTTGAGGAAAGTTCCCTCTATGCCTACTCTCTGCAGGGTTTTTATCATAAATCGGTGCTGAATTTTGTCAAAAGCTTTTTCTGCATCTCTAGAAATGAGCATATGGTTTTTCTCCTTCAATTTGTTAATATCATGTATCACATTGATTGACTTGTGTATATTGAGGAATCCTTGCTTTCCTGGGGTAAACCCCACTTGATCATAGTGTATGATCCTTTTAATGTGCTGTTGGATTCTGTTTGCTTGTATTTTGTTGAGGATTTTTGCATCTATGTTCATCAGTGATATTGGCCTGTGGTTTTCTTTCTTTGTGACATCTTTGTCTGGTTTTGGTATCAGGGTGATGGTGGCCTCGTAGAATGAGTTTGTGAGTGTTCCTCCCTCTGCTATATTTTGGAAGAATTTGAGAAGGATAGGTGTTAGCTCGTCTGTAAACGTTTGATAGAATTCACCTGTGAAGCTGTCTGGTCCTGGGCTTTTGTTTGTTGGAAGATTTTTAATCAAAGTCTGAATTTCAGTACTTGTGATTGGTCTGTTCATATTTTCTATTTCTTCCTGGTTCAGTCTTTGGAAGGTTGTGCTTTTCTGATAATTTGTCCATTTCTTCCAGGTTGTCCATTTTATTGACGTATAGTTGCTTGTAGTAATCTCTCATGATCCTTTGTATTTCTGCAGTGTCAGTTGTTACTTCTCCTTTTTCATTTCTAATTCTACTGATCTTAGTCTTCTCCCTTTTTTTCTTGATGAGTCTGGCTAATGGTTTATCAATTTTGTTTACCTTCTCAAAGAACCAGCTTTTAGTTTTATTGATCTTTGCTCTTGTTTCCTTCATTTCTTTTTCATTTATTTCTGATCTGATCTTTATGATTTCTTTCCTTCTCCAACTGAATATTAATATTTGAGTGATCAGTATGAAGGACAGAGGTTTGCTGAAAGCTGCTATAAATCATTGTCCAACTTTAACTTACCCAGGTATCCTCTGAGTACAGTTATTAATTGCATCCAGCTCATTGGGTACAGCTTTAAGTCCTTGTAAATGAATCATCATTGTTGTTTTTATTTCTACAATCTATTCACTTATATATCAGGATAAAATTTGTCAAAGCCATTTGGTGTCCTGTAAAATCTTTATTCCTGCATTTCCTGATTTTCTATGAAAAAGGTGATGTTACTTTGATATAATTTGTAAGTGATTCCATTTTCATGTATTTAGAACCCATCTCTTCAATCATTCTAGAATCTAGCTTGTGTCCTAACTCAGTATCACTAATGTGTTTCTCTAAACATACATTCCCTCCCTTTCTGCAAAAGGTATGTGTCTTTCCTCTTGCTTCCCCACAACTTTCATTTGTATTTTATTATTTTATTTGTGAAGTAGTTTATCATAATGGCTTTGCATTCTTGAGTAATGCCCTCAAATTCTTTGTACCTTAGTTTCCTCATCATTGTGAAAATTAAATAAACTTAAGTGCTGAGAATATACTTTACACAGTAAATGCTCAACAAATCTTGGTGGTTATTTTTTTCAGCACACTAGTCTTTTTGAAGAAGCATGATCTATTTACAACCCTAGAGTTAAAGTGTTTTTGGGAACTGTAAGTCTTTGAATAAATACAAAGTTTCTTTCAATTACTAAGCTTGAGGAGTGAGTGCAAGTCTTATGCTGGAAACTTAGTATTTAATTATTTCTACATAAACAGCTTCTGGGAGACATCTATCCAGTTAAAAATATGTAATAATGAAGGGTGCTGTTTATCCATTCAACATCTGAAAATAACTTTCCGAATTTGAAGTTACAATGCCAAGTATTAGAAAAATAGGGTACGGTTTTAGGAAAAATGGATCAATTTATAAAATAGTCATCAAGACTGTTATTTCTATTGTTAGGGATAGAAAATTAGGATGGTCTTGCTGGGCAGTGACTCAGAGAGGCAGATGACAGAGAAAATGGGTGCTATAAAAAGACCAAACCCTGTCACCACCGAATTTACATCCCCTTCCTCCACCGGGCTATAGAATGTTCCTTTATGATTTATTCCTTCTATTGTTTGCTTTGATGTTATTTTAACCATTGTTATTTTTACATAACAAGGTTTGTTTGGAGAGCTGAATGGAGAAAAGTTAAGGAGTAGTATCTGCACCCTAGGGAGGTGGTCACTTGTCATTGGAGCTCAAAATCACTTGCTTCAAAAGTGCTGAGCAGGAGACAGCTTCTTTGGGGTAGCATCTATGCTCTCTAGAAGATGTTTAACAGTAAAATTTAATTAATAGTGCTTCATGGGGCAACACTATTACTAGCTGAAGGATTTTAATGGGAACATAAAAATGTATAATTGCTAAAGAAGGTAAGTTTGCCCAGGCTTTGTTATTTGATATCACATCAAGTCCAAGATTGACTAGAAAATATGTATCAAAGTCTCTTCACTTACCAATAAGTAAACATTTCCATAGGAGTACAAATACTTGGAAGTACAAATACTTGGAAAGAAAGGTAAACTATAGCAATATAAAATAAATAGCAGTTTGTTGATTTATTTTTAATGTGTTAATATTACTATCTTTTCAGTGATTTTAAAGGTATTTGCTTGACCTTGATTTTTTTTTAAGCTGTATTAGTTTAGCCTTGTTCAAACATGCAAACGTTTTTAGCTATCTAATCGGATCTTAGAAATACTTTTCAGTGTGTGTAAGCGTACTTTGAATTTTTTTAAGCCAATGAAGAAGAACTATGGAAAAGAAACGAAAACCCTCGAGTTTCATGTGTTTGTCTCTCTTCATATGTATCCCAGCATATACTCCTTGGTGTGTACGATTGTCTGCTGTTCTAACCCCCTGATGAAAGGCCCACATGTACTTGCATATTGGCTGCAAGTCTACCAGGACCCAATATGAGAACAGTGGAGGGCTTAACTCACCATGTCACTGCCTGCACTACTTTATTTCAAATTCAGCTGTGGATCACCCCATCTTACTTCTACTCTTTCCCTTCTTTTGTGGCTATAATGTGTAATTTAACTATGTCTTCTTCAGTTGCATTCAACTTACCCAAATATCAGACGTTCTTTTCTTAAAATCAGCTTTCTTGGGTCATTTGGCACAGTTATTGGCTTATTTCCAAACTTGCCATCTCCCTTTTGTTTAGAATTGCTGACATTTTCATGTTTATTCATGAAAAATATCATGTGAATTTACACTGGCACTGGGAGAAAGTGACTGCAGTGCCAACAATAAGTGTCATTTGGGATGTAGAGGGATTTAGAGCCATAATAAATTGTCTCATTCTAAGTAAAGTAATGTATCAGAGTCATAAATCTTACCTACCAAATGTCTTTCTTTAATTGCAGTTTTTTTTTCCTACACCACTAGCAAGAAAGATTTGATTATTCTTAATATCTTTAAAGATGGTTTAGAACAAGTTTTTAATGGTACTTATTTTTACTAAGTTACTGGTTGTTTAAACTCTTAAGGTCTTAGGCTTTTTTTAATACAAAGTTTCCAAGTTGAAAATTCAGAATTTCTTAGATCTAGTTTTTTAAAATAAGAACTAGAAAACTCAGTGAAAATTCAAGAAACACATGATGTTTTCTACTTATATTTTTTAAGTTATAAATGAAAATTTATTAAAGTTAAAAGATCACTTTTTCCATTTTTAACAATTCTTAATCTTTCAGTTTAAGCCCCACCTTATCCATAGAACGATTTGTAGCTCATTGTATCTACTTCTTAAATTTAGCCCGTTATTTTAGTCCATTTTATTTTAGTCCAATTTATGTCTAATCTGGTAATTTATTTCATATTTAAATGTTATCTAATTTGCTCATGTATTTAATTTTCTAATTATTCAATCAGTAGAAGTCATATCTTTAGTAGCAAAATTATGAAAACCATAAAAGCAGGGAAACCATGTGTTTGCTTGTCTTCTGTTTACCAGTGACCCTTCTTTCATTTTAATAACAATTTAAAACAGTAATAATATACCTAGTAGTTACCAAGCATTTATTCTGTGCCAAGCACTGTTTAAGCTTCATAATGAACCAGAGATATAGAGACTTTTATTATACTTTTTTTTTTTAACAACAAGGAAACTGAAGCACAGAAACATGTTATTCACCCAGTGATACATAGCTATCCAGTGGTAGAGCCAGGATTTGAATCTGTTTGAAACTATGTGACTCAAAACCTGTTCTCTTCACCACTGCAATACTCTGCCCAATAAAAAAGTACCATGCAATGAACTATTTGTTGATTAATTATTTTTAGTGGACCAATCCAAATTCTGCCAGTAGTGGTTAGTATATACTTTATTAATGATTGCAATCAAATTTCTGTTATATTCAGGGAAGTTAATACTTGGGTATAGAGGAGTACACATGATATAATAATAGAATTGGCATAGGCAAATGCAGCTAATTTCCTGGAGTGACTTGAGAGTCCTAGGTCCTAGTGACCTTTATCAGGGTGTGGGCATGCTATTTCCTAGGCAAAAGTTATTCAAAGCAGCATATGTTTTTATGGTAGCCAAGTTGGTTTTTCTATGGCTAAAGCTTTGAAATAATTAACATAGAAAACATGCTTATTATTTCTTAAACTGAACTTGGTAATGGAAGCTACTCTAACAGATGTTTAAAATGAGATGGGTTCTTTATCTTACCCAAATGTCTAAACAATGGCATTAAAAGCGGTTCTGAAGCCAGTGGCTGGATGGTAGGTTTACCCAAGGCTTTGAGTCAAAGCTTTTATGAGATTCTAGATTTCCATATTTATAAAAGAAAGATTATTCATGACTTTGTTGTTCAGAAAAAAAAAAAAAAAAGATTATATTTACAGAAAGAAAAGCCAATGGATTAGTCTGTGGAATGGCCAATGGATCCAATCTTGAGCTTTAAAATATCCTTAAATTTATACTACGGGAGGTCTCTCTTCACAATGTCCCTTTACTCTCCTGGAGATCCTCACCTGCAGGATGCCACTCTCTTTGCCTTGACTGGAGGATTCTGTGATTCTTCTGGCCAAGTGACAGGCCAACAGGAATATAGCAATTTGTTGAATATCTGAATTCCCAGATAGTATTTGGAAAGAATTAAACTAAGGTTATTGCAGATTATGCTTAGAGTATATATCAATGGTTCTGAACCTGTGTATGTACATGTGTATATTAAAACACCTCCAAATACCAGAATCTTTGTGGTTCTTTTGAATGAATTAAATTTCATTCACAAATACACTGTATATTCATTTTGGTGTGTTGCCCTCTCAACATAAACGTTTTCTGACTTACTACCCTTATATACTTGTCAAACAAAGCTCATAGGTTTCAACTAAATATCACTGATTTGGGTTTTTGTAAATCTGTTTATTTTGGAGGAGTTTTTCTGGCATTGGCTGTACTCTAAGTTGCACCCCACATGTTACCACGACTCCACTTAATTTAGCATTTCATCCAGCAGACATTATTCTTCTCAGTTGTATTTATGATAA
The DNA here is from genome assembly GCF_003676395.1 of Aethalodelphis obliquidens. Taxonomy (NCBI): domain Eukaryota; kingdom Metazoa; phylum Chordata; class Mammalia; order Artiodactyla; family Delphinidae; genus Aethalodelphis; species Aethalodelphis obliquidens. The sequence goes on from NW_020838011.1 coordinate 4,316,685, forward strand.
TGATTTTGCACGTTGATCAAAATTTGGCACCACATCTGTGAAGGGTTTGTGGTATATTATGAATTCTATAGACTTTTGTAGACTGTCCAGCAAAGTCAGCCACAGCTGGACATTATGTCTCGGGGAAAGACCAATGCCAAGATTTCAGTGACCTAATTAGACATGTTTTTTAAAAAATACAGCCTCTTTTTATATCAGAAGATATTTCTTTGCTTATAAAACACATTGTAGCACGACTGTCAGCATTCACAAACAACGTGAGCAATGTTATTTGCCTGTTATAATTTTAATGGAAAATATATTTCACTGCACAGGCTATACATGATATTTAGTTTGCAGTATTGATTTCTCTTAAATAAGGAGTATGCAATGATGGCTGATGCTTCTTTCTGTCCTTTTTGTCTGTTACTAAAGTTAGGATCCATTTGGCAACAGGGAATGCTATGAACCTAACAGTGCTGTCTTAAAACATATGCTTCAGAGATTTTGCTGTAATAGTTTAATTATAGAAATAATAGATGCAACTATTTCAGTAAGTCAATTAGAATACCACTAGCTTTGAACAGTATCAGGGAAAAACATTTTTGAGAGTTTTCAGCATCATCGCAAATAAAATTATATTTTACATTTGTATTTCATTCTATACTCTGTTATATCCACAAACAGAAGTATAGCATTTTGGTTAGAATGTAGGTTTTGTAATCTTACAAATCTGGATTGAAATCCCAGGCTTTTCCATCACACTTGTGTGATTTGTGTCCTGGACTATCCAGTTCACTGAGCCTTCATAGGGAAATGAAGACCTTAACCTGAGCATTTTTATACGGAAGTTGATAAAGTACAAAGGTGTGAGAAAACACGAGAGGACTAAAGGTATGAGTGAAGTTTCGTAAGCTGGGAGAAACTGTTCTTTTGGATTCCTCTCAGCATCCCTCTGTCTTTTGGGTATAGGGAGGGCACCTCTTACAAGAGGGTCTTAATGACGTGCTTCAGGGGAGAAGGGGAAGGTTAGAGAGTCCTTCCTGTATCTGCTGTTTCTCACATTTCTTCACCGTAAAAATATTATTTAATATGCCAAGGCGCCATATCTTAGGGTGGCATATTCTGATCCCTTTCATGTCCATACAGTTACATGGCTGATATCACTATGTGAGCATACTTGCCACCTATTTGAATTCAAGTGATGGCTGCCATCTGCACGAAGGCAAATTATGCCTTATTCTTCACTGTGATTTTGGTTGCCTTTGTCTCTTGATGTAGCACTCTCTGTATACACTTATCTTCTGTGTTTCTTCTTGAAAAGTGTTGGTTTAAAATTAAAATTGCCCTTTTTGACAAAAATGACTATCATATGCTTTCAAAATTGTCTATAAGTTAAACCTGGGTATCTGAGTTGCACAACACCCAGATACGTGGAAAACGATGAAGACTGATATTGCAGCTACTTCCAAGTACCCTGCTCATTAAAAAGTAATTATATTTATGTGTAATGATAAGACTTTATTATTATTTTAGTATGTAAGTATGAATGCATATTACTACATTACTAGCTTGATTCTGTAGCTACTTTTACATTAATAAACATACTGTCATTTTATATTAATTATATGAGTAGTTAATGGTTGTTTGTGCTCATTTCCTCCAATGAGAAAACATTTTGGAGCCAATTATGCTTGTATGGCGAGCACTGAGGGTACTCATTTTTTTTCTGTATGTTCTTCCTCCATCTAGAAATTAGTTCTTATTAACTCATCATTATCTTCATTAAGTCGATAAATCAGCAAGTATTTATTATGTACACAGTGCTCAACAAAGCATACATTTTGTTGCCTTTAAATTGCTTATAAATATTTCAGGTTGCTTGCTAATTTACTGTGTTAGGTTAATTGACCTTGATCTACTTCTAGGTTTAAATTACATCTTCTCAGAATCTTAAAATTTGCAGGGGTTCACTTTTCTGTATGTGAGTTAGTAAATGAAAATACTTGAGTTAAAATTGCAAGCATTGACCATCATTTCATTCTTCAAGAATTTTAGACCACCCTGTAACTCTACTGAGCTACAGGTGATTTATTAAATTCAATACTGTATTTTATTTTATTTTATTTATTTATTTTGCGGTATGCGGGCCTCTCACTGTTGTGGCTTCTCCCGTCGCGGAGCACAGGCTCAGGACGCGCAGGCTCAGCGGCCATGGTTCATGGGCCCAGCCGCTCCGCAGCATGTGGGATCTTCCCGGACCTGGGCACGAACCCATGTCCCCTGAATTGGCAGGCAGACTCTCAACCACTGCGCCACCAGGGAAGCCCTCAATGCTGTATTTTAAAAGGCCAAAAATTAGACCTCCCAAAATGAATAATGTTTTCTACATAGGAAGTATTTTAATAGTTTCTTATTATGAGGTCTATCTAAACACATTTTCTCTTATGAAAATAGGAAGGGCTATCAAAAGCCTCAATTTAAGTGAAAATAGGAAGGGGTATCAAAAGCCTAAATTTAAGTGACTGTTACCGTATAAAGTGGCAGAAAAGAATTATTACTTCTCCCGAAGCCCCACTTGTCAGCTGGGTCTTAACTGCTTGTGAATTTAGGATTTGTGATCTAATTGATTTATCTTTCTCTTTCTTCATTCCCAGAATTGACATGAGAATAGACAGAATCAGTCACAGCAAGTTCTGTTTTTCCCTTTCTGTGCCTGCAGGAGTTCTGTGGAATGTGTAAATTTTAGACCTCTAGCGACAATTCTTTTCTGAACTTTTCACTCTCAGCTGTGTGTAACCGGAAAGGATATTACAAAAATAAGCTAGTAATATTACAGTGGTAAAGATTTTTTGGTTGTTGTTGGAGAAAGAGTGAAGAAAAACTGCTATGTAAAGAACCATATGAGTAACAATACCTATTGCTGTTTCCAAAATTGAAGTGACTGCTAAATAAATGTGAAACTCGGTATCATGAGAGAATAGAAGTTAAAGATTAAGGTTTAGGTACCATAAACCTTAATTGTAATGTTTTGTTCATGTCCGCATGTACACACACACACACACACACACACACACACACACACACACACACAGCAGATGCCTCTGGCATACATATAGCATCCCCTTGGCTCTACTCTGATTTTACCCAGACCCACAATAAACTATTTTGTGGGCACTCAGGCCCACCTCAGTTACCCGGTTCTCACCTCAAATGCCTTTGTCTTTTAGCATTCTGCCATAAGACTTTCCCCAAGCCCAGAAACTTGTTTGGCTGGCATCCAGCCATTCACTTGTATGAAGGGCTTTCATCTGGTGAAATTGTCCTCAACCACTGGGGAGGAAGGGCCTGTGTATCATTACTCCAGATATATGTTACTCAGGGAAATATCTCAGAGATCTGGGCAGAATTTGGTCCTCCTTTCCAACAGTGGCAACTCCAATAAAAATGCATATTGTGACTTTTCTTCCTTTTCAGTTTCTCTCTCCCTGTTCCTTCATACTTGTTTCCTGGTATCACCTCCCAAATAAACTACCTACATCAAAATACTTGTCTCAGGGTCTACTTTCCGGGAATCCGAAATTAGGACACTATACCACATAAGATTGTTTGGATTTATTATGTTTGAGTAACTCAAAGCATTTGTAGGCATCATCAGTCAATAAGTATCTACCAACCATTATGTAATTATTTAGTGTTATTATAAAAATATTACATAGCCTCTTGTAAATCTGATTTGACAAAACATTAATCATCTTATCACCTCTTATAACATTTAACATATTATCTACTTTCTTGGAAAGCAGCTATAATCTTGTTGATGAAGTAAGATTTATATGTTTGAAACAGTTGGCCAATAATATAGAGAATCTGCTCCTTTCTGGGATTCTACTGATTACTGAATTTCTTGTTAACATACTAATTGGAGTGATGTCTTACTCCATATCTACCAAAGTGATCAATTTCTGCAAAACTTTCTTCCTAAGGCTTATCTTTCGAAAGCAGGCCTTCCTGAAAGCGGTGGTTCACGTGGGAAGTTGTTCAAAACTTCATAAAAGAGGTGGGATTTCAACAAATCTTAGATAAATGTATTGGAGATTGTGAAAGTCAGTATTAAATGATAAGTGGTATGTGCAAGGGCACAGATATAGGAGAATTACTGTGTTTCATTGCAAAAGAGATGGTTTGGGAGAGAGTGGCCCTATAACCAACTTGTTTTTTCTTGTGTAAAAGAGAAGTTTGTGTGCAAGAAAATAGTATCAATATATAAAAATGAAAGCAAGGCATTAATTCACACACAGCTTTTCAGAAATAAAATCAAGTGTATAATAATAAAAATTCTGGGATTTATCTACTGAGAGATATTTTGTACTTGTGGTAGGTGCATAAAAGATACAGTATATCTAGTTTACAGCTGTGGGCATGATCTGATTTAATAAACATCAATGTTTTTCTTCCATTGTATTGTCATAACCAAGGATAAAGTGATTGCCATATAGAACTGGGAGAGAGCAGGTTGTATTATCAGTGAGCATCTATTCTGACTGTTGCATGCTTGACCAATTGGTAAGAATCGCTCTAGGGGACTGATTATATAAGCTGTATCTATAACCATCTTCTGTGGGAAGTAAGGAACTGTAAAAAGGAAGAGTTTATCTGTCTTTAAAGTAAAAAATCTTTTCCTCTGCAATACTGTCAAGAAAAATGCTGATCATTTCCAATATTTTGTTTTATCTCTCAATTATCAGCTTAAGAATATTGGACTAAATTTGCTTTTGTTTTGTTTTTATTTGTCCAAATGGAAATAAACTAGGTTCATCAATAAGCTATTTTTCTGTACTAAATTTTAAAAAGGCATCAAACTAACATTATAAAATTCAGCCAGTTAACTTAAGCTCTCTTGCCTCTCTATACTGAAGAGTTGTATGGCTCTAGAAACAATAGATAGAATCTTTTAAAGTCTTAATATACCCCTCATTGACCCTCTTATAAATATTCCCAAGTATAATATATATCAGAAATATAGATCTGGTCCTATTAAGCTGCCATTTATTAACATTAACAAAGTAGCATTGCTGCCAGGGACAAAAAAGGAAACTTAACCTCTCTGCCTTCTTGAAGTTTGCAAGATAAATATGTACTAATTTTAAGTGAAAGTGAACATCAGTAAACTAGACAGGTTTATTAATTTAGCTTGTAGCAAAACGAGCTTGCTCCATTTTCACTTGCTTTCTGGTAGTGAATGTTTTAATCTATGGATGCCATGGAGAAATGCTACATTAGCTATAAAACAGAAAGAGGGCACTGTTCAGAGACAGAACCAATAATATATATAGTGCAGCAAATACTTTTCAAATATTTAATGGCCCTGAATTCAAATAGGCAATATATAGTTTACTAAGCTGAGAGAGAAGATTCATAAAAGACTGCTGCCTTCTCCAAATGCATAAACTTAACTTGGACATGAAATTTTACAGTGGTAGAAGAAACTATATTTGATTTCAAAAATAAGGAAAATCCATTTTCTTAGCACTGCTGCGCACTAGAATTTTGCACTCTGTTCTTCCTTTCGTATTATAAGCATTTGACTTTTACTTTTGCTGCTAAGGAGTTGTAATTTTCCATCACAAATCTCTCCCCTTCTCTAAAATTGGTAGGCACAGTAGAGCATAGATCCTCACCGTGGTCTGATGAATCCATGCTACGTGTGTAACCAAAGAACTGATGCTAAGAGAAGACTTGTGAGTTAAGATGCTATTGCTTGTGACTAGAAAATATCAACTCGAGAAATCTAAGAAATCTAAAACTTACCTCACACTCTCTTTCCAAATGTATGTGTCATTTATTTGCAAGTGGATACCAGATTCTGTGGGCCACATAGTTTTCATATATGTAGCAAACCAGTCAAAATTCACAACTTGAGATTTCATTCAAAACATCATACTTTTGAATCTATTTTTCAAATTTATTGACATTTAAAATAGGGCATCAAACTGTTGTGTTACTCTATTTTCTGAGTGAGAAAAATTAGTCAGTATAAACTGATAAGTAATCTTCTTAAAAGATGATGTAGACCATCTGATGAGCATAAGCTTTTGGAGCCAGATTGTCTTTTTTCAAATCCTGCCTCTGTTTCTTACTAAATTTGTGACTTTAAGTAATTAACTTAATTTCTCCTCCTTACACTTTCTTCAGCTGTAAAATGGTGATAGTATACTTACCTTAAAGAGTTGTTTTGATAATTAAATGAGTTAATAGTAAGGGTTTCCACATAGTGAACATTCATTAACTGTTGGCTGTTGTTGCTATAAATGCTTCTTGTTTCAAAATTATGCATTTATTTTCATGTTTTAACATGCCAAAAAATGCAAATGATTTTGTTTCAATGTTCATTATTTTAAAATGGAGCATGATGGAATAGAGTATAGTACTTGTTTTTTTTTAAGTAATTAGATATTAACCTAAAATAGCAAATGAGTTTATTAATTAAACATCATATGCAGAAAACTTTTACTTCAGTATAGCAGTTACGCAATCCACATACACATATTATTTAAATTTTTTTCCTTTTATTTTGCCTTTGAAATATGAGTAAAGTTATACCAGTTATTCAAGACCATCATAGATAGAGACGCTTTGTACTGATTTAACAAATTCAGTTTATTGAGTAGCTTCTATATTCCAGGCACTTTTCTAGGTGCTGAGATACAGTGGTGAATAAAATGGTGAGAGTCCTTGAATATATACAACTAACATTCTAGTAGATTAATAGAGCAGGTCGTAATATGAGTGTTCTTGAGGAAATATATAGTTTCTATTTGAAATTTATTTGGTCTTTAATGTTAGATTTTTTAAATCACCTTATGTGGTAGATATAATGATAGCATTTATGTAGTAGATGTAATGATATGTGGTAGATGTAATGTGGTAGATGTAATAATAACATTTATGTAGTACTTACAATTACACCTGTAAACGTGAAATTAAAAATTTAAATAAATACCATCTACATCAGTTTACTAGATGTTAATTGCTTTTTTGTTTGTTTATAGGACTTTTTTAGTTAAAAAGTGAGAAATTATATATAATAATGTTACACTGATGATAGTTCATTCCTTCATGCTCTAACCAGCAAATTCGTTATGATCCTCCTACAGATAGCTTTTAAGGCAAAATTAACAAACAAACAGTTGGAGCCTAGTTAGTTTAAGCAGACTGTAAAGTATCTTGCCAGTGTCCACTAGAACAAAGAATGAAGTGATTGTTTATTTCATTCTCTAAAACTTGCTTTTCCTCTAATTTGACATATTTTACTAAAACAAAACAATACATTTAGTGAATTACTGAACAGATGTTGGCTGAGTATTATAAAGAATGGAAGGGACAGCACTCTTTATGTTTTGTTTTAACTTTAAATTTAATATTTCAGCTTTGGGTGTCGTACCACACTATACACAGTTGAAAGGCTGCCTGTTCATTATTTCCTTTCTCAACTTTCATCTAGCTAATTTACAACCATCTTTTAAGGAATATTTATTCCTTTTGTTACTGTCTCTCAAAAGAAGAACATAAATTCACAAGGAAAGGAGGGAAGAATATGTTCCCGTTCTTAGGAGCGTATACTTTTTATGTCAAATATTATAACATTGCAGAGCTAAATTCCATTATGAATGCTCTCACCTATGAGTGAGAAAAAAGTAGAACCCTTTCACTATACAATTAACTATGTTTGGCTAGGCCAATGAAATCTTGCTACTAAATTGTTATAGACACGCTATTATGGATACTGAGGAATTAAGAAACAGGAGACTCCCATAAGAAATCTGCTACGTCTACAGTTTACTCTAGGATGCATAATTAATAAAACATGTGTTTTTCCTTCAAGTAGGAAAAAAGTAGCAAATAGTTTTATGTATGTCACCTTTATTTTGTTATACCTAATTCTTCTACCCCTGCATTTCTTCCAGCTCTGTCCAACATTATTGATTTAAGTCAGATGCTAGCTCCTGCCTTTACAGGTGACCAGTGTATGTCTTGTGAGTCAAAAAAAAGTGTCAGAAAAGAAAGGCTGTTGTCTGGAAAGAGATCTTAAATAGATGGCTCTGAGAAGAGATTCTTTAGCAAAAATCAGTGTAGCACTTTTTTTCAAGTTAAGTTATTGATAGTTGTTATTACTAACTTTTAAAAGGTTTTGTTTGTTGAAATCACAATCAGATATTTTCCTTGTGATCATGCCATCAACTCATTTCCTACGCCTGATAAATATAATTTAGTGGATAAAGCACTATTGGCATTTAGAAAGTAATAGGGATAGCTGAGACTCTATTCCTCACTCAGCTGATGAAACTATTCAACAATAGTAGCTTGCACTTGAAAGATACTGGTTTAGCACTTGGGTTCTTGTGTCAGAGGCCTGGCATTGGATCCTGGGTCTGCCATTTACTATTTATTTAACTTATCTGCATCTAGTTTCCTTTTCTGTAATATGGAAATAATAATACTGTCCACTTTATAATGGTAATGTGACTATTATGTGAATAGTATATGTAAATTATTTTAAACAGTAGACCACCTAGTAATTAGTAAGCACTCAGATAATATTAGTTGTACTCATTATTTTCATCTTCACCTTCTTGTTTGCCAGAGAGTGTAGCACAGAGGTTAAGAGTGCAGGCTCAGAAGTTCAAATAGCAGCTCTACTAATTGCTAATTATATGGACTCTGAACTCCTCATCTGTATAGCAGTGACAACATTCTCAACAGGGTTGTTGTGAGGATTAAATAAGATAATATAGATGAAGTATTCGGCAAGTAGCCTGACATAGCATAAATGTTAACTAAACATAAAAAATCTAAAAATAACGTAAGTTTCAACATTCTTAAGGAGAAATTCCACAGGGATTACAAAATCTTTCTTAGCAATTGATCATAGAAGAAATATTTTGCAGTGTACAGTTGTTTAAGTAGATAGTGAGAGCTACAATGGACTCCATTATAGAGAGATTAGAAGTAGTACCTAAGTGGGATTTTATGTGCCTGTTTACCAAAAGTACTTTGCCATCTGTAAGATTTGTCGCCTTCTCTTTTGTTCACATTATGAAATAAACCATACCAAGTTCATATTTGGAGCCATTTGCCTGTGATTTTACAAGCATGTCAGTGCCAACATTTATTGACCAGCAGTTATACAAGACATTTAGAATCTTATAATGCCTGAGTGAATGATACAGATTTCCTTGCCTTCAAGAACCTCTCAGTACAGTTGATCCTTGAACAACTTAAGGGTTACTCTGAGTATAACTTATAGTTGTTCCTCTGTATCCACTGATTCAACCAACCATGGACCGTGTAGTACTGTAGTATTTACTATTGAAATATATCTGTGTATAAGTGGACCTGCACAGTTCAAATTCACATTGTTCAAGGGTCAACTGTGCTTCCAGAAGAAGGATAGAAGGTTAAAATACCAAGGTCCAGGAGAATAGTAAATGAGACCATATAAATGTAATTAACTAGAATAGGTATTAGCAAACTATGGCCAAGGGATAAACATCCAGTGGGTTGTTTATGTATTGACCCATGAGCTAAGAGTATCTTTTACATTCTTAAAGAGTTGTTTAAAAAGAGAGAGAGAAGAAGACAACTGTGTGACACAGCTTGTATGTGGCTCACAAAACCTAAATTATTTACTGTCTGGCCTTTTGCAGAAAGTTTGCCAATCTCTGGACTGGGACATTGTGGAAATCCCCCTCCTCCATAAACTGTGTTGGAATTATGCAGTTATTCATTATGGAGCTGGAAAATAAAGTAGTGTTCATGAAGGAATAATTTAGAACCTAAAGATAGGGTTTGGCTTAACTGGGATATAAGGTGTGAGGCATTCTAAGTAGGGGCTACAGAGTGAGTAAAAGTTGAAAAATAAATATAGGTGTGGAGTATATGAAGTAAAATGAATAAAACACTGTGAAGAATATGGTTAACATGTAGAATCAGTAAGACACAAAATTGGAAAAATGTTATAAAGAACACATTTTTGGAGGTTAATCCCTTGTTACTTGCTTCATTTGCAAATATTTTCTCCCATTCTAGGGTTGTCCTTTCGTTTTGTTTATGGTTTCCTTTGCTGTGCAAAAGCTTTTAAGTTTCATTAGGTCCCATTTGTTTATTTTTGTTTTTATTTTCATTACTGTAGGAGGTGGATGGAAAAAGATCTTGCTGAGATTTATGTCAAAGAGTGTTCTGCATGTGTTTTCCTCTAAGAGTTTTATAGTATCTGGCCTTACATTTAGGTCTTTAATCCATTTTGAGTTTATTTTTCTGTATGGTGTTAGGGAGTGTTCTAATTTCGTCCATTTACATGTAGCTGTCCAGTTTTCCCAGCACCACTTACTGAAGAGACTGTCTTTTCCTCATTGTATATTCTTGCCTCCTTTGTCATAGATTAGGTGACCATAGGTGTGTGGGTTTATCTCTGGGCTTTCTATCCTGTTCCACTGATCTATATTTCTGTTTTTGTGTCAGTACTAGTTTTGATGACTGTGGCTTTGTAGTATAGTCTTAAGTCAAGGAGCCTGATTCCTCCAGCTCTGATTTTCCTTCTCAAGATTGTTTTGCCTATTTGTGGTCTTTTGCGTTTCCATGCAAATTGTAAGATTTTTTATTCTAATTCTGTGAAAAATGCCATTGGTAATTTGATAGGGATTGCAATGAATCTGTATACTGCTTTGGGTAGGATAGTCATTTTCATAATATCGATTCTTCCAATCCAAGAACATGGTATATCTCTCTGTGTCATCTTTGATTTCTTTCATCAGTGTCTTATAGTTTTCTGAGTACAGGTCTTTTGGTCCTTAGACAAGTTTATTCGTAGGTATTTTATTGTTTTTGACGTGATGCAAAACATACAAACAGCTCATGAAGCTCAATATCAAAAAAACAAATAACCCAATCAAAAAATGGGCAGAAGATCTAAATAGGCATTTCTCCAAAGAAGACATACACATGGCTAAAAAGCACATGAAAAAATGATCAACATCACTAATTCTTAGAGAAATGCAAAGCAAACTTACAAGGAGGTATCACCTCACACACTTCAGAATGGCCATCATCAAAAAATCTACAAACAATAAGTGCTGAAAACGATGTGGAGAAAAGGGAACCTTCCTACACTGTTGGTGAGAACGTAAATCGGTACAGCCACTATGGAGAACAGTATGAAGGTTCCTTAAAAAACTAAAAATACAGATACCATATGATCAAGCAATTCCACTCCTAGGCATATACCCAGAGAAAATCATAATTCGAAAAGATACATGCACCCCAATGTTCATTGCAGCACTATTTGCAATAGCCAGGACATGGAAGCAGCCTAAATATCCATTGACAGAGGAATGGATAAAGAAGATATGGTACATATATACAATGGAATATTACTTAGCCATTAAAAAAAAACGAAATAATGCCATTTACAGCAACATGATCTAGAGATTGTGATACTGAGTGAAGTAAGTCAGCCAGAGAAAGATAAATATCATATAATATTGCTTATATGTGAAATCTTAAAAAATAATAAGGTACAAAAGAACTTATGTACAAATCAGAAATAGAGTTACAGATGTAGAAAACAAACTTATAGTTACCAGGGGGTAAGAGGGGGAGGGATAAATTGGGAGACTGGGATTGACATATACACACTACTATATATAAAATAGATAACTAATAAGGAACTACTGTATATTACAGGGAACTCAACTCAATAATCTGTAATATCCTATAGGGGAAAAGAATCCAAAAAAGAGTGGATATATGAATATGTATAACTGATTGACTTTGCTGTACACCTGAAACTAACACAACATTGCAAATCAACTGTATACCAATAAAATTTTTTTTAAAAAAGAACACATTTTTGGAAATTTATAGCAATGCATCTAAACACCTGAAATTTATTCAGATGAATTGGTATTAGCATCTTAACTTTATCAAATGCCAAAATCTAAATAAGTAAGGATCTTAAATCTACTTTCAAGAGATTCAATTGACATGTATATGAGATATATATATAGATATATATATAGATATATATAATTTTAAAAAGGCCAGTCACAATACTTAAATGGTATATATCTTAAAGATATTATTCTAAGTATTCAGCTATACCAGATGGACTAGCAGGATTTTCTGTACATTCAATCTTTTTTTTTTCAGCATTAATTAATTATTTTTACATCTTTATTAGAGTATAATTGCTTTACAATGGTATGTTAGTTTCTGCTTTATAACAAAGTGAATGAGTTATACATATACATATGTTCCCAGCTCTTCCGTCTTGCGTCTCCCTCCCTCCCACCCTCCCTATCCCACCCCTCCAGGCAGTCACAAAGCACCGAGCTGATCTCCTGGTGCTATGCGGCTGCTTCCCACTAGCTATCTGCCTTACATTTGGGAGTGTATATATATCCATGCCTCTCTCTTGCTTTGTCACAGCTTACCCTTCCCCCTCCCCATATCCTCAAGTCCATTCTCTAGTAGGTCTGTGTCTTTATTCCTGTCGTACCCCTAGGTTCTTCATGACATTTTTTTTTCTTAAATTCCATATATATGTGTTAGCATACAGTATTTGTCTTTCTCCTTCTGACTTACTTCACTCTTTATGACAGACTCTAGGTCTATCCACCTCATTAAAAATAGCTCAATTTCGTTTCTTTTTATGGCTGAGTAATATTCCATTGTATGTATGTGCCACATCTTCTTTATCCATTCATCCGATGATGGACACTTAGGTTGTTTCCCTATCTGGGCTATTGTAAATAGAGCTGCAATGAACATTTTGGTACATGACTCTTTTTGAATTAAGGTTTTCTCCGGGTATATGCCTAGTAGTGGGATTGCTGGGTCATATGGTAGTTCTATTTGTAGTTTTTTAAGGAACCTGCAATACTGTTCTCCATAGTGGCTGTACCAGTTCACATTCCCACCAGCAGTGCAAGAGTGTTCCCTTTACTCCACACCCTCTCCAGCATTTATTGTTGCTAGATTTTTTGATGATGGCCATTCTGACTGGTGTGAGATGATATCTCATTGTACTTTTGATTTGCATTTCTCTAATTAATGATGTTGAGAACTCTTTCATGTGTTTGTTGGCAGTCTGTATATCTTCTTTGGAGAAATGTCTATTTAGGTCTTCTGCCCATTTTTGGATTGGGTTCTTTGTTTTTTTCTTATTGAGCTGCATGTGCTGCTTGTAAATTTTGGAGATGAATCCCTTGTCAGATGCTTCATTTGCAAATATTTTCTCCCATTCTGAGGGTATCTTTTGGTCTTGTTTATGGTTTCCTTTGTTGTGCAAAACCTTTGAAGTTTCATTAGGTCCCATTTGTTTATTTTTGTTTTTATTTCCATTTCTCTAGGAGGTGGGTCAGAAAGGATCTTGCTGTGATTTATGTCATAGAGTGTTCTGCCCATGTTTTCCTCTAAGAGTTTGATAGTTTCTGGCCTTACATTTAGGTCTTTAATCCATTTTGAGCTTATTTTTGTGTATGGTGTTAGGGAGTGTTCTAATCTCATACTTTTACATGTAGCTGTCCAGTTTTCCCAGCACCACTTATTGAAGAAGCTGTCCTTTCTCCACTGTACATTCCTGCCTCCTTTATCAAAGATAAGGTGACTATATGTGTGTGGGTTTATCTCTGTGATTTCTATTCTGTTCCATTGATCTATATTTCTGTTTTTGTGCCAGTACCATACTGTCTTGATTACTGTAGCTTTGTAGTATAGCCTGAAGTCAGGAAGCCTGATTCCTCCAGCTCTGTTTTTTCTTTCTCAAGATTGCTTTGGCTATTCACAGTCTTTTGTGTTTCCATACAAATTGTGAATTTTTTTGTTCTAGTTCTGTGAAAAATGCCAGTGGTAGTTTGATAGGGATTGCATTGAATCTGTAGATTGCTTTGGGTAGTAGAGTCATTTTCACAATGTTGATTCTTCCCATCCAAGAACATGGTATATCTCTCCATCTATTTGTATCATCTTTAATTTCTTTCATCAGTGTCTTATAATTTTCTGCATACAGGTCTTTTGTCTCCTTAGGTAGGTTTATTCCTAGATATTTTATTCTTTTTGTTGCAGTGATAAATGGGAGTGTTTTCTTGATTTCACTTTCAGATTTTTCATTATTGGTGTATAGGAGTGCACAAGATTTCTGTGCATTAATTTTGTATCCTGCTATTTACCAAATTCATTGATTAGCTCTAGTAGTTTTCTGGTAGCATCTTTAGGATTCTCTATGTATAGTATCATGTCATCTGCAAACAATGACAGCTTTACTGCTTCTTCCCCGATTTGGGTTCCTTTTATTTCCTTTTCTTCTCTGATTGCTATTGCTAAAACTTCCAAAATTATGTTGAATAAGAGTGGTGAGAGTGGGAAACCTTGTCTTGTTCCTGATCTTAGTGGAAATGCTTTCAGTTTTTCACCGTTGAGGATGATGTTGGCTGTGGATTTGTCATATATGGCCTTTATTATGTTGAGGAAAGTTCCCTCTATGCCTACTTACTGCAGAGTTTTTATCATAAATGGGTGTTGAATTTTTGTCAAAAGCTTGCTCTGCATCTATTGAGATGATCATATGGTTTTTCTCCTTCAATTTGTTAATATGGTTAATCACATTGATGGATTTGCGCATATTGAAGAATCCTTGCATTCCTGGAATAAAGCCCACTTGATCGTGGTGTATGTTCCTTTTAATGTGCTGTTGGATTCTGTTTGCTAGTATTTTGTTGAGGATTTTTGCATCTATGTTAATCAGTGATATTGGCCTGTAGTTTTCTTTTTTTGTGACATCCTTGTCTGGTTTTGGTATCAAGGTGATGGTGACCTCGTAGAATGAGTTTGTGAGTGTTCCTCCCTCTGCTATATTTTGGAAGAGTTTGAGAAGGATAGATGTTAGCTCGTCTCTAAATGTTTGATAGAATTCGCCTGTGAAGCCATCTGGTCCTGGGCTTTTGTTTGTTGGAAGATTTTTAATCACAGTTTCAATTTCAGTGCTTGTGATTGGTCTGTTCATATTTTCTATTTCTTCCTGGTTCAGTCTTGGCAGGTTGTGCATTTCTAAGAATGTGTCCATTTCTTCCAGGTTGTCCATTTTATTGGCATAGAGTTTCTTGTAGTAATCTCTCATGATTTTTTTTTCCTTGCGATACGCGGGCCTCTCACTGTTGTGGTCTTCCCGGTGTGGAGCACAGGCTCTGGACGTGCAGGCGCAGCGGCCATAGCTCATGGGCCTAGCTGCTCTGCGGTATGTGGGACTTTCCAGGACCGGGGAACAAACACATGTTGCCTGCATAGGCAGGTGGACTCTCAACCACTGCGCCACCAGGGAAGCCCCTCATGATCTTTTGTATTTCTGCAGTGTCAGTTGTTACTTCTCCTTTTCCATTTCTAATTCTATTGAGTTGAGTCTTCTCCGTTTTTTTCTTGATGAGTCTGGCTAATGGTTTATTAATTTTGTTTATCTTCTCAAAGAACCAGCTTTTAGTTTTATTGATCTTTGCTATCATTTCCTTCATTTCTTTTTCATTTATTTATGATCTGAGTTTTATGATTTCTTTCCTTCCACTAACTTTGGGTTTTTTTGTTCTTCTTTCTCTAATTGCTCTAGGTGCAAGGTTAGGTTGTTTATTCGAGATGTTTCCTGTTTCTTAAGGTAGGATTGTATTGCTATAAACTTCCCTCTTAGAACTGCTTTCCTACATCCCATAGGTTTTGGGTTGTCATGTCTCCATTGTCATTTCTTTCTAGGTATTTTTTTATTTCCTCTTTGATTTCTTCAGTGATCACTTCCTTATTAAGTAGTTTATTGTTTAGCCTCCATGTGTTTGTATTTTTTACAGAGCTTTTCCTGTAATTGATATCTAGTCTCATAGCATTGTGTTTGGAAAAGATACTTGATACAATTTCAATTTTCTTAAATTTACTGAGGCTTGATTTTTGATCCAAGATATGATCTATCCTGGAGAATGTTCCATGAGCACTTGAGAAAAGTGTGTATTCTGTTGTTTTTGGATGGAATGTCCTATAAATATCAATTAAGTCCATCTTGTTTAATGTATCATTTAAAGCTTGTGTTTCCTTATTTATTTTCATTTTGGATGATCTGTCCAATGGTGAAAGTGGGGTGTTAGAGTCCCCTACTGTGAATGTGTTACTGTCGATTTCCCCTTTTATGGCTGTTAGTATTTGCCTTATGTATTGAGGTGCTCCTATGTTGGGTACATAAATATTTACAATTGTTATATCTTCTTCTTGGATTGATCCCTTGATCATTATGTAGTGTCCTTCTTTGTGTCTTCTAATATTCTTTATTTTAAGGTCTATTTTTTCTGATATGAGAATTGCTACTCCAGCTTTCTTTTGATTTCCATTTGCATGGAATATCTTTTTCCATCCCCTTACTTTCAGTCTGTATGTGTCTCTAGGTCTGAAGTGGGTCTCTTGTAGACAGCAAATATATGGGTCTTGTTTTTTTATCCATTCAGCCAATCTGTGTTTTTTGTGGGAGCATTTAGTCCATTTACATTTAAGGTAGTTATCGATACCTATGTTCCTATTATCATTTTCTTAATTGTTTTGTGTTCGTTATTGTAGGTCTTTTCCTTCTCTTGTGTTTCTTGCCTAGAGAAGTTCCTTTAGCATTTGTTGTAAAGCTGGTTTGGTGGTGCTGAACTCTCTCAGCTTTTGCTTGCCTGTAAATGTTTTAATTTCTCCATCAAATTTGAATGAGATCCTTGCTGGGTAGAGTAATCTTGGTTGCAGGTTTTTCTCCTTCATCACTTTAAATATGTCCTGCCAGTCCCTTCTGGCTTGCAGAGTTTCTGCTGAAAGATCAGCTGTTAACCTTATGGGGATTCCCTTGTGTGTTATTTTTCCCTTGCTGCTTTTAATATGTTTTCTTTGTATTTAATGTTTGACAGTTTGATTAATATGTTTCTTGGCATATTTCTCATTGGATTTATCCTGTATGGGACTCTCTGTGCTTCCTGGACTTGATTAACTATTTCCTTTCCCATATTAGGGAAGTTTTCAACTATAATCTCTTCAAATATTTTCTCAATCCCTTTCTTTTTCTCTTCTTCTTCTGGAACCCCTATAATTCAAATGTTGGTGTGTTTAATGTTGTCCCAGAGGTCTCTGAGACTGTCCTCAGTTCTTTTCATTCTTTTTTCTTTATTCTGCTCTGCAGTCATTATTTCCACTACTTTATCTTCCAGGTCACTTATCCGTTCTTCTGCCTCAGTAATTCTGCTATTGATCCCATCTAGAGTATTTTTAATTTCATTTATTCTGTTGTTCATCATTGTTTGTTTCATCTTTCGTTCTTCTAGGTCCTTGTTAAATGTTTCTTACATTTTGTCTGTTCTATTTCCAAGATTTTGGATCATCTTTACTGTCATTCTGAGTTCTTTTTCAGGTAGACTGCCTATTTCCTCTTCATTTGTTAGGTCTGGTGGGTTTTTATCTTGCTGTTTCATCTGCTGTGTGTTTCTGTGTCTTCTCATTTTGCTTAGCTTACTGTGTTTGGGGTCTCCTTTTTGCAGGCTGCAGGTTCATAGTTCTCGTTGTTTTTGGTGTCTGTCCCCAGTGGCTAAGGTTGGTTCAGTGGGTTGTGTAGGCTTCCTGGTTGAGGGAACTAGTGCCTGTGTTCTGGTGGATGGGGCTGGATCTTGTCTGTCTGGTGGGCAGGTCCACGTCTGGTGGTGTGTTTTGGGGTGTCTGTAGGCTTATGATTTTAGGCAGCCTCTCTGCTAATGGGTGGGGTTGTGTTCCTGTTTTGCTAGTTGTTTGGCATAGGGTGTCCAGCATTGTAGCTTGCTGGCCGTTGAGTGAAGCTGGGTGCTTGTGTTGAGATGGAGATCTCTGGGAAATTTTCTCCTTTTGATATTATGTGGAGCTTGGAGGTCTTTTGTGGACCAGTGTCCTGAAGTTGGCTCTCCCACCTCAGAGGCACAGCACTGACTCCTGGCTGCAGCACCAAGAGCCTTTCATCCACATGGCTCAGAATAAAAGGGAGAAAAAGTAGAAAGAAAGAATTAGCAGAAGTAGAAAGAAAGAAAGAAAGAAAGGGGGGGGGATGGAGGAAGGAAGGAAAGAGAAAAAGAAAGAAGATAAAGTAAGATAAAATATAATAAAGTTATTAAAATAAAAAATTATTAAGAAAAAAAATTTTTTAAATGGACTGATAGAACCCTAGGACAAATGGTGGAAGTAAAGCTATGCAGACAAAATCTCACACAGAAGCATACACATACACACTCACAAAAAGAGGAAAAGGGGAAAAAATCATAAATCTTGCTCTCAAAGTCCACCTCCTCAGTTTGGGATGATACGTTGTCTATTCATATATTCCACAGATGCAGCGTACCACAGATGCAGTGGGAACTTTAATCCGCTGCTTCTGAGGCTGCTAGGAGAGATTTCCCTGTCTCTTCTTTGTTCTCACAGCTCCCAGGGACTCAGCTTTGGATTTGGCCCCGCCTCTGTGTGTAGGTCACCGGAGGGCGTCTGTTGTTAGCTCAAACAGGACGGGGTTAAAAGAGCAGCTGCTTTGGGGGCTCTGGCTGACTCACGCCGGGGGGAGGGAGGGGCACAGAGTGCGGGGCGGGCCTGCGGCGGCAGAGGCCTCTGTGACGTCGCACCAGCCTGAGGCGCGCCGTGCGTTCTCGCGGGGAAGTTGTCCTTGGATCCCAGGACCCTGGCAGTGGCGGGCTGCACAGGCTCCCCGGAAGGTGGGTGTGGATAGTGACCTGTGCTCGCACACAGGCTTCTTGGTGGCGGCAGCAGCAGCCTTAGTGTCTCATGACTGTCTCTGGGGTCCGTGCTTTAGCCGCGGCTCGCTCCCGTCTCTGGAGCTCGTTTAAGCAGCGCTCTTAATCCCTTCTCCTCGCGCACCAGGAAACAATGAGGGAAGAAAAAGTCTCTTGCCTCTTCGGTAGGTCCAGACTTTGCCCCGGACTCCCTCCCGGCTAGCCATGGTGCACTAGCCCCCTGCAGGCTGTGTTCAGGCCGCGAACCCCAGTCCTCTCCCTGCGCTCCGACCGAAGCCCGAGCCTCAGCTCCCGGCCCCGCCTGCCCCGGCAGGTGAGCAGAGAAGCCTCTTGGGCTGGTGAGTGCTGGTCGGCACCGATCCTCTGTGCGGGAATCTCTCCGCTTTTCTCTCCTCACCCCTGTGGCTGCGCTCTCCTCCGTGGCTCCGAAGCTTCCCCCCTCCGCCACCCACAGTCTCCGCTCACGAAGGGGCTTCCTAGTGTGTAGAAACCTTTCCTCCTTCACAGCTCCCTCCTACTGGTACAGGTCCCGTCCCTATCCTTTTGTCTCTGTTTATTCTTTTGCCCTACCCAGGTACGTGGGGAGTTTCTTGCCTTTGGGGAGGTCTCAGGTCTTCTGCCAGCGTTCAGTAGGTGTTCTGTAGGAGTTGTTCCACATGTAGATGTATTTCTGGTGTATCTGTGCGGAGGAAGGTGATCTTCACATCTTACTCTTCCGCCATCTTCCCCTCGTCCCGCCATCTTCCCCTCGTCCCGCTCAGCATTAATTTCTCAATCTTATTTAAGACAGTAAATCTTATAATAAGACAGTTAAAAAAAAGAAAAAGAAAAAGAAAACAACTACAGTTGGATATTCTCATAGGAAGGTGAGGTGAAAATATGTAGCAGCGGTTCAAAAGCTTAAGCAGTGGCACCTAAATTTGGCTGCACATTAGAATCATGTGAAGCACTTTTTCTATGATATTTTTCGTGTATATTTTCTAATAATGAATTCTGAGATTAATTTTGTTTTTTTGTTTATAGTTCCAAAAATCATATTTATATTATTATCTATGCTATTACTGAATACAAAATATTTTCTGCTCTTTGGCTAGTGAATCTAGTTCAGGTTGGTTGGGATATTTGGAAGAGTTCTACAAAGTACCCTAGCACGTAGTAGCTCCTCAGATTCCTAAGCTATTCTTCAAAATGTTGTTTTGTTTTTTTCCTTACTGAATGTCACTGTGGGTTTTGTTGTCCCTTTCTCTTGCACCAAGTGATGATAAAAATTTTCAGTTCCAAGAATAATTCACAAGATCTTAAGAGCTCTGGTGAAGACTGAAAGAATAATGTTTAGTCAAAAGTAAAGTAACTTGACTTCTTTCAGCTTCTGGTTTTTCTCATCAATAAAATTAGGATAGCCATTTCTGCCCTCACAATGCATAAAGTTGTTAAGTGTCTCAAAATATTCACATTACTTAATAATTTGTTTTTAATACTATTGAAACCATAATTCAGGGCTTCCCTGGTGCCGCAGTGGTTGAGAGTCCGCCCGCTGATGTAGGGAACACGGGTTCGTGCCCCAGTCCGGGAAGATCCCACATGCCGTGGAGCGGCTGTGCCCGTGAGCCATGGCCGCTGAGCCTGCGCGTCTGGAGCCTGTGCTCCGCAACAGGAGAGGCCATAACAGTGCGAGGCCCACGCACGGCAAAAAAAAAAAAAAACATAATTCAAAAATTAAGCTGATTTGGGGCTATTATATTAATTCTCTGGCTTCATTTTTCTAATTTGTAAAATACTGGCTGGGACTAAATACCTAAAAAGAACTTTCAGCCCTGGAACCCTGGGAACATTAATTATAAGGTATTTACTATCTGGGACTTTATTTAGATTCATTTTGAGTGTTTTATTTTTTTAGATATGCAGAGCTGGATCCATAGAACCTAGTAATAGGCATTAGTGAAAACTATATTTCTCAAGAGCAAATGGATAACATTTTCCACAAGAAATTTGATGGTAGTCAAACTGTTATGCTTTGTGTTTCTAACTTCAGCTTCTCTTAACAATTCCCCTTTCTCTGCCTTTCACTTCTATTCTTGTCTTTTTTTTTTTTGCGGTACGCAGGCCTCTCACTGTTGTGGCCTCTCCGGTTGCAGAGCACAGGTTCCGGACACGCAGGCTCAGCGTCTATGGCTCACAGGCCTAGCCGCTCCGCGGCATGTGGGATCTTCCCAGACCAGGGCACGAACCCGTGTCCCCTGCATCGGCAGGCGGACTCTCAACCACTGTGCCACCAGGGAAGCCCTCTTGTCTATTTTTAATCTTTTTATACTAGCTCCTTTGAAAGCATTTAAAAGGAACTTACTGGTGGTAAACTGAATACCAGTTATTGGTAAACTGAAAATCACCACTTATTATAAGCTTCCCTAAGGCAGAGATCAGTTCCTCCCTTGTAACATATTCATAATAGTACCAGCAAATCCAGTTTCTTTGAGGATTAAAGAAAATGATCTACTGGATGACTATTCACAGAGTATATGTTCAGTAACTGTTAGGTATTATGATTGTTATTAGTTATCTCTATATTCACAGCTCTGAGGGCCTCTCACATAAAAAATGCAGTCAGCGGATCTAATATATAAATATGCATATATAGTCTAGTACTCTCTGAGGGGACTCTGCCTTTGTTTTTTATTTAGCAAGTCTAAATGCCACATGGTTTTTACATAGTGGTGACAAATCATGACAAGGGTACATCTTAGATGAACCAAATATGTTGTTGACTTTAACTGTTACCAATAATAACTTTGAAAATTACTATTTTCACTAGAAGCTATTACCAATAGATTCACAAAGGAGTCAACTAATAGCACCATTTTCTTTTAAATGGCTAAATTAACAGTTTGAAAGATTTTACAGATACATCAATGGAATGGAAAGTTAATACAAAATAAAAGGCAGTCTCATTTTCTGCAGCATCTATAGATATTGTATTTAAGTGCTTAAATTATAATGGGACTAGTGAAAGCATTTTATGAATTATTGACATTTTCAGTCTACACACTCCAGGATGAAATTCATTAGGAGGTGATAATTTTGGAAACACATTATGTAAAGCCATTGTAATACAAGGTGCTTGAGCGGCACTTTTCTTCACTGATGCATGGGTATCATTTGAAAAACATAATTTAGAAGCTGAGCTGCAGAGATTACCCTTGTCTTTCATTAAATAAAGGATTAGCACTTTGTTTACTGAAAGAGACAGATGTCTGTCAGAATTTTTGATATGTAATATACCAAAAAATTAATGAACTTCATAGATCTTTTTATTTCTGTTTATTGAAGTGCTTCTGTATTTTCTTGGTGGATGTGAAATGGAAGAAGAGAGAATTTTCTCTGCTTCAGAATAATAATTAACAGGACATGAGGTATTCAGAACTGGTTTGTTTCTGGTGATAAGAAATATCTCGTTTCCTTGACCAAGAAATGAGGAACCCATTTTTTCTATTATTTTATCTTCTCTGGAGATATGGATTGCATCACCATTCTCAGGCTTGATAGCACTGAAAAGTATGACATTCAGTTCCTTTCTTTGAAAATACCACAGCGCAATTCATCATTGCATGGAGGCGTAAGAAATATTAATTGAGCTCTTTCTGTGTGCTGGGCATTGAAGATGCAGTGATGAATAAGATCAAAACTTGGATTTGAATTCCAGCTCTGCTACTTACTAACAAAATATCCATGCATCTTTGTGCCTGTTTTGTCATTTGAAAACTTAAGATAATGAGAATATCTACCTCATAATGTTGTTGTGAGATGATTAAATTAGTATCATATGCAATATGTGGCATGTGGTACATACTTAATTATTGTTAGTTTTTATAACAGACACAGTGCCTGAGCTTAGGGAGTTTCCATTTATGTTATTTATCTCCTCTAAAGTACACTCCTGCTTGGATTTGGTGACAGAAAGGAAACGGAGAGCAAGAATGCAACGAACTGTGTTTCATTGAGTTTACATGTTGTGAGAACCAGTGTATGATATTAGACAAATGATAGGACTCTGCCACCTACCAGTGTTGACCTCGGTCAAATCCTTTTGAGTTTCAGTTGACTTATCTCTGATATGGTAGTAACTAGCACCACATCACAGTGTTGTTTAAAGAATTAAAGCAAGTGATTCATATGAAAACATTTTGTTTACTTAGTACTATACTGATATAAAATATTACTGTGAACTTTTGGTTATCCACTTACAGATGATTTTGTTTGTAGGTAATGCACTGGCAAATTTTCATCAAAGACTGATTTGCTTATTACTTACTTAGTTTGGCTTTCTGCCATCTCCTTAACTGCCCAGCTGGCCTGTGATAAGTGTACCCAAATGTATTTTCATAGTCTAAGCCAAATGTAACCAAGAAAATAATTCTGTTCAAAATACTACTACATGGTCTTCCCTGGTGGCGCAGTGGTTGGGGGTCCACCTACCGATGCAGGGGACGCCGGTTCGTGTCCCGGTCCGGGAGGATCCCGCGTGCCGCGAAGCGGCTGGGCCCATGAGCCATGGCCGCTGAGCCTGCGCGTCCGGAGCGCAACGGGCGAGGCCACAGCAGTGAGAGGCCTGCGTACCGCAAAAACAAAAACAAAACTACTACATTTCAATGATGAAAATATTTGTTTATAAATTATTTAATATTTCATTACTATCCTATGCTACTCATAAGTATCTTTTTATTTATATATTACGGAGATCCAGAGGCATCATTGTATTATAACATTCTACTCATTTGGAACCTTTATATCATAGATAGAAAATGTGTTGTATGACTTGCAGTTTAAAAGAAAAGAAATTTTAAGCTACATTAGAATTAGAGACAATTTCATAGTTCTTAGTTATAGCAATTTAGTTCTAACAATTTTTGGCGTGCAACAATTTTATTTCTCTGTAATTTGCAATACAACTTAAAAAAAACTTGGCAATGCATGCATATGCTCTCTCATCTATACCTTTTCTAATTAAGGAACACAATTCAAAAGTATTGCATATGGTACAAATATGGACAGAGCTAATATAGAACTAATAACATCTTATTTTTCTAAACAATAACATGACTATATCTATTTTATGAACTGTTGGGGAATGAAGGGAAAATTTACTCTTCTTTTTTTTCCCTGTTTCTTCCTTTTATACAGAATACAATTACGCTTGGTCTGAATTTGTCATTTACTCTAACCACAGGATATATAGCTTGAGATGTTAAGGAGGACAAAGGACAACAAGGAAATCACTTTAAGGAAATACATAAATATATTTATGGAGGTTGAATGGACAATGAAAATAGTTTGGGAGTTAAAAGTGAAGAGAGGAAAGGAGAGAAACTAGTTCCAAGGAAATTTGGACATGAACAACGACAGCTATAATGTGGAATTCAGGATATTGGACCAGGGTAAAGACAAGAGGTCCTAAAGAAGGCCTAGCAGAGTTGTCATACAATTCATTTATTTATGATCTCATAACAGAGAGGAGTAAAGGGAGTATTTTCCACTTGTGGTTTTAGATTGTCACAGGCTGTTTTATAGCAACAAATTTTTCTTGCCAATATAACCCTCGGAACCATTCATATACTTTTTCCTCTTTGTCTTTTTTTTTTTTTTTTTTTTTTTGCTCTGGTTTTACATTTAATGAGTTGAAGAAACAAACTGCTTATAAATTTTACTTTCCTCCCCATGCATTAAAATATTGAAAGACATCATGCAGATATGCATTGCACGTATGAGTCTATATAACAAGTCCAGATTCTCTTTTGCCACGTTTTTCTTTTTACTACATGCTTAAAATATCGAGAAGCAGAATTAATCACCTCTGTGGATTTTGTATTAATTCAATAGCTGTTCATCAAGTATGTATTATGTGCCAGGCATTGTGAACTTGTGAAGGATACAGTGGTAAGCATGTTTTCTGTATGCAGGCAGTTTGTTTGCATGTTTTTTGTTTATTTTTTCAGGTGAGGGAAGCTTCTAGCATCAGAGTTAGATAATGGGCAATGACTGGCCAATCCTAAATGTTACTAAGCTTTTCAGTGACGAATCATGTTTGCCTTGCCAGTTTTTGTTATGGGAGTTTGATTTGTGTGTACTTACTTCAACTAAAATTATAGGATATTTTACTTTAGTCTTGAAACTAGCAAATAAATGATGAATGGGCTACAGCCAGTCACGACATAGGCAAGACCATAATAATTTTCTCCGAAGTACAACTGCCTAATAAATCTTCATTTTTGAGTCACCTGCAGTACCAGAGGCACACTTTACTTATGCTACAGTTGCTGCCAATTTCTTCACATTAGACCAGGACCAGAGAATTAAAAGTTAAATTTTACCTAATGACAATTTAGAAAAAAAGAGGTAAAAGTTGTTGGAAAAATAAAAATGTCCATTGAATTGTAAAATAGTATTTATAGACTATAATAAATACCTTATCAATACTTTTTACCATATATGCCATCTTCCTCATTAAATATTTCTTGGAGAGAGAAATACTAATCACCAAGAAGCTAGGGCAATTGCAATCTAAGTTGAAGAATTTTATGTGGAATAAGACTAAAGTTGTGTGAGTGTACATTTTATGTTGTAGAATATAAATACCTTCATATATAATTCAAAGGATATATATTTAGAGGTATTTCAAATAATGAAATTAGTTCTAGAAATCCCTTTATAGGCTAGTGCTTGAAAAATGTCAACTTTAGTGTAAGATTCCACTCCAAACTTCCAACTTCATTGTAAAATGGGCCTCAAGTCCAAACTTTTGAGACTATTGATTAAAAAAATTTTTGCACTTTTGAAATCACATTAAATTCATTATTTTAATGGGTATTAGTATAATCTTTTATGATACCTTTTTTAACAGTTGGCTTTTGATTAAATAATTTTTTAACATCTTTACTGGAGTATAATTTAATTGCTTTACAATGGTGTGTTAGTTTCTGCTTTATAACAAAGTGAATCAGTTATACATATACATATATCCCCATATCTCTACCCTCTTGTGTCTCCCTCCCTCCCACCCTCCCTATCCCACCCCTCCAGGCGGTCACAAAGCACCGAGCTGATCTCCTGGTGCTGTGCAGCTGCTTACCACTAGCTATCTATTTTATATTTGGTAGTGTACATATATCCATAACACTCTCTCACTTCGTCCCAGCTTACTCTTCCTCCTCCCTGTGTCCGCAAGTCCATTCTGTACATCTGCGTCTTTATTCCTGTCCTGCCCCTAGGTTCTTCAGAACCTTTTTTTTTAGATTCCATATATATGTGTTAGCATATGGTATTTGTTTTTCTCTTTCTCACTTACTTCACTCTGTATGATAGAATCTAGGTCCATCCACCTCACTACAAATAACTCAATTTCGTTTCTTTTTATGGCTGAATAATATTCCATTGTATGTATGTGCCTAACCTTCATTATCCATTCATTTGTCGATGGACACATAGGTTGCTTCCATGTCCTGGTATTGTAAATAGAGCTTCAATGAACATTGTGGTACATGACTCGTTTTGAATGATGGTTTTCTCAGGGTATATGCCCAGTAGTGGGAATGCTGGGTCGTATGGTAGTTCTATTTTTAGTTTTCTCAGGAACCTCCATACTGTTCTCCATAGTGGCTGTATCAATTTACATTCCCACCAACAGTGCAGGAGGGTTCCCTTTTCTCCACACCCTCTCCAGCATTTATTGTTTGTAGATTTTTTGATGATGGCCATTGTGACCAGTGTGAGGCGATATCTTACTGTAGTTTTGATTTGCATTTCTCTAATGATTAGTGATGTTAAGCATTCTTTCATGTGTTTGTTGGCAATCTGTATATCTTCTTTGGAGAAATGTCTATTTAGATCTGCTGCCCATTTATGGATTGGGTTGTTTGTTTTTTTGATACTGAGCTGCATGAGCTGCTTGTAGATTTTGGAGATTAATCCTTTATCAGTTGCTTCATTTGCAAATATTTTCTCCCATTTTGAGGGTTGTCTTTTCGTTTTGTTTATGGTTTCCTTTGCTGTGCATAAGATTTTAAGTTTCATTAGGTCCCATTGTTTATTTTTGTTTTTGTTTCCATTTCTCTAGGAGGTGGATCAAAAAGGATCTTGCTGTGATTTATGTCATAGAGTGTTTTGCCTATGTTTTCCTCTAAGAGTTTTATAGTGTCTGGCCTAACAATTAGATCTTTATTCCATTTTGAGTTTATTTTTTGTGCATGGTGTTAGGGAGTGTTCTCATTTCATTCTTTTAGATGTACCTGTCCAGTTTTCCCAGCACCACTTATTGAAGAGGGTGTCTCTTCTCCATTGTATATTCTTACCTCCTTTATCAAAGATAAGGTGACCATATGTGCGTGGGTTTATCTCTGGGCTTTCCGTCCTGTTCAATTAATCTATATTTTTATTTTTGTTCCAGTACCATACTTACTTGATTACTGTAGCTTTGTAGTTTAGTCTGAAGTCAGGGAGGCTGATTCCTCCAGCTCTCTTTTGCTTTGTCAAGATTGCTTTGGCTATTCAGGGTGATTTATGTTTCCATACAAATTGTGCAATTTTTTGTTCTAGTTCTGAGAAAACTGCCAGTGGTAGTTTGATAGAGATTGCATTGAATCTGTAGGTTGCTTTAAGTAGTATAGTCATTTTCACAATGTTAATTCTTCCAATCCAAGAACATAGTATATCTCTCCATCTATTTGTATCATCTTTAATTTCTTTCATCAGTGTCTTATAGATTTCTGCATACAGGTTATTGTCTCCTTAGGTAAGTTTATTGCTAGGTATTTTATTCTTTTTGTTGCAATGGTAAATGGGAGTGTTTTCTTAATTTCACTTTCAGATTTTTCATCATTAGTGTATAGGAATGCAAGAGATTTCTGTGCATTAATTTTGTATCTTGCTACTTTAGCAAATTCATTGATTAGCTCTAGTAGTTTTCTGGTAGCATCTTTAGGATTCTCTATATATAGGATCATGTCATCTGCAAACAGTGACAGCTTTACTTCTTCTTTTCCGTTTTGGATTCTTTTTATTTCTTTCTCTTCTCTGATTGCTGTGGCTAAAACTTCCAAAACTATGTTGAATAATAGTGGTGAGAGTGGGCAACCCTGGTTTTTTCCTGATCTTAGAGGAAATGGTTTCAATTTTTCACCATTGAGGATGATATTGGCTGTGGGTTTGCCATATACGGCCTTTATTATGTTGAGGTAAGTTGCCTCTAAGTCTACTTTCTGAAGGGTTTTTATCATAAATGGATGTTGAATTTTGTCAGAAGCTTTTTCTGCATCTATTGAGATGATCATATGGTTTTTCTCCTTCAATTTGTTAATATGGTGTATCACATTGATTGATTTGCATATACTGAAGAATCCTTGCATTCCTGGGATAAACCCCATTTGATCATGGTGTACGATCCTTTTAATGTGCTGTTGGATTCTGTTTGCTAGCATTTTGTTGAGGATATTTGCATCTATGTTCATCAGTGATATTGACCTGTAGTTTTCTTTCTTTGTGACATCTCTCTCTGGTTTTGGTATCAGGGTGATGGTGACCTCTTAGAATGAGTTTGGGAGTGCTCCTTCCTTTGCTATATTTTGAAAGAGTTTGAGAGGATAGCTGTTAGCTCTTCTCTAAATATTTGATAGAATTCACCTGTGAAGCCATCTGCTCCTGGGGTTTTGTCTGTTGGAAGATTTTTAATCACAGTTTCTATTTTAGTGCTTGTGGTTGGTCTGTTCATATTTTCTGTTTCTTCCTGGTTCAGTCTCAGAAGGTTGTGCATTTCTAAGAATGTGTCCATTTCTTCCAGGTTGTCCATTTTATTGGCATAGAGTTGCTTGTAGTAATCTCTCATGATCCTTTGTATTTCTGCACTGTCAGTTGTTATTCTCCTTTTTCATTTCTAACTCTATTGATTTGAGTCTTCTCCCTTTTTTTCTTGATGAGTCTGGCTAATGGTTTATCAATTTTGTTTACCTTCTCAAAGAACCAGCTTTTAGTTTTATTGATCTTTGCTATCATTTCCTTCATTTCTTTTTCATTTATTTCTGATCTGATCTCTATGATGTTTGTCCTTCTGCTAACTGCTAACTTTGTTTTTTTTTTTTTTTTCGTTCTCTAATTTCTTTAGGTGTAACGTTTGATTGTTTATTTGAGATGTTTCTTGTTTCTTGAGTTAGAATTTTATTGCTGTAAACTTCCTTCTCAGACCTGCTTTTGCTGCATCCCGTAAGTTTTGGGTCGTTGTGTTTTCACTGTCATTTGTTTCTAGGTATATTTTGATTTCCTCTTTGATTTCTTCAGTGATCTCTTGGTTATTAAGTAGTGAATTGCTTAGCCTCCATGTGTTTATATATTTTACAGATTTTTTTCCTATAATTGATATCTAGTCTCATAATGTTGTGGTCAGAAAAGATACTTGATACGATTTCAATTTTATTAAATTTACCAAGGCTTGATATGTTACCCAAGATATGATCTATCCTGGAGAATGTTCCATGAGCACTTGCGAAGAAAGTGTATTGGTTGCTTTTGGATGGAATGTCGTATAAATGTCAATTAAGTCCATCTTGTTTAATGTATCATTAAAAGCTTGTGTTTCCTATTTATTTTCATTTTGGATGATCTGTCCATTGGTGAAAGTGGGGTTTTAAAGTCCCCTACTATGATTGTGTTACTGTTGATTTCCCCTTTTATAGATGTTAATATTTGCCTTATGTATTGGGGTGCTCCTATGTTGGGAACATAAATATTTACTATTTTTATATCTTCTTCTTGGATTGATCCCTTGATCATTATGGAGTGTCCTTCTTTGTCTCTTCTAATAGTCTTTATTTTAAAGTCTACTTGTCTGATATGAGGATTGCCACTCCAGCTTTCTTTTGATTTTCTTTGGCATGTAATATCTTTTTCCATCTCCTCACTTTCAGTCTGTCTGTGTCCCTAGGTCTGAACTGGGTCTCTTGTAGTCAGCATATATATGGGTCTTGTTTTATATCCATTCAGCCAGTCTGTGTCTTTTAGTTGGAGCATTTAATCCATTTATACTTAAGGTAATTATCTATATGTTTGTTCCTATTACCATTTTCTTAATTGTTTTGGGTTTGTTGTTGTAGGTCTTTTCCTTCTCTTGTGTTTCCTGCCTAGAGAAGTTCCTTTAGCATTTGTTGTAAAGCTGGTTTGCTGGTGCTGAATTGTCTTAGCTTTTGCTTTGTAAATGTTTTAGTTTCTTCGTCGAATGTGAATGAGATCCTTGCTGGGTAGAGTAATCTTGGTTGTAGGTTTTTCCCTTTCATCACTCTAAATATGTCCTGTGATCTCCACGGCTTCCTCTTCCGCCATCTTGAAGCTCTTCTGATTAAATAATTTTTAAGGTGCTTAGTTATTGTTCTTCTAGTTGTCAGTCTGAACTCAGGTTTGTTAGTAATCTAGCCATAGCATGAAGTGCATCTCTTAGGTAAAGCTTTTAACTGACCTATAATGAGGCATACAGTCCAGTGAACACTACAGTTACTTGATAAAGATCCATAATTGAAGATGATGATAAATTTTAACAGTATAAGTATCATAGAGCTCTTAAGAGTCCTAGAAATATTGCTAAAAATAAGATTTGTAAATTAATGAGATAAGGAATCTTAAAAAGAGAACCCCATTTACAACTTCCTAAGCATAACTTTTCATATATTCCATTTTTGTCTTCTAACACGTGTGATACTGAGCTTTCAAAAAAAGTCAGTGGAGAGAAATGAGTGTGATTTTGCCAACAATTGAAGACATGAGCTTAGGTCAATGCACAAAAATCTCACCTAAAAGTAACTATCCAAAATGGTATTTCTCCCTTGTTTTAAAAATTTCCTGTAGTTTTATTTATTGTGCATAGTAGCTCAATTTATCCCTTCCACTGAAATTATCTTAGATTTGTATCACTTGAAATCTGTGATTTTTTTTCAAAGTTTGTATTATGAACCCATTCTTTCCTGACTTTTTTCCCATTGATTCTTTTTTTTTTTTTTCTTGTTGTGATCTAGGCAAATTGTCTCCAATGAGACAAATGTTTATAAGATAAAGAAGATGCTGCTTGATGAGTTTCATGAATATGTTATAATTTCCCTGAATTTTCCCTGACTTGTATTAGTCAATATCTTAAAATAATAATGGAATCTAATTTGAAAGATACATAACCATAACATGTTTGAGGATACCAATCTATTCTTTTAAGAGTTTGTTGAAAGGCTCACTTAGGAATTTCAGAAAAGCCCAGGGCAGGTGGCTTATTATTTATATCAACCTTCAGATACAGATTTTTCTGAAAGACGATATTTTTCCACAATAATATAAAATATTGTTGAGTGTGAGGAATAGAACTTTCTTCAATAAAGATTCTAAATATGTTTATTCAGAATGAGATCATTCCCTGTTAATGTGTCACCCCATGAAGTACATTTCTCATAATACTGACAACTTATAGAAAATATTAGGCCTTAGGAAATGAATTACAGAGTAGTTTCTTCTGAAGACATCAATTTTTGAGATGGGTAAAAAGCAAGACTATTATGTTAAATAGTGATATAAACTATAATATTTAATAAATGAGACTATCCCAGCTATCTGAAAGGTTTCTATGTATAGTTACCAACCTGTCTTTCACATGGAAAATATTTGTGTTATTATTATGAATATTGTATTCCCTATGTCTATAATTTGGAATGGTATGTTTACTCAGTCTTAGCTTGATTAACTTTTGCCTTATTTTTTCCAAGTTTGTACTGTATTTTTAAGCTTATAATGTGATTGTTTCTTAAAAATAATTTTATAGAGGAATGGGTTTTTTAAAAAAACATAATGTTCAATAAAGCAAGTATGAGTGAAATAAATTATTTACTTTCAGTTTGGAAGAGGTGAATAAAAAGTGCTTGGCCAATATCGTACCATTAATCTATTCTCTTTTCTCCTCTCTCTCTTTACTTCTCTCTCTCCAATAGAAGTGGAACAAAAAGGTAATTAAATACCTTTCATAAATTATATACTATTTATAGGCTAAGTTATTTAACAGTTTAACATCTAGTTAAAATAATTTTGTTATTAATTCTTATCTATTTTATGAAAATTTATTTACTACTTCTGCTGCTCAACTTCACTTTAGTCTGTTGTACTGACCAGTGCTGGTTTGATTTTTTTAATCCTAAAACAGTTTAATAGTGTAAAATTTTCAACCGTGCATTCTATTCCTCTTTATTTAAGCAGATAGAAAAACGGTAGATGGTTTTGGATAGTAACTGCTTTAGATTTGTTTTTATTTCTATACTAGATAATTTTCCATAGCTCTGGTGTGGTTCCCCTGTTCCTTTAATTTTTAACTATTAGGGGAAAAGGGGAGGTGGTTTTCTAAAATATCTTAAAATAAATTGCTTTAGTAACCAAGGGCTGATTATTAACCAGCATAAAGTTTATATACAATTTTGACAATAATACCTACCAATCGTTTATAATTATAGACATCATATTAGAATCCTGAGAAATTCTTCTAATAATCAATTTTATTGTCGACTATAATTTGATGATGGCCCTCTATCCTTGCTATGGAAGATTTTGATAGTTAACTTTTCCCCTAAACTTTTCATTTTTCCAAAATTAAAACTTTGGGCATTTTAATAATGTACTTTCCTTTTTAATAATCTGTAAACCCTAGCTGAGTTTCATCTTAGATTATTTTCCATTGGATGTAGGTTTATAGTTGTTGTTAAAGAGCTAATCACTAATATCAAGAGAATAATACTTTAATCATTAAAATATGGGTCAACATCCAAATTTCTTGTGATTTCCTAATTTCTCCTCCCAATACACTTCTAATCATTTCAAACATAACAGTGGACTACATGATTATTTTTCAATGTGTTTTCTCTGCAAAAATATTGGAGCACTGTTTCCCATAACAGGTTCAGCAGAACATTACACCCCATCAGGCTCTGTAGAAAGGGTTCCATGATCAAATTAGTTTGTGAAATTTTCTCACCCTCCCCACTTCCATCTTGGAGATTCACTAATGTACCTCAGCTATTAGAATCCTGGTATTATGTTTCATATGATATTTCTTAAGCACAGATGGCTAGGGATCCCTGTTTTTTTTCTGTGTAATATGTGGCTAAACCACTTAAAACAGGTGCTTCAATGACCTCCCTTTGGGAAACATTGCTTTTTAGCCCCTTCATTACAGATGAATCGGCCAAGTTGTTTTTTTTTTTTTTTTTTTTTTTACCACCACTCATATGATGTGCTACTGAATCATACTAAAAATCAACTGAATCAGATAATTCCTGCCCATTTTCAGTCTGAAGTATGAGCAGCAAAATATTGTAGCAAGTAATCTTGTTTTTTAATGTTCTTCTCATGTAACAGTAAAAGGTACATGTTTTTAAGTTCCAATACTACTGTATTTAACAGGACATTTTTAACTGATTAAAATCTAGATCTTGGGTTCTTCTCTGTAACCTTTCACCTTTTCTTCTTTCCTTATTCCTTCTTTCCTTTCTTTTTCTGCCTTTCTCTTTTTCCTTCCAGTATCCATCCATCACTCATTTTTAATTGTGTGGGTTGCATGCTCTGTGTGTGCTACAGCAGCTTTAAGAGCTTTTTACCTAGAAGGCTCAGTGGCCTGTATTACAGGGCTTTTCTTTTCCCTTATTATTATATTTTAATTACTATTGTATTTCCATATGCTTCTTAATAAGTATAGAATAGTTCACAGCATCAGAATGAAAACAATATCTTTAAAAATTCCAATTAATATATATAAAACCATCACATATAAAAATTTATATTTGTTATATGTCTATAGAATACATAGACATAAGTCACAATTATATATGTAGCATATCCAAAATTATTGTAAGACACTTGCAAAGGTAAAGAGCAAAGGAAAGCACAGCCACTCTTTAAAAGGCCAAAGTTTTTCAGCAAATGAAATCAAAATGATTATGAACAAATGTCAAAATTAATGTGGACGACTACTTTATGTTCTCAGAAGAATACAGCAAAATAATTAAGTGGTGGTGGGTATTTCTTGTTAGAGTTGAATTCCATTTGGTGAAAAATAAGAATATATGACAAAATATTAAAATTAATACATTTATTATTTTGACTCTTTCCCTTCCAACAGTTTTTCTTTGTCCTGGACTACTAAAAGGAGTATACCAGAGTGAACATTTGTTTGAGTCCGACCACCAATCTGGGGCATGGTGCAAAGACCCTCTGCAGGCTTCTGACAAGATTTATTATATGCCCTGGACCCCCTACAGAACTGATACCCTGACTGAGTACTCATCCAAGGATGACTTCATTGCTGGAAGGCCAACTACAACCTACAAGCTCCCTCACAGGGTGGATGGCACAGGATTTGTAGTGTATGACGGAGCTTTGTTCTTCAATAAAGAGCGCACCAGGAACATAGTAAAGTTTGATTTGCGGACTAGGATAAAGAGTGGAGAGGCTATCATAGCAAATGCCAATTACCATGATACCTCCCCTTACCGTTGGGGAGGCAAATCTGACATAGACCTTGCAGTGGATGAGAATGGGCTATGGGTAATCTATGCAACAGAACAAAACAATGGTAAAATTGTCATTAGTCAGTTGAACCCTTACACCCTGCGGATTGAAGGGACATGGGATACTGCATATGATAAAAGGTCAGCTTCCAACGCATTTATGATATGTGGGATTCTGTATGTGGTCAAATCTGTATATGAGGATGATGACAATGAGGCCACAGGGAATAAGATTGACTACATTTACAACACCGACCAAAGTAAGGATAGTTTGGTGGATGTACCCTTTCCCAATTCATACCAGTACATAGCAGCTGTGGATTACAATCCCAGGGACAACCTTCTTTATGTATGGAATAACTATCACGTCGTGAAATATTCTTTGGATTTTGGACCTCTGGATAGTAGATCAGGTAAGTTTGACTTTTGATGGTACTTTAAGGGGCAATATTTACAACTTGCTCTTAGTAAGTTGATTGTATATTTTGATTAGACATCCTTTTGTGGTCTTCTGGCCTGTGCATTGAAAGTTATTCATTGTCTTTTCAGCTAAAAAAATTGTTGCTGTTAATCACTTTCAACTTTAAAAAAATATAGGCATAAGAAACTGACTCTTCCTCCTCTGTGCAGCTAGTCTCCAACCTTCAGCCCTTATTTGAAGGGCATTTTCATTATCAGCTAGTTAGTTCTTTGTGTAGTGAAGTACACAAAACCTTTGCAAAAATAGAATGCCATCCCGTCTAATTAATTGTGACATGCCCTGCGAAGTGCTCTCTACTTGGAAAATGTCGAAGGGTTGGCTTGATATAATTCTTCAGGAGGCCTGCACCAATATATTCAACTCACCAAGAGCATCATATATGACCACCCCTACTGGGAATATTGTCGGTTTGACTGTACATATGTCTGAGTGTATCTAATTAATACATACAGAAAAATGTTCATAACTGATACAGACAAAAAAATAGATCTCAATTTTATAAGAAACAGCAGTGCAAAACTCAGCTTTGAAAAAAAGGAGACAAGCTTTAATTCCCATTCTTTAAAATTGTATTTTTCCTCTCTAGGACATACTGTTTACTTTTAATATTATTTAAAGACAGTCATAAATTGCTTTATCTTTTACATTTCTATTTGCAAAAATGAGCAGAATTATCTTAGTCTAGAAGTTAAATTATTTTAACTAGCAATAATATTGTTCCTCCTGATAAAGTATAATGGAAAAGTAAGATATAGGTGTCCGAATTTTGATAGTAACATAGCAATTCATAGTTTAATTTTTTTCTTCTAGTGCTTACATGTTAATATTTCTTATTTTCTGCATTGCTTTTACCTTGCTTTTACTAGCATGTCATTCTGCTTACTAACTTACTTCACTATATACATATCTTCTTATACAATTAGATTCTAAGTGCCATAGAGCCAGTAATCTTGCCTTACCCATCTTTTTATTATTTTTCATCTGACCATTATTTCTGCCTTCTTAGACACTAGTGTCATATATGACATATAGAAAATAAAGGCTCAATAATTCTTTGTTGAATGAATGAATGGATGAATGAATGAATGCCTTTCCACTTCTCACTGTGATAGAATGTCAAATTGGGTGGCATTTTCTCTAATCCCTGTAAGAGTGACAGCAATTCTTTCCATGGCCAGCAATGCTGATATTATGTTGAATTGCTTTGTGTGGAAGGAGAAGCCTAATATACAACAGCAGCAAAAGCAACTTCTCCTTACTAAGTTCTCAAAAATCTCGTAGACCTGGCTAACCTCTGTACAGGTAAGGTTTCTCAATCCAACACATCCTTCAATTAAAAACCTAAGCAAATCATCTGGAATATTCTGGGAAGACAGTTCTTTCAGATCTGTGATGTTCTTAAATCAAAATTCATATTTTGGCAGTGAAAACTCTTGACGAGTGGTTCTTAGCCTTTTTTGACTTTTAATTGTAACTGGAGTAATTTCTAATTGCCTCCAAAGAAATAATATATAATAACTCACCATCTTTTAATGTTCGTGAATAAGGAGCAGTAACGTATATTCATTTTATTTATTGGAAAGATCATGCATTATTTTTGTTTAGAATAATAGATAGGTTAAAATTAATTAACATTCCAGGTTTTGATTTGATGGACTGAGGCAAATTCTTAGCTTAGTGTTTATAAATTATCCTTAAAGAAAATGATGATACCATAGCCTCATGTATTTAGAGACTTGCCAAAAAATATTTCTAACGTACATTAATAAAATTATGTGTGTATCCATATATATGATATCATTGTAATTGTGGACATAGGAAAATTATACCACTCATTTAATTTGTTTGTTTGATTATGGGAGTTAAATTATCAGCCACCTTGCCCACTTGTACTAGTGCTCCTATTTGTTAGAAGCATGTTTTTAAAGTGACAAACACTGAGAAATGATAAAGTTCAGCTTCTGAAACAAATTCCTAACTTAAGCCAGGAGATTCAGTTTTCACTCTTTTTAAATGACACTGAAGCTCTCTAATGTTTTGCAAAGAGTGAGATTTCAGCTGTATTAAATTTGTATATATAATCACAAGAAAAATTATCAATTTTCATGCATGAATGCTCAAATTAAAAAGCTAGTACTTTGGTGTGGACTTAGCAGTTTAGAGGTAGAAAGAATAAGTGTAGAATAATAATAAGTGTACATTTTATGCATGAATATGAGAATTTCAGTTAGCATTAATGGAGGCTGTTCACCTTATTCTACACAAAGTTTCAACTGAGTGTTTTTCTTTAGTATAAATTACATTGACATTTTTCAAAGAAATTTCCTTTAATGAATTCTTATTACGGATCTTCTTATGTGTCTATGTATGGAAACCAACTTAACTATAAATGCGTTAGGGTCAAAAAGACTAATTCTGACTAATTCTAAGTCCATAGATCTGCAGTATATTTTCTGTTGCCATCTGTTGGAAGCAAGCTGAGTATTTTTGCTCTGATTTCAACTGAGCTCTAATCATTGAAAAGTCACACTTTTGAAGTTTTTATGTAATGGGGTATCTGTGTTTTACTTCTACTGAATATTACTATTCTGTAAATTAAAAGATCTGGGTGTTAGAAGTTGAGACAAATATGTTCTCTGAGATGTATAAAAATCCTCAGGTGAAGCATCCTTGGAGGTGGCATACTGCTTCTGAACATGGATCTGGGAGCCTGAAGGACTTGTGTTTTAATTCTGCCTCAGGTGCTTGTTTGACTATAGGCAGGCTACTGAGCCTCTTGGTCTTAGTTTCCTCAACTATAAAATGGAAAAAAAAAATACCTATCTCGGAAATTATTGTTATGATATATGTAATAGGCATAGCAAAATTAACATAAAATCTACATGCCAACCCTACAAGGACCATTATTATCCATATCATCTGATTGAGGGGCTTAAGGCACTACAGCTCATATAATTTATTTAAAAATTACTCAGCTACTAAAATTCAGCCCAACTTGAGATTCATGCTCCCTTCCATGACACTAGTAGTGGAAAGTATGCCTACTGAAGCTATGTGTCTGGATGCATTCACTTGACAGAAGTGATCTCAGTATCCCCATGTGTCAGACACTCTGCAGATGCAAATCTAATTTGTAGTTCTCATGATTAGATAACTACCATAGATCTGCACTCCAAACAATTACCTCTATTTTTCAACGGTGAAATCATACTGTGTCAAGATTTGTTGAATAATTTAAGAAATAAATAAATGAATTTTATATATATATATATATATATATATATATATATATATATATGAAACCTTCTTTTTCAGCATATTATGGGAATGGGAGTATTAGTCCTAACATTTGTTTTATTAAGATTACATGTATGCTTCTCAGGTAGTCCTCTTCACAGTTTACCATGCAATCCTATGATCTGGAAGTGTTATGTCACCCCATTTATTCCCCACACACCACCCACACCTACTTCTTCTCTTCACTCAGATTGTAGCGATACTTGGTAACCTAAAGGAAGTTAGGTCTGTTAAAAAGTGCCAAAGCACTTTAACACCTAATGCACTTTCTTCCAGAAGAAGTAATTAGAGAAATTAGTCAGTATTTACAATGGGAAAGAAAATGAACAACTGTTCAATGAATTTTATTTTCGGAACCTATTCTCAAATTTTTTGGTTAATGAATTACAGGAATTTTTTCAACTTAGAGAAAATAGAAAGTGTATTCAAGTGAATAAGTGTGTTCCTTTGAAAATACATTTTGTGTGCAGAACAGGTGATTGATTTGGTTTTGGACACCAGTATCAAAAATGCCTGTAAGCATTAGCACCTGAGGATAAAGTAAATATGAAAGTGCTATTTTTTTTTTTCTGAGCAGAGAACTAGCAAATCTAGAATTTTTCTTAAATGTACTTTTATTTATTATTTTTTTTTGCGGTGTGCGGGCCTCTCACTGCTGTGGCCTCTCCCGTTGCAGAGCACAGGCTCCAGATGCACAGGCTCAGCGGCCATGGCTCACGGGCCCAGCCGCTCCGCGGCATGTGGGATCTTCCCGGACCGGGGCACGAACCCACGTCCCCTGCATCGGCAGGCGGACTCTCAACCACTGCGCCACCAGGGAAGCCCTCAAATGTACTTTTAACTGAGCCTTTTTCCTGTCCTATAAAATATGATAAAACTATACATTCATCATTGCTTCCAATTGGCTATCTTTTGTAAGATACACATTAAAAACCTCCAAACAATACTTAGCTATTTCACAAGTTATTTGAGTGATTCTCATGTCAGCATCATAATGCTAAAATTCTACCTGATATCCTGATATATCCGGTGTGAGGGAATTAAATAGTTGCTTTACTTGCCTTTAGTTAACTGGTGTTGAATGACTTTCACTCTTGAGTTCTTTCTGCTAAAGCACCTTGTGCTGAGTTCATTATTCATTGATAAAATAGGAGATGTGAGGTATTTTCTTTGACTCTTCCATTTTGTTTCTAAAGTGTCCACTGAATAATCCAAACATTCCTTGTCAAATATACAAATATTTTCCACTATTTCCTACTGAAGGAAAAAGTAGTAGGCTCAGGTTGATAATAAGAATAGACAGAGAAGCCCAGAGCCAAAATTTTTCTGAATTTAGTGTGTCTAACAGATCTAAAAATCTGTTGGTTGAGGTTTAGTGAAACACATCAAGCAGTCAGTATGAACCACAAATGATAAGGACATGTAGCTACTGTCTAGTGCCTACTCTTCTGCTTCCCAAATACAATCCACATTTTCTTGAAAGCCATTTGAGTTTATGTAAATGTAATCATTCTTGTATATGCTGAAGGTAGTAGACTCTAAAACCACAACAAAAAGCCTACACATAACAGTTTAACAATGCAGATAAGGTGAACCTTCTGTCCTTATAATATGCTAATTAAGTGCATCTGTGTCTCCAGTAAAAGCTGTGGCTATGTAGTGATGAATAAGAACTTTAAACACACATGACACCTCGTTAAAATGTAATTTTCACATCATATATCTGAGCCCTTTACTTTGACAGCTGAGTAATGTGAGTGCTGGGCAGAGAATCTTGAACATTTTGAAACTGTCACGTGTTTAATAAGTAGCTGAATCTGCTTCCTGAACGATTTAGTTAAATATGTTGCACCCTAGTCACAAAATAGAGCCTGAAAGTAGTGGGATTTTAAATCAAACTTGTCCTCAGTGTATGGGTTAGGATTGCTTCACAGTTCCACTTGAGATGCCACATTGTCTCTAAAGTTTAATTTACATCTATCTTAGTAGCTGAGTGAACTTTACAAAAAGAAAAAATAGCTACTTGTTGCTAATTTCATCCAGGTCTGTATTTTTATGCATCATCTGTTTGCCTGTCTGCAGAGGAGCCCCCTCTTTTTCTCTCCAATGCTTCTTCATTGCCTGTAGTGACAGCTGCTGCCTGAAGGGCATTGCTGCTGGTGATGTTTCAGGGAGCACAGCCAAAACTTGCAAAATTTGCAATAGCTATTCCATTGCCACTTAACATCAGCTGAATTCTCTTACGTTTGTTTTTACATGTCTTGTATTTTTCTTCTTCATAATTGAAGGCTAAACCTTTCCTAGAACAACACCTTCTGCTTTTCGGGCTCTGAATATCAACATCACAGTCCTGTACAAAGCACAGCTAGCTGGACCTGGCTTTGTACAGCTGAGCCCAGTGTTAGCCATTCATCCCACATCTAGGTGACCCTCCTAATAAAGGAGACAAGCTGCAAGGTTCACAAATGTTACTAACTTATTAATTTTTTTTCCTACAGAGTGATGTCCCTGATAAATGTATAATTATTAGGACAATAATCATGATTATTTCTACATGTAGCTCATAGTCATAAAAGATGACTTGTGAATAAGCTTCCCACTCACACCAGCTGTCTTTGCTGTAGCCATTTCACTGCTCATTAGCACATCCACCAGAGGGCAGGCAGGTGGAACTGAAATAGTTCGGCTGCTCATTATTAGCCCATCTTGTCAGGGTTGGCAATAGTGATTATCATGGGATTTCTGGTTATCGAGGGGTTCCACTTTAGAATACTCTGCTTCTATCCATATTGACATAAATAACTGAGAATTAACTTTATTATATACCAAAGTCTGACATTTGCTTTATTTCTCTGTTGTTTTTTTTTTAAATTTTAGACAATGAACAAATACCTTAGAATAGGGTTGCCAAGCAAAAATATGAATTTAAGCAGAAGAGTATTTCCCTCTTAATAACTACTTTCCACCACAGGGCTAAATTCTCAGATAATAATGATTAATGACCAAAAATTTAAGATACCTAAATTACAGGTATAATTTACCATGTTGTATAATTTTATGGGATGAGACATGTCAGATTTCCCTGAAAACAAATGGATATCTTTTTTGTTTGCTTAATAAGAATTTACCTGTTTCTCTTCATTCCCTTCAGTAGTACAAATTCATAGCCAAACTCTATGCATCCACTTACCCCAATGAAAATACAAATTAAAATTATCTAGGACTTTCTCTTTGAAGTGTCATGTGACTGAAATATTTTAGCCTTAAAATCTGGATTTTTAAAACTAATGTTAGAAAAAACAATTCTACCAAAAATATACAAATGCAAGTGAAGTTAGGTATTTGTTGATTTCATAACTTAGAATTATCTCTTATGCTAACTTTTTGTGGGTTTTTTTTTTTTTTTTTTTTTTTGCGGTACGCGGGCCTCTCACTGTTGTGGTCTCTCCCGTTGCGGAGCACAGGCTCCAGTCGCGCAGGCTCAGCGGCCATGGCTCACGGGCCCAGCCGCTCCGCGGCACGTGGGATCTTCCCGGACCGGGGCACGAACCCGTGTCCCCTGCATCGGCAGGCGGACTCTCAACCACTGCGCCACCAGGGAAGCCCTCTTATGCTAATTTTTTAAATAAGAAATGTTTTTGAAGAAACTTGCTTTTGAGAGAAAATGGCACTTAAAAACACTTCGTTCAGTAAAAATATAAAATCATAAACTTTTTAAGTTAGTGAAAACAAAATTTCAAAATCTATGATAATTTTGCTGTATAGTATACATATTTACATATTAAACAAAAAAAAAGAGACTTTTATATTTTATAGAGAAGCCCACTGAGAGCAATCTGAGACAAACAGTGATAATAGTCGGGAAGGGGTTTCTGAAAATTCATTCTTTATTTTGATACAGAAAAATAAATCCTTCAACCTGTTTGTGGAGAAGAAGCTTGAAAGTGGAATTGGAAATATTAAGATAAGGTCAAAGGTGAAAAGTGAAATTCAGGCACAAAATCAAACCTGCTGCAGAAAGCAGAAGCAGGGAGCTAGACTGGGCTTAAGTCAGAAGTCCAATGATTGATAGGTCTTTCTTCCTCTCTTTCTCTCTTCTTTCTCCCTTCCTTACTTCCTTTCATTACTCAGCTACTTTAGGTAGCTGAGGCCAATCACTGTGCTATACTCTGTGGTTACAACTGTGAACAGGGCAGGCATTGGCCCTGCCCTCATCGAGTTTACAGAATAGTGAAGACAAATAGAAGAAACAGAAGGAGAAAGGGGGAGGGGTGTCAGAAAATAGTAGTACTT
The DNA here is from genome assembly GCF_003676395.1 of Aethalodelphis obliquidens. Taxonomy (NCBI): domain Eukaryota; kingdom Metazoa; phylum Chordata; class Mammalia; order Artiodactyla; family Delphinidae; genus Aethalodelphis; species Aethalodelphis obliquidens. Next base: position 4,359,110 of record NW_020838011.1, read on the forward strand.
ATTAGCTACTGTTTGTCGAGTGCTTTCTTTTCTGGCCTTTTACATAGATTACCAAATTTAATCCTAATAAAAATCATGCAAAGAAAACATTATTCTCATTTCCAGATAAAGAAATTTAGGATCTGAGACGGTAAATAACTCAAATGTCACATACATAGTCCAGAGTTACAGTTAGAATGTTAGTCTGACTTTCTGCTATGTCATGTTGCCTCCAATCAGTAATTAAAAAGAATACAGGTGCCATAGCTAAGGAGCAAGGGAAAAGCAGGAAGGCAATGTACAGGTGGTAGAATATAAGTAAAGCAGGTAAAATGAAGTAGCAAATGCAAAGTAGCAAGGCCACATCAAACTCATTTAGAATAAGGACAAGCGAACAGCAGCTAGTGTTACAAAGCACCTACTGCACTCTGCCCTGCATCTGGCCATCTGGGCAGTGGGGTGGAGGGCCCTCCTTGGCATGTGCCTCGCTCCAATGCTTGGCAAACAGTATCAGTGTATGAAACAGTATCAACATATTACAACAGGGTGGCTGGCAGACGGGCAGGCCTTCCTCACCTGGGTGTCTGGTCTCATTTGGCTGAAGACTGAGAGAGAGCAGTCTCCACTGCTTTGCTGTGTACTCCCCTCCCCCCATCCCCGGCCAAGACCTGCTCTAGTAAAGTAGAGGTCCAGTGGTCTTGTCAAGAGGATGGTGTAGGATGTAGGAGCTACAGGTGTTTCTGGAGAGGACTTTGGAGAACTGAAGAGATGGTTCCAGATCACTTCCGTTTTCACACACACACACACACACACACACACACAAAGCACCTGACATCCCCTCCAAATTGTACTGGGTTTCACACACATGCCTTAATGCTTAAAAAAAATGCTATGAAGTACAGATGTGGAAAATAAGACTCAGAAATGTAAAATCATCTGTCCAGAGAAACCCAGTTGATAAATGTAGATGTGGGTTTCAAAGAAGCCCAGGTTTGTTTAAGTCATGAAGCTGAAACAGTTTATATTTACAGGGGAAAAAATTATAATACGCACAAACATACAATAGAATATGATATAATGGTGCATAGATTTGATGTGGGGTGTGTGTGTGTGTGTGTTTCTGTTCCTAGAAATGCTTGAAGAAACAGATTGAATTATTGGAGGATTAGAAGACGTAGAAACTTTTGCGGAAATTCTGAGGAATTTAAAAGACCGTATGCTAACAGATGTGTATGGAATCTAAAAAAAAAAAAAAATAGGTTGAATAACCTAGGGTCAGGACAGGAATAAAGATGCAGACGTAGAGCATGGACTTGAGGACACGGAGAGGGGGAAGGGTAAGCTGGGACAAAGTGAGAGAGTGGCATGGACATATATACACCACTAAACGTAAGATTGATAGCTAATGGGAAGAAGCCGCATAGCACAGGGAGATCAGCTCCGTGCTTTGTGACCACCTAGACGGGTGGGATAGGGAGGGAGGGAGGGAGGGAGACGCAAGAGGGAGGGGATATGGGGATTTATGTATATGTATAACTGATTCAGTTTGTTCTACAGCAGAAACTAACACACCATTGTAAAGCAACTATACTCCAATAAAGATGTTAAAAAAAATAAAAGACTTTAGAGCTTTGGGGACTGGCTCTTTGTTAGATTTATTTCTACTTATTTCCATTTTCTTAATCCAGATGTTTTGCTAGCAATACTATTATGGTTACTCTCCATGAGCAAGATTAGAAAAATAGGGAAAAAGTAAAACGAAGAAGGAAAAGAAAGGAGTTAGGCAAAGAATGAGGGAAATAAATTTTTTTTCCTAAAAATAAATGAACAATAAATGAATGAGTTCCCTTTCTTCAAAGGGAAGGTGATGAAAGAGCATGCATTTAAAAATGTTATTTTCCAAGATTGATTTAAGAAATAACCTCAAGTGGTTAAAGATAAAATTAAAGACAAAGTATGGAATATTTATACCTTGCTGGCTGAAATATAAATTGTTGTTAACCACTTTTGAGAGAAACTTGGCAATATTTAGTAGAGCCCATGTCTACATGATTGGCATATCTTATATACTAGCAAATCCACTTCTAGGTTTGCTCACTGGAGAGACTTTCTTACATGTGTGCATAGAGAGCAAGCTTTGTGTGTGGTTGCCCAAGTGACTAATAAGCAGCTGGAATAGGAGACATGAATGTGACATCTATCTTTGCTGGCACAGAGATATTAAAAGCCCTGGTCAGTGTTGGAGGTAGAAGGAAGCATTATTTGATCAATTATTCCTTAGAAAGAAATATACTAAGTTAAGTACTGGTACCATGAAATGATAAGTAAGCAAAGCTCTTATACTGAAATTTAGTCTTTCTACTAATATCATTCCATTTGGTCTCAAGCTGGCTGTAATAACTTAAAGAAGCCAGGATTACAATTTGCCAAAGTACCAACAACCTTTAACTCCTGTAACTCTTTCTCAGAAATCATTACATTGTTAGTAAAAGAAGCCCACTCTTGTCAGAAAAGGAAAATTTTACTCTGAAATTTTAATTGAGTGTGACATAATAGTAGCTATTAATGTGTTTCAGCCACTGTGCACATTAAACAATTCTTGAGAATTTAATTGCTTTAAAAGTATTTTTATACCTCCTTCACTGAATTTTCCCCGAGTATGAATAGATTCATATACTCTGGATTCCTATAACAGCTTTTGGTATAACAATAATTTTTAAGCTTTCAGGAACATGGCAAAGTACTTCAGGGGATGAACAGGACTACTGAGTTAGCTGATCATGTTCCAAAGTTAAGAATTCACAATGCCATGACACAGGTTCAAGTGCCCAGTTTCTGCAAGCATGGAAAAGCTAAAATTTTCTAAACCAAATAGTGAACTAGAAGACATATGTGAATTAAGGTGGAGGTTTTAGTTCTCTGAGTTATACAACTGAAAAAGATGTTAATCTTAAGAGATACGTGCCATGAAAGTATTGAATTTCAGGACAAAATATCACATAAGGAATATAAAAAATAATTATCTAGTGGAGTTGAATTGTATATTGGGGTTAGAGCCTAAAATCATCTATTAAAGTAAAAATTAAATATAGTCAAACTTATTTTTGAAACTCCTTTAGTAGTTTATAAAATATAGTGAGTTTTTAAAAATATATCCGTATAGAGTACAGATAGCATTATATGTTATTGTGCAATGTATATAGTGCATAATAAAAGGTACCTTTACAGAATATAATTTTATAATATTTTAATTACATAAAAGAACTACATGAATTCATTTAAATTGAAGGTAATATCTGTGATACAATTACTCTGTATTAAAAAAAAAAAAGAGTTCCATAGTTATTTCTGTGTAAATTCTTTCCCTGAGAGCTTTTTTCCCTAAGTAACACATGTATTCTTCTTGAATATATTGATTTCTACTTTCCCATTAAACTTATATACAATTATTAGATCACTTATTAAGTGCTTCAGCAGTACAACTAACAAAGTCATGTGACTTAAGAATATTTAATGATATCAGAAATATTCATTATGTATTGCTAATTTTTCTTAGAAAGCAGGTTTAAATGATTTGGAATTCAGGTCATTATACATTTTTCTACTATTGTTTATGTTTGAAAATTTTTTTTTAAGTTTTTAAAAAATGATTTATGTAGAATAGGCCTATTCATTATACCTAGTACATTTTTTAACAAGCTGAGGATCCAGAGTTTTAATGATAGTTAATTTCTTAATGGTTCAGATTTGAGGTTTTCTGGGTTTTCCCAAATTTCTTTAGTGAATATGTTAAGTCTCTGAAATATTTGAAATAAATTTCTGAAAATTAAGCTAATATTCCACATGACTAGAGTAACAATAATCTATTTAGAATTCTATGATGGAATGTAAAAAGGCCTTCTAACTGTGTTCAGGACAATTACCCAACTACCTAATTCCCACCTCCTTGTGACTAGGACACACAAATAAGAAATTGCCATAGTCTTACTGAGAGAATGAAACTGTAAGAGAGGAGCCTTACTCCATTTCTGCTTTTTTTTCTTTGCTAAGGAAGAAAATTTGTAGTTCTTAAAAGTATTGGGTATTCCTAGAAACTTTGCTTCTACCCCTTGAGTACAGAGTCATTATATTATTTGGTTTAGTGGTATTTTCTGTCAATTTTGACTTCTAAACTTTTAAAGCATCAGTTTTCACCAGTTGTTTGTAAGGATAAAAATTGAAAAGGCAAAAACATAAAAAGACAACCATGAGTTTAAATATACCCACATTGAATTCTAATCAGAGATGAAACTTAAATATTTTACTTTTAGCTTTGACAATAAAGCAGATAAATTGCCCATCTGAAACTTTCAATATTCTTTTTTATTTATACAACTATGCCCTTTTTATGTTCATGCTTATGTTTTCTAGGAAGAAGTAGGTAAGTATGTTTATTGAACATAGACTATTAACCATTAAAATAAGATATCCAATGAATATTTTTGATGAAGGAGAAGCACTAATGGTTTTTATCTTGGTGTAATTATATTAAAAACCATTCATAGTGAAAGTATTAGAGTGTTTTGCTGCAATTTTATGTAGTTATTTTGGGAGGCAAATAATTTTGTTCTAGTGAACAGTGGGTTTAAATACTTGGTGAATTAAAGCCTCTTTTTATATTTCTTTGTGTAATAGAACTTTAGTGTGTGCAAGTAGGTTATAGGCAAGTGATTCCTAAGTTATATAGGATAATGGATCTCAAAGCGTAGTCCAGAAGGAACTTGTTACAAATGCAAATTCTCAGGTCTCACTACAGATTAAATCAGAAACTCGGGGGGTGAATCTCAGTAATCTACTTTTAATAGGCTGCTAAATTTGAGAATTACTGTGTAGGCCATAATGCCTAGGTTGTATATACTAGGTTAGTATACACTATGGAGTATAATTAAAAACATTAAACTTTTTTTTTTTTTTTTTTTTTTGCTTTCTAAATTTCTGTGATATTTGTTGATTGCCTTGGTTTCCCAATCCCCTATCTGATGACTCCTGCAATGAGGCTGTAAAAATCACTGAGGGAGCATGTTAAAATGCAGATTTCCTGTCTCTTTCAAATCACAGCCCTAAAATGTTGATTCAGTATGCAAAGTGAGGCGTGGGGATAGTATATTTTAAAGGTGATTCTGGGTTTGGAAAAAATCACTACTCTAGATTCCCTAAGGTTTAAATAAAATTTATATCTTAGGAATGTTATCTTAATGCATTAAGAATCTGTGGAGCGATATATACTTTCTACCTCCTCTCTGGGCTAAGGCTGTTCTGGCAGTGAAATGCATCACTTTGTTTTATTAAATGACCCTGTTTTGTGTCCTCATAGAATTACTACCTGTGTGGTTGACAGCAAAGAACAGCAGCCTGATACAGGATGGACACATCCCCTCTCAGGCTTGTCCTAGCAATGCAAGATGCCATTCATCTTCACCTTGAATAGCTGGAATTAATTAACACAGTGAGAAGAGCAATGAGACTCTAGGCAATCATGCAGTGCCTCACAACCACTCATGGTCTAATCGTATGTTGGGAAACAAACAAACAAAAAAAGGTGAAAAATGTGCAGGAAAACAAATTAGACCTGTCACTGTATTTGAAGGAACGTAGCAACCAGTATAATCCCATCCTTAAACCATGAGCAATACCTCAAACTTCCATATTCTAATTTAAGGCTAAGTTTGGTTTCATAATCAAAAGTGAGATAGGTAGAATTCTGAATTTTTCATTTATGCTCATAATTTTACAAGTATACTAACACATAGTCTGGAATACATGATAGTTCCTTCTTCTGTCCATTCCCACTGACTTTTGTAAACATGGACAGATGACAAGCTGTTTTGAAATGCTATTTTGCTGCCTGAGTCCGATCACTCTTTCTGACTGTTCATTTATTCTGGCTATTCAAGGCTGGCATGAATGGCACTCAGATTTGCCAGCTGAGATCTGAGTGGATGCAGAAAACGTGCCCATCCTGAATCAGGCTGATGTGTAATCTTTGTTTGGTCCAGCCCCCTGCTGCTCTCATTTTTCTCTTTTAAGACAGAAACATCTAGTGGCTTTGACCTAATAAGAATGTAAAATTTAAAAGCATGTTTTCAAATGTGAACCTGTTGAATTAAATATGCTGATATGCTTAAAAGGCACTCAAAATTTTTATATCATTTTAATTTTAAAATTAAAATTGTGCATGTAATTGCTGTTCCACTAAAGGAAATAACTATTTTTATGAAAAGCTTTATGTTAAATTTTCCTTTTGCCTTTTAAAAAAATATCTATTATTTAGAGTTATCCCTAGAAATATTTGGCTTAGTGACTAGGGTAAATAGTAGTTGTTTGTTCCAAAGATTTTTTGTTCAGTTTCCTCTAATTATTTTAATTTTACACCATCCATCCCCCTGATTTAGAGCTGAAAATACAGTCATTCATTCTTGTTGCATGAAGTTTGATTTATTTGTTTTGACTGTACTCTATTCCGATTAGTATGTAAGGCAATTCTGCTATTTTTCCTGTTTAAAATAATATGAAATAGTAAAAGCAATAAAATAATATGAAGCCTCACACAAGCCTTGGGGTTTTTTGCATTGCTAGACTATGGGAAAAAGGAAAATCTAAGAGATGGAAAATCTAAAAATCTTGTTTTACTAATAGCTATCATGATTTCTGATTTTAGATTCTAAGTATATTCTCTTTGAGATAATTCAGAGGCCTTTTAAATTTCCTTAATTATTTTATATAATAAGGCTAAAAATTTTACATAATTCATTTTGTTAACAAATACTTATTTAATTCTTAATTTTGTGTCCAGCTCTGTACTCAAGATCTTAAATTAATTAGAATGAATATGTGATGGAATTGATCCTTTTAAATTTCAAAGCAATTCATTTTAGTGTTAAAGTGGACTGATTATACTGCTTGAAATGGGACAAGTAGGACATAGTTATCATTTGGCAGGGTATCTATGGGTACTATAGGCAGAGATACAGCACTGGCTGCCTCCTAAATATGTGAGCTCCCTGCTGTTTTGACATACTCGGCTTATACTAGATTCCTTTCTTTTTCCATTAATGAGAAGGAATAATATTCACTGATTCAGGCTGTAGCACTTGGCCATTATTTGCTGAGCTGTATAAACAATGAGCAGCTGTATCATTGTTTATATTACATGATTTTGTTTATTCATTTAAAAATTTTATGACAGTAGTGTGGCTTAGCAGCATGCTTATGGTAATGAAGAAGTTAATTAGCAATGTCGAGCAAGACTTCAGGAGATGAGTTTTAATAAGTAGTACTGAGAATATTATAGTAGTTATCCACAGATAAACATAATAATCCTCAGACAAATGGGAAAAATGGTCAGATTACAAAAAAAAATCACATTAGAATCCTTTGGCTTTCAGTTTCCAAAGAATAGCACAGATAAACACATACTCATTCAGATACCATAATTTCCCTGTTTTGTTTTGTTTTTTTCCTTAACATAAAACTACAACATGGGTAAAAAATGGAAGATTACTTTAATAGAATATAAGCAATCATCTATAAATAATAAATTCACTCTGAAAGACGACTCTGCCAGTAAAAGAGTCAGACAGCTTACCAAGAATCCTGGAATTACATGAGCTTTCCAGCCCAAAAATATTGATAGACATAGTCTGAGTGTGTTAGTCTGCTTCATTTTAGAGCCAAAGAAGTCTTAATTCAAGGATCAGGAAATCCATAATTGGAAAGAATCCCATAATCACTGCTGATATTTTCCTCTAATTATAAATGACTTTATTGTGTCATAAGCCCACTGAAGAGCTCTGGATCTTGCTAAGAAAAGTATTCTCAGGCTCCATTTACTAGACCTGGTGTTATCAGAAATTCACTTTTGCTGGCTATGCAGTAGCATGTCATGTAGTATTCAACAGAGTGATATGAAAAAGCTTATATTGGAGTATTTTAATACAGCAGCAATTTTGCCTGAGGCCTAAACAGAGGTTAAACTGACATTTCTTGCCATTTGTAACTTAGTGGATACTATGACTCATTTTGGGAATTCATTATGATTGTGGCAGGTGACGTTACATTATTCTTTTGTCATGCACCATCAGCAGTGTCTCCATATCTGGGCCAAACCCATTGGATAACTTAGTATATATTCAATTCCCATAGACCTAAAGAGGTTATTTTTAATGAGGAAAAGGAATTTTTTTTCTTGTTTATAAATGTCAGATATATGAGTCTCATATGGGTGGGAAGTGCCAAAAGTTATTAAAGCCAAGAGAAGTTAGATTGGTGATAGGAGATATTTTGAAAAGAGATAGTTCCAGGAAATTGTACATAAAGCCTCTCAATGAAGATTTTTTTGTTGGATGAGTTATGCACACACTCAAAATATTATTTTATTTATTTAACATTTTGTGAGTGTTTATTATGTGCAAAATACTTTACTGAATGCTGTGAGAAATAAAGTAAGAGCTTTGGCTCCATAGATAATAAACATATAAGTCAGTTGGGCGGGCAGTGCACTTGAACAAAGTCAAGTCATGCCAAGTAAACAATATTTTTAGTTTTTAAAAAAACTTACCAAATTAATAATAATACATCTTAATAAAAAATAATAAATCTTGCAAAAGTCATATTCAACTTGGATTTAGTTTTATTTAAATAAGGTATTTAGCCAACTCTTATATGATAGTCTTAAGAGAAGATGAAGAAATATGGATTGGATTAGATTAGGTTACATTATATAGAATTGACAATATTTTTGCAGTTTTGATTTACAAATTACCAGTTTCATATGACTTGACTTAATGTAACATCTTCATAAGTGGCTTGAATCACCAAGTGAGAATAAAGAAATATGTTGATTTGTCAGGGTAAGCCTAGAAGGTGGTCTTTTGGGCATGTTGACAGGCTTTGTCATTGGCCCTCTCCTGCTCAATATTTTTAATGAATAACTTTGATGAAGATATAGAAAATGTGACAATTTGCATTGATAGGTGACAGATTATTGGGAGGAAATATAATGGACCAGGTGATAAAATCAGGAACCAAATGGATCTGGACAGCCTGTATCAATGATCTAAAATGAAAAAGATGAAATCTGACATGGATAAGTATAAAGTCCTCTGTTTAGGTTTGTTTGTTTGTTTGTGTATTATATAATACCCAAATGAGAAGACTCTGCTAGACAGCTGTTCATGTGAAAGAAAAAACAAAACAAAACGTTTAGCTCATTTTCAGTCAGCAAATACAAATTAGTTGACTCACAGCATAATATACTGGGAATGCAATGATCCAAACCCAGTTAGTCCCTATCTTCCCAAGCTTATAGGATGTGGAGGACCACAGATGAAATTTATATCAACAATTTGAAATATGGTGTAGAAAAGGTGAATGCAGTCTTCAAATGTGTTGATGATAACAAAAACAATAACAACAAAGTACCTGGAATAAAGAAGAAAATGTCATGCTATTCCCAATCTTTCAGACCATTTCCTAAGAATTTGGTTCAGAACTTCTGGTCACCAGCTTTTAGGAGCAATGTTAATATATGAGAGTTCGTCCAGTGGAGGATGTCTAGGTTTGTTGTGTATTCTGGGAACTATGATCCATTTGATCCATTTGAAGGATCAGGATATTTAGCTAACAGAGATGAGAGCTGATTGCATGAGTTTGAAAATGGCTCCTCCACTTACTAGTTGTGTGACTTAGGACACGTTACTTGGCCTATCTTCACCTTAGTATCCTCACCTATAAAATGGAAATTGTAATAGTAGCTACATCTCAGGTTTGTTACAAAAAGTTGGTTAATATTTGTAAAGTACTTAAAACTATGAATGAAATATGTGACATATAAGTGCTAAAAATTCATAAATGGCTAGCAAGGGAGAGAGAGAGTGATAGAGAGAGATTATTAATAAATAAATAGAAGGGTTTAGTATGGAAATCAGAGGTGTCTTCAGAGATCTGAAGAGAAGTCTGTGGATGAGAAGGTATTTGTACTTCATTCTTCCTACAGTGAGCAAGGGCAAGTGGTTAGAAACTGCAGGGTGAAGAAAAATCATAATCTTTTATAAAATATAATTTAAAATTTTTACATTTAGTCAATTGTATTTCTGCAGTGCTCTCCTTCCTAAATTTTGGTAATTGCTAAAATGATGCAGAATTGGCAAATTAGCTTCAACAACCCTGCAACTTGACAGCTTTCGTGTGAACTAGGCAGCAGTGTTTTTAAGGTCTAAAAAATTTCAGAAATATTGTCAACTCCTAATATGAAAACAAAATGTATTCTAATAATGGTTTGGCACCTAATTGAGTACATGCCATGTTAGGGCATGACTGCCTAGTGACTGATAATACAGCTGACTTAACAGTGGTAACCAGAGGTCGTAAAGTCTATTCCAGCAGCGCTTCTGCCAGAGATTAGCTGAATAAACTCAAATAATTTTCTTAGCCTCTCTTTTTCTTTAACCAAATAAAATCTCATCAGTGCAGTGCTATTGCTAACATTATCAGAGATTTCTTGTAGTAACTGGTCCTACAGTGGTGACTTCTTCCTTTGACTATTCTTAATGGATTTAGTGAAACCTCTCTTGCTAACATTAATATAATGTAACATTTTCAAAGTAAAACCATGGTTATGAAGAAACAGAGGAGCTTTTGAAATGATATTCTAAAAGTGACTTCCTTAAAAGGGAATTGCTTTTTTCCCTGGTATGCTAAGCCTACAATATTTTTAGGCCAACCACAAATAATCCAGAAAAATAAAAGTGTTAGCACATCCACTGACACTGTGGCTCAGTGATATTAGCTGTGCAGTGTTGTATAATTGGACAACGGAGGTTTTCCTTATAAACTTGGAGGTTGTATACCTAAGATACTTGTATGTATACTAGATGTAATATTATAGCTTCATCTGTAGAATGTTAGTTTTGTGTCTTCACTGATACGTATCAACATTCATGCTGTTAGAAAGCCATTTAATGTTGTTTTGGCTGTTTTCAAAAACACCAATTTCTCCTTACTAGAAATGTGTAAGGTTTGAGATGTGATTAGTAAGCAGTCAGATTTTAGCATTCAGTAAATAGTTCTCTTATTCATCTTCCTGCAGTTTAAACATGTATTCATTCATTCACTCTGTTTTCATGAGGTTACTTGGTGGACACTGTGTGTGGATTTAACATATATAAAAATATATATATTTTGCCCAAAATGAATGCAGTCCAGTTGAGGCACAGACCTTAAATGAATAAACCAAATGGAGAAAGGAGAGGAAGAACATTCGTAAAATGATGAAATAACACTCAAAAAGGCAAAAGGCGTGAGTGACTATGGGGAAGAAAGGAGAAATAAGGTATTTGATAAGGTACCCATTCCTTAGTTGCTATTGCCATTAACCAACAGAGTATTACATTTCTCATAGCTTTTATTTATTTTTACTTTTTAACCAATAACCTATCTGAAAAGGGTATTATATTGGATAGTATAAACAATGAATTTTAAAAAATTGCAGTTTTTGCTCACAGATGAGCTTATGAACTAATAGGATATTCTTACCCTAAGTGAGTTTTTGATACAAAAACATTCTAATGTTTGCCCATTATGCTTTCATATATTTATTGTAATATAATTTCTCAGTTGATAGATTTTATTGAGAGCCACTCAGCTTTCTAAAAAATTAGAATGGAATTCATCATTTGGTACCCCAAATAATCCTTATATTATGATGGTGATAAGCCATACATCCAAAATAGACCTATTAATTTACTAATAAAAGCAAATGTTTTATATTCAAGAACTCTCATTTTACAGTATCAATACCAAAAATTAGATCTTTGTGAAGTCTTATCCTGATTATTTAAGAGTTTCTTTAGTATTAAAAAAAGAAAAAAGAAAATTTATCACACAAAGTGATGCTAATTCTAATGACATTCACCAGTACAAAAAAGATAAGGAGAAATCTAGAATATAAATTAATTAAAAATAAATTTATTAACCGTTCTTAATTTCCCATATAAGTTATGCCCTGGGAGGTTGTTACAGGCAAGGGAGTTGTTATTATATCCTGTAAATGACATAATTTGTGAATAATTCACTAACCTCACAATGGAATAGATCATTTCTCTGTGATTGATATGTCACCTAAGATAGAGTATTGTTTTCCACTAATTGCATATGTTATCCAGGCATTATTGTGCATCCTAGAATTTTGTGAAAATTTCCAATTATCCTCACATTATTTTTCAAATATTCCAGATCTTAGTAAATATAAAAGTAACATTATGGATTTAAAAAAGCATAGGCCCATATAACAGTGAATTTTGATTAAATAATATTTTGCCACTGTGTTATTTGAAAATCTTATTGTATGTTCCTTCAGTATTATGAAGTAACACCATAAAGAGTTTTATGGGGATTTGAGCTTATGCCTGTGAAAGAAGAAAACAAGCCAGTGAAATTTGAGATCAAAACAAACCCATTCCAAATCTATTTTTCTTGCAGTTTACCATTAATTGAAAGTTTGCCAGAACTCCTTGTATGTTATTTTCTTTATTTTTTATTAAGGTCCTACCTGATTTCAAAGAGAATTTAAAAAATTTTTAAAATTAAAGAATAAATTGTATACAGTAAAATTCACCCATTTTAGTATAGGTTTCTATAAATTTTAACAAATGTAGTCATAAATTTACTACCACAATCAAGGTAAAGAATAGTTCTCCAAAAATCAGAAAAAGTTTAACGTGTCTTATATTGGTACATAATATAGAGTAAGAGCACATAAACTAAAACTGAAAAAGACTAAGAAAAACAATAAAGAAAATACAGTGAAGAAAGTAATGAGGCTAAAAATGCATACTACATAATGTGATATCTGGCCACAATTTTGACAGTAAAGAACTTTTTCTATAGATGAGAATATGATAAAAAAATTTATGTGTATATGTGTGTTTATGTAACAGAGTTATCAAATATTACAGTCAAAAATGATTAGATTTTATATATATATATATATATATATATATATATATCTTCTCTCCCTATGTGGAAATACCTGTTATAATTTATGTGCCGATGACCATCCTTTTTCTGCTTTGTATGATATGGGTTCCCATTTTTAAGAATGGATTCCATTGTTGAGAACTGATTCCATTATTCCAGTGTAATAAGTTTTTCCTTACATGAAATCAGTATCTTTTACCCAATTTTTTAAAAGTTTTCCACTTCCCTTTGGAGCAGGATGCAATAAATCAACTTCCACTTAAATATAATTGTCCATCACAAATTTAATAATTGCCCTTTTTCAGTCTTCTTCTCCAGTCTGAGCATCATGTATCATCATAACAAGGTTTTTAAGACTCCTTATCTCCTTTTCTCTTTCTATTCTCAAAACTGGGCACAACATAGAGATATAATGTGATCAATGTAGAGGTGGTTTGACTATCATCAATGGTAACCACTAAAATTTATTGAGCTTTTCTAATGAACTGTGAGGTTTTATTTTTCCCATTTTACAGACGAAATAGGGAGTTACAAAGATTGGACTGTATCTCTATGATCACATAACTAGTAAGCTTAAAAGCTGAGATTTCAATCTACATTTGACTCTGTTCAGAATACTAAACCATTTTAATACAGACTGAGAGTATATCAGAGTTTAAGCATCTGTATCGTTCTATTGATTCATGATGAATTTATGGTTAAGAAAATCAAGTCGAGCTTTCCAAAATATGACTTTTTTATGTAAAATATAAAACTATGTCTCCTTAACCCTATATATATATATACACATGTACAATCCATATTTTAAAACTTAAATTCAGCCCAATTATGAGACCTTAAATGAATTCATTCTTCACTTTTAAAATTTAAGTAGAGAATAGGAAATATTTTAATAAATTTTAACATTGGAGCCAGGATATTAGAAATTTATATATCTATGTCATGAAGATATGCATTAAAGCTGTCCTATTTATCTAGACTGTTTATATTTTTTACTTTTTCTCAAAATATTTTTGTTAAAATATGTCTTACATTTTAGGTTCTATCTATTATAGGAATGAAAAGCATGTGTTTATATACTGAATTTATGTTTTATTGGAATACTTTTCACTAAATTATATAAGTAAAAAATATGGATATAAGTTGGTCTTCATTAAGAAAAGAAGAAACTCTCAAAAGAACTGTCCTATAAGGGCTTCATAAGACACATTAAACACATACTCCATAATAAAAATGACTGATAACTTTCAAAGAATTCTCTAAGGAATGAAATGTCTTCATTACTAGCAAGGTGTAATTTTTTGTTTTTTTGCATTTTATTTTATTTTACTTTATACAGCAGGTTCTTATTAGTAGTCTATTTTATACATATTAGTGTATATATGTCAATCCCAAGATCCCAATTCATACCACCACCACCACCACCAGCCCCCTCCTGCTTTCCCCTCCTGGTGTCCATACGTTTGTTCTCTACATCTGAGTCTCTATTTCTGCCTTGCAGACCGGTTCATATGTACCATTCTTCTAGATTTCACATATATGTGTTAATATATGATATTTGTTTTTCTCTTTCTAACTTACTTCACTCTGTATGACAGTCTCTAGGTCCATCCACATCTCTACAAATGACCCAGTTTTGTTCCTTTTTATGGCTGAGTAATATTCCATTGTTTATACGTATCACATCTTATATATCCATTCGTCTGTTGATGGTCATTTAGGTTGCTTCCATGACCTGGCTGTTATAAATAGTGCTGCAATAAACATTGGGGTGCATGTGTCTTTTTGAATGATGGTTTTCTCAGGGTATATGCCCAGTAGTGGGATTGCTGGATCATACGGTAATTCTATTTTTAGTTTTTTAAGGAACCTCCACACTGTTCTCCATAGTGACTGTATCAATTTACATTCCCACCAAGACTGCAAGAGGGTTCCCTTTTCTCCATTTGTAGTTTTGATTTGCGTTTCCCTAATAATTAGTGATGCTGAGCACCTTTTCATGTGCCTCTTGGCCATATGTATGTCTTCTTTGGAGAAATGTCTATTTAGGTCTTCTGCCCATTTTTTGATTGGTTTGTTCATTTTTTTTAATATTGAGCTGCATGAGCTGTTTATATATTTTGGAGATTAATTCTTTGTCCGTTGATTCATTTGCAAATATTTTTTCCCATTCTGAGGGTTGTCTTTTCGTCTTGTTTATAGTTTCCGTTGCTGTGCAAAAGATTTTAAATTTCATTAGGTCCCATTTGTTTATTTTTGTTTTTATTTCTGTTACTCTGGGAGGTGGGTCAAAAAAGATCTTGCTGTGATTTATGTCAAAGAGTGTTTTTCCTGTTTTCATCTGAGAGTTTTATAGTATCTGGCCTTACATTTAAGTCTTTAATCAATTTTAAGTTTATTTTTGTGTATGGTGTTAGGGAGTGTTCTAATTTCATTCTCTTACATGTAGCTGTCCAGTTTTCCCAGCACCACCTATTGAAGAGACTGTCTTTTCTCCGTTGTATATCCTTGCCTTCTTTGTCGTAGATTAGTTGACCATAGGTGTGTGGGTTTATCTCTGGGCTTTCTATACGGTTCCATTGATCCATGTTTCTGTTTTTGTGCCAGTACTATATTGTCTTGACTACTGTAGCTTTGTAGTATAGTCTGAAGTCAGGGAGTGTGATTCCTCCAGCTCTGTTTTTTTCCCTAAAGGTTGCTTTGGCTATTTGGGGTCTTTTATGTTTCCATAGAAATTTTAAGATTTTTTTGCTCTAGTTCCGTAAAAAATGCCATTGGTAATTTGATAGGGATTGCGTTGAATCTGTAGATTGCTTTGGGTAGTACGGTCATTTTCACAGTATTGATTCTTCCAATTCAAGAACATGGTATATCTCTCCAACTGTTTGTGTCCTCTTCAATTTCTTTCATCAGTGTCTTATAGTTTTCTGCCTACAGGTCTTTCGTCTCCTTAGGTAGGTTTATTCCTGGGTATTTTATTCGTTTTGTTGCAGTGGTGAATGAGATTGTTTCCTTAATTTTTCTTTCTGAACTTTTGTTGTTAGTGTATAGGAATATAAGAGATTTCTGTGCATTAATTTTGTATCCTGCGACTTTACCAAATTCATTAATTAGCTCTAGTAGTTTTCTGGTGGCATCTTTAGGATTATCTATGTAGAGTTTCATGTCATCTACAAGCAGTGACAGTTTTACTTCTTCTTTTCCAATATGTATTTCTTTTATTTTCTTTCCTTTTCTGATTGCTGTGGCTAGGACTTCCAAAACTACGTTGAATGAGAGTGACAAGAGTGGACATCCTTGTCTTGTTCCTGATCTTAGGGGAAATGCTTTCACTTTTTCAACATTGAGAATGATGTTTGCTGTGGGTTTGTAGTATATGGCCTTTATTATGTTGAGTTAGGTTCCCTCTGTGCCCACTTTTTGGAGAGTGTTTATCATAAACGGGTGTTGAATTTTGTCAAAAGCTTTTTCTGCATCTATTGAGATGATCATATGGTTTTTATTCTTTAGTTTGTTAATATGGTGTATCACAGTGACTAATTTGCATATATTGAAGAATCCTTGCATCTCTGGGATGAATCCCACTTGATCATGGTGTATGATCTTTTTTTTTTTTTTTGCGGTACGCGGGCCTCTCACTGTTGCGGCCTCTCCCGTTGCAGAGCACAGGCTCCGGACGCGCTGGCTCAGCGGCCATGGCTCACGGGCCCAGCCGCTCCGCGGCATGTGGGATCTTCCCAGACCGGGGCACGAACCCGTGTCCCCTGCGTCGGCAGGCGGACTCTCAACCACTGCGCCACCCGGGAAGCCCTATGATCCTTTTAATGTGTTGTTGGATTCTGTTTGCTAGTATTTTATTGAGGAATTTTACATCTATATTCATCAGTGATACGGGTCTGTAATTTCCTTTTTTAGTAGTATAATTGTCTGGTTTTGGTATCAGGGTGATGGTGGCCTCACAGAATCAGTTTGGGAGTGTTCCTTCCTCTGCAATTTTTGGGAAGAGTTTGAGAAGGATGGGTGTTAGCTCTTCTCTAAATGTTTGTTAGAATTCACCTGTGAAGCCATCTGGTCCTGCACTTTTGTTTGTTGGGAGAGTTTTAATCACAGTTTCAATTTCATTACTTGTGATTGGTCTGTTCATATTTTCTATTTCTTCCTGGTTCAGTCTTGGAAGGTTATACCTTTCTACGAATGTGTCCATTTCTTCCAGGTTTTCCATTTTATTGGCATAGAGTTGCTTGTAGTAGTCTTTTATGATGCTTTGTATTTCTGCAGTGTCCATGTAACTTCTTCTTTTTCATTTCTAATTTTATTGATTGCATCCTCTCCCTCTTTTTCTTAATGAGTCTGGCTAAAGGTTTATCAATTTTGCTTATCTTCTCAAAGAACCAGCTTTTAGTTTTATTGATCTCTGCTATTGTTTCCTTTGTTTCTATTTCATTTATTTCTGCTCTGATCTTTATCATTTCTTTCTTCTACAAAATTTGGGTTTTGTTTGTTCTTCCTTCTCTAGTTCCTTTAGGTGTAAGATTAGTTTGTTTATTTGAGATTTTTCTTGAGGTAGGATTGTATTGCTATATACTTCCCTCTTAGAATTGCCTTTGCTGCATCCCACAGGTTTTGGATTGTCGTGTTTTCACTGTCATTTGTCTCTAGGTATTTTTTGATTTCCTCTTTGATTTCTTCAGTGATCCCTTGGTTACTTAGTAACATATTGTTTAGCCTCCATGTGTTTGTGTTTTTTATGTTTTTTTCCCTGTAATTGATTTCTAATCTCATAGTATTGTGGTCGGAAAAGATGCTTGATATGATTTCAGTTTTCTTAAATTTAACGAGGCTTGATTTGTGGCCCAAGATGTGATCTATCCTGGAGAATGTTCCACGTGCACTTGAGAAGAATGTGTAATCTGCTGTTTGCAGATGGAATGTCCTATAAATATCAGTTAAATTAATCTGGTCTGTTGTGTCATTTAAAGCTTGTGTTTCATTGTTAATTTTCTATCTGGATGATCTGTCCATTGGTGTAAGTGAGGTGTTAAAGTCCCCCACTATTATTATGTTACTGTAGATTTCCACTTTTATAGCTGTTAGCAGTTGCCTTATGTATTGAGGTGATCCTATGTTGGGTGCATATATATTTATAATTGTTATATCTTCTTGGATTGATCCTTTGATCATTATGTAGTGTCTTTCCTTGTCTCTTGTAATATTCTTTAATTTAAAGTTTATTTTATCTGATATGAGTATTGGTACTCCAGCTTTCTTTTGGTTTCCATTTGCATGGAATATCTTTTTCCATCCCCTTACTTTCAGTCTGTATGTGTCCCTAAGTCAATTGGGTCTCTTGTAGGCAGTATATATATGGGTCTTGTTTTTGTATCCATTCTGTGAGCCTGTGTCTCTTAGTTAGAGCATTTAATCCATTTACATTTAAGGGAATTATCGATATGTATGTGCCTATTACCATTTTCTTAGTTGTTTTGGGTTTGTTTTTGTAGGTCCTTTTCTTCTCTTGTGTTTCCCACTTAGAGAAGTTTCTTTAGCATTTGTTGTAGAGCTGGTTTGTTGGTGCTGAATTCTCTTAGCTTTTGCTTGTCTGTAAAGCTTTCGATTTCTCCATCGAATCTGCTTGAGATCCTTGCTGGGTAGAGTAATCTTGGGTAGAGTAATCTTCGTTGTAGTTTCTTCCCTTTCATCCCTTTAAATATATCGTGCCACTCCCTTCTGGCTTATAGAATTTCTGCTGAGTAATCAGCTGTTAACCTTATGGGAGTTCCCTTGTATGTTATTTGTCATTTTTCCCTTGTTGCTTTTAATAATTTGTCTTTAATTTTTGTCAGTTTGATTACTGTGTGTCTCAGTGTGTTTCTCCTTGGGTTTATCCTGCCTTGGACTCTCTGTGCTCCCTGGACTTGGGTGGCTATTTCCTTTCCCATGTTAGGGAAGTTTTCGACTATAATCTCTTCAGATATTTTCTCAGGTCCTTTCTCTCTCTCTTCTCCTTCTGGGACTGCTATAATGCGAATGTTGTTGCGTTTAATGTTGTCCCAGAGGTCTCTTGGGCTGTCTTCATTTCTGTTCATTCTTTTTTCTTTATTCTCTTCTGCAGCAGTGAATTCCACCATTCTGTCTTCCAGGTCATTTATCCATTTTTCTGCCTCAGTTATTCTGCTATTGATTCCTTCTAGTGTATTTTTCATTTCAGTTTTGGTATTGTTCATCTCTGTTTGTTCTTTAATTCTTATAGGTCTTTGTTAAACATTTCTTGCGTCTTCTCGATCTTTGCCTCTATTCTTTTTCCAAGGTCCTGGATCATCTTCACTATCATTCTGAATTCTTTTTCTGGAAGGTTGCCTATCTCCACTTCATTTAATTGTTTTTCTGGGGTTTTATCTTGTTCCTTCATCCGGTACATAGTCTCCTGCCTTTTCATTTTGTCTGTATTTATGCGAATGTGGTTTTCATTCCACAGGCTGCAAGATTGTAGTTCTTATTGCTTCTTCTGTCTGCTCTCCAGCAAGGTGTAATTAATTATAAATTTTTTCCACTTTTGCCAAAATACATTCACACACTAGAATATGCATTATGTAACGTCAATGGAAACGGTTCCAAAAAGACACCAAAAAATTGTTACATAATCAAAACTTGAATGAACAATATAAACTGCAAATGCATAACTGAACCATGCGCTTTTCTCAGCACCTATTATTAAAAATAGAATGAAAGTTTTCCTTTTTGAATCCCTTAGAAAATGACTCATTCTGAATAGCTGAATTCTCCTTCTAAATGAGAATGTTTAAGCACTAAAACATTTACGACATATTTTAATCATTTTGTAGAAATCTTTTGTGTAATTTTTTCTACACACTAACTTTCTATTTTTTCACCACACTTTTTTTCTGTATCAAAGCTAACTCACTCTAACTTTTAACATTTCCTTGGTCACTCCAGTTTATCATTATGTTTGTGGCTTTTGACTTGTCTTACGTATATTTCATATTTAAATTCCTGGTTTCAAGATAAGTGGGTTATTTTTACTATGATGTTATGAGAAATTAAGTGCCCATAACTTAAAATATATGTTCACTACAAACATTTACATTTCTAAATTAAACTTTCACAGCTCCTATGACAATAGTTGGCTATACATTTATTTATGTAATCATGAATTACTTGGATTACACTGAATGCATGCATTTGTCTTATTATTTAAAATAAGCAAAAACAGAAGTCAAACAGTGTTGACACTGTAAATTACATCACTTGTATCAATTCTTTTCAAATTCTGGGATACTGGATTTATTTATATTTTTTAAAATCACATAACCTTGGCATCCCCTTTTCTACCCCACTGTCATTGTTTTACTTCAGTCCACTGATTTTCTATTCAGTTGAGGGGTAGGGACCTTGCAAATTATGTATTATAATCACCTGAACACATTAAGCTTCCTAAACCTCCTCATCTTCTAGAGTTTCACCTGTTGAGAATGATTGCTGGGTGAGTCACTGTTTCTGATGGAAGTTTGTGTTTCCTTTACATGTTTGGAGGCTGAAATGTGGGAGAAATATTGGTTGAGGTTCCCAGCATCACTTGCCTATCGTCTTGCAGTAATTGATTTAACTCTCAGCCTCCAGTCTCAGCAGACTCCTCTCCACCCTCATTCCCACTCTCAGTCTGTCCTCCATACAACTACCAGATAGTTCTAAAACTCAAAACAATAATCTAAATCCTATAGTTTTTCTTGACTCCCTGTTGATTTTATTGTAAACCGTACGAAACCTATCATGAGAAATACGACCTCAATATATAGACTGCACCATAAACAATGTGTTGTCATAATTTCACCTAAATTTGTACTATGAATGAGAATGCATTTTATATATTTAGTTCTAAGAAGAATATTAATTTAAACTAATATTTTTTAAAATAGATTTTAAATACATTAAATAGCTGGAGAAGCTAGAATAATTCCCTGATAATGATCAGCATATTAACTCATGGGAAATCTGTTTTACAAAGAAGGATTCTAGGTGACATTTCCACAATGTCATAACCTACTTTGCAGACACAGTCATAGTTGATAAGGTTATATGCCTTGAGAGAACCAGGTAGATCATATATGTTTTTGTAGTTAAAAGAGTCTTAAACATGTGATCTACTCTAGTTGATCTACTCTAGTTGACAGTACTCA
The DNA here is from genome assembly GCF_003676395.1 of Aethalodelphis obliquidens. Taxonomy (NCBI): domain Eukaryota; kingdom Metazoa; phylum Chordata; class Mammalia; order Artiodactyla; family Delphinidae; genus Aethalodelphis; species Aethalodelphis obliquidens. Next base: position 4,380,298 of record NW_020838011.1, read on the forward strand.
CACAAAATGTCATTTAGCCATTTTTCCTGCTTATAAGTTTGTTTACCATTGGGGGATAGGGGTGGATTCATTGTCACCTGAACATTAGCCAAGGGTAATTTTATCCTCACAAAGGTAAGGATGTAAGTGGATGAATTATTACAGCATGCTGTCTTTAGTATTTTTCCACTGTAGGATTTCACACCTTTGTGATGCCCTTTATTAGCATATTCTAAACAGGATGGAAATTTCTTCTTGTAATACTTTCTGAAAAGACCAAATTGGTTGGTTTTAAAACCAATTAATCTAAAAAAGAGAACACCTGTCTCTTCTTAAATAGTGAGTGTGATGTTTTCCCATGAATTCAGTTTAAGAGACAATGTGAAGCTGAATAGCCATGATTCATTTGTAGTTGTCTATTTCTTCCAATTTGAAACAAATGAAAGCTTCCTGTTATTGAGGTTCCTGGAAAGACAAGTGATTGTTCACTTGCCTATGGAGATATTCTTAGTGAAGAGGAACTCAAATGCACTTGGTGATGATTGACTGACTTAAAGAATAAGGTAACAGAGTTTAAGAGGCACTTGTTCATTTGTAAGTCATGGAACCTAAATGAGGAAAACTATTAGGTGATGGCTCTTTCAGTTTCTGTCATGTTTGCTTGTGAACTAATGACCATTTTGAGCATAGATCTTAACTGCAAATTATTCTAAAGAAAGTCACTCACCTCCGTTGCATTCACAATTACTTCCACATGAATAACTTCTTATCTCTTAACCTCTTTTTATGCCTAAGCAGCTCAAAAAATTCCTATGCAATAAATGCATTTTACATGAATGGTTTTATGTCAGGTCACTGACGAGAAATTGAAGAGCTTATTCATTGGATTTTTCTGTATATCAAACAGAAACAATAATAGCTATTTTCTAAAAATGAAAAAAAGTCAGTTTGAGCTCAACGTAGATTAAAAAAAGATCAGATCAAGAACGATTAGAGAGCAAGTACTGATTAGAATTCTCGAGTTTCATTCTTTTCAGTTTATATGTGACCTTGAAATCATTTGAACTCATCTCTGTTTAACTATAGCTAGGGAGTACATATATTATGCAAATTTTGAAAATAAAATATAGAAACATAAAGAAAATGAGTCACTTTTCCAGCTTATCAACTACCATCTGGAAATGAATACTTTTCAGCTACTCACAATAAATGAGTCACTTTTCCAGCTTATCAAGTAATCTCTTCAAAGGAACACTTTTCAGCTATTCATGGGGGTTTCCATTGTTTCTTAGAAGTATGGGAAGTTCAGACAGAAACCAAAGATCCTTTGCAGAAAAGGATAATTTTTTATTTCACTCCCGCAAAAGATTATTCTGTGACCATGTTGGAAAATATATCCAGAATCTGCTCCTGCTTACATCTCTTATCCCATATCCCACTTCTTACTCCTTACTTGGTACAACGGACTGTTGTGTCCCTGTGCTATTTCATGCAAATGAACCTCCCCACATGCTGCTACCTTGATGCTGCCTCTCTTTCCTCACTATAGAAGCAAATTCCTCTGTATCTTTTGAGATTGGGATGATCATAGAATTTATCACCCAAATTGGGACACAAGTAAAAAGGAAAGCTAACCAGACGGGAAGTGTGAAAATAGGTGTCAACAGGGATGTATGGTCCTCTTACTTAAGAGCCATCTAAAACATTATGTCCTCTGTGATGGTTTCTCCCAAAACAGAAATGCTTGTTTCCTATTTTAATTGCTGTTGTACCTGTTATGGAACTTAACACATTGTAAACTTACTGTTTGTATACATGCCTGTCTCTTAGAAAGGGATCTTTTAGGGCAGGTTCTTAATGCCATAATTATTTCAAATCCTCATCATACATACTTCACAGGAGACAATTTTTTTCCACCCTAACGTTTCTGAGGGACATCCTCCTCTCATCAATGTCTGTGTCTCATTACCAGAGTAACTCTTGGTGGAGATGGAAAGGCCATCTCTCCCTGGCTTAAAGATAAAGGGATCAAATCAGAAACTGCAATCAGAGCTCTTATGAAATTTGAAAATGCTCTGATGGTGACTCCGAGGGAGATGGGCTAGAGAATCACTGGTGTAACACATTATGTGGATTTAATAAACATTTGTTAATGAATTAATAAAAGAGGTGTTTGTTGTAATAATAACACTTGATGAAATCTATTATGATGAAAAAAGGCTTTACTGATTTCTCTTTTACCTCTGTTTTTCCATGCTAAATCTAAATGTCTCTCCTTTTTCATGTGTTTGTTGTTTTAGTTCATTGTCAGTTATTTACCAGATATGATTTAAATTTTTTCCTTAGAATAGTTTAAACATTAATGGATTTCATTCTAACAAAGTAGAAACAGATTTCAAAAGGAAAAAAGAAAGCAGTTTGCACCCCTTCTGGTATTTTGGGTTTTATAATTGAACAATTTGATTTTGTGGTGGAGTTGTTTTCCCCTATTCTTTAGAATTTTTAAAGGTCAGCACTTACAACCTTCGGTTTTCTTTTTTCTTCTCTCTGGCTGGCTTTACCTTTTCTTCTCAAACACAGCATCCCTTTGCTTATCCAAAGAATTAAAAGGATTTCTCTGAAGTTCTTGCCTTTTTTCCTTACATGACCAATTCAAATGAAATTTGGTAATACTTTCCTTCTTTCAGTTTTCTGATAGCTTTTCATTCACAGAGAAGTTAAGCAATGTAAATTTATAACATAAGAAAATCAGAATTTTGGTTAGAACTCTGGTATCTAAGAACGATATTCAGACTCTATGATGCGTGATGAAGAATGTTTCAAAATATCAGTTGTTTAATTTTAGACCAATATGGAAATTAAGTACGCTACAAAAGGGTATTTCTAAATTAAAGTCCTTAGTTTTAATTTGAGGGTCATATTTTCTCTGAAATTACCACAAATTTGAGGCAGAGTATATGGGGTAAAAACATGTTTAAACTGAGACTTAGTTTCCTCATTTGTTAAACAGTGATGACTAGAGCAATTACCTCATGGATCTGTTGTAAAGGTAAAAATGTGTTTATAAAATCCTTAACAGAGAATTTAGCATCAAGTTAAATATTCAACAAATATCATCGACGTTATCATTATCCTCATTTTTATATTATCTTTTATAACAGTTTATCATTACACAAACCAATTGATAAACCAAGAAAAGGTCTGACTATTTAACCAAATATTCATGCTATTGGGGGAAAAAACCCAAAACACATATTCTTTTTTAGATTAAATTTGACCATATATATATGAATTCTCAATTCCAAATGGATAGATTAATTTTCTCCTTCATGTTCAACGTGCATATCAGAAGCCATGTCATTATAAATGTTAAATAATTAATGTGTTGTCATTTTTGTTAGCTATTTTATTTCCACACCCACCTCTTGTGGACTTAGTTTGTGACTTCAGAAGAATCATTGGATCACATCCATCTCTCAGTATAGGAAGGCATAGCCTTCTATTACATTTGACAAGTGGAAGAGTTAGAATGATCAAGGGATGTTTAGAAAATGTATTGCAGTCTTTATTATTCATATTTTGCACCTTATGGACAAAAATCGGGAGAATGCATTTTCTGAAGCCGCTAACTCCCATTGTGTTGTACTGATTAGTAATAAAATAGCAAGAGGGACAGTCAACAATTGCTAGGTTTAAAAACTTCTCAGAGCTAAAATCACACCAAATCACAGTGGGAACTTTTATCATTTCTGAGTTCAATAGTTTGTTAATGTCCCTTATGATAAAACTGAGCCAACAGTAGGTACACGCAAAGCAACACCCACAATACTTTGTGGGTGTGTGTCTGAATGGAAATCTTTGATGTAGGACTCACTCCTGTTAAATGCAGCTGCATGAACCAAAATGATCTAAACTATATTTGCCAAATAATTCCTTGCAAGCATAATATCGTAATCTGTCTCTGCCTTATTTAGCATATTTCTTTAACCAGAGAAAGAAGAACCCTGTTGGAAAATTCTTTCTAATGAGTTTGGAATATCAGGTATTTTCACATCAGAAGTCAGAGGTGACACAAGAAGTATTACTGCTTCCTTTACTATGGCTTTTAGAAGAAGGCTTAGGTTAGTAGCAGGAATATTAACTATAATTATGCCAACTCCTCTGCTTAGCATTTACTTATACATTAGCTCCTTTAATATTCACAGTAATTCAAAGACAGAGATCAGCAAAATTTTTCTTTAAAAGACTAGATGATAGGGCTTCCCTGGTGGCGCAGCGGTTGAGAGTCTGCCTGCCGATGCAGGGGACACGGGTTCGTGCCCCGGTCCGGGAAGATCCCACATGCCGCGGAGCGGCTGGGTCCGTGAGCCGTGGCCGCTGAGCCTGCACGTCCGGAGCCTGTGCTCCGCAACGGGAGAGGCCACAACAGTGAGAGGCCTGCGTACCGCAAAAAAAAAAAGACTGGATGATAAATATTTTAGATTTTGCAGACTACATATGACCTACAGCGCGGCTAGTAATGCTCTTCCGCCTCCTTTTCTTCTTCTTTCCTCGTTTTCCTTCTACTTCTTTTTTTGTTCTTCTAATCTTTTAAGAATTGAGAAACAATTCTTAGATCACAGACCATGCAGCATCAGAGCATGGGTTAGATTTGGTCTGCAGGCTGTAGTTGGCTGACCCATGCTTTATGAAATATCTTTAACTATCCCTATGTTCCAGATGGGGAAATGGAATCTCCAAGAGGCTAACCAGCCTTCCCAGGGTTCCTCAATTAAAGACAATACTTTGACCTTCAGCTAAGAATCTCACTTCTAATGCCATCTCCTAATCACCAAGCTATTGATAATATACCCCCTGCTCAAAGGGGTTTGATGAACTGTGCTGATACTGTCTCATTTGTCTCAGAGGAAACAAGTGTGAGATAGTGATGATGCAAACAGTTATAATGACAAAACTTTAACATTCAGTCACATTTAATATGTGGCAGGCACTCTGCTTCATATTTATTATTTCTTTTGCCCTCACCACAATCCTGTGAAATGGGAATGCTATTGTTTGCTTTTTACAGGTGAGATGGACACTAAGAGATGAATATACTCAAAGCCACAGAATCCACGAGTGATGTAACTGTATGAGTACCCACAGATCTTATATCTCTAAAACCTGTGTTCTTAACCATGGTACTATACTGCCTCACTACTGAAACTCATGTGTTCTGGGATATGTGACTTTGATTAGAGTTAGTGAAGCCGATCTCATTTTGCCTTGTAAATAAGGTCTAGCAAAGATTAACCTTAACTATTTAGTAACAGTGAGCAAAGAAGTAGAACAAAAACAGGAAAAAAAAATGCACACATACACACATACATATATGTATATGTATTTGTTTTTTAAGATTTCCTTAGTACAGTTGAAGCAAGATGTAAGCTATCACCATGGGATGCAGCAGGAATGATTGTTGTTTGGGGATACTGAGTGACACTTTGAAGACTGAGCAATTTGTCACAATTCGTTAGCTAATTGTTTCATATTATTTCATGTTATTTTCATTCTGCTGTACAGGATCCTTTCTTGTCTGCACCATCTTTTTGGCTGTTTCTTGATAAGAAGAGTGGCATTCAGATAAGGATACTATTCATAAACTTTCCAACCTCAACTGAGATAAATTCAGGTATGGCCACAAAAAGATAATATCTGGCCATCGGTATATTGAAAATAATTGGCTCAGAGCTGAGATAATGAAAACCAGAGGTTCAAGATAGAACTAGAAACCCTTCATGTTGTTTTGATAAGTAACCCTGCAAAATCGAGACGTTCCCCTGGAGTTATCCTAAAATATAACCGAAGATATTGTTCAAACATCTTTGGTCATTTTCTAATAATGTAATTTCCTTTAATGGGTTATCATGAACAGCACGATTTGGACTAAACTCCTCTAGAGCATAATTCTAAGGAGGATTTTAATGAAAATCGTCCCTCCATGTGTATAATATTTTCTACATAACGTGACAATAATATTCTGGAATAACCACTTAATTTTTTCCTTTAATAGTACACTATATGTCAGATAAGTCAAATTGTTTTTTTTGTGACCAGCTTTTATTTCTTCAGCCATGTTCTAGTACTGATGTCCTCCTTCATACCTGGCTTATAGGACTGCTGTCCTACACAGTTAACTGTCAATTTGATCAAGTTGGAAAGATAGTTGAGATGGTCCACTAGCCTCAAACCTTCCATGGAGTTAGCACAGTGTCACCTTTGATGTTCAGTGGCAGATGATTCAGCCCATCAGTATTCAACATTGCTTTTCTGGTTTTGCAGTTGTAGGTAAGACCTCGTGCTCTTCTGCGCAGATAATCTACTTGAAAGTATGCTTATTTTTAGAAATGAGGTTAGTGATGGGTACTTGGTAAAGCCATCACTAAAGTGGAGGCCATGGATAATGGCTTTTGGAAGGTTTATATGCTTTTTTTTCTTGAGATAACATTTCTATGAGCACTTAGAACATCAAGGCTATTTGAGTACAGCACTAGCACCTGATGTAAAATATTAATGATAAGACACAATGGTTTATATACATAACATGGAACAAATTTTCAATTAGATTGAGATTATTTGAATTCTATTCATTCTCTAGCTTTTTTTTTTAATAGAATCTTACATTCATCTCATGAAAATAAGATGTTGGTTAGTAGAATAAAGTGAAAAAAGCATCATTCCTTTATTGAAACCATAACTTCTCGTTACAAGTAGAACCTTGGACTATCACATTCTATATCACTGTATCAGTGAAATACAAAAAGAGAAAAGTAAAAATATTACGATGCGTCATGGTCTTATGGTATAAGGCATCAATTGTTCATTCTATACTAAAGGAGAGTACAGTACCAAGTCTAGCATTCGTATGTAATACAAGCAGCTCATAGTAGGATTTGCTAAGAATCTTGATTGATGCCTAGTGTCCCTAAAAAGCATTTTCAAGATATAAAAGTACTTCAAACATGTTGGATATTGACATAGTTAATTTCAAGAGCTGAATATTCTCCTTAATGGTTTAATGATTTCATGCTTTTCCCTCACCAACATATGAAGTGATTTAGCAAGTTTCTCTATTTTTTGTAGATACTGCTGTCTAAAATCTCTAAGGTTTATTCCTAGTTAATAAGCATTTTAGGGACTTTGGTAATGAGTAATTTTTAAAGAATTATATATTAGCCCTCCAAATATTCACATTCAAAAAAGTGATATATTAAGATGTGTTAATTGAGTTATATGTGGCTGAATTAACTGAACTGAAAGTATGTTAGCAAGTTTTTGAATGGTCAAGGGAAAAAAGCTGAAGTGATTAGCTTCCTTTTATAGAGTGCACTTATTAAAGGAAGAAAATACTTCTGCTTCCTAGACATACAGGTATATGTCTACACACACAAAATGCTTTTGTTTTAAAGTAAGAAAAACTCAACTCAAATTGGCTAAAGCTAAAAGAAGGCATTTGATGTCTCAGGTAATTAGACTTGCAAACAGAGAGGCTTGCTTCAGATCTAAAAAGGAGGTGTTCATTTCTGTTATCAAGGTTCTATCTCACTCAGTCCCTAAACTCAGCTTGCTTCTGATTGGCTCCTGTTTCAGATATCCTTCTTCCACATGGTAACAAGATGATCACCAGCATCTTCAAGCCTATGTTTTTCATGGAGCTCAGGTTCTCAGAGAAAGATCATTCCTTCTCTCTATTAGCATTAGCAAGTTCCAGGGAGAATTCTGATAGGGTCTTCTGATATATTTGATAGAACCCTCTGAGTGACCAAACCTGGGTGATGAACTCACCTCTCAGATTTTAGAGGATACTGGAAAGGGTGAGCCCTACACAGTGTATTTAGAGCAGGATTAATATTGAATGCTATATATATCCTGAAACAAAGGGATGCTGAACAACAATAAAAACAGACATACAATTCCACACAACAAAAAAAATCATCTAAATTTACACTAGTAGAGGTGTTTTTTTTTTTTTTATAAGCATGTCCTTGGAGTTATGTTTATTACTTCTTTGCTTGTTTCCCCCAATATAAATCTTAAAATCCTTTATGAATAAGAATTTACACTTTCAGATCACTTGAGGAAAGCTAAAATATCTATCAGATGGTGTTTCCTTGAAGTCTGAAGGAAAAAATTAAGACTATAATATGCAAAATTTTCACCAAAATTGAGACATAATAGGAGCTGAGAGATTCATTTAATCATACATTAAGTTGCAATAATGAAGTATGATGACCTTTTTAGAAATATGAAAATAATATATCTGTTTCTTAAAGAGGAAAACATAAAACTATGAAATAATGTGGTATAACTAAGAAAAAGATATTTCTATTAAAATATACAGTATCTTAAAATCAATCAAACTCTATACTATTACTTTATAAATATTTTCACTTTTATGACAGCTTATACTTTTCATAGATAACTATAATATAAATGCCTAGTACCTCCAAATTATGCTAATAGTACTTCCTATTCTTTGAGTGTAAAGCTAAATTCTAACTTTTCCAAATTCCTTTGATTAAGACTGCAAACATAAAAGTAGGATAAATCTGTCAAAAATGAACAATTTGCACAAAGAGTTCAGATTTTTCAGCTAACAGCATTTTAGCACACAGAGGGGAGTTGTCAAAATTTCACTACAGGCAGTTTCGTTCTATACAATGAGATATTTTAGAGTTTATTGAAAGAATTAGGTGGTAAAATTCACTGTCGTCATCCTGGAAGAATATCCATATCCTTTTATTCTTGATGTGAAAATCTGGTCTTATTATGCTTGGGTCACTCTGATCCCACTTTTGTAAGCCTTATGCGTGCAATACCTTTTGCGTGGAATTTTCTGAATTCAGGTCTTTTGGGGTGTATATTGATCTCTGTCAACTAACTGAATAATCTGGCAGGTCCTGCTGAGCTTTCTTCATGATAGATCCTCTCACAGATCGCATGGATTGATGAAAAGGGAGAAGAGATTCGAACCTAATTGTGGGGGAAATAAGCATCTCCCTTTCTCTTTTCTTTGAAAAAAAAGTTAATTTCGTAAACAAACCTCATATATATTCTTGTAAAAAAAAAAATCTCCTCTGATTCTTCATTATCTTTTTTTTTTTTTTTTTTTTTTTTTTGCGGTACGCGAGCCTCTCACTGTTGTGACCTCTCCCGTTGCGGAGCACAGGCTCCGGACGCGCAGGCTCACTGGCCATGGCTCATGGGCCCAGCCGCTCCGCAGCATGTGGGATCTTCCCGGACCGGGACATGAACCCGCGTCCCCTGCATCGGCAGTTGGACTCTCAACCACTGCGCCACCAGGGAAGCCTGATTCTTCATTATCTTGCCTAACTATATCATTTTACATATAAAGAACTTTGAACACTGGACCTGTAATTAATATATTTGAATTTTTCTACTCCTCCTTTAAATAAGTTTCGGTATATTTAGTTTATTATACTCTAGTATCCAAAGGTCTTATTCTAATTCTCCTATAGATATGACTTCTCTAAGATTTACTGACTCAGAAGCTGAGAGGAAAAATGCCTGATGGGCATCATTTAAGAATAACACCTGATGAGTAGCTTTTACTTTGAGATCTATGTTGTCACACTTCTCCACTGATAACATTTATCCAGTCAAATCCAGGCTGCTACTCTTCATATTTTGGACCCTTCCTTGGGGGTGGGGCTAAGGGCAAGGTGTTAGCATTTTGTTGCCATCCACCTATGAATTTTTCCTCAGGTACATTTAACATGCTTTACCATTCTTCTTTGTGGATTAGTGTTACTGGATATTTTCTGATCTATCAGCAGGGAGGACAAGAAAATTTAACATGTTATGCTTTTCTTAGCATGCTAGGATAGTCTTTAAAGCGGAACTTTAAAAGTATAAACACAGCAGACCAGCTTCTTAGCTCTGTACTCTAGGGAACAAACCTCTTTGTTGTGAAGACCCTGGTCTATGCTTTTCTTTTTGCTGCTTGCTTCTGTGGTTCTAGAAGCAGATTTTCATTTGCTAGTTCTCCTTTGAAGTAATTCTAATATCACTTTTCAGGCACCGTAACCCTTTATCCTAAACACGTAATTCTAATCTTTCCTTTATGACATTAACCATTTTCAGTTCCATTAAATAGAGATAAATAATATAAATATAGTGCCAATTTATCCATTTTTTTCACAGTTTATCATAATGATGTAATTGCCACCTACGTAATAAGGGGGAAAATAAAATTGATAAAAGTACATTAGAAGAGTATTTTTTTTTAATCTACATAAATGCATTGGGTTAAAGTCTGTACTAGGGAATTACTGTGCATCTCATTTGGTAAAGACCTCTTCAAGAATCGCATGAATCTTTTCTGGTAGAAATGGACAGGCTGAGAGAATTGAATAGTTATAAAATTTGTAACATTTCTCAAACAAAATTAGTGGCACTGTGAATTTATTTCCATTTATGAAAGAAATTTTCACAGAGTTTTACTATTTACCTTGTTTATAATTGAAGTGTAGCAGTTTTAACATTCATCTTAATTTTTATGTCATCGATGTGAATTTTCACAGAAATACACTGAATTCTTACAGTGACTAAGACATTTGAGTGAGTCCTAGGATGCCAGAGAATACATGGAAACTGGAGTTGTTATGCTTCCAACTCTCATGGAGTTTTATACCTGGATTGACCTATGTAAAGTCTTTGCTATAAATGTGTTCAGTTCGCTTACTCTTCCAATGAAGACAGATTAGAGAAGTGAAAGGATGTTTCAGTTTTAATATTTACAAAATTGTAGCAAACGTTAAAACAAGTTTAAGAAATCCTAGAATAATTTGAGGGTATTCAAGATGTGTATGTGTGTGTGTTCACGTGACTATAAATATAAATATATAAATATAAATGCACACACAAAATTGCTATTCACATTTTCCCACATCGCACGTAGTTTCTGGAGAATACACATTTTTAAATATTATATAAATTTTCATAACTGAAAATGAGTATAAAGCCTACTTCACCCTTTTTATTTTCCTGGAATTTGATATCTAGGCTGCATGTTGAAAAGGTTAACTAATTGGTATCTTCTTTTGACATTAAGTTTTGATAGGTGAATTTAATTATAAGTAAAAACGTTGATTCAGTAAATTAATAGACTATGCCCTTTATGTATTTTTTGCTATAAATCAGATACCATGGGAAACACCTCATCTTTTTCTCTCTCTTAAAAAGCACTTTATAGTATGGTGAGTCATATTTCTAAATATCACAAGAGAATTAGGAGAGTGAACATGACAACTTCAGTCTTACAGAGTCACAGTATGCGCCTGATGCTGGTCCTCTGCCAGCCTTTCCTGAGTCACCCAAGGAGATTTTACTTCTCAGTAATCAAGGTTATTTTTGCCTTCCTTATAGGCAAAAATAATAAGTATTTATTGAACACCTACTCTGAGTCACATACATATTTATTGGGCTCCCTTTACCTTAATAAGTGGATTTTTCAATTAAATCCCATAATTTTATATCTCTGATTATAGCTTCCAAGAGTTAACAGTTTACTTGCTTATTTCCAGTAGTTGGTACCAGTAAATAGTAGGCAATCATTAAATATTGTCCTAATGAATAAATGAGTAATTAAGGAAATTAATGAAAGCTCATACACAGTTTCTTTCTCTTTTGCCATTATTTGTGTTAAAGAGTTACTTTACTCAGTCTTTGCAAGTTCGATGATCAATAACTGCTATAAAACTAACATTTGGTAATTTATTTTAAAAATTTACAATTTTAGAGTGACCCATTCTTGAACAAAGATATATCATCAGGAAGATCAGATATACTTCATTATCACAATCCTGCACAGAATATCTGCTATATTCTTAAAATACCACAAAGTATCTGAATATTAATAAGAAATGCAGCTGATACATAACAGAAACTTTGAATCAGTAACCAAGCTTGCCCACATTTTAATATCCCACTACACAATTAGATTCTGAGTTTTGGAAAACATGACAAGGAATGATTCCAGCTTGATCCAAAATTCTCATGTCTTAATTTACTCCTCCCCAAAATTAGATGTTAAAAAAACCTTTAAAAAGTAAGTTATTTTTCATTACTTATACTTATCATTTTTGTTTACTGATGAATAAGATGTCAGAAATGCACAACACAGCAATAAAATAACCTGAAAGGAAATATTTATTAAAGGGGTAGGAACTAAACTCATTTAATGAAACTTGATTCTGTACTAGACACTAGTAATCTTTATGTCACTATTGATTTCATTCTCACAGTAAATCTGTGACCTAGGTAATTTCATAACAGTGGATAAACTCTTACTTTTATACTTTTATACAACTCTTACTTTTATTTTCCTGTAATGCAGCATTCCTAGCCCTAATCGTTAGCCAACAAAGTTTCTATACTTTCTACATTTTCTGTCATAAAAATAAGAGAAATAAAGGAGGAGAGAGGATGAATAGGCAAAGCACAGAGAATTTTTAGGGCAGTGAAAATACTCATATGATATCATAATCATGGACAGTTGTCATTATACATTTGTCCAAATCCATTGACTATACAACACCAAGAATGAGCCCTAATACTATATGGACTTTAGGTGGTTATGATGTGTCAGAGTCAGTTCATCAATTGTAATAAATGTACCACTGTGGTCGGGGACATTGATAATGGCTATCTATACCTTTGTGGGGACAGGATACATGGGAAATCTGTACCTCCTTAATTTTGCTATGAATTTTTAAATGTTCTAAAAAAATCCTAATTAAAAAAAATAAAGAGATAGAGTAGTATAAAGGAAAGAACACATAACTAGGGGTTATATAACTATTATGCTATGTCTGCCTCTTGCCCTTAGCTAGAGGGTGACTTTACGTGAGTCCTATACCTTGTCTAGGCCTATTTCCCCCTGTAAATTACAGCAGTTGGGCTAGATGATTTCTAAGGAAGCTATTCTATCTCTTAGATTTTTGTTTTGTCTATCTCATTATATATAGTTGTGTTTTGTGCTTATCATTTAGTTGCAGTCATCAAGTTATTACATTGCCTTGTGAAGTAATCTCCTCTTTCTGATTAAAAGAACTATCTGTGCCACTGGTGATATTTTAGGTGATGATACATTCTTAATAATGTATGCAAGAATTCGTATGTATTAGAAAGATGTGGTTAAACGTTGAAGCTCTAGAACTGTCTTCTAGAGCAGTCTTGACAAAATGCAGAATATCAGTGTGTTTTAATATGGCAGCAATTCAAATAAATAAATATATGGTAGAGTGTGTGTATATGTGTGTGTTATAAGGGTTTAGAATAACTCCAGAAATGTACACAAGATACCGGAAAGAGAGATTGCCTGTGGATAGCCATCAGGTTGATTAGATGCTTTCATTTTGTCCCAGTTGAATATATACCATATCCATGTATTAGCTGTTCAAATAATTAGTATATTTAATATGAAAAGAATTAAAATAAATACCAGTTATTATATCGTGTCTTAGTTTTCTATCACTGCTGGAACAAAGTACCACAAACTTAGAGGGTTAAACAATGCTAATTTATTACTTTATATTTCTCTAAGACAGAAGTTCAACACAGGTCTTATTAGGCTAAAAGTAGTTCTTTATGTAGACTCTGGAAAGGATCTTAGTCTTTTTTAGTTCTAGAAGCAGCCCCAATCCCTTGGTTCTGGTCCCCTTCCTCCATCTTCAAAGCCAGCAATAGCTTATGTAGTGTTTCTCACGTTGCACCACTCTGACTTACTCTTCTGCCTCCCTTTTCGACTTTCAAGAACTACTGTCATAAGGATAATCTCCCCATCTCAACCATAATCACATCTGCAAAGTCCCTCCTGCCATATAAAATAACATATTTACAGATCCTGAGGATTAGGAAGGACCAGTGTTCTATCTACCATAAGCTATAAGCAAAATATCTGAGGAAGGTATAATTCCCAAATCAGAATTGCTCTGGAAGAGAAGCAGGCTTAGGAACAGCCTCTTGTATATCCTGTGCTAATTGACCAACTGAAGTTATGGACCCCTGTGTTCATGCTAACATCACAGTTCTGCTCATTATGTTCACCTGTGTTTTTTCTAAACTAGCTTTTCACAGCTCCTCACCCTGAATACACACCTTCAGTGGAATAGGCCTGAATATTAACTACTTCAATAGTAAAATATTTTCTCCTTATTCTACTGTATGCAAAACATGGGCTTAGTACAATGATGATAAACAATAGGAAAGATGTGAGTGTGCATGTGGGGAGGAAGACTGCTTGAAGTGTCTTTTTTCTTTTTTCCAGCTTTTAGAATCACAATGATTCAAGGAAATCTGTATTACTGACCCCTACCATTTTTAAGACCTCCACTAAAATTAAAAACAAATGTCCGGGGAAGGCTAATATAGTTAACCTAGGGTTAAGTAGAACATAGTGTTTTGCTCATTGTTTGAGAACTGATTGTTCTGTGATTTAGTCTTTTATTAATGTAAACACTTAATTTTAGGTTAGCCTGGAAAAGGACTAAGAATTTCTAATGTTTCAGAAATTTAGTATATTTGCCTCTCTCTACCCGCGTAGGTCTATTTATAGGGTGTGAAGGCAGTAAGCTACATAGTAAAAACATGGTCTCTGGACTTGAAACCTGATCCCTACACACACTGTTGTGTAACCTTTGAAAATCCACTTAACCTTATAAAGCTTAGTTACTGCATTTTTAAAATGGAAGCAATATTTACCTCACATGGTGCTTCTTATATTAGTCTCTTAGAAAATTAGAAAATAACTATTTTTATTACTATGATCTTCAGTTTCCAAAGTGTTCATTCCTGTTTATTTTTGAAGAATTATAAAAACTAGAAATTCAGGAAAGATAAATGCTCTGATTTATTTTTCTTTTTCTATTCTGTTTCTAGTTTATTTTTGTAAGACTTGCTACAATAGGTTTCTGAGACTTCAAGGAATAATTTTGAAGCGATGCATCCAAAATTCAGTGTTTATCATTTTAACTACCAAGTCTGTTTTTCACGCTTGTGAAAGAAAGGAAAGCATTTGTATGGCTTATAAGATAGAGTCCCCTCTATATCTGTGAGCACCTGAAATTCATCATTGATATAAAACATTACTCAGTCCAACACAATTTCAGCCCTAGGACCAATGAGGTATTTTTCAGGCCAACAGGTTTCATTTCTTTCCGACTGGCTGATTTCTTCCTGACAATTGCTTCATTGAATTTTACATTAAATTCATTTCACAATGTATCTTCCTAATTCTTAGGTATCATAATGGTATTGTGGTTGTTTTTAAAGAACTCATATTTTATAGACACATACTCAAATAATTTACAGATGAAATTATGTGATGTTTGGGATTTGCTTCCCCTTATTCTGGGATGGGGAAAGAGGCATGGGAGGAGAACGGTGAAACAATACAGCCCCTGAATTAACCATTGATGAAGCTGGGTGATAAACGTGTAGAGGTGGAAAATTTGTCCCTTTTCCCCTTCTAAATTCTTTGGCTGGTCTAATAATTAAATTGACATAAAGATTAGCAAGAGAAAAACAGATTTGATTTTGTTTGTACTGGAGGCCCAAAGAAATATGACTCAAAGAATTGACCATTGTAAGAAAGGGGTTTGGACTTGGGGTAGTAAATTAGTGAAGAAGTAACAGGGCTTGTTTATGCAGCTTTCTCAGCCCTGATTTCCCTATCTGGGATAATGATGCCTTCTGTCCTCCTTGTGCAGAGAGGATACCTTTCACATGGGAGATTTATTTCCTGCTTTCAGGGAGACAAAGGAGGGTCAGAGTGTCTTTCTTGTACCATTTGTTTCTCAAGTAACTTTAATTCAAAATAATCAATATGCCAGAGTGGCATGCTTTGGGGTGATATATTCTGTTCCCCTTCACATGTAATTTTTATTCTTTACTTTTTTGTACATTTTTGAATTTTTACTTTTTTTTTTTTTTTTTTTTTGGCGGTATGTGGGCCTCTCACTGTTGTGGTCTCTCCAGTTGCGGAGCACAGGCTCCGGACGCGCAGGCTCAGCGGCCATGGCTCACGGGCCCAGCCGCTCCGTGGCATGTGGGATCCTCCCGGACCGGTGCACGAACCCGTGTCCCCTGCATTGGCAGGCGGACTCTCAACCACTGTGCCACCAGGGAAGCCCTACATTATTTTTAATCATCTTTTCTACCCACCCTCCTTTGTGGGTCCCTGTCTCCTAGCCCTCTCACTTATCTGATCAGCAGGCATCCCCTCATATCATTCCTTCTGATTCCCCGTGCCTGCCATACTCTTTCACTAGACTACTAATTGCTGTTCCCTCAGTCTCATCTTTCTCTCATCTTCCCTCACTTCACTTACCTCAGTTCAATGCTATTGTTGTACTCTTTTCTGTCACCTCTATCAAGGTACATATCATACTTCACTGCAATTTCTTAACCCTGCATCTAAGCTGAAGTCTCTCTTTGGAGCATTGTATTATCTTGTTCATATGGTATTGTTAATACTGGTCACAGAGTGGGAGTGGGTACTGAAGAAATATTTGCTGGAAGAACTACACACACACACACACACACACACACAACACAACACAACACAACACAAGAAAGTTACCTTTGCTCCAAATTACTCGATTTGTTTCCTTTGTGGCAAGAAATATCCACTGGAGAGAAGCCAGTCAGTGACCTTTGCACCTCCATCAATGACTTTATATCCTCAATAAGAAGTCAAGCATGTAGTTGTTTCTCTGCTACTTCATATTTTACTAAACTCACTGAAAATAAGTGTGAGTAATAAGATGAAGGGGGAAAAGGAAACCAGAGTGAAAAGATAGGTGTTAAATTGACAACTTTACAACTCCTTTCTTTGATGATTACTTTTGATTGGTGTTTATATCTGCACCTGAAAGCTGACTTTTTGGATGCCAGATGATTATAGTCAGACTGGGATTTAAAGACAAAAAAAGCAAGCTGTTGTAATGTTAGGCACATGCAGTTTTCCATCAGCACAACCAACACATTGACCTCTGGTATTTTTTTTTGTAGCTGAAATTATTTTCAACAAAAAATTAAACTTTTTTTGAGGAGTCTCAAAGTATTTGAAAAACTTAGAAAAATCTACTTTACTTTCAGAATATTTGAAAAACTTAGAAAAATCCCATATGCCGTTCTTCAATGTAGTTTAGTATAGGTTTCCACATTCCACGTGGAGTCATTATTATAATAGGGCAGAGAAATGCAGCAATGTAACCTGCTATCATTCTAAAGCTTGTAAAAGGAAAATGGCAATATCATTAAAAACCCCATGTTCAAAAATGTGAGATCTATTTTATTGTTTTTAAGGAGGGGGAAATGTCATATCTCTAGAGGAAATAATTAAAATCAGAAGTTGAAAATTTAAAGGAAACGAACAAAAAGAAGGCATGAAATCTGCCTGGAGAGCCATAAACTATTAAACTTGTTTACAGCACTATATAGAAAATGAGGAAAATTTGAGTTGAAAGATAGTATAACTGGAGAAACCAATGGGGACTTTATGGTAGTAAAATGTGTTTTTACTTTAGGAATAAAGTTGTGTTCATTTTCCCAATTCCATATCACCGTATTTTATTTATGTCTTCTTTTGCTCATTGGTCATTGGTGTCATTATTAATATGTCTATGAATATGTGTAAAATTTGAAATAAATGTTAGGCAAAAGCATCTGCTACCAGCACATTTTGTTCTTTCATTCTTAATTAATAGAATTAGATTTGGACTCTTATCTATACTTTTATCTTTTTACAATTTCCTATAAAAGTCAGATAATATCTCTTGCCTTTTCTTGAACTCTTCAAAATCTATTCATAGAAACTAAATTAGGCCTTCCCAATCACTCTATTTAAAATTGCAACCTGCCCCTCCTACTTCAGATCCCCTTTAGCCTGTTCTAATTTGTTTCCATTGCCCTCAGCATCTCACACATATAATATTTACTGTGTTAAACGCTTACTATCTGTCTTCCCCTACATAAGAGGGTGGATTATCATTTATTTTGTTGTATGATATATGCCACCCGCCTAAGAAGGCACCTGTCACATATGAGGCACTCAGTTAATATTGTTTGGTGAATGAATGAATGAAAGAATGAATTTAGCATAATAATAATAATATAGCTAAAAATTCTAAGTACTTTGCTACATACCATGCACTGTTCTAATTACTACATATGTATACATTTATCTAATTTTCAAAACACCTCTATGAAGTCAGTGCTATTGTAATCCCCATTATACAAATGAGGAAATCGAGGCACATAGAAGTTAAACAGCTTGATAGTTGCTGGCTAATAACTTATATGGTTAATAATTCTATGGCTAAAATGTGGCAGAGTCCAAATACCAACACTGGCCGTTCTGTTTCCTGGGCATGATCTTACCTGTTAGGCTAAGTTGCCTTTAGTTTATAGGCAGAGCCAAATCGAAAAAAATATACATATTTTTATAAATAAATAGTTTTCCACCCTTTTAATGTCTCAACAACCTGAAAGCTCATGGCCCACACAACTTGAAAATAATTGCTTGCTAAGTAAGGCTTCAGAAGTAAGAGACGGTTGAGGGCAGTTTTCTGCAGGCTAGCTGCATTCCCTTTCTTACTGTCCTCTGACATCACTCTTGACAACCACCACCTTGATTTGACATTTGAAAGTCACCAATTTATCAAGATGTCAGCTTCCTTATTCTAAAAATGTAGGTTTGGGATTATAAGATATCAAATGTCTTTCTCCCTCCAAACTCTATGGTTCTAAAAATGTATTGCCGTGCTCTGATGTGCAAGTAAAGTATTGACAGTAGAAAGAGGACAAAAAAAAAATCCTTTTCCTGTACTTAGTGCTGGTCAAGTCTTTTCTATATTTGAACTTTAGTAGAAATTGCAGAGAATTCCTCAAAGAAATAGAAATTAAATGAAAGTTGAAAAAGAGATTGAAAATAGAAAACTAATGGCTTTTCCAAAATCTATAATGGCCTTTTGTGTTCTACTAACCAGCACCCTTAAATCTTCTACATCTTTGGCATACCTAACACTGGATAGATAGTTCACACATTTTCATTTCAGAATGTGAGCAGCTCTTTCTTTGTTTTCGTGTTTTTGGCCAGATCATTTTTTTCCTTCTACTCTTGCAATGTGGTTGAACTGTACAACTTCTGACCCAAACCCTATGCTTTACTTTTCTGTGTTCATTTGGGGAGATTATTCCCTTCCCAGATTTCACAATTGTCTTAATATTAATTATTTCAGGTCTCATCAATCCTGATTAACTAGACTATCACCTTAAAATGAACAAACAAGCAAAAAACCCTGAAAAACATCTCTGTGTTAGTGGAACCCTCATACATTCCTAATGAAAAGTAAAATGGTATAGCTTTGGAAATCAGACTGACATTTCCACAAAAGTTTATACATGGAGTTTACTATACGACCCAACAATTCCACTTCTAGGTATGTGTATTCAAGAAAAATGCAACATATGTCCACACAAAAACTTTCAAATGAAGGTTCATAGCAGAATTATTCATAATAGTCAAAAAGTGGAAATTATCCCCAAAGTCCATCAGCTGATTAATGGATACAATAAATATGGTATGTTTTTACAATGGAATATTATTTGGCAGCATAAAGGAATTAAGTACTGATTCATGCTACCATATGGAGCCTTGAAAAATTAAATTGAATGAAGGAAACTGATCACAGAAGACTATATATTTGTATGATTCCAATTACGTGAAATGTCCAGAACAGGTAAATCTATAGAGGTGGAAAGGGGATGAGTGGTTGCCCAGGACTAGGGTGGGTTGGGAGGAAATGGGGAGTGACTGCTGAGAGGCTTCAAATTTCTTTTTATGGTGATGAAAGTAGTCTCAATTGATTGTGGTAGTGGTTGCACAAATCTATAAATGTACTAAAAACATTGAATTGTATATTTGAAATGGGTGAATTGTATGATATATAAATTATATAAGTATATATTTCATATAAATGTACACATATATACAAGTATGTATGTACATACATGTATATATAAATGCATATATATGACATCTTCATGCAAATGTATCATTTACCTACACTAAAAATTGAATAAAATCTAATTCATAAGCTACCCACCCATTACCCTGTTGCCATTATTCTTCTAGACTCCTAAGCCATGAACCAAGAAGCATTTTTTCCTCCCACTTTTTAATTCTTTGTAATTCTTTTATGAAATCTGTCATTAAGCAATGCTTATTCCTTTGGTAATTACTTTGTAGGGACTTAAAGATAAAATGACATGTGAATAGCAACACCAGGAAACTCTGTCACCTAAAATTCATGTCCTATAAATTCAATCTTTAAAATTTAAATTCTGCAGCACAAAATAATTAAATACAAGGGTATATAGATGAATCTTAACCTGGGAATACACTTCTTACAAGAAACAAAGATCACAGGGCATCACCAAAATATTATTATCAGTGTGTCTAGCTCTAAGGAGCTAGTAAGGTAGACTCAATAACGAATAATTACAACAATAAAGGTCAAAAAAGTTAAATGAAAGTCATCAAGAAAATTTAGAGATTTTATTCAAAATGGGGAAAATAGAATACTTACACAATGAAATATTCTTATAACCAAAATATAGAAAACTTCAAAAATAATTTATTCCTATTTATTAAAAAGCAATTCAAACAAAAAGCAGTCCATTTAAAATACATGAAGACACACTATTTAAAATATTTATTCTCCAAATTGGTTTATAGAATTAATGTAATTCTAATAAAATCTCAATATGATTTTTTACTTTAAAATTTAGAAAAAATGCAATAAAATTCAGAAAGAAAAATAAGCAGATATGTATCTTTTTTAATTTGGAAAAGTAAGGACAAAAATAAAAGGAGCACATCACATATTTCGATATACAAAGCTGTGGTTATGAGGACCAGGTGAGACTAGTATAAGACAGTCAAATATGGTGGAAAATGTGTCATATTTTTAAAACATGTGTTTGTCATGCTTTTTACCTCCCTATGCTCTTTTTGAGCTGATTGCATTTTTTTGCTGAATATTATTCACCATAAAGTCCAAGAGAAATTTTTATGAACCTTATTTATGGTTTTAACTGGAGTTTATTATTATTACTATTATTTTGCATTAATTCTTAATATTCTCTCTTAATATTTAATTTTTGTCATTTTAATTACAATGAGTCTTGGCATGATCCTCTTTCAGTTGATCCTGTCTGGGAGTCTCTGTGCTTCCTGTACATGGATGTCTGTTTCATTTCTCAGATTAGGGAAGTTTTCAGCTACCATTTCTTCAAATATTTTCTCTGTCCTTTTCTCTCTCTCTTCTCCTTCTGAGACTCCTGTGATGAGAATGTTAGTACACTTGAAGTTGTCTCAGAGACCTCTTAAAATGACTTCATTTCTTTCTATTTTTTCAGTTCAGCTTTGGTGATTTCCATTACTATAACTTACAGCTCACTGACTGTTCTTCTGTATCATCTAATCTGTTGATTCCTAACAGTGTATTTTTTATTTAAGTTATTGTATTCTTCAGGTGTGTTTAGTTCTTTCTATCTTCTGCTTGTTCAACTTCTCACTGTGTTCATCCATTCTTCTCTTGAGTTCTTTGATCATCTTTATGGTCATTACCTTAAAATAAACACTTTATCAGGTAGATTGCCTATCTCTACTTCACTTAGTTCTTCTTCTGAGGTTTTATCTTACTCCTTCCATTGCAACATGTTCCTCTGTTGCCTCATTTTGCCTAATTTTCTGTTTTTATTTCTATGTATCTTGTAGGTTGGTTACATTTCCCAACATTGTAGGAGGCAATGAAGAAATATTCCTTTTTTTAGTAATTCTTTATGAGGGGGGTGGGACATTGAGAGACAATGAATTTTTTTTCAAACTATGCACAGCATCTCCCCATGTTTCCATATGCCCTTCCTGATGATGATAGATTACTACCCTGAGAATTTTTGCCTTAGATTTCTTATCTATTAGTTATCCTTTGTTAGAAGTATTGCCTACTAGAATGTGTTTTTTTTACCTTTTATGTGTTTTTGTGGAGATAAATGTGTGAATACCACTGATCTAAAGTGTGGCAGGAATCTTTTTAAGAATTTGATTAATTTAATCAATCAACAACAACCTCCATAATTTCTAGTTTTTATTCTGTAGATCAGAAATTTCATTTACCAGATTGGAATCCATTACTGCATTTCTCATTTTTCTCTAAGGCTTAGAGTCCCAGTCAATGCCTACCACTGTGACTTTCCCTGCCATACTGCATCCTGCAGTTTGCTAGATTTCTCCTTGGAGAGAGAATGGAAATTGTGGCAACCAGGTTCAGAATTTGACCATCAATAATTCCCATTCCATTCCACTGGCTCTTTGATATCCCCATTTTCCCTTAGGGATATACACACTGTGAACTTGTACTGCCTAAAGTACCTGTGTTGAGTACTGTTGAGTTTACATGCTTATCCCAAGAACAAAGGCAAATGTGGCATTTAAAGGGACTGTTTACTTCATTATAAATGTAGAGGTAACAGTCCCAAAAGCAGTTACTTGTCAGAGTTTAATCACTAAAATCTATACGCATTATTTTCAGGTTTAATATACCTTCTTTGAGAAAAATATTATGATATAGATGAAAACACTTGAAATTTGAAGTCAAAATATGACTGGCCTTGCTGTTTACTATCTGCATGTTAGTTACTTAATCTCCTTTGCTTGTATCTTTGATTTAAAAATGTGTGTGTACTAATGTATTACCTACCTTTAAATCCTTATAGTGATATTGGTTGCATAAAAGGAGATGATGTATGTATGACTGTGTAGTGGTTATTATTATATGTAGTAAAAGCCATGTTCCTTGGTTTGACATGAAATCAATACTATTTTATATGCTGATGTTATTTTGAACCAATATAAAGTGAAAGATTCTTATTTTCATTTACATGATCAATAAAATTTCAAACCAATTCATTTGTAATGACACAAGACCTTAAAAATAAAAATGTTTTTGGAACCAAGTATGCAACAGAGGTAAACATCAGGTGTTTTTATAATTAAGATAATCTGAAGTTTTTAATAAGCTATATTACACATGGACTGCTAGCAGTGCACAATCGCTGTCACTTCTTTTATAATAGTGCTTTTAGTATTCCACTGAAACATGACCAGTGAAAGCATAATATTCTTAGTTACCATTATGAGGAGCTCTGTGTATTACAGCCTCTCCACTGTGTCTGCTGTTAGCTAGAAAAATGCTGGGAGCAATAGCAGCTACTATCAACAGGGAGCCATATTAATTATTTGAAATGTGCCTCATAAGAGAAATCAGCAGAGTTTATTACAAGTCGAATATTACTTGAAACAGGAAGGTTACTCTAATTGTTATCATAATCTATGTATCATTAACTTTCCTTGTTTAGGAAAAGAGATTAACAACCCTGTAGATTGCTATAGTAAATGTATAAAATACAACTGCATATTCCCATTATAGAAAGAAAGCTGTGGGTTCTGTACTTTTACCCAAACCTTCTTTATATAAAGTAGCTTTAGAAATTGAACTCTGTAATTATGCTTTCTTGCCTTAAAATCCTAATTGCTTACTGGATTATCAGTATACAAGCTATAGCTACTTTGAGCATTAGAAAACTCTTTTGTTTTTAAGCTAGCAATTTTTTTCAGTCAGCGTCTAGTCCTTCAAATCAACTTTAACTCATGAGACAGAAAATGTATTACAGATATGCATGTGAACTAGCAGCATGCTTTACAAGAAACAGAATGAATCCATCTACCTGCTTTTTTATATTGTGGTTAGTTATTATTTTTTCATCAAGTACAATAAGCAAATAGGAGTAGTTTTCTACTCAAATAATAAGTAAAAAGTTTAAAAGTAATCATAAAAATAAGGTATAAATTAATTAGGATTGTAAAGTTATCTAAGTAAGTGCTATTCAAAGTGTTATCTGACATAGATGCCAGTCTGCAGACCATTTATTACTGATCTGCAGTGAAATAAATGCAAAAAATAAGAGTAAATGTTTAGAAACACTTAAAGCAAATTGATAGAGTACTTAGTGTCTGTTTAACAATGAAAAATGGGGACTTGTATTTTATGTCTTTAGTTTTTGCATTTCATTTTTCTTGTCAGTCATTTTTATTGTGTTTTTAAAAGTGTCACTCAACAATAAACTTGTGATTTAACAACAACAACAAAGTAGATGGCTTAAGAAGGACTGATTTAATTGCTTGATGTTTGGATGACACATAATGATTCTATGTTTGGATAGATCTATCTGCACTCTATAATGGTTAGTAATTCAGTGTGAAGAGAGATGTATGACATCATAAAACCAAAAAACATGTAAGAAGACATAATTATAATATCTTAACATTTATTTTTGGGTCCACAGGACAGGCACATCATGGACAGGTACCGTACATCTCTCCACCAATTCACCTTGACTCTGAGCTAGAAAGACCCCCTGTTAGAGGTGAGTTGTATTCTTTTTTTTTAGTTTAAAGAAAAAGAAATTT
Source organism: Aethalodelphis obliquidens (assembly GCF_003676395.1). NCBI lineage: Eukaryota > Metazoa > Chordata > Mammalia > Artiodactyla > Delphinidae > Aethalodelphis > Aethalodelphis obliquidens. The sequence continues at coordinate 4,404,875 of NW_020838011.1, forward strand.
ATTCATTCTTTGTTGAAGACAATTAATTAAATTAAAGATAACTGTAAATATGTATCTTACAATGCAGTGCCTATTTAAAAAACAGGAGGAAAACGGTGTGTAAGGAACGTAATAACAGAAAGAGTAAGTCTTATTTATAATAAGATGTGAATATTGTTTTGAGAAATGTTTGTAAACCAAATAAGAAATGAGGATCCATAGTGGAAGACTAGTTGAAAACAAACCTAGATTTAGAGATTACCAGATAACCGATACTTTTGTTTATTGGAAATTTCTTCTTCTACTATCCTTTTTTATTTTAAAATAAGTTAAGATGTCTTAATCTAAGTCATATTGACATTTATTTCCTTGCAAAGTGGTATCTTATATTTTATTATTCCTTTTAAAAGTCATTTTATTATTAATATGATAATTTAGTTTTAAAGTATATAAATTAAAATTATGTATTTAAATTGATGCCATCTGTTTAAAGATTTTTAAAAATAACTAGTCATACAAAATAGAAGTTAAAAGTAACATTTATCTCATAATCTAAATACAGAATTTATCTTTCTACTTTTAAAAATTAATGATTTTTAAATGTTTTATAATGTTCAAACTAATGTAATAATAGACAAACTTTTAATTTTATAAATACCAAATATCCTAAGGTTAATTTTTCAGTTTAAAGTAATATGGTATATTTTCTTTTTTTTTTCCAAAGGGGAACATAGCTTTATTTTTATTTTATTAACATCTTTATTGGAGTATAATTGCTTTACAATGGTGTGTTAGTTTCTGCTGTATAACAAAGTGAATCAGCTATACATATACACATATCTCCATATCTCCTCCCTTCCACCCCTCCCTCCCACTCTCCTCACTTTGTCCCAGTGGCATGGTATATTTTCTTATACTTTCAATAGTATACAACAAAAGTCATTAGATCTGACTTTTATGAACATGTTTTCTATACATGCTATTTCTTCTGCCAGGAGTCTCTTACCTTTTCTTTTCTACCTAGTAAGTTTCTACCAGTGTTGCAATGCTCTGCTTTACCTTCAGTTCCTCTTTTAAGTCTTCCCATGTACTAGGCAGGAGCTAAGTACATGCCTCTGTCCTCCAAATATCCCCTGTGCTTGCCTCAGTTATTATTCCTAAAACACTGCATTTTATTTTTCAGCTTGAATGTCCCTTTTTCCTTCTGTAAGATCCTTGAGGGCAAAGAGTGTCATAATTATTATTTCTCCTCCAGCCACTGGTCTGTGCTTGGCGCACAATAGGAACTCCTAAAATGATTTCTAAGTGACTGAAAGTGAAGGTGACAACCTAAATTGTGAAGGATGTATCCTCATTTTTCAAGAAGAAAACTGAGCAGGGACAGTAAGAGAACCTTACAAAGAAGAAGCAGAATGAACCAAAATATGTTATATGTGAAAGTTGTGATTTTTTTTTTTTCTTTCGGTACACGGGCCTCTGACTGTTGTGGCCTCTCCCGTTGCGGGGCACAGGCTCCAGACCGCAGGCTTAGCGGCCATGGCTCACGGGCCCAGCCGCTGCGCGGCATGTGGGATCTTCCCGGACCAGGGCACGAACCCGTGTCCCCCGCATCGGCAGGCGGACTCTCAACCGCTGCGCCACCAGGGAAGCCTGAAAGTTGTGATATTTTTAAGGAAATGTGCTTGAGTGCACAGTAAAATGGGAGCAGTTTTAGAGGAAGAGACTGGGAAGATGTAATGAGGGAGATTGTGAAGGATTCTGTGTCTCATGCCAAGGAGTTTGTACTTTATCCTGGAAAAAAATCATCAAATATTTTTAATTTTTTAAAAAATTTTCCTAAGTTAGTGGGGTGTCATATCATAACAGAGTCAGTTCTTTTTTTTTTTTTTTGCGGTACGCGGGCCTCTCACTGTTGTGGCCTCTCCCGTTGCGGAGCACAGGCTCCGGATGCGCAGGCTCGGCGGCCATGGCTCACGGACCCAGCCGCTCCGCGGCATGTGGGATCTTACAGGACTGGGGCACGAACCCGTGTCCCCTGCATCGGCAGGCGGACTCTCAACCACTGCGCCACCAGGGAAGCCCCAGAATCAGTTCTTGATATGGGAAAAGTGTCTCTGAAATCAGTGTAGATGATGAAAGATTGACAGAGGGAAGCCATTTCAGTAATCCAGATAAAAGATGATTGGGAAATTAGTTAGGAGTGTGTTGGTGGCAATGGTAGGGTCCGAGAAGTGTTTTGAAGAGACATGGCATTGGCTGAACTGATACAGGGAAAAGAGCAGAAATGCCTCTAAGGTTTCTATATTGATTAACTACTTGGATGCTTATGACATAATTTCTCATCATGAGGAAGAGATGAATTTTAAATGGATGCCTTGTTTTAGACATGTTAATTCTTAGTAGATTGTTGTTCCCACCAAAGATGGAGACCTATTTATGCAAGTTGGTGACTTTAATATAATTCAATTTTTCAGACATGATCCCAGTATGATTTGGGAAGAATACTATAAAGTCATGGGTGTGACAGTGTAATAATCGACTCCAAAAGTTAGTGGCTTAAAACAGGAAACATTTTTATAGTTCACAGAGTTGGTTGAATCGCATATGTGCTGACTTGACTGATGCTGGATGTTTAGTAGTTAGCAGGCTGGTTGGATTTTCAGGGGAGGAAATTCATTCACATGTTTGGTAGTCACCTTGATGTCATCTGCAGTGATGGCCATATGGCTCTCATCTTCCAGCAGGCTAGCCCCAGCTCATTCCCATTGTGACAGGATTCCCTGCAATGAGTAGGAAAGTCCTAAAGTTCAGGTATTGTTTAAGAGTCTACTTGTGTCATGTTTGTTATGTCCCATTGGCCAAAGCCAGTCACATAGCCAACCCTAGACTTAAGAAATGGACTCCATCTCTTGATGGAGGAACCACAATCCAAAGGACCATGGATACAGGAAGGAGAGGAATTTGGGCCATTTCAACCTACTGTAGCTAGGCACATAAAGAGTAAAATAAATTTAGAATGAAGCAAGACAAAAATTGAGTGATAAAATGAAGGGATTTATAGCCAATAAACTTAAACTTGGGAGTTCTAGACCTTTCTTATATTTAATTTCCTCAACTACCACACAGAAGTTCAGAAATAAGAAATCCTCACAGTGTCTTTGTGAGGATTAAGGATGATACAGAATAGAGTCTGGCATCTGGTAAGCCCTAGATAATATGTGGCTATTACTATTGATGCGAACTTTGGGGTTTGCTGTTGTGACATACGGGAAGAGTCTGGACCTTGGAGCCAGGCAGACCTGCAGGATCTTAGGCAGCTTCTGTCTATCAACTGTAAAACAAGTTTTTAAGGATGATTAAGTGAAACAGTTAGTGTCAAGTTCCTGGCAAATAACCTGACATAAACTAGACCCCGAAGAGTTAGTAGGCAAGTAGGCATTATTAAGAGCTTCACTTTAAAGCAGCATCATCTTAGTAAAAGTAGTGATGGTATTGACCTGGTGAAGAATGATCTACTAGAATCCAGCAGTGATCTCTGCTTTATATCTATCTCAAATTGTGCTCTCTACCTTAGAAGAATTGTCTTGATAACTTCTAGTTCTCACATAGTTCCTCTACATGCATTGACCCAGAGACCCTCCTAAACTACTGTGATTAATGCAATTGCAGTTATAGTCATTAGCTCATGTGCCATAGTCCCGTAACTTTCAAAAAAAAAGAACATTTAATTGAATAAATAAAGAGGTTTGTATAAATCACCAAAATAACATTGCAAAAGATCTTGTGCTTTTTTTCTTAAAACTATCTAATATTTTATTTAAAAACAAATATTGGAAATGGTAAGAGTTGGCAATATCATTGTTTTGGAACCACGAAGTATTTCCTTTCAACTTTCAACTCTCACCCCTCATCTGCATTACTGTTTCTAATTATAGTGTACATTTTTGATATTTAAATTACACAAATGACCTGTACATTATCTATATCTATGTACAGAGAGGGAGTCTCTCATGTATATTATAGGTTTTGATTTGAATTTATACAATAAGATAAATTAGGTTCTTTAAATACTTTGAAATACTGTCTCTAATAATTTTTGTGTGATTATATAGCAATATCCTTTGAACTACCTGAAAAACCACATTAGATATCTATTTTTTCTATTTTTCTACTATAATTTTATACATATTGAGAAAATGAGAGCTATGTCTTGATAGTCCCCTTCCCCCACTGACTACAGTTCTCTGTATTCTCTTTCTTTCCCTCCCTGTACCAATTTCCACTAGTGTACATGCATGTTCATGTTTTAGAAATTATTGCTTTATATATTAATTCCCTGTGTATTTTACAGACTTGACTATATTTTCATAGGAAAATCATACTTAAGCTTTTTGATATCCATCAAGAGAGCAATACAAAACAATGTTTAAAATGTATTAATATAGCTATCAATATTAGAACAGGGAATTTTTCAGTAGAAAGTATGAATTTTCTAACATACAATTACATATCAGATTGCTTCAAATACTTTGCCATTTTATTCTGTTCTTATCTCAAATATTTTGGATTACTTGGTACCTTTTTTTTTTAACAGTGATTGTGCTTTGAATATTTGAAATAGTGAACTAATTATTGGTAACTTTGGAATTGTTTTTTAACCTCTATTTTAAAAAATAATTATATAATTATTTTTCAAAAAGTATATGTGACATTTTCATTTCTTTTTCATCCCCTTAAGTTCTATATGTAGCTTAGGAATCATTTTGGTTTTGATCCACATGTCACCATACTACCTCCTTTCTATTCTCTTGATTTCTTTCACTTTTGCACTCACTTTTTAGGGAAAAAATATTTTGTGAAATTGATGCACTTGTTTGTCAAAATGTATTTCTTTTTTGGTATTGTGTATTTTAATTGTGACCAACATGCTCTTAGTAACCATATGGAAAATGTAGTAACAAGTTACCAAATAACCTTGAAAAAAATGTTGAAACTATATTTCAAAATAGCTGAAGTATTTAATAAATTCAGTGGCACCTACGCCCGATGAGTAAATTTGAGAGATTCTATTGTTTAATGTGATCATACATGGCATTTGGTCACATAATTTATGACTGTGATAACTTTATATGCATTCTTCAACTTATAGATTTTATTACTGAATAGGAGTGTAAATTCCAATAGTTTACTAGTGCATTAATGTCACAATACATTACAAGGTAATTAACCAGAGCTGCCACTATAAATAGAAAAAATAGTCACAACCCTCACTATAAACTACTTAATAAAAATAAGATCCTGAGTCAGCATTCACCATTATAGTAATTTTTCTTCCCATACATCTCATTAATCAGGACTTTAAAAAGAAAATAGTTTCATCTAGAAGCACTATTATTTTTAAACCTTTCATTATTAAAACAAGTTTGTTACAATTTTGTACTTAATTTAATGGGATTATTATATATTTCTTTACACAAATAAGTTCTCTTTGCTTTTCAGACATATTTCCCAATTTTGTGTGTTATAACTGAAATGAAAGTCTACTTTGTTATTTTTGTAGCAGATTTGTAAATCATCACAATGGAATTCTTAGCAGGGCTCATTAGAAGTTGCAGTTCTGAAGGACATGTGTCCTCACCAAGGATCCTCTGTCCCTAACCTTTAGTTTGCTTTCTAACTACTCACAAAATACCCTACCCCAAAATCATGTCTGTATTACAAACAGAAGCACTCAATGAAGGTGTTTGGGTGGGAATTTATTTTGGAAGCTGAATTAGAATCCTAAGCAGAGGTGAATTTTGAGACTCAAATATACCAATTGAGGCACACTCTTCAGTTGAAACTCTGTTGTTTTATTTTTGGTTTGCTTTTCTTTCATTGTTTTTCTATACAGTTTGTTGACAGCCTTAGCAGTTAATGATAGAACCCTACCTATGAATTCTTCACAACATCACTAGCAATTCAATTTAGGTAAGTTCCTGTCAATAACCAAGAAAAGACATTAACTTCTGAAAAATGTCCTCCATTTTATTACTAAGGATGATACTTTGAATATTTTGCTACATAAAAGTTTGCCAGTTACCAGATACATTCCGCCTTCTAATATGGTAAACCACTAGTAATAAAGCTGGTGAAAACAGTACTGTATTTATTCTGTATAGTAATGTGTATAGTCTTCCTTTAGGTAGCATCTTATGTTTGATCAGAAGTCTAATACTAAATGCTAATTTATACAGTTGCTAATTGTTGACAGTTACAATTTATACTCTGAAAAAAATCTAAAATATTTGGGCACATTTGGAAAACTGTGTATTTTTTTAAACTTTTTTTCTATAATAAAATGAGTAATATAAACATGGTTCCATTGGCAGATAATCAATGAACTAGAATAATGCCAGGCATTAAGTTTCATGTGCAAACATAAATTACATTCAGCACATCCACACACTGACAATGTTTTTTTAAGTTCAGAATAAACAGATGGTCCTGCCTGGTGCATATATATTAAAAATAGGCTATAGCCAAAGATTCAGCATCACAAACTTGAGACGTTAACAAACGATATTATTTAGTGAAATATAAAAGCATTTGATGTTGATTAAAATAAAATAGGAACAAGACATCTGGCGTTCTTATTGAGGAGTCTCCAGGCTTGTGCTTTAAAGTGCTGTGATGGTGTTTTTCTGACTTACCTGGTTAGCAGATATTATATGGTAGAACATAATTTCCTAGCTTTATTCACCCTTAACCCAAGGGAGTAAAAATTAAACTTGCATATAACAGAGTACTTTGACCATGTTAAGTAAACACCCTTTTCCTACACTTGCAAATGCCAAGCATTTTTTTGCTGTGTTTAAGTACACTGTGAACACCTACAAGATAGAGGCAGAGAGTATAGCTTGTTATTATTAATGGTAAACACCACTCTCATTCATTAAGTATGCATCTTGTGTCAGACGCAGGAAAAAATATTTTATACATACTGCCTCTCTTAGTCTTACAAGGATCCTATCACTTTTTTCATTCAGACTTCTTGGTCATCATCATTCTATTTCTAGTATCAAGCATAGTACTATCATACTATGAAGTAATACTTGAATTTGGGTTGAATTTAATTGAAGTTAAATTCTAAACTTGATGGTAAAATGTACTTTTTATTCAATATTGTTAGGAATAAGTAGGAGGGTTTTGTAAATTGTAACATACTTTCCAAATATAAGTTATTGTTGAAAAGCCAACATTTATCATTTGAAATAATTTAGCACACTCCTGCAGGCCCCTTGTGGAAAATAATTCGTGTGTTGAGAATAATTATTCCAGAGAGTAGTGTGATCTAGTAGTTTATCACGTTAGGTTCCTAGTCAACTTGTCTTGGCATTCTCTCAGTGAGCCTGAATGAGAAGAAGGGAGCTTGTTTGAATTCTCTTTCCCATTGGCTGATGGAATGATAGTCCTAGTATTCGAAGGGTATTCAGTAGAAACTTGATACTGTTGTGATCTGAACATTCTCCTTCAGGTTCACTGTGCCTACTACTGGCAAATCCAGTGATAATGATCCTTGACTTGAATATGAGGATTCCTCCATTGGAGCTGTTGTTCAAGGCAAGGGAAAGTCTCCGGGATTAAGATATCTCTAAGAAGCTATGACCAGGGTTCAGTTCTCTGAACTTCACAACTCCCCACATCTCCCAACCACTCCCGGCTTTCTGTGCCCCCTCCTAAGGTTGCTCAATGGCCCAGCTCTCCTAAGACTGCTACCACAGGTTCCAGTACTTACTTCTTTTTGTCTTATTTTGATTTGTCTCATTCAGATCAATGAGAGTAGAGCTGCTTTATCTTGTTGAGGGAGAAAAATATTTAGTATTTTCTGAATGTCACAACTTTATGGTGAGGTATTGCTAGTCATTAATAATAACAATAATAATAATAAGAGCTAACATTGATTATGCAAATTAACCTTAAGTCCTATGTTCAAACTAAAAATTATCCATATGATCCCCTCTCTCCCAATTCCCAAAGAGAGCCAAACTTACTATTCTTCAGAATATTACAATAGATACCACCTTTTTGAGTTGACATGGTATGAACACTTAATATTTATACTTAACATTTGTGCCAAGCTCTATTCTAAGCACTTGACATGGATTATTATTTCACTGATTTCCCGAATACCATGAATCAGGTAGTATTATTATTGCAACTTTGTGAATGAAAAAACTGAGACATAGAGAGTTTTCTTTAACTTCATAAAAGTCAGACAAGTATTAAGTGTTGGAGCCAGGATTCAAACCTAGGCATCTGTAAAATCTGGTATGGAAGTTTTTCATTTATACAAGAGGAACCGTGACTTAATTTCTAAAACTACATACTATAGCAAGTATTTAGTAATGAAACATATTGTCAGCAAGCAATGAGAGATCTGACCATCCATAGTAGAGTATTTTTTTAAAAATTCTCACCATTTCCATTATTCATCTCTAGAACACAATATAAGTAGTTTGAACACTTATGTACTATTTACTACCCAATGACAAATAAATTTTTTGTGTCTGTTGTCTTTTTCTATAAAATAGAATATCTTTGTTCTACTGCCACTCTGTTACTTTTTACTCTTTTCATAAAATGTCTCACTGTTTCCCTCAAAAGAGGTATCTAATACTGTGTTTTTCAGTATTCTCTCCCCAAAATGGTTATTTATGTAATCACCAGAAAATAATTTTTTACCTGTATACTCAAAATAATTGATTGAATACCAGGAGCAGACAGCAGGCTGATAGTTATATTAAGTGCCACCACTAGAGCCTGGGATGGGATGAAGAAGGAGTTGGCTTGACCTCCAAATATAGCAGTCACCTGCATCCCTACCTGCTGAATACACACAGCTATAAGGTTCCAATTATTTGCTGTACCCACACAACACATGCATACACACACACACACACACACACACAAACACACACACACACACACTACTCAGGAGTATCTTCTTTAATATAACAATTCTTACTTGACAATAGGTTTAGAAGATAGGTATGATAAAGATAAAATGTATGGTAAATTCTTAAAATGTAAAATATCTTTTACTTTTAGAGTCAGTTGCCTGAGATTAGATAAGATCTCTTTTCTCCAGATTCATCTTTTATACCTGGATGGTAGGGGTTGAGACTATTACAGATACAACCAATGTATCTATCATGAGAAATGAAGAGGGTGAGGATCTTGTTTTCTTAGTTCTAAAAGGCATATTTTTCAGTATGGGAAACATTACTTTGAGTATTATTCATCACATAACACCCCAAAGCATTGCCTTCACAGTAAGAGACATTTGGCTCCCCCAATGCTAAGAAACACTTTTCTCTTTGTTAGTTATAGCTCTGGGTCCAGCAATTATTTCCAGTTCTTAACAATTCAGCAAAAAACAATTTCCCTAACTGGAGCAGATAGTCCTGTTAAGTTTAGTATCAGAGTCTGCTGGGTGGAAAAACATGGAAGTATGTAGCTTCAACTCTAATCCTCAGATTTCATCCTGATAATCTTAATTTGCTAAGTATTAAGTGTTGGACAAACCCAATAGCCACAGCAACAATCTCTGTCCCAAGATTTTTTAAGTATCAGATACAAAATATGGTACTATATGTGAAAGTGCTTCATACCCTATAGAATGCTATACAAATATTGTTTAATATAATTTAGCAGCAATACTTTATTGCTCTAATCTAAAACTCATTATAGCTCATATAGATCAAGGAAATAAGTCCTCAAGGGAGTCTGAATGTTCTTATCCTCCTTAAATCCTATTGGCTTAATTATGATACAGTTTCATATTAAAAATAACCATATTTTTCCTGTGAGTGTCTATACATTTATTTTATTTTTTTAATTAATTAATTATTTATTTATTTTTGGCTGCATTGGGTCTTTGTTGCTGCACGCAGACTTTCCCTAGTTGCGGTGAGCGGGGGCTGCCCTTCGCTGCAGTATGCGTGCTTCTCATTGCAGTGGCTTCTCTTGTTGCTGAGCACAGTCTCTAGGCATGCGGGCCTCAGTCATGTGGCACGCGGGCTCAGTAATTGTGGCGCACGGGCTTAGTCACTTTGCGGCACGTGGGATCTTCCCAGACCAGGGCTCGAACCTGTGTCCCCTGCATTGGCAGGTGGATTCTTAACTGCTGCACCACCAGGGAAGTCCTGAATGTCTATACATTTAAAATCTCAAACATGTATCAGACAATAAAGCTACATCAGCTTTTCTTTGTGCTCTCCTGAAAGACTAACTTACATTCAGTGTTCAGTGTTCTATGCAGCTGCATCTTATACATGGGTTAGATTTTGAAGTTAGGGGGTAAGGCCAAAAAAACAAAACATAAAACCCACCTTGAAAAATACTCAAAATTGTCTATAAAATATGGTTTATCCAACAGTGAGTTATTCCTCAATATCAGAAAATGTGAATAAAAAATACCTCAAATCTGTCTTGGGAATGGAGGTCCTTGTGTGATGAGTGCTGTGGAGAGACATAGAACCGAGGGAACATATCTCTGCTTCTCTAGTTACTCTGGGCCTTGCGCTCCTTGAGTAAAATGGCAAATGGAATCTTCCCTCAAATCCTTTTTGAGTGAATATAGTTGAATTTAAGTCAAATTAATTTTGATGTGACTATACTATAGTGAATGCCTTCTATGTGCCAAGCACTCTACAGGGGACAGACAATACAGTGATGTACAGGAGAGAACAGCTGGACCTTACCTAGCAGTGGAGGAGGTAAACAATAGATCAAATACAGATTAAACAAGCAAGGTTATGAATAGGTTATGGTTAGAGCTATAAAGGAGATAAATAAGGTGGATGGTCAACCAAAACCATTCTAGGTTGACTATTGAGCTGAACTATGAAGAATGAAAGTGAGTTAGCCATGATTAAAGTTGAAGGATAGTGTAATCAAAGGCCCTGAAGTAGAAAAGTCATGGTGTGTTAATCCATTTGTTCACTAAGCAGATACTGATTAGGGCCTCACATGTGCCAGGTGTTGACGGAACTGTGCAGTTTATAAGTCTGCCAAGACTTCAGTTCTCATGAAACATACACCTTAGACAGTTAGAGAAACAATAAATGAACAGAAAAATTAACAAATAAGTGGACGTGATAATTTCTGGGACATAATGAGAGGGGAGACTGGGGATACAGGCAGAGTATTTAGGCAAGACTCAGATCATGAAGGGCCTTTTCAAGGAAAAAACAGAGCTGGACAGTAAAGGGATAAAAAAAAAGTGTTTTTCCCCAGAGCTATTCAGTAGAGGAATAAAGACCCTGGGATAGAAGGGACATCAATTCCAAATACAGCACAAACAAGTGGGAACTTATACCAAGGAACGGTGTGTGTGTGTGGGGGGGGTGGTGTGTGTCACTGGATGAAAAATTACTAAAAGGAAACATCACAGGTGAGGGGGATTCTGGAACCACCTTAATAGAATTCTTGCTGAAGACAGGCCAGGGTGATAGGACATCACCCTGGCCTGTCTTCAGCCAGGGGATGGTGGAGGATAAGAATCTGATCAGATATGGAAGGTGATCAGATATTGAGGGTGGGAGTTCTGACTAAACTGACTTAACAGGGTCCTTGCCAAAACTGGATTGTACAAGGAAGTGCACAGATGGACTTAGAAGAAGGTTCAGGAGTCTAATTAAAGTTTGATCTAGCAGGGAATCTTTGTCAGCCTTGTAAGCCATGAAAGGAGTTTGGCTTTTATTTTAAGATCTGTGAGGATCCCTGAGGAATTTTTACACAGAATACTGCATAATCTGATTTTGATTTTAAAAAGATGACTCTAGCTATAGGGTGGAAGATGGCATAGAAAGAGGTAAATCCAGTCATATTGGTGTGGCCTTTATTTAAATTTCATTTAGAGAATTGCCTTCTGCCACTTAAATTTTTTGAAGATTTTCTTTCCTGCTTTTCACTCCATTTTCCACATTACTGCCCTTTGGGTAATGTGAGACTTCTCTGATCCAGAAGTAGCAGAAAAATCTGGAAACTGTCTGTGGGACTAAGTGCTGAGCCCTTTAGATGTAGGACCTGAGGGAACACATCCCTGGATTCCAACAAATGCCTGGGGGTTACAGTCCCTGGAGGGAAGAAGGGCATTAAGTGCTAGCAGATAACCCATGAAAACACTGCATTTGCTGAGCCCAGGCTGGGTACACTGAATATTGACCCTGTTAAAGCAACAATAGTATCAGTCACTTGCCTGGGTGACTGCTAGGCTGTTAACCTATTGGTCGGGTTGGTCTGCATTGCCTCTGAAACTGGGAAACGCTTCATTGTCTACAATTGGTGTGATGTGAAATGGGAAAAAAGAAGCTGGCAAAAGGGTTTGTAGCTGAGATTATAGCAGATCTTTGTGTACTAAACCTAGCAATTCAATGTATCCTATAGAAACCACAAAGGACTTTGGGTATAGCAGGCATTAATACCACTATTTTGCATAGAAATGTTGACTACTCTGTTTAGGATGGATTAGGAATAAAGAAAATTAGTAGGTTATTTAAGAAAGGATTCTTAGGAGTACAAACTTAAAGACAGTAGCAATGGGAATACAAAAGATGTGATGGACTCACAGACATTCATATATGCTGTTAAAGCATAAGAGGACGTGGTGATTGCTTGGATATACTGGAGAGGAAAAAAATAAATAATTCCTTGATTTCTAATTTGGATAATTTGGGTAAATATTTATACCGTCCTGGAAGACAAGGGAAATCCATGTTCAAACTAAAGATCACCCATTATTTATTTTTTGAAAATACATGTAACATGAAATATGATTGGAACTCATTTCCTTTCAGTCTATGGGAGATATGAAAAATAATTTCAGGGGTATCTGAGACCTTTAGCCTTTTAGAAGTAATTGAATTGGCCCTTTGGTCACCAGGTGGTTAGTTATCCTGAGATGTAATTTATTTAGTAGAGTATGACTAGTGGATTTATGTGATACTGAGTCTGATAAAGCTCTTTCCTGGAACCTGAAAGGCATGCCTGCCAGACTTTATTTACGTTTTAATGAATGAATAAATGAAGGCAAGGCTATAGAGTGAAAACCACCTCTGGTCACCAAATGGTCCATGCCTTTCCTTTGTTTCACTCTTTTGAACAATTGTACTTCTTCATTTCAAATGTGTGTGTTCCTTTGAGAGGGGCACCTCAGGGCATACTTGTTTTTTTTGTTAGATAAAACCATTCTTGAAGATGGAACGTAGAATGTACAGGCTGCACTGCAAGCACATAAAACCTGGAATGCCAGATGGAAAATGTCTTAGCCTTGTACTTCTGATTTCTTAAAGTTAAAAAATGGGGGGTATGAACACTCAAATTTTGCTTCTGTTTTCCCTGTTATATAAAAACATGATGTTGCTATCTTATGGAACATGGGTTTTCAGAAGCAAATCCTCAGAATTTTTAACCACCCCCCCAAAAAAATGTGTTTTTATTTTTCTTTATAAAATTTATCCAGCTAAAATATTTTCTGTTAAGTTTAAATGCATATGGATTAATGCTCTGGAGAATTCCTTAATGGAGTACTTCATTTTGCACCTTACTGAAATGTGTAATTTGAAAACATTGGTGAAATTTGCCATCCCCCACCTGGCACCAGCAGCTGCTGGAACCTGGACCATTTCTGATGACCTGCACTCAGGCAGCAGTAATCTAAGGCAAATGACACATTAAAAGCCACCTCCCCACCCGTTCTTCTGTTAAACGTATCTAAGGTAAAAGAAAGAGGCTAATATTTTATTTAAGCTACAGCTATTTTCCTTTTTCTCCTCTTCTCTTTCCACTCCTATTACTCTAAAACTATGATGAGTGGTCATGCTCTTAACATTCAGATATTTATAGGAAGAAGATTTGTCTCGAATGAGCAGATGGACCAGTTCTAAGACAAGCTGCTGTATTAATAAACATGTGTGGTGCTTTATCAGCAAAGGAGCCTATTTTGACATTTCTTCTGGATGATTTGTATAACCTATCACTATCACACCTGGTACAGGGACAATAAATGGGCACTTAATAGTCAAGCAGTGTGTGAACACCTTCCATTATAGCTTCATTATGTCAGATATAATCATCTATTACTGAATGTCAGACATTTAATTTATGATCAGTTGCCCTACAGAATTAGTGGCCATACAAATGAATGGTCCATTCATGTCACTTTTACTGTAAATTTCCTTCTCCCGATACCAGCCCCTTTTTTAAACACATAGAATTAATTTGATATCCTTTTGGGATTTCAAAATATAAGATGTTTTGTTTATATTTATGAAATTTGAGAAGATAAATATGAATCACATGTGATATAAAATTCCATATGTTAATGCACATATCTATTTAAAATAATAGTACAATTCTTTAGTTTCCTTTACTTATGAACTTTAATTTGATTTTGGTAAAGAAGTGACAATGCTCTTAGGAAAAAACAAGTTTCCCTAGAAATCTGCAAAGATACAACAATGTGCATATAGTTAGCAATACTTTACTGTACATCTAAATGTTCATTGAGAGTAAATTTCATCTATGTATTTTTTACCATAATAATAATTCCATTGGACCATAATCAACTGTGGTACTGCCAAAAGGTATGTACAAGACAGACAGTAAAAAGAAAAGAGAATCTTAGGTTTGTGAGAGAAAAGCTGAGGGAAATAAGAGAGCCAGGAAACTAGCACTTTGTAGTTTTTCAGAATTAATGTTCCTACAGGCATCTTTAGAACCCTCTGGCCCTTTTCTTTGGACTTAAGTAAACACAGCCAGAACTTCACTATGTCTATTTTCAAGATCTCTGTTAGAGAGAGCTTCAGTTCTTATGAAGACTGCAGACTGAAATTACTATCTATGAAAAAGTTCTTCCAGAGATGTCTCAACTGCTGTCTAATAAGGACCTTAGGACTGGGGCGATGGTAGGATCCACTACATGGGAAAAGAAATCTCAAAGGCTATTAAACAATCAATGCAACTATTGGACCTTCCAGATTAGAAAGAAAATGAATGGTACAGACAGGAAAATATTAACAAACTGATAATAAAATTGGATGGTATGAGGATGAATCTACATTAGTACCAACACCATATTACAATTGCCTTTGCCTGTTTGAAAGGCCAGAGCTGCCAAAAAGAAGGTTCCACCTGTATATTATGGACCTGCTTGTCTTCTACCCAGTTCTAGCTTTCAGTGTGATAAGTGGCAGCACTCACACAGGAAACCAGGTGGCAGAAGATTATGAACTTCTTCATTAGAGTTATGAACTTAAACCATGCATTTTGGAAGGGATGTCTGACATAACTGAAAACTGTCACCAAGGACAAATAAGGGGAAGATGCTGGGTGGGGGATATTTAATTCTAATATCCTAAAGAAACAAAAAGCTCTGGTAGTGTGAATGAATACAATTGCAAAACCTCACTACACTGACACATTTCTAATCGGCATGGACATAGCTGCCTTTTATTTCTATTTTCTATAGACAGCAATGGTCAATAGACATATTAGTCCATAGAATATTCCATTGACTCAAATGTCTGGAAAGCTCATAAAGGGACCCAGGTTGTAGAAGATGATCTTTTAACGCCCAACCCAAATAATGTTGTTAGGGTTTATTTGATGAAAACTCATGCTAAGGTGACTTAGAGTGATTCTGGCTGAGATTCTTCAGGGATGCAAGCTCCCCAAATGAACAGATTAAGACTGCTGTCTTTTACAGATCAGAACCTTTGGGCAAGTGTAACCAGAATCAAGGGGAAGTTGGCATCAAGGCTTAGTTGGCTGGCGAAAAATTCCAAAACCTTCACAGTAAGCTTCACATAGGAGAGCCCTCACCCAGTCCAAGCATTAGACAGCTGACTAGACCTCAGTGCCTGTTCTAAACCACCAGACTGATACTTGGCAGGGACCTCTGTTCATTTACTTTCCTTTCCCCATCGTCTTATATGTATTTTTCTCACAGCTTCATTGGGTCTGCTGTATCAAAAATTTACATCATCTGGAACCATATTGGAAAACCTGGTTTTATAATCACTTGACTGGTCCAGAATCATTGTTTTTCTCACCTTTCTAACCGTCATGTTTATGTAGAGCCATGTTTATTTCCTGCTGTGTCTTCAGGCAGGATCTTCAGTTGTTTTTGTGTGCAAAATGAAAACTATTAAGAAACATTACCATCTGGAAATTAAAAGAAAAAATGTATTTATTTGAATTTGTATCCTCAGACTCATTTTATTTTTGCTGGTTATGCCAAGACTGAATAGAGAATAGACACATATATCATGATGTATAAGTGGTAGGAAAAATATGAAATTTCATGTAAAATAACTAGCATAATTCTTGCAAGGGCACTTGGCTCATACTACATTTTTAAAAAAATGTGCAGGGGCTTCCTTGGTGGCGCAGTGGTTGGGAGTCCGCCTGCCGATGCAGGGGACGCGGGTTCGTGCCCCGGTCGGGGGGGATCCCGCGTGCCGCGGAGCGGCTGGGCCCGTGGGCCATGGCCGCTGGGCTTGCGCGTCCGGAGCCTGTGCTCCGCGACGGGAGAGGCCACAACAGTGAGAGGCCCGCGTAACGCAAAAAAAAAAAAAAAAAAAATGTGTAAAGGTGAATATTTTGCCTTTTTGTTTCCAGCTATAATTACAATCTGTAAAATCCGTATTAGTAACTTTAGTCCTCATACATACTGAAATTGGGCTTAACTGCTGCTAATGCACAAAGCAAATTCAAGAATATATATGAACAAATATTTTAAATGTTTAACAAGAAAAGAGAAAATGTTAATAAAAGTGAAAATATTTTTTAAAAATTTTAATGAAATAGCACATGGTAGAAAATAGCGTAACAGTAATTTGTAATAGCAACATGGAGGAAGCCTGTGATCTAATTATAATTTTTTCAAGGTGTGTACAATCACAATGAAAAGACTATAATATTTACAATTCTTATATTGAACACTAATCATTCGATAAATGTTTATGGAATTTAACAGAAAACTTTAAGATATAGCATCTATTTTAGGCTATAGAGCAGCAAAATGTAAATTGCTTTCAGTCAGCAAGAAATGGAATAATTCCAAAATGTAAGCAGCTCCCTTTCCCTCTTGGGTATAATTAGAACCATTATTAAATCAGATACATTAAACTGATGGGAATTTGGGAACAATAATTAGATTTATTTGCATAAATTGATTGAAGAATACCTAGCCTAAAGAAAAATGACATAAATTTTTGAGAATTCACTTTTTACTTATTTTATTCCCTTTTTATGTTTCAAATAGGTTGTGGCTTAATCTCTTTTCATTTCCTAAACTAGAAAAACTACTCATTACATTAAAGCTTCAAAATTCTATGTTCTCTGAGAAAAAATATATAACTAGGTTCCTATCAAAGTATGTAAACTCACTATTGTCTGTACTATTGAATAATATTTGCGATGCAAATAAGTGAAACCTTGGAGTCATATAGTTGTAAAAGCCAAGTGGAAACAACTTAAGTGCATTGTTTTGTGTATAAAATCCACTAGAGTTTTTTCTTTCTTTCTTTTTTTGTTCTATGATTTAGAATAGACAGTGTTAGATAATTGATATGAAATGTGACAGTCTCTTGTTCATTTTACCAATCAAATCTGGATGTGTGATATTCAGGACATTATTCATTTCTAAAACTATATGAATCTGAAGTACCCATAATTTCAAATCAAGAGACATGTAAAACCCAAATGTCTTCCTTATGCTACTATTTTTCCTTGAATAAAAATATTATTCATGAATGCTTATTATAGTACTTATTAACATTTCATTTTTAAATGACTGTATTTATCATGAAACAAATTTACTTTGGGGGAACTTTTTGATGTGTTCTCAATTAAGAAAAAAATTAGTGATTTCTATTTATTCTGTCATGTGAAATCTTTGCCTTTATAAACATGTGATTTAAAATATGACTTTTACTCAGCTTCTATCCAACTGTAACCATAGGAGTAATACTGAATAATAGAAGAAAAATTGAAATCTAAGACTTAGGAAATATCTTTAGAAATGCTACTTGCAAACAAAATAAGAACAAGAAAGGTCACCACTGACTGAATGGCAGTTTTAAGCCTTATACACTGTTTGGTACTTCACGTAAGTTATTTTTAATTCTTATGAAAACTTGGGAAGGTAGGTCTCTTTATCCTCATTATAGAAATAAGAAGCTGAGGCTTAGAGAAGATGAGGTAACTCATCCAGGGTTGTACAGCTATTAAGTGCTAGAGCTGGGACTCTGGAAAATATTCCAAACAGTAACCTCATTTTTTATAGTCAGTGACAGATATGATAAAAGTAGCAAAATACTAGTATCTCTTAGGAAACAACTTAAAAAAAAAAAGTCATGGTAGCGTTCTAGGAAGAAAAGATCACACACTATTACCAGTTAATAGTTATGTCTCAGGGGTGAGGGTTGAGAGGATGGCATTGCAATATGGTTTTAAAGTGAAATGAACTGGATTGAATTCCATTTGTCACGATATACTATATGCAGTTAGGAGTAAGGTTTAGAACTGTGTTGTTTGTTGTTGTTGATAAAATTTGTTTGTTTCTCATCAAATCCTCATTATCCTGGGTCACATTAGTCAGATCCCAAGCTGTAACTAAATGTAAACCACATTGTGATGATATCAGTAATAATTACACTTGCCGGATTCTGTCACAGGGGAAAGAGGAAGAAATGTGTTCATAAACTACATTGACCATCTCATTATATATAAAGATAAATATCAAGTTTAAAATCTAGAAATCTTGTGAACAGATTCTGAAAAAGGCAGAGCTATTTTAATTGTGTTTACAGTGGTTTAAAATTACTTGAATATGAACTTAGCTCTATAAGAAGGAAACAAACAGGAATTTTTTACAGATTTCTCATGGTAGTTTAGCATTTGTCTTATTTAAAGTAAGATTGTCAAGCAGGTAAATTCAAGACCATTTTCTATTTGTTGAAACTTCAGGTTTTGTTAGAACTACATATGAACATGTACAATCGAGTTACTTTGGTTACATGTAGATATAGATATCTAATATATAAATATGTACTGAACATCTTGAAGAATCACCAACTCTGTTTATATTAATGAATGAAGTTTTAGCACAAGAAAAACTATACCTTCTCTGGTTGGAACTAAAAAAAGTCTGTGCCTTTTATCTTTAAGGAAAGGTCTGAAGATGCTGATTCATTTAATTTCTTCCCTTTGTTATATTTTATTGTGGAGGAGATAATGAGATTGGTTTAATTTAATGAAAAATAAAAACCTCTGTCTATAACTAACTCCCATTCATTTGTATGTCTAAGTGTCTAGAGAAATTAGAAATGATCTTTTAAAAATTTGAATTGAAGGCTAGTGAGACTAGTACAGAAGTGATCTTCAGAATCACTTAATGTAAAGGGTTGTGCTGATACAGTGATTTTCTGTTAAGGAGACTTGGTAGATAGGGTGGAGTAGGGGGAAGCAGGAAGGAAGAGGGCGTGTGCTGGACTATTTAAAAGTATCATACTTGATGCAGTAGTTTTAAAGTGTGTTGCCACCCATGGTATTCTTTGTTTTTTTATAACTATAGAGTTTATAGTTATAGTGCGACTCTTGAATTAACAGGAGAAAATATATTCATGTGGTAACTTTTTTTTCTTTTTAATCGTCATAATTTTCCAGATTCTCTTCTTTTTAATTGGTTGGTTACTTCAGATTTAGTTATAGGTTTTAGAGATAAGATGTATAAAAAAATTACAGCCTGTAAAAGTATGGTTCTGATGTAATGGCATAGAATGATGCTACCTTTTTTATTTAAAGGAATTAACCACTAACTAGTTTGTATCATTTAACTTTCACAGAGACACCTGAAGTGATTATAAAATCCCATTTACATATGTTAAAAGATAAACTAAGGCAAATTAAAATTCTAAGAACTTATTTGAGCAAAAGTTGATTCAAATCAGGCAGCAGCCAATCTAGCAGATAGAAAGGATGTCTGAGGAGCTGTACAAAAGGAAAGACTTTTATAGGCAGAAGGGAGTGGAAGCAAGGAAGTTATACTAGGCAAAAATGCAGACTGGTGATTACAAGATTAGTTTCCTTTAAGGAGTAGCAGGGGCAGATTATCTAACCAGTGCTGATCAGGCAATTCCTGACTGACTGTCTTAGGATTCCACTTCTGGGAGAGCCAAAACTGTAAATAAGTTGTGGTTGGCTTAGTGACCTGGGACTTAACATAAGCAGCTCCATTTTGGGCCTGTTGTCTTGCTTTTTTTTTTTTTCACATGTAAGGAAAGGGAAGCTCTAACAGTTTGTGACTGGTAGTAACACATTTTAAGTGTACCCTTTGGTGAGTCTAAGTCTGAGTTCACTCTTCTGAGTCAATTAGCAGCTCCATGTATTGCCTTTAACTGACCTTTTCTATTTTTGCTTCTCTTTTCAGTGTTTATTTTACTAGCTACTGTGCTAGTGCCTTTGGGAGGTTCTAATAAAAGTGTTCATTGCTTGTTTAGTTTTCTTGCTGTCCCATCTTGAAATGAGAATTTTTCCCTAAAAGAATGGGTAAGATAATTTGGGAAACAGCCCATGTTCCTGAGTTTACATCTGGAATTGGAGGAAGGAAAAGGTTACAAGAATGCTTCTGGATGATCTATCAAAATATGCTACTTAAGTGAATGTTTCCCTCTTCAGCCAAAAGAGAGGAGATGGTTTGTGTGTTTGTTTTTGATTTTTTTTTTTTTTTTTTTTTGGCTGCGTTTAGGTCTTCGTTGCCGTGTGCGGGCTTTCTCTAGTTGCTGCGAGCGGGGGCTACTCTTTGTTGCGGTGCGCGGGCTTCTCATTGTGGTGGCTTCTCTTGTTGTGGAGTACGGGCTCTAGGCTCGCAGGCTTCAGTAGTTGTGGTGCACGGGCTTAGTTGCTCCATGGCATATGGGATCTTCACAGACCAGGGATCGAAACCGTGTCCCCTGCATTGGCAGACGGATTCTTAACCACTGCGCCACCAGGGAAGTCCCTTGACTATGTTTTTTTTAAGAATTGCTTCCTTCCCTCCTCCCTTCTCTTCTTTTATTTCAAGCCTAATAAAGATTTCCTCCTCAAACTTTCCCTGATCTCAAGGGAGAGTAATAACTAAATTCCAGGTGAACTTTATCAGTGTAAACTAAAAATGTACATTGGATAAGTTTTTAAAGTCAAATACTCCGTATTCCCCCTAAAAGGCAGCCATGAGCTAGGCTTTCCACCACCATCCCCCCACCTTTCCTTTTTTCACTAGGTCCTCTCCTTTTTCTCTCTCCTGTTTTGCCTAAATAAAAACAACCATGACAACAGTGAACATCCTGGTTCAAACCTTTAAACATTTGAAAACTGAACATCCAGTGAACATCCTGGTTCAAACCTTTAAACATTTGAAAACTCAAAGTATGAAAATTCTTTGGCATAACTGAAAACTGTTGGTCTCCACCAGGCCTTTCCAAGATGCTGGAGGCTCACTTATGTATTTGCATATAAATTATGTAGTTTCTTATATTTTCATATACATCCTCAGGCCTAACAGATATTCTCAGGTGATTTTCAAGTCAAAATCACAATAGCCAGTACCCTTAAGGAAGTTCTTTTAGAATTTTCTGTTCTCCCTACCTTTTCATTTCACTGCTCATCTTAATTGGCTCAAAACTTCGTCAGCACCACGCAGTAGCTGATAGAGATTTTGAGAATGAAAATTGAGGAAAAAGGTTAACAAAGCAAAACAGATCTGTTTCTAAGAATATTTCACACAAGAAGGATAAATTATCTCTTCAGAGAGGAAGAAACACATCCGTGAGATCATTTAAAACCATGAGATAATTTTGAAACTGTAGAATGGGAGAAATTTTTTGTTTTTTGGACAAAGTAAATCAGTTATGATGAGGAAAAAATAATTTCCATAGTGAAGTCATTTGTACCTGCTTGCTGTTTTCTTGCTAGTTCCTTGCTGCCTAAAGTATTTTACTATTATCTTTGCACACATTGCCATTAGAGTAATACCTGTAGTGGGGGAAGGAGAGGGCATGGGAAGAGGCCAGCACAAATAGAGATAAATGACTGAAGTTTGGCTTTAGTTGTACCTGGAAAAAGCCAGCAAAATTGACACTGTGGGTATTTTACAATGATTTGTTTAATTAGCTGAAACTCCTAAGGGAAAATTTTATGAAATGGCAAACTCCCAAAGCCTAATGTAAATCTGTTTTTCCATGTATGACAGAATTTCATAATACAGAGGTGTTAAAAAGGCACCAGTGAATAAAACTCCACACAGTCAAACCGTTTAATACCAAAAGTAACATCTTACATAGAAATGTGAAAATAAGTTCCATAGGTTAAAATATTATTCACCTTAGAGAATTAAGGTACATGTTTGCAGGTGGCTAAGATAATCGTATTTTGGCTAGGGGGATTTTCTTTTAACTCTCCCCATTTCCTCTCTTTCTTGTTTCCTGTGGATTTTTCTATATAGGTAAGTATATAATCAAGTTTATCTTCTGTTCTTACCTAATGGATTTTTTAATCTGTAAGATAATTCACTTTTGGAACAACTAAAGGCTATTAATTCTTCATCATTCTGCTTTAGTGCTTTCACAGTTTGGATTTAGGTAACTGGTTGACTGAAAAGGCTAGAGAACTAGGTTTTCTTTTGCATTTGGTTACGCAGGCACAAAAACATTGTGAGTCATCCTCCCAGGGGAGAAAATAGCAGCTGGCCAAAGAGCCATCTCCTCAGGTGTTCTTAGTTTCATTTAGAAAATCAAAATCTTATTAATGTATTGTTTCCAGATGAATAAAATCCATCAGTTTTGTTATAATCCTGAAGCTAGAGGATGAGTTTATATAAACTGTAGTTGAAAGCAGTTTGTGTTTTGTATGAAGCTGCATCACTTGCTGTTTTCAGTAACTGATGAATTTTCTTGAAAAGATTAGCTAAATGGAGGCTTCTAGTCATGAATGCATGTAGTCTACACTGAAGATGTAGTTTATACATTGGAGATTGGAAACAGGTGTTCCAGCACTGGTTCTATAAGGGCTGTTAAAAATTGCTTTCAGTAGGAGGCTATGAGGAAACAAATGTAAGAAAAAGAGCAACTCATAATTCTTATGATTATTACCTCATCTATACAAGTATTGAATGACTCAAATGGGAAAAGAGAATAAAGAGCAACAGGGGATTAAGTCTTTCAAAATGTAAGCCTAGGTGGGAAGGGTGTGATAGGACAGAGACAGAATCATTGTTCATGCTGCAAAATTGTTCCATTTCCTTTATTCTCAGAAGTAATTGATGTCATTTCCAAAAGTATAGATATAAACTTATAGATATGACAAATCCATGTAGCAGAGACAACTAGATGTCCAGTATCTGTTTACCATTCCTTCTGCAGTAATGGGGCCCTCATTTTTAGCTGGACCCTTGGCTAGTGGGAATAAAGAGATTTTCCCTTATACCTAAGGATGTCTTAGCCAATAGTACATAAATAGAAGTGGCGTGTGCAACTTCCAAGAAGTGTTCTTGAATGAAGGTGGCATTCTCCTTCCCTTTTTTAAAATCCTTCCTACTGGCTGGTTGCAGTATGCTAGAGGAGCCACTATAGATCACAAAGTAGACTCTTATGTATTAAAGGAAGAAAAGAACATGATAGAAGGTGCCTGCTTCCATATTAACCCTGGAAGCCTGTGTTCTCTTGAGAGAGAAATAAAATGATCTCTTGAGTTAGCCATTCTTCTGTTGAATTTTCTGTCACCAACAGCTAAACCTCATCCTATTATACTCTAGCATGAGATCCAATAATAATTTCACTAGTAGACTGTGCCTATATCAATTCATGAGGGTCTCTGCTTCTCAAAAATGCATAAAAATGTGAAAATTATATTTTTATGTGTTTTCTCTTTCATCTTTGCTTTTTTTTTTTTGCTGTGCTAGTTTTACTGGTAGCAATTGCAGTCAAAAAAAGTTTCAGAAAAAAATTTAAGTAAAGGCTATATATTTACTTCATTCTTGTAAAAGTTGGGGAAAAACTGGCAAAAAGTGAATAATGGCAATAAACTCACTGTTTCATAGTTTGAACATTACTGCTTTAAAGATCCACATTGATGTAGCCTTTATATCCATTCCAACTGTCCTTGCCTTTTTGCAAAACCCCTTCAACTCTTGTTTGTGTTATTCCAAGAGACTCAAACTACATTCATTGCTTTTGGACTGTTTCTTTGCCTTCTCTGACCAGCTCCCTGTGCTACGGTATATCTCTTTAACACTTAACCACGCTCTGCAGTCATTCTTTACATGGCAGTCAAAAACAATGGAACTGTTCCTGAAGGGCATTTGTCTATCTAGACTAATGGGCATATAGTAGCTACTCATTAAATATTAGGAAAGAAAAAGGGATGGAGGGTAGGCAAGATGGAAGGGATTGTTCTTAGCTTCTAAGCCAGCTTTCCTGTTTATATTCATTTTAAAAATTTTATGTGGACAGGTACAGTCATCATATACATTTCTACTATGTACAATAAACTGTTCTATTACAATTTTGTGTTTTAATAGTTTAATTCTTGGCATTTTAATTTTCTTTTAGGCATAAATTCTCTTGGAATGCCCCCTTACTTCTTCTTTTTTGGACAATTTCTTATATTGAGATAAAGGAGGAAGCTATTCATAACTAGTGGTCACGAGTCCCATTATATTTTTCTCTTGTATTAACAATGATCACTCTCCACTGTGTTCTATTTAATTACCCAGAATTTGCTTAATCATAATATTAACGCTTAACGACAGAAATCAATAGCTTCTGTGGGAAGTGTGGCAGTTTGGGGGGAAATTGGAAGAGCTTATAGGGATACAGAAAGACACAAACTGAGACAGTGTAGATATTTACAAGATGAGATGTAAATCAATTTTTGCCAGCAATTGCCTCCACCAGTACTATTCTATTAATGTGTACTGTTCAGTACACTTTTACAATATTTATTGGCATGACATTATTTCATCAGCAATTCTTTCATTCTTTGGTTGCAAAATTCTATATTTACATAAAGTCTTTATTAAAAATTATACTCTTGCTCATGTAGAACACATTAAAAAGTAAAAAAGAATAAAATTAACAATTACTCATATATTCACTTCCCAGAGATTACCAATGTTGTCATCTTAGCTTATAGCCACCTAGCCTTCTGCTCCGCTTCTACAGGGAATATTATTGTATAGTCTGTTTTGCAATCTATTTTATTAACTTCAAAATCAGTCATGAAAAAAGTTTACATCAACAAATGTTTTTCTACAATATTATTAATGTTGGTATGATATTTCATTTGTATGGGTATAATATATTCAACTAATCTAACATTATGGGATACTTGGGATAATTCCAATTAGTTCATATTATAAATAGCACTGCAGTGAATATTCTTGCAAATTGTGTGATTCTATGTTTTGTCCCCATCTATGACAGTGTCCTTAGACTAAATTCCTAGGTAATGAACTTCCTAAATTAAAGGATAAGCAAAATGCTATCCCATCTTTTTAAATACTCATTGACAATTGTCCTGCAGAAGCATTATACTAATATACAATGTAAATAGGGCTTTCCCCAAAATCTCACCAAATCTTTAGAGCCACTTAAAAAAATGTTTAGCAATTTAAGGAGAGGGGTGTGTGTGTAGGTATCACTTGAAAGTAGATATTATACTTTTTGTGTGAAGAATCATTAAATTTTTATCATAGAATTCTGTTGCTTAAAAGTCCCAGTTGGGAATTTATGTTAACTGAAAATAATATTTATATATTTAAATAGTAATAGAAGAAGGGCAGAATATTTTTTAAATCATGTACTGTATCTAAAATTTTATCTTATAAACCATACTCTTATTTTGAAACCACATGTATTAGTTTCCTAAGGCTGCTGTAAAAAATCACCACATATTTTAATGGCTTCAAACGGCAGAAATTTATTCTCTCCATAGTTCTGGAAGCTAGAAGTCCAAAGTCAAGATGTCAGCTGGACCATAATCTCTCCAAAGCCTCTAGAACAAGATCCTTCCTTGCCTCTTAGCCCCAGGAGTTCCTTAGCTAGAGGCAGAGTAATTCCAACCTCAACCTCCATCTTCACATGCTGTCTTCCCTGTGTGTGTCTATCTCAAAACACCAGTCAAATAAAAAGGTAAAAACCAGTCAAGTTGGATTTAGGGCCTACCCTCTCCAGTATGACCTCATCTTAACTTGACCACATCAGCAAAGATTCTGTTTTATAAAGTAAGGCCACATTCAGGTCAGGACTTCAACCAAGCTCTCTTTGGAGGACACATATTAACTGATAACCCCATATATCTTAAAATTTATCCAATAAATTATCTATTTTGATAATGAGGTAATAGTAGTTCTTACTTGTAGTCAATAATTTTAATAGTATTACCTCATGCAAGGAGAAATTAATTAAATGACCAAACTTTTGCATCCTGTGACTACTTCCTGTTCTAGAGACCCTCTTGTATACAAGTAATAGGAAAATTAAAATACACTGAGGATTTTCTGAGACATGCCACTGATCTCACAGGTGTCTAGATTATGACAGAAGGCAGTGAAGAAAATTCCAGCCCATTCAGACCTCTGTCCATACCAGTATTTAGAGAAGTGCTTTATAAAGCTGTCTAAATACTTCAAAATAACCAAACCAACTTGCATAAATAGGAGGTATATGCGTTTTAACAAGTTCAGCTTTTAGCGATATGCAGTAAAGTTACAATAATAACCAGTTTTCATCTACTGAAAAGTCTTAGCCACTTTTGTAAAAAAAATTATTCATTTTTAGCTGGTCTGGTCATTTTTAGCTGGTCTTTTTTAGCTGGTCTTTTCCTTTTTTCTCTGGTTTAAGTTCTTTTGATCCTTTTCTATTTTTGAACTTTTTTCCCCTCACCATAGCCTACTATTCTTTACTAGGGCACTTACTACTATTTTTAAAAGTCCTGTCTGCTTATAGAGATGCTCAAATTTCACTTTAAATCCAATGATATTTAGCATTGTATTACCAATGAAGTATTGGTTCTTTAGGGCACAAACTTCTAAACGCTGTCTGCTGTAATTATTACACAGCTTCACTTAGTGTGAAGCTCTCTGTATCATTAGGATGGATTCTAATGTGTTTTCTGCTTTTCTGTAAAGAGAGGAATATTTTATATGATTTTTGTGGGATGTGGTTCAAAAACTGTATCCCCCTTCTTTCATTGGGCACAAACTGGTGTATCTTAACTCTTCCTTAGTAACCCTTTCCGTACTCTCTCTGCAGTGCTTGTGGGGGACCTTTTTATCCATTTTATATAGAAGTTATATATGTAATCTTTAGAAACAATTCTGTATCTTCTTCTCATCTCTGATTTTAATTGTCTTTGGGTTAAATTTTCAATTATTTCTTACAAATATTATATTCATTTAATATCTAAATGCCAGCTATGACTTTATTTCTTAAAAACAAAGAGAAAATGCAATGAACATAACCAAACACATTTAGTTTACTCCTAATTTGAGGACTGCTTAAAATATTTTCATACCCTTGTAAACATTGCCATGGGTATTTTAGGTATAAACACATTACATGTAAACAGAATGCTTTTGCAAAACAGATTCACTTGTAAAATATTCACTTGAATTATAATGGCGTAATAAATACAGCATGTTTAGGCAGATTTTTGGCATTATTTTATTTTCCTAATTTCACCTGTTGTGGACATCAGAATCTTAACTCCTAATAAATATGTAGTATCCTCTGATCCAGGTCCTGATGTAAACAGTTCCTTAATTCAGACCATTGGATGGTCAATCCATATTCTCTTAATATTTATTGAGCACATGCTATGGGCCACATTCACTCTGCTTATTAACTTTATGCTTATTATCTCCTTTTATCCTCACACCAATTGTGGATTATTATTTTTTTTCTATTTGAAAAATAAAGACACTGAATCTTAGAGAAATAAAATAATTGCATTTTCTGTCCTAGTTTTAAATGCTATTATTCAGTTTACTAGTACTTACCATCAGTGAAATATAAAAGTAGAATGGGTTTGATATCAGACTTTAGCTTTCCTTACCATTATTAGATGATAAGCTTAACTTTAGTAACTAAGTGAATAGTCCTGATCCATTCTAGATCCTTTGTCCTAATTTTGTCCTAGGCAAAGAGTTTCAAATTATGCAGGAAAAGTGTATGGTTGATAGAAAAGATGTCAATATAACAATGCTACTTCTCTGGGATCTTTCTAGATGGCATTTTCTTCTCAGCATATTGCACTTAAAATGGATACTCTGGGCAAGGCTATTACTTCCTTATAACAGCATTAAATGCCTTCCATGTTATATAGGATTGTAGTTAAATGGAAATTTAAATATAGATGGAAAATCTAAAATTTTTTGTCAATAGTCTGTTAGAAAGTATCCTCTGTGCAACAAAAGGGAAAAGAAAAAAAATAACTTTAGATAGAGCAAAATATAAATTATTCCCTATCAAGATATACTGCTATGCTGTTGAAAATTCTATTCCCAAATGGAATTATCTTTGCCCATGGCATTTCTCATTGAAATAAAGAAAGGCACATTTCCTAATAATGGAGGTGAATTAAAAAGTGAGCCAAATGGCATTTTTAATCACTCAGCAGTAGAAATTTAAATTGAAAGTTTTGTATCTTTTATTCTAAAACAGATGTAATTTTATCTTCTTTATGTACTATTTTTATCATATATTATTTTAATGTCCAAGTCTTTTATGTATTTATTTTTAAATGTAGTGATTTATCCAAAAGTCATATTATACAGATAAATTATGAAAATCTTTAGTATTAACTTAAGTGAGCAAAGATGTATATTTCAGGAAAAATATGTATTCATTTCAAGAGCATTTATTAAGGACCCATAATATGAATAACAAATAAAGGTTCTTGATTCAGTGCATTCAAGCGGCACTTTTAGGGGATAGTTATTACACAGTAACTTTGGTAGAGATTTTGTTAAAAATTTCACCCTAGACCCGTGTTTCCTGAAATTATATTTTAAAGATTTTTTTCCCTTTGAAGTATTAGAATAGATCTCTCCAATAACATGTGAAACTGCTTATGTGTTTTTGACATAATATAATGGATGCAGTGGATTCACTTCTTTAAATCTTGAAAGACATTGTCAACATACAATAGTAAAGACTTGTTTTGCTATAAACTAGAAAAAAGATTGACATAGCTTTTAGTTTGTCAGCAACTGATTATATAATTATGTATGTGTTTATGGAGGAAAAACTTGCCATAACTAAAATATATATTGTTAGTGTCTAAGTATTTCCTAAGCAACTTAAAATTTTGATCTTAAATTTATATGTTGGGAGGCCGCCAGAATGGAAAATCACAAATTTGAGGGTGACCATATTATTCTGTTTTTGCTTACTTCTTAGGACAGTTTTTTAAAAGATTAAAAAAAAAAAAAAAAAAAGGAAGTTTGTCTTGGCTTCTCTAAACTCTGCTTAGTTAGCACTGATATTACATTGATGTATTATTTAGTACGATTTTTAAAAAACTTTTTAAAATGCAGATGCCATAGTTATTTATTCAGTTTATTGCATTTAATTAGAGTGTGTGAAATTACCAGTTAGGTATTTTTGCCCACAGAAGAAGAATCTTGTTTTAGAACTCAGCTTCTTACTTTTTAAAACTACATCTAACTTCCCTCTTGAAATCACCAGCTACAGACTGTAGAAGAAAGAAACATGTTTTGTGCCCTATAAGTGTGTGCCTGTCAGAGCTCATCGCTCTTTGTACTCCCGTTCTTAATTCGCACAGTGTCTGTCATGGGGACTCACAGGGGCAAGATTTACTAATCCGGTATTCATTGAATGCCTTATGCAATCACTATTTCTTAAAGAAATAAATGTAGAAGAATAAATGTAAACCAATATCTACTTAAGGATCTGGTGGTCTTCACATTGTAAGATCCATAAGAATTACCTGGGATGCAGATTCCCAGGAACCATCTCCCAGATTCTAACCCTTTAGACTCCTGATGGTGAAACAGAACTTGCATTGTTAACAATCAAATTTAGGAAATTTTGATAATTGTAGCCCATTTATCCCTCTGATCTTGAGATACCACACTAACACTACTATTATTATTGACAGCTTGTGTTACTAATATTTATTAAACACTTGTCACGTGCGTGACAACATTGCATGTACTTTTTAAAGTACACTCTTTTTATATCCTTACAACAACCTTATATAGTAGGCACTATTTCTGCACATTTTATGGACAAGGTAACTAAAGCCCAGAGAGTATGGTTAACTTGCCCAAAATTACAAAGTTAATAAGTTGATTTATGGAAATCTCTCACTTTAAATTTCGTAACATTTATTTAACAATTAATGATGCCCCCAAGTGGTTTTCACAAGATGGATGAATCAAGCAAAACAATAAACCCAGACTACTCTAATATACACATTATACATCTGCAGGATGATATCTACTAAACAATGACTTAATTTCTCTCATAAGAATAGCACTGATATTTTTTAAACATTTTTATTGGAGTATAATTGCTTTACAATGGTGTGTTAGTTTCTGCTTTATAACAAAGGGAATCAGCTATACATATACATATATCCCCATATCTCTTTCCTCTTGCATCTCCTTCCCTCCCACCCTCCCTATCCCACCCCTCTAGGTGGTCACAAAACACCAAGCTGATCTCCCTATGCTCTGCGGCTGCTTCCCACTAGCTATGTATTTTACATTTGGTAGTGTATATATGTCCATGCCACTCTCTCACTTTATCCCAGCTTACACTTCCCCCTCCCTGCGTCCTCAAGTCCATTCTCTAGTAGGTCTTCTAGGTCTCTAATCCCGTCCTGCCCCTAGGTTTTTCATGACCTATTTTTTTTTTTGATTCCATGTACTTGTTTTACCATACGGTATTTGATTTTCCCTTTCTGACTTACTTTACTCTGACTTACTTTACTCTGTATGACAGACTCTAGGTCCATCCACCTCACTACAAATAACTCAATTTAGTTTCTTACTATGGCTGAGTAATATTCCATTCTATATATGTGCCACATCGTCTTTATCCATTCGTCTGTCTATAGACACTTAGGTTGCTTCCATGTCCTGGCTATTGTAAATAGAGCTGCAATGAACATTGTGGTACAAGACTCTTTTTGAATGATGGTTTTCTCAGGGTATATGCCCATTAGTGGGATTGCTGGGTCATATGGTAGTTCTATTTTTAGTTTCTTAAGGAACCTCCATACTGTTCTCCATAATGGCTGTATCAATTTACATTCCCACCAACAGTGCAAGAGGGTTCCCTGTTCTCCACACCGTCTCCAGCATTTATTGTTTGTAGATTTTTTGATAATGGCCATTCTGACTGGTGTGAGATGATATCTCATTGTAGTTTTGATTTGCAGTTCTCTAATGATTAATGATGTTGAGCATTCTTTCATGTGTTTGTTGGCAATCTGTATATCTTCTTTGGAGAAATGTCTATTTAGGTCTGCTGCCCATTTTTGGATTGGGTTGTTTGTTTTTTTTTGATATTGAACTGCATGAGCTGCTTGTAAATTTGGAGGTTAATCCTTTGTCAGTTGCTTCATTTGCAAATATTTTCTCCAATCCTGAGGGTGATCTTTTCATCTGGTTTATGGTTACCTGTGCTGTGCAAAAGCTTTTAAGTTTCATTAGGTCCTAATTGTTTAGTTTTGTTTTTGTTTCCATTTCTCTAAGAGGTGGGTCAAAAAGGATCTTGCTGTGATTTATGTCATAGAGTGTTCTGCCTATGTTTTCCCCTATGAGTTTTACAGTGTCTGGCCTTATATTTACGTCTTTAATCCATTTTGAGTTTATTTTTTGTGTATGGTGTTAGGGAGTGTTCTAATTTCATTCTTTTACATGTAGCTGTCCAGTTTTCCCAGCACCACTTATTGAAGAGGCTGTCTTTTCTCCATTGTATATTCTTGCCTCCTTTATCAAAGATGAGGTGACCATATGTGCATGGGTTTAACTCTGGGCTTTCTATCCTGTTCCATTGACCTATATGTCTGTGTTTGTGCCAGTACCATACTGTCTTGATTACTGTAGCTTTGTAGTATAGTCTGAAGTCAGGGAGCCTGATTCCTCCAGCTCCGTTTTTCTTTCTCAAGATTGCTTTGGCTATTCACGGTCTTTTGTGTTTCCATACAAATTGTGAAATTTTTTGTTCTAGTTCTGTGAAAAATGCCATTGGTAGTTTGATAGGGATTGCATTGAACCTGTAGATTGCTTTGTGTAGCATAGTCATTTTCACAGTGTTGATTCTTCCAATCCAAGAACATGGTATATCTCTCTATCTCTTTGTATCATCTTTAATTTCTTTCATCAGTGTCTTATAGTTTTCTGCATACAGGTCTTTTGTCTCCTTAGGTAAGTTTATTCCTAGGTATTTTATTCTTTCTGTTGCAGTGGTAAATGGGAATGTTTCCTTAATTTCACTTTCAGATTTTTCATCATTAGTGTATAGGAATGCAAGAGATTTCTGTGCATTAATTTTGTATTCTGCTACTTTACCAAATTCATTGATTAATTCTCGTAGTTTTCTGGTAGCGTCTTTAGGATTCTCTATGTATAGTATCATGTCGTCGCAAACAGTGACAGCTTTACTTCTTTTCTGATTTGGATTCCTTTTATATCATTTTCGTCTCTGATTGCTGTGGCTAAAACTTCCAAAACTATGTTGAATAAGAGTGGTGAGAGTTGACAACCTTGTCTTGTTCCTGATCTTAGAGGAAATTGTTTCAGTTTTTCACCATTGAAAACGATGTTGGCTGTGCGTTTGTCATATATGGCCTTTATTATGTTGAGGTAAGTTCCCTCTATGACTACTTTCTGGAGGGTTTTTGTCATAAGTGATCTCTTGCTTATTAAGTAGTGTATTGTTTAGCCGCCATGTGTTAGTATTTTTTGCAGATTTTTTTCCTGTAATTGATATCTAGTCTCATAGCGTTGTGTTCAGAAAAGATATTTGATATGATTTCCATTTTCTTAAATTTACCAAGGATTGATTTGTGACCCAAGATATGATCTATCCTAGAGAATGTTCCATAAGCACTTGAGAAGAAAGTGAATTCTGTTGTTTTTGGATGGAATCTCCTATAAATATCAATTAAGTCCATCTTGGTTAATGTGTCATTTAAAGCTTATGTTTCCTTATTTATTTTCATTTTGGATGATCTGTCCATTGGTTAAAGTGGGGTGTTAAAATACCCTACTCTGATTGTCTTACTGTTGATTTCCCCTTTTATGGCTGTTAGCATTTGCCTTATGTATTGAGGTGCTCCTATGTTGGGTGCATAAATATTTACAATTGTTATATCTTCTTCTTGAATTGATCCCTTGATCATTATGTAGTGTCCTTCTTTGTCTCTTACAATAGTCTTTGTCTTAAAGTCTATTTTGTCTGATATGAGAATTACTACTCCAGCTCACTTTTGATTTCCATTTGCATGGACTATCTTTTTCCATCCCCTCACTTTCAGTCTGTATGTGTCCCTAGGTCTGTAGTGGGTCTCTTGTAGACAGCATAGATAAGGGTCTTGTTTTTGTATTCATTCAGCCAGTCTGTGTCTTTTGGTTGGAGCATTTAATCCATTTACATTTAAGGTAATTATCAATATGTATGTTCCTATTATGATTTTCTTAATTGTTTGGGGTTTTTTTGTAGGTCTTTTCCTTCTCTTTTGTTTCCTCCCTAGAGAAGTTACTTTAGCATTTGTTGCAAAGCTGGTTTGGTGGTGCTGAATTTTCTTAGCTTTTGCTTGTCTGTAAAGGTTATAATTTCTCTGTCAAATCTGAATTAGTTCCTTGCTGGGTAGAATAATCTTGGTTGTAGGTTTTTCCCTTTCATCACTTTAAATATATCCTGCCACTCCTTTCTGGCTTGCAGAGTTTCTGCTGAAAGATCAGCTGTTAAACTTATGGGGATTCCCTTGTATGTTATTTTGTTGTTTTTCCCTTGCTGCTTTTAATATTTTTTCTTTGTATTTAATTTTTGATAGTTTCATTAATACGTGTCTTGGCATGTTTATCCTTGGATTTATCCTATATGGGACTCTCTGCGCTTCCTGGACTTGATTAACCCTTTCCTTTCCCATATTAGGGATGTTTTCAACTATAATCTCTTCAAATATTTTCTCAGTCCCTTTCTTTTTCTCATCTTCTTCTGGGACCCCTATGATTCAAATGTTTGTGCATTTAATGTTGTCCCAGAGGTCTCTAAGACTGTACTCAATTCTTTTCAATCTTTTTTCTTTATTGTGCTCTGCAGTCGTTATTTCCACTATTTTATCTTCCAGGTCACTTATCCATTCTGCTGCCTCAGTTATTCTGCTACTGATTCCTTCTAGAGAATTTTTAATTTCATTTATTGTGTTGTTCATCATTGTTTGTTTGCTCTTTAGTTCTTCTAGGTCCTTGTTAAATGTTTTTGTATTTTTCCCATTCTATTTGTAAGATTTTGGATCATCTTTACTATCATTATTCTGAATTCTTTTCCAGGTAAACTGCCTATTTCCTCCTCATTTGTTAGGTCTGGTGGGTTTTTACCTTGCTCCTTCATCTGCTGTGTGTTTCTCTGTCTTCTCATTTTGATTAACTCACTGTTTTGGGGGTCTCCTTTTCACAGGCTGCAGGTTCGTAGTTCTCATTGTTTTTGTTGTCTCCCTCCCAGTGGCTAAGGTTGGTTCAGTGAGTTGTGTAGGCTTCCTGGTGAAGGGGACTAGTGCCTTGTTCTGGTGGATGAGGCTGGATCTTGTCTTTCTGATGGGCAGGTCCACGTCTGGTGGTGTGTTTGGGGTGTCTGTAACCTTATTATGATTTTCAGCATCCTCTCTGGTAATGGGTGGTGTTGTGTTCCTGTCTTTGGGAAGACAGGCATAGGGTGTCCAGCACTGTAACTTGCTGGTCGTTGAGTGGAGCTCAATCTTGTCGTTGAGATGGAGATCTCTGGGTTATTTAGCTGTTTGATATTACATGGAGCTGGGACATCTCTGGTGGACCAGTGTCCTGAACTTCGCTCTCCCACCTCAGAGGCACAGCCCTGATGCCCAGCCGGAATGCCAAGACCCTGCCATCCACATGGCTCAGAGTAAAAGGGAGATAAAAATGAAGAAAGAAACCATAAAATAAAGTTATTAAAATAAAATATAGTTATTAAAAGTGAAAAAAATTTAAGTAATAATAAAATAGAAAGAAGAGAGCTACCAAACCAAAAAACAAATCCACCAATGATAACAAACACTAAAAACTGTACTAAAAACACCAAAAACCAAAACCAAACAAACGAAAAATGTACAGACAGTTCCCTAGGTCAAATGGTAAAAGCAAAGCTATATAGACAAAATCACACACAGAAGCATACACATACACACTCACAAAAAGAGAAAAAGGGAAAAATATATATATATCATAGCTCCCAAAGTCCACCGCCTCAATTTGGGATGATTCTTTGTCTATTCACATGTTCCACAGATGCAGGGTACATCAGGTTGATTGTGGAGATTTAATCCACTGCTCCTGAGGCTGCTGGGAGAAATTTCCCTTTCTCTTCCTTGTTCTCACAGCTCCTGGGGTTCAGCTTGGATTTGGCCCTGTCTCTGTGTGTAGGTCGCCTGAGGGTGTCTGTTGCCACTCAGACAGGATGGGGTTAAAGAAGCAGCTGATGCAGGGGCTCTGGCTCACTCAGGCCAGGGGGAGGGAGGGGTATGGAATGCGGGGTGAGCCTGCAGCGGTAGAAGCCAACATGACATTGCAACAGCCTGAGGCACGCCGTGTGTTCTCCAGGGGAAGTTGTCCCTGGATCACAGGACCCTGGCAGTGGCGGGCTGCACAGGCTCCCAGGAGGGGATGTGTGGATAGTGACCTGTGGTTGCACACAGGATTTTGGTGGTGGCAGCAGCAGGCTTAGCGTCTCATGCCTGTCTCTGGGGTCCACGCTGATAGCTGTGGCTCCCACCCATCTCTGGAGCTCGTTCAGGTGGTGCTCTGAGTCCCCTCTCCTCTTGCATCCCGAAACAATGGTCTCTTGCCTCTTAGGCAGGTCTAGACTTTTTCCTGGACTCCCTCCCAGCTAGCTGTGGTGCACTAGCCCCGCTCAGGCTGTGTTCACTCAGCCAACCCCAGTCCTCTCCCTGGGATCTAACCTCCAAAGCCGGAACCTCAGCTCCCAGCCCCCACCCACCCCGGAGGGTGAGCAGACAAGCCTCTCAGGCTAGTGAGTGGTGGTCGGCACTGATCCTCCGTAAGGGAATCTCTCTGCCTTGCCCTCCTCACCCCTGTGGCTGTGCTCTCCTCTGTGGCTCCAAAGCTTCCCCCCTCCACCACCCGCAGTCTCTGCCCGCAAAGGGGCTTCCTAGTGTGTGGAAACCTTTCCTCCTTCACAGCTCCCTCCCACTGGTGCATGTCCCATCCCTACTCTTTTGTCTCTGTTTTTTCTTTTTTCTTTTGCCCTACCCAGGTACGTGGGGAGTTTCTTGCCTTTTGGGAGGTCTGAGGTCTTCTGCCAGCGTTCAGTAGGTGTTCTGCAGGGGTTGTTCCACACATAGATGTATTTCTTATATATTTGTGGGGAGGAAGCTTACTCTTCTGCCATCTTGAAGCTCCTCCAAACTAGGGCCGAATGGCACTGATTTTTAATGCAAAATTCAAACAAAGATCCTCTCAGTCGGGTTTTCCTTCAGGCCCCCACCCTCCTTGGTCTAAATCAACATTGCTTCTTGTGTCAGTAGCTAGTTCGTTCTTCACAGTCAAGAATGAGCACAGTCATCAGTAGTCCTCATTGAAATTTAGCTGTTACTAAGTAACTTCAAGAAATGTGATAAATGCATTGCTTTTCAGTGGTACATAATGCAGGATTTTTTTATCCAGCTCTGTGTTCCACCCTTGTTACCTAATCTGTTGATATTATTACCCTTTGCACAGTTTACTGAAACTATTCTAACAATTCAGGTTACATGCCCTAAAGGGGCCTTTTTGTACTAGTAAACTTAATCAAATAAATACATATATACATAAACAAAGGATGAGAAACAGATAGACAAGTTTTTTTTTATTTTGCCAAGTAAATATATTAATTATATATATTTTTAAAAGCTATTATTGGCATCATTACATAAGAAGAAAGAATATTTTAGACCCTTCTCCAGTGAAGAAAGGGAGATTAAAAGTCATAATCTCAGAGTAAAAGATATTGTTTTAGTTTCAGGAAGAAGGGAAATGGATTGGTATATGTTCCTGAGCTGGCATTTTGCAATCACTGTTGTCAGCAGTTCCCTATATTGTTTTTTCAAGAGCTTCCTCATGAGTTATTCCCTACTTTTATACTTACTTATAAAAGGCCCCCCTTCAAATTTTCAACCATTTTGAAAGATGCTTCCATCTTTCATTCCATTTAGAATTTAAGATTTTGTAGCATCATTGCTATGATGCACCATTTCCTCTCTAAGTGAGTAGCAATCTGCAGTTTTTTAATTTCTGTAAAAATGTATTCCTAGTGTTATTCTCTCAGCCTTCTACTTCCTTTTTTGACTAAAAACATATTTAGAATGTATTGGTGCCTAATATTATCTTTAAAAAAGGAAAAAGAAGTTCTCAGTTGCAATTTCAAAACAATAGCAATAGTTCTTTTGTTTCTGTTTCTTTGTTTTTCTTACTACTGTTTTGAAGGCACTAAGAAAAGGAAGTCTGGAATTAGAATAGTTAGGGACTATCTGGTATGTCTTTCATTTTTTAAGGTATGTTTTCATATTGTTTGTATCTATTGTTTTTTGACACCAACCGGGTGTCCAATAATTCAATTCATTTCTGATACTAACTCCCAGAGTAAGAGAAGACCCCACAGGTTAAAGGCTCAGTCCCAAGAAGACTGCCACCACTCAGAGGCCAGCCACAAATCAGTGCCCAGGCTACCTACACCTCTGCCTACCTGACTACAAATTCGGAGGGTTCCCATGACTCCCTCCCCCCATCTCAGGTTCCATAATTTTGTAGAACAACCCATGGAACTCTGAACTCATGCAAGTGCTCTATTTAGGATTCCAACTTTATATGCAACTCAAGAAAAGCCAAATTGAAGTGATCTGTAAGATGATGTGTGGCGTTCTGCACAACCTCAATGCTGGATATCAACTCCCAGTGCATTAATGTGTTCAACTAACCCAGAAACTTTCAGAATCTTATGGTTTAAGGGTTTGTATGACTGAATCTCCAGACCCCTCTCCCCTCCCAGGCAGTTGGGGAGTGAAACCTAAAGTTCCCACCCTCTAATCCTGTGTTTGGTCTTTTTGTTAACCACCCCCCTCCTGAAACCATCTAGAGGCCCCACCCTGAGTCACCTCATTGGGATTAACTCTGAATTTGTTATTAATAACAATAGACGCTCGTAATACTTAGGAAATTCTAAAGACTTTAGGAGTTCTGTGCCAGGAACCAGAGACAAAGACCAAACACATTTT
Organism: Aethalodelphis obliquidens; assembly: GCF_003676395.1. Lineage (NCBI taxonomy): Eukaryota > Metazoa > Chordata > Mammalia > Artiodactyla > Delphinidae > Aethalodelphis > Aethalodelphis obliquidens. The sequence goes on from NW_020838011.1 coordinate 4,443,422, forward strand.
TTATTTTGCCACAGTTTGATTTCTGCAGAGACTGGAATATTATGACCAGATTTTCCTCTCCCAAACCATCAGTAGGCTTTCACAGTGTGTTTACTGTCTCATCATCTGCTTCTTATGTTCTACTACATAATTTCACTTTTGCTGCAGCATAATGGCTATGAAAATACTTGGAAAAATTTTATAGTAATCTGTGCCATAAAGTATTATTATTACCTTAATTATTTTGAAGAACATTTCTCTCTTAGACACTAAAGAAACATGTTTGTGTCCCCTGCCTTTGACCCATCAAGCCTGTAAACTCAAAGCCACCTGCTGAAGCATTTTTTCTTTCTTTCTTTTTTTTAATTATTGGGCTAGTCTTTTTTTTTTTAAGATGTTGGGGGTAGGAGTTTATTAATATATTTATTTATTTTTGCTGTGTTGGGTCTTCGTTTCTGCGCGAGGGCTTTCTCTAGTTGTGGCAAGCGGGGGCCACTCTTCATCACGGTGTGCGGGCCTCTCACTATCGCGGCCTCTCTTGTTGCGGAGCACAGGCTCCAGACGCGCAGACTCAGCAGTTGTGGCTCATGGGCCTAGTCGCTCCGCGGCATGTGGGATCCTCCCAGACCAGAGCTCGAACCTGTGTCCCCTGCATTAGCAGGCAGACTCTCAACCACTGAGCCACCAGGGAAGCCCTGAAGCATTTTATCTTTACATGATTTACATTCCCTGTATTAATGTTTATATATAGTTCCTAATATTTGAGATTTATTCTTACTTTCCAGGAGCCCCAGTCTCAGTCCCAAGGGACAGATTCATCTGTAAAACTCAACAAGGGAGATCCAGAACTGGAAAGTATGAACTATAATGATTCCTGAACATAATTGTTTTTATTTATAGCCTCTTTTCTACAGCCTGGTCTTGAGATCTATACCTGATGTATAAAGCATATCTATCTTTTTGGGTACTTATGGATGTTAATACATTACAGTTATCATTTGCAGATATGGTTTAGTTTATTTTCTAAGAAATCTTCTACCTTAGCCTATTTATAAGCCAGAGTAGTTGGGAATTTATTTCCTCTTTATTGGTAGAAATACGTGTGAGTATGCTTGTATTCATATTCTTAGAAGGGTTGATGTAATAATAGAGGGCATCCAGAAAGTTGACTAGTCAATACCTTCCTTGCAAAACTGAAACCAATATCAAAAATAAAAGAAGCCATGTAGCACCCAAGTCTTGGTTTCTAATATGATTCTCCAGTCAAAGAAACCAGCTCCTTGGAGGGGTGTCTGACTCTGGGACTGGGGCAGAAAGTGTACAGAATGAGCCTGGAAAATCTTATAGTGTCAGAAAGTAAGTGGGAGTGTCTCAAAAAATAAAACAATGGGGATGTGTCAAAGAGAGATGAGAGTAACAGGGAAGAGCACCCATGGCCAAAGCAGAAACAATTTGTGCAACAGGTTAAATTTTGTAACACTGGATTACAACCTACAGTATGAGATGAATATCCATGAGTCCATACTGATACAGGTAAATGATTAAAAAGTAAATAAATGGAGGAGGAGAGACAAATCTCCTGCAGAAAAATATTCCAAATAATTTGTGTTGATACTCCCTCCTCAATGAAATGAAGCTTAATTCCCACACCTTCAGTGTGGGTTACGCTTAGTAACTTGCTATCAAAGAATATAACATGGAAGGGGAAATAAAAAACAAGAAGTAAGTTTACAGTGGAGAAATTTGGGAAACACTACCTAAGTCAGATGATCAATGCTGATATCTTCATCAGTCAGACATGTTAATAGCATATACACTTGGCATGATGTGATTAAAATGGCACTTCACTTCTGTGGCCATCTTTCCAAAAGCCTACATTCCCAGTCTAAACATGAGAAAAGGACAAGAGACCAGCACAAATGTAGGGACATTCTACACACTATCTGACAAGAACTTCTCAAAATTATCAAGATCTTCACAAACAAGCAAAGTGTAAGAAAGTGTCACAGTCCATTGAGAGCTAAGGAGACATGACAACTAAATGTAATGTGACATCCTGGATGCAATCCTAGAACAGAAAAAGGACATTAGGGAAAAGCTAATAAACTATGGTGTTTAGTTATTTATTTATTAATATTGGTTTATTAGCTATAGTTAATAATAATTTATTAACATTGGTATATTAGCTATGACAAGTATACTATAGTAATGTAAGATGTTAAAAATGGGGAAACTGAATGCTGAGTATATATGAAACCAGTTGCAAAGTAATCTTTGCAAACTTTATGCAGTAAGCTAGAAACCATTTTTTTAATTGTAAAATAAAAAGGTAACTTATAAGAACAAAGTAAAATTACAAAACCGAAAGTCTCACATTTATAGAGTTGAATGAGTTTTTGTATTGAATATTTTCTGGAAGCAATCAAATCCAGAAACTGAGGAGTATATGGTATTTGCTTGCTTTTCAACAGATAGGAGTTCTGATTTAAAAGACGTTGTTTAGTTAGCGAACTATCAATGAAGAATATTGAGATAGCAATAGGGAATATCAATAAAGATTATTTTTCAGTATTAACAATTTTCCTGGGACTATTGCAAAGATCATGACAGATTTAATTTTGTTCTTTAGATATCAGCAACTTCTTACTAGTAAAATGTACAACTGGCCCACCTTGGGACTTTAATAACCCACCTTGAATCACTTTAAAGTAGTTTTATGAGGGTTATGAGTTATTAGTGAAGAAAATACTTGCCTAATAGTCACTGAAAGGCAGTAGATTTAATTCCTTTAGTTTTTTCAGCACACATTTATTGAATGCCTACCAGTTGCTAGGCTCTGGAGATACCAACTTAGTCCCTAATTTCAAGGAAGTTACAGTCTAGTAGAGGGCAATGAGCATATAATCAATAAGAGTAATTAAGTAAACTATTTGCCTGGGTCCATTGAGAGCACTGAAGAAGGAATCATCGATTCCAGAGGATAGGGACCGTTTACAAAGGCTTTGTAGAACAGGTGATTCCAGAGCTTAAATATCTTTCATCATGCCAAAGAAGTTGGGAAACCAAAGGCATAGTCAGAAGCCTGAAGCAGTATGTCAAATCCAGGCAATTGCTGGTGTTTGAGAACTTTTCAGTCATGGTGGGAGTAGAAATTCTACAGTAGGAAAGCTTCTATAAGCCTAGAAATAAAGCTTCTAAAAACCTAGAAATAGAGGCATGCTCCAGGTTATAGGAGGCTTTATGAACATGGCTAGAGTTTTAAATAAGGGAATAAGATGATCAAGTTATTCTGGAAGCTGTTTATCAAGGACAGTGAAGGTGCCTTGCCTGTCAGAAAGTCTTGGGGCTTTGTTGTAACTTCCTACCACCTAAGCACTGCTAATTTCCTCCACAATGATGAAGAAATACACCTAAGAGTGGCGTTACAACAGCCATTAAATGTGTCTGGTAGAACATCGAGGAAAGCTTTGGAAGAGCATAAGATTGTAGACAGCTGAGAAAGGTGTTGAATGACTGTTTTAATAGTCCACATAAGAGATCTGAATTAAAGTACAGAAATAATGATAGAGAGGAAGACAAATGTGAGATACTGCGTTGGCCAAAAATTTCATTCAGGTTTTTCTTCACATCTCACCAAAAACCCGAACGAACTTTTTGGCCAACCCAATACTTTGATGAGGCAGAATCCTTTGGAACTTAATCACTGGTAAGTGGTAAGAGTAAAGATATCCCAAATTACCTTTCATTATTGAAAGGAACAGAGGTCAGCTTGTGAGAAAAGATTATGAACTGTTTTAGCACGTTGAGTTTGAGATACCAATGGGAAGCAGAGGTGACATACCCAAAAGGTAATAAATAAAATGATCTAGAGCAGGAGCTGGCAAACCTTTACAGTAAAGGACTAGATAGTAACTATCTTCGTCTTTGAAAGCTATATAAGGTCTCTAACTCAGCTACTCAGTTCAGTTGTTGAAGCTGGGAAGTAGCCAGAGACACTATGTAAACAAATGAGGGAGGCTGTGTTCCAATAAAACCTTATGAACACTAAAATTTGATTTCATATCATTTTCATGTCATGAAGTATTCTTTTTTTCCTAACTATTAAAAAAACAGGAAAAAAAATCTGCACTCATGGACTATAAGAAAACAGGCAGTGGGGCAGATCTGGCCCAAGATCCTTAATTTGCTGACCTTTGATCTAAAAACAGATCTGGCTTAGAGATGGGAAGTTTTTGTTATTAACCTATAGAAAGAAGTCTGAAATGATGGTTGTGAATACCATAATGTCTATGGATTGAGGGAGAAAAGAGCATGGCTAGTATGTGGTTAGGGAACCAGAATTTATGGGATAGGAGTCAATAAATGACATTTTAGAAGTAAAACAAATCCTGTATTGTTATGAATAATCCCATAATCATTATTCTATACCTATGTTAACTATGAATCTATTTACTATGAGTATATATACTACACTGCTGCTTCTGGGCTCATTTTTCTATGTATTTTTCAGTGTTTAGTGTACCACCTGCAATAGAGCTTGCATTTGAAAAATATCTAAAGAAGGATGGATGGTTAGTAAAAATTTTAAATACTGTTATTTAGAACTGTTTGATTTAACTGGGGAAGTTGTAGGGAAACTAAGTGAAATGCTTAGAACTTTAAAATAATTTGCAGATCAAGTAATAATAAAAGAATTATAAATGGTAATATTGCAAATTAGTGGTTACACTTAACTATTTCATACTCTAGTCATGATGGTGCTAAATGTTTTTGTTTGTTTTTCCTAATTCCTTGATGGTGAAAAATAATTAACTAAAAACATTTATTAGTGAAGTCCCTAATCATTAAGTAGGTTTTAGTGAACCAGAGCTCCGTATTTTCTCAATACTATTGTTATCTTTCCAATATGTAAGTTGTTTTTAGCATGACATAGAAACAACAGTAACCTCTTGCAGTTCTGTAAGAAGTAGAAGAAATTCAAATTTCAGAAAAGTTAAAACCATTGTTAAATGATATTTATAACAGTTCTAATAAAATGCTAGGAAATAACTGTGATTATGGATCTGCAATAATGATCTGTTTCTGCAGTATGTAGTATTAAAGTGGCATTATTCTCACTAAACAGGCAACTACTAAACAGAACCAGTTATCTCATTGGTAAAACCAGTTTTAAAGGAAGTAAGTTAGTGCGTAATTATTCATATTAAAGAAATATAGGACATAATCTTTTTCTGATGCTTGTCTGGATTAGAGAAATATGGTCTCATTGCTTTTAGGTTAATAAAATAACATTATGCTAAAAGCTGTTTTTCAAAGTACAAATCCTTATACTTACCTTAAAAAATAGAAGTAAAAGTGTATGTATATGTTTATTGTTTTGGAATAAAGCTTTCAACTACAGGGTATTCTTCACAATTACTTGTGGAGAGTTCTGATTCAGTAGCTTCAGGGTGGCAGGGCTCTGTAATTTTTAAAAGCACCCCAGGAGCTTTTTAACATGCAAGTTAAAGGTAAGAAGCACAATTGTGTTGTGTGTGTGTGTATATATACAGGTTTGTGTATTGTTTCCTTCCTTCCCTGCATCCAGTTTAGGACAACCAACCCAAGAACAGTGACATTCTCTCCTCTTTTTGTCTTTTTCCTTAACAATATGGAGATAAACTTAAGCCAGAAAAACTTTTTTTTTGGAGTATAATTGCTTTACAATGTTGTGTTAGTTTCTGCGGTACAATGAAGTGAATCAACTGTATGTATACATATATCCCTTCCCTCTTGGACCTCCCTCCCACCCACCCCCATCCCACCCATCTAGGTCATCACAGATCACCGAGGTGAGCTCCCTGTGCTATACAGTAGGTTCCCACTAGCTAGCTATTTCACACATGGTAGTGTATTTATGTCAAACCTAGTCTCCCAATTGATTCCACCCTCCGCTTCCCCTCCTGTGTCCACACGTCCATTCTCTATGTCTACTCCTGCCCTGCAAATAGGTTCATCTGTACCATTTTTCTAGATTCCACATATATGTGTTAATATACGATATTTGCTTTTCTCTTTCTGACTTACTTCACTCTGTGTGACAGACTCTAGGTCCATTCACATCTCTACACATGGCCCAATTTTGTTCCTTTCTATGGCTGAGTAATATTCCATTGTATATATGTACCATATCTTCTTTATCCATTCATCATTTAGGTTGTTTCCATGTCCTGGCTATTGTAAACAGTGCTGCAATGAACACTGGGGTACATGTGTCTTTTTGAATTATGTTTTTCTCAGAGTATATGCCCAGTAGTGGGATTGCAGGGTCATATGGTAGCTCTATTTGCAGTTCTTTAAGGAACCTCCATACTGTTCTCCATAGTGGCTGTATCAATTTACATTCCCACCAACAGTGCAAGAGGGTTCCCTTTTCTCCATACCCTCTCCAGCATTTATTGTTTGTAGATTTTTTGATGATGGCCATTCTGACTGGTGTGAGACAAGCATTGTCCAAAATCAGATTATCAAAGTTGGAGTGAAATGTGGAATTATTTATGATGCTGATCGGAAAGTGAACAAATTTGCCCACAAGCAGAGATAGGATAACAGCAGCTGCCAGCTAATTCTTTTATCTCTCTGAATCTGGGTGGAGTAGAAGACGTTAATGATGCTGGCATCAATGCAGTGCGCTGATGCCAATATCTGGGCCCTTTTGTTCATGCCAACATTATACAAATCTTCTCATCCACTCTACTCCATCTGTGGTACTTCCCCAGGGTGCTACATCTAAGAGTTGTCACTGAATGCCCGATTCCAGTGCGGTCACCTCTCAGAGCTCCTTCAGGTTATTAATAGCTGCTATGAGAATGCCTGCCATGTGGCAACTACTCTTTGGAGCACTTTATGTCTTCTCATTCAATAATCATCACAATATTACAAGACAACTACCATCATCATCATCATCATTATTCTTCTATTACAAATAAGAAAACTGAGGCTCAGCAAGTGTAAAGTAGCTTATCCAACAATAGGAAGTGATAAAGCCAGGATAAGAACCACATTTGGCCTAATCCTTAAGTCTGCTTTTTTCCCTAAGCCATGCTGCCAAATATTACTGTGTTAAATCGCTCATCATTTTGTGTCCAATTGGCAAGTATTTCCACATATGAAATATTAAAATCTATTTCCTAGTATAGTAAGGATGCAGAGTGCTGCTTTGTGTCATAGGATAGGTGTACAAGGGCAGTTACATCCTCTCGTTTTAAAAAAAAGCATAGTTCCAAATTAAGGAAACCAGCTTCAGGATTATCAGGGAAAGACCTGGGAAAGGTGAGAGCAAAAGAATATATCATGATTGTTAAAAGCAAGAACTTTGGAATGAAGTATGTATTTGAATTCAGAATCCAGTGGTTGTAAGATGTCAACTTGGGCATCTGTGCAGTGGGGACAATAGCATCACAAGGTGTTGTGAAAATTACATGAAGTAATATAGGTGGTTAATTTAGGGTAATGCCTGATGAATAGTTAGTGCTTATAAAAGTTTGTTTAGGAAAAAAATATTCTGAAAGACTAGATTACTAGATTGGATTAAATCAAGAAATCAAAGGGATGGAAGATTAAATTCAACTGAGGAGCAGCATGCTTAAGCAACAATCTTCATAAAGCCAAGTCTAAATAGAAAAAAGGTTGGTCCCCTTTTAATTAGATGGGATTTTGATTACCTATTGGTGCATAACAAACGACCCCAAATTTAATAACATAAACTTTCATTTTATTCTGCTCATGAATTCTGGGGTCAGCAATTCATCCCTAATATGGTGGAATTGGTTTGCTTTTGCTCCATGATATCAATAGCCTCAGCTGAGAAAACTTGAACAGGTGACCTGAATGACCAAGAATGGAATCATCTGGAAGCTTCTTTATCACAAGTTATCTGCTGGGGCTTGTTTACTTAATGCCCAAGCCTACCTGGAACTGACAGCCAAAACACCTACATGTGGCTTTTCCATGTAGGATTCACTTCTCAGCATGGCATCTGCTGTCTGAAAGAGAGTGCCCCAAATTAAAGCTTCTGGACAGCAAATGTCCCAGAAAACACAATAGAATTTGCACAGCCTTTTCTGACCTAGCCCTACAAGTTGTGTAGCATCACTTCGGGAACATTCTATTGGTGCAAGGCAGTCACTAAGGAAAGCCAAGATTCAGGGGAGATGAATGAGACTCTCCCTTTTGATGGGGGAATGACAAGGTAGAGTGGCCAACCCTCTTGGACTTAGAGAGTTACCATGACATGAGCCTCTCAGTTTTAAAACTGGGAATGTCCCAGGATAGCCAGGATAAGTTGGTTTCTCTGTGGTAAGCTCACATTCAAAAGAGCATTTGGAAGAAGATGACTTGCTCAAAATATAGTCTGCACCAAAGATGAAAACCATGGGGCAGAGCTGTAACTATGAGAAGGCAGATTCTAGATCAGCAAAGCATAGGCATTTGCATGTTTCAGCTGGCCTGACCCACTTTTAGCTAGAGTTGTTGGTTGGCATTTTCAAATGTGGGTTAGAAGAGAAAGAGACTGACCTATGATGGGATATTGAGTAACCTGGCCCTGAACGAAAACAAAGCAGACCGTTGTCCCCTCACACATGGTCTTTGGTGTTATGTGTAGCACCACTGCCAACAGTACCCTTGGGAAAACCTCCACCCTAGGTCTCTGCATAAGCTAGTGGCCTTGCTCTCCATAGCAGTGCAATGCGGAGTGTAATCCCGGGACCACTACTATTAGCCTCCCCAGGAGCTTGTTAGAAATACAACTTCCTGGACTCTATCTCAGAATGACTAAACCAGAATCACTGGGAGGTAACCCAGTAATCTGTGTTTAAACTCACTCTCCAGGTGATTCTGATGTTTGAGAAAGTATGGAAAGCAGGGCTCCAGCACAACTACTCCAGCGCAACTGCTAGGTTAGTGGTTCTCATCCTGGGTGTGCATCTGAATCAATTTTTGATTTTTTGGTGTGATAGGGGGTATATTTTTAAATCAGACTAAAATAGGCTTCCTATTTTCTATCACCAAAGTGATTCTGATTTAGAACATTAGGGAAACAGTAGATAGGCAAAAAGACTTGGATTTCAGAAGCCAGTATTTGCAGCCCAGCTTTGCCACTTAAATACTGTGTGACTCCTCTCTGAGAAGGGCAATTTGAGCCAGATGAACAGTATGACCTTTCTCTGTTCTGACATTCTGTGATGTACATGATATCCTGAACTCACTAACACAGACGAATACACTGTTGACTGGGAAATACTCTACTTCACATAGTGTCTGGACATCGTTCATTCTCTAATTCCAGTCCCACATCTTTTAGGGAAGGGGGGTAAAGTGGATATTAATGTTGATAGCAGTATATAGACACACACATATAGATACACGTGAAATCACTTTATTTTCAAACATTAACACAAGTCTTACAAATATATCACATTAGTTGTGGACGAAGGTAGATATTTTATAACTTCAGGGCTGTAATTTATTATTGGCAACAAAAGGCAAAAAACCTCACTGTCAGCATGAGGGCACAATTTGAAGCAATTGAAATCATACAAGCATTGCTTCATAAACATCGATTTCTGAGCAGTATAGTTTCAGAAAAGATTGATTTTTTAAAGGATATTTTAATTATGCCCTAACAGGTGTTTGGAATGAAATGGTATATTGCAGCTATCCATATGAAGGTTTGGTCAGCATTGATTATTTGGAATGTCTAGCTTTGCAAGAGACCAAAAAGGAAAGTGATTTGAAATAGACAAACTCTTGTAGCATATAGTTTATATGACTAGAGGTTGTCATCAAATATTGAAAATAGCCTTGATGTATTTAAGTGAAAGATAGTGGACACTAAGCTGTTATAGGAACAAACTATCTGGGTTGCTTATCCTTGGAAATCAAGTTACTTAGTTTTAAAAACTAATAATAATCCATTTAGATCTTCTTTTCAAATCAGTTTACTCATGAATGACTGCCATGTATACATTCCAATTTGTCAATGAATTGGCATGAAATGTTGGAAACTGATCTTATTTTTTTCTTAAACATCTTTATTGGAGGAAAATCGCTTTACATTGTTGTGTCAGTTGCTGCTGTATAACAAAGTGAATCTGCCATACGTAAACATATATCCCCATATCCCCTCCCTCTTCCCTCTCCCACCTTCCCTCTCTCCATATCCCACCCCCCTAGGTGGTCACAAAGCACCGAGCTGATCACCCTGTGCTATGCAGCTGCTTCCCACCAGCTATCTATTTTACATTTCGTAGTGTATATATGTCAAGCCACTCTCTCACTTCATCCCAGCTTACCCTTCCCCCTCCCTGTGTCCTTAAGTCCATTTACTTCTTCTGCATCTTTATTCCTGTCCTGCCCCTAGGTTCTTCAGGAGCATTTTTTTTTTTTGATTTCCTATATATATGTTAGCATACAATATTGCTTTTTCTCTTTCTGACTTACTTCACTCTGTATGACAGTCTCTAGGTCCATCCACCTCACTACAAATAACTCAATTTCCTTTCTTTTTATGGCTGAGTAATATTCCATTGTATATATGTATCATGTACATATGTATCATTCTTTTTTATCCATTCATCTGTCAGTAGACACTATACTTCCATGTCCTGGCTATAGTAAGTATTGCCGCAATGAACATTGCTGTACACGACCCTTTTTGAATGATGGTTTTCTCAGGGTACATGTCCGGGAGTAGAATTGCTGGGTGAAATGGTAGTTCTTTTTTTAGTTTTTTAAGGAACCTCCATACTGTTCTCCATAGTGGCTATATCAATTTACATTCCCACCAACAGTGCAAGAGGGTTCCCTTTTCTCCACACCGTCTCCAGCATTTATTGTTGGTAGATTTTTTGATGATGGCTATTCTAACTGGTGTGAGGTGATACCTCATTATAGTTTTGATTTGCATTTCTCTAATGATTAGTGATGTTGAGCATTCTTTCATGTGTTTGTTGGCAATCTGTATATCTTCTTTGGAGAAATGTCTATTTAGGTCTTCTGCCCACTTTTAGATTGGGTTGTTTGTTTTTTTGATATTGAGCTGCATGAGCTGCTTGTAAATTTTGGAGATTAATCCTTTGTCAGTTGCTTCATTTGAAAATATTTTATCCCATTCTGAGGGTTGTCTTTTTGTCTTGTTTATGGTTTCCTTTGCTGTGCGAAAGCACTTAAGTTTCATTGGGTCCCATTTGTTTATTTTTGGTTTTATTTCCATTTCTCTAGGAGGTGGGTCCAAAAGGATCTTCCTGTGATGTATATCATAGAGTGTTCTGCCTATGTTTTCCTCTAAGAATTTTATAGTGTCTGGCCTTACATTTAGGTCTCTAATCCATTTTGAGTTTATTTTTGTGTATGGTGCTAGGGGTGTTCTAATTTCATTCTTTCACATGTAGCTGTCCAGTTTTCCCAGCACCACTCACTGAAGAGACTGTCTTTTCTCCATTGTATATCTTTGCCTCCTTTGTCATAGATTAGTTGACCATAGGTGCCTGGGTTTACCTCTGGGCTTTCTATCCTGTTCCCTCGATCTGTATTTCTGTTGTTGTGCCAGCACCATATTGTCTTGAATACTGTAGCTTTCTTGTGTAATCTGAAGTCAGGGGGTCTGATTCCTCCAGCTCCGTTTTTCTTTCTCAAGATTGCTTTGGCTATTCGGGCTCTTTTGTGTTTCCATACGAACTTTAAGATTTATTGTTCTACTTCTATAAAAAGTGCCATTGGGAGTTTGATAGGGATTACATTGAATCTATAGATTGCTTTGGGTAGTATAGTCATTTTCACAATTTTGATTCTTCCAATCCAAAAACATGGTATATCTCTCCATCTGTTTGTATCATCTTTAATTTCTTTCATCAGTGTCTTATAGTTTTCTGCATACATGTCTTTTGTCTCCTTAGGTAGGATTATTCCTGGGTATTTTATTCTTTTTGTTGCAATCGTAAATGGGATTGTTTCCTTAATGTCTCTTTCAGATTTTTCATCATTAGTGTATAGCAATGCAAGAAATTTCTGTGCATTAATTTTGTATCCTACTACATTAGCAAATTCATTGATTAGCTCTAGTAGCTCTCTGGTGGCATCTTTAGGATTCCTTATGTGTAGTATCATGTCCTCTGCAAACAGAGGCAGATTCTTTTCCAATTTGAATTCCTTTTATTTCTTTTTCGTCTCTGATTGCTGTGGCTAAAATTTCCAAAACTATGTTGAATAATAGTTGTGAGAGTAGGCAACCTTGTCTTGTTCCTGATCTTAGTGGAAATGGTTTCAGTTTTTCACCATTGAGAACTATGTTGTCTGTGGGTATGTCATATATGGCCTTTATTATGTTGAGGTAAGTTCCCTCTATGCCTACTTTCTGCAGGGTTTTTATCAAAAATGGGTGTTGAATTTTGTCCAAAGCTTTTTCTGCATCTATTGAGATGATCATATGGTTTTTCCCTTCAATTTGTTAATAGCATGTATCAAATCGATTGATTTGTGTATGTTGAAAAATCCTTGCATTCCTGGGGTAAACCCCACTTGATCATGGTGTATGATCCTTTTAATGTGCTGCTGGATTCTGTTTGCTAGTATTTTGTTGAGAATTTTTCCATCTATGTTCATCAGTGATATTGGCTTGTAGTTTTCTTTTTTTTATTATATCTTTGTCTGGTTTTGGTATCAGGGTGATGGTGGCCTCATAGAATGAGTTTGGGAGTGTTCTTCCCTCTGCTGTATTTTAAGAATTTGAGAAGGGTAGGTGTTATCTCTTCTCTAAATGTTTGATAGAATTCACCCATCTGGCCCTGGGCTTTTGTTTGTTGGAAGATTTTTAATCACAGTTTCAATTTCAGTGCTTGTGATTGGTCTGTTTATATTTTCTATTTCTTCCTGGTTCAGTCTCGGAAGGTTGCGCTTTTCTAAGAATGTGTCCATTTCTTCCAGGTTGTCCATTTTATTGGCATATTGCACTTGTAGTAATCTCTCATGATCCTTTGTATTACTGCAGTATCAGTTATTCTCCTTTTTCATTTCTAATTCTGTTGATCTGAGTCTTCTCCCTTTTTTTCTTGATGAGTCTGGCTAATGGTTTATCAATTTTGTTTATCTTCTCAAAGAACCAGCTTTTAGTTTTATTGATCTTTACTATCGTTCCTTCATTTCTTTTTCATTTATTTCTGATTGATCTTTATGATTTCTTTCGTTTGGCTAACTTTGGGGTTTTTTTGCTCTTCTTTTTCTAATTGCTTTAGGTGTAAGTTTAGATTGTTTATTTGAGATTTTTCTTGTTTCTTGAGGTAGGATTATATTGCTGTAAACTTCCCTCTTCGAACTGCTTTTGCTACATCCCATAGGTTTTGGATTGTTGTGTTTTCATTTGTTTCTAGGTATTTTTTGATTTTCTCTTTTTTTTTTTTTTTTTTGCGGTACACAGGCCTCTCACTGTTGTGGCCTCTCCCATTGCAGAGCACAGGCTCCGGACGCACAGGCTCAGTGGCCATGGCTCACGGGCCCAGCCGTTCCACGGCATGTGGGATCTTCCCAGACCGGGGCATGAACCCGTGTCCCCTGCATCGGCAGGCGGACTCTCAACCACTCTGCGCCACCAGGGAAGCCCTGATTTCCTCTTTGATTTCTTCAGTGATCTCTTGATTATTTAGTAGTGTATTGTTTAGCCTCCAATTGTTTGTATTTTTTCAGCGTTTTTCCTGTAAATGATATCTAGTCTCATAGCGTTGTGGTAGGAAAAGATACTTGTTATGATTTCAGTTTTCTTAAATTTACCAAGTCTTCATTTGTGACCCAAGATATGATGTATCCTGCAGAATGTTCCATGAGCACTTGAGAAGAAAATGTATTCTGTTGCTTTTGGATGGAATGTCCTATAAATGTCAATTAAGTCATCTTTTTAATGTATCATTTAAAGCTTGTGTTTCCTTATTTATTTTCATTTTGGTTGATCTATCCATTGCTGAAAGTGGGGCATTAAAGTCCCCTACTATGATTGCGTTACTGTCGATTTCCCCTTTTATAGCTGTTAGCCTTTCCTTGTGTACTGTAGTGCTCCTATATTTGTTGCATAAATATTTACAATTGTTATATCTTCTTCTTGGATTAATCCCTTTATCATTATGTAGTATCCTTCTTTGTCTCTTGTAATAGTCTTTATTTTAAAGTCTATTTTGACTGATATGAAAATTGCTAGTCCAGCTTTCTTTTGATTTCCATTTGCATGGAATATCTTTTTCCATCCCCTCACTTTCAGTCTGTGTGTGTCCCTAGGTCTGAACTGGGTGTCTTGTATGCAGCATATATACAGTCTTGTTTTTGTATACATTCAGCCAGTCTGTAGCTTTTTCTTGGAGCATTTAATCCATTTACGTTTAAGGCAATTATCGATATATGTGTTCCTATTACCATTTTCTTAATTGTTATGGGTTTGTTATTGTAGGTTTTTTCCGTCTCTTGTGTTTCCTGCCTAGAGAAGTTCCTTTAGCATTTGTTGTAAGGCTGGTTTGGTGGTGCTGAATTCTCTTAACTTTTGTTTCTATGTAAAGGTTTTTATATCTCTGTCGAATCTGAACGAGATCCTTGCTAGGTAGGGTAATCTTGGTTGTAGGTTGTTCCCTTTCTTCACTTTAAATATGTCTTGTTGGGCTTCCCTGGTGGTACCGTGGTTGAGAGTCCGCCTGCCGATGCACAGAACACGGGTTCATGCCCCAGTCCAGGAAGATCCCACGTGCCGCGGAGCGGCTAGTCCTGTGAGCCATGGCTGCTGAGCCTGTGTGTCCAGAGCCTGTGCTCCGCAACGGGAGGGGCCACAACAGTGAGAGTCCCGTGTACCGCAAAAAAAAAAAACAAAAAAAACATATGGGGATTCCCTTGTATGTCATGTGTTACTTTTCCCTTGATGCTTTCAATATATTTCGTTTGTATTTAATTTTTGATAGTTTGATCAATATGTGTCTTGGCATGTTTCTTCTTGGATTTATCCTTTATGGGACTCTGCTTCCTGGACTTGAATGACTATTTCCTTTCCTGTATTAGGGAAGTTTTCAAGTATAATCTCTTTAAATATTTTCTCAGTCCCTTTCTTTTTCTCTTCTTCTTCTGGGACCCCTATAATTCAAATGATGGTGCATTTAATGTTGTCCCAGAGACTCTCCTCAATTCTTTTCATTCTTTTTTCTTTATTGTGCTCTGTGGTAGTTATTTCCACTATTTTATCTTCCAGATCACTTATCTGTTCTTCTGCCTCAGGTATTCTACTATTGATTCCTTCTAGAGAATTGTTAATTTCATTTATTGCATGTTGTTCATCATTGTTTGCTTTCTCTTTAGTTCTTCTACGTCCTTGTTAAACGTTTCTTGTATTTTCTCCATTCTATTTCCAAGATTTTGGATCATCTTTACCAACATTACTCTGAATTCTTTTTCAGGTGGAATGCCTATTTCCTCTTCATTTGTTAGGTCTGGTGGGTTTTTACCTTGCTCCTTCATCTGCTGCATATTTCTCTGTCTTCTCATTTTGCTTAACTTACTGTGTTTTGGGGTCTCCTTTTTGCAGGCTGCAGGTTTGTTGTTCCTGTTGTTTTTGGTGTCTGCCCGCAGTGGGTAAGGTTGGTTCAGTGGCTTATGTAGGCCTCCTGGTGGAGGGGACTGATGCTTCTGTTCTGGTGGATGAGGCTGGATCTTGTCTTTCTGGTGGGCAGGACCACATCTGGTGGTGTGTTTTGGGGTTTCTGTGACCTTTTTATGATTTTAGGCAGCCTCTCTACTAATGTGTGGGGTCATGCTCCTGTCTTGCTAGTAATTTGGCATAGGGTGTCCAGCACTGTAGCTTGCTGGTCATTCAGTGGAGCTGGGTCTTAGCGTTCGGACGGAGATCTCTGGAAGAGCTCTCACCAATTGATATTATATGGGGCCAGGAGGTCTCTGGTGGTCCAATGTCTTGAACTCGGCTCTCCCACCTCTGAGGCTCAGGCCTGACACCCGGCTGGAGCACCAAGGCTCTGTCAGCCACACAGCTCAGAAGAAAAGGGAGAAAGAAAAGAAAGAAAGAAAAATAAATAAAGTTATTAAAATAATTTTTTTAATTATTAAAATAAAAAAATAAAAGGAATAAAAAAGAGAGCAACCAAACCAATAAACAAATCCACCAATGATAACAAGCACTAAAAAGTAAGCTAAGATAACCATATAAATCAGAAACTAATGAGTTGTATACAGCAAACCCCAAGTCTACAGTTGCTCCCAAAGTCCACCACCTCAATTTTGGGTTGGTTCCTTGTCTTTTCAGGTATTCCACAGATGCAGGGTACATGAAGTTGATTGTGGAGATTTAATCCGCTGCTTCTGAGGCTGCATGGAGATATTTCCCTTTCTCTTCTTTGTTCACACAGCTCCTGGGGTTCTGCTTTGGATTTGACCCCGCCTCTGCATGTAGGTCCCCCTCTGGCATCTTTTCTTCACTCAGACAGGAGGGGGTTAAAGGAGTGGCTGATTAGGTGTCTCTGGCTCACTCAGGCCAGGGGGAGGGAAGGGTATGGAATGGGAGGCGAGCCTGTGGCAGCAGAGGCCGACATGACATTGCAACAGCCTGAGGCATGCCCTTTATTCTCCTGGGGAAGTTGTCCCTGAATTACGGGACCCTGGCAGTGGTGGGCTGCACAGGATCCGGGGAGGGGAGGTGTGGCTAGTGAACTGTTCTTGCACGCAGGCTTCTTGCTGGCTGCAGCAGCGTTAGCGTTTCATATCCATCTCTGGTGTCCGCGCTGATAGCCACGGCTCATGCCCGTCTCTGGAGCTCGTTTAGTGGTGCTTTGAATCCCCTCTCCTCGTGCACCCCAAAACAATTGTCTCTTGCCTCTTAGACACTTCCAGGCTTTTTCCTGGACTCCTTCCTGGCTAGCCGTGGTGCACTAGCCACCTTCAGGCTGTTTTCACACAGCCAACCCCAGTCCTCTCCCTGGGATCTGACCTCTGACTCCCGAGCCTCAGCTCCCAGCTCCCACCCACCCCAGCAGGTGAGCAGACAAGCCTCTCAGTCTGGTGAGTGCTGGTTGGCAGCAATCCTCTGTGCAGGAATCTCTCCGCTTTGTCCTCTGCACCCCTGCTGCTGTACTCTCCTCCGTGGCCCCGAAGCTACCCCCCTCCGCCACCCCCGTCTCCACAGTGAAGGGGCTTCCTAGTGTGTGGAAACTTTTTCTCCTTCACAGCTCCCACCCAGAGGTGCAGGTCCCGTCCCTATTCTTTTGTCTCTGTTTTTTCTTTTTTCTTTTGCCCTACCCAGGTACGTGGGGGGTTTCTTGCCTTTTGGGAGGTCTGAGGTCTTCTGCCAGCATTCAGTAGGCGTTCTGTAGGAGTTGTTCCACGTGTAGATTCATTTTTGATGTATTTGTGGGGAAGAAAGTGATCTCCATGTCTTACTCCTCTGCCATCTTGAACATCCATGGAAATTGATCTTTAAAGATAGCTTCTCTAAACTAATAATGATTTCCCCACTGAATTCAAGCTCCTGATCAGAGCAGGAAGGCAAACTAGTTTTCCTCTCAGTGCCAAAGGCCTTTCAGGAGCCTCAGTGTATATTTGCATGTCCAACATAAAATCCTGTTTCTTCCCTATCTTACATTTGATTTGAACATTTCAAAGCCCCAGAGCATCAGATACTCAAGTTAAACTGAGCTCACCAGAAAGCCAAGCTTTCAGATGTTATTGTGACAGTCACTTACTGCCTAAAACGCCTGAAGAAACTATAGTAATGCTGGCTTTAGAAGGTAAGAATTTTGATCTACTATTCCCTTTTATTTGTGGTAGAATAACTTTATACTGCTGAGGCAACAAATAAAGCTGAGGTCACTAGCAGAAACTGGAGCAAAGAATGGAATTTTCAAACAAGATTCTTTTCAATCTGGTGTTGAACTGACTGAGGGGAAAAAGTGTTACATTTACTGAACTGAGCAAGTTCTGTGAATAGTGCCCTGAAGACACATAAAAGGAACAGGTTGTAAAAACTAAAAACTGATAAAGTTGTGAAGCTGTTGAACTAAAATGCAGTCACCAAAAGCATAGTATATAATGTTTCATTTAATCATATCTTGTGGTTGTTTTATTTGGGGGCCATACACTATCACATGTTTGGTACTTCGATCCAGAATGGCCCAAATATCTAAATAATGATGCAGTATGCTGCATCGATTTTTAGCCTGTTAGGAGAAAATGTAGAAAGTATTATTTATGTATGAATGTTTGTAATTTGCTTAGTAATTTACTTATATCTCTCTGAATGAGGTTGGTTTAATTTAAGCAAAAACTATGAAACAAAATTTTCATCTAGATAAAATGATTATTTTAGATGAGAAACTTCAACCATCCAAGGAGGGGGAAAAAAACGGAATTGAGTGAATCAGTTTCTTCAGGGCCTTAGTGTAACTCTCTTGTCTCCTGATATCACTTCACTCAACATGGAGATCCTCAGGAAGTCTAACTGGCCTAGCTTGACTCTCAGACCCACTTCTGGACCAGAGAAGGTCAGGGCATCTTGAATGGCATTTCACAAGTTTATAGACACATGAGGCTGGATAGTTTCTCAAAGCAAAATTGAGATGCTTTCCCAAGCAGAAGGGATGAAAGCCTGGGAAGCCAAAACATAAATATTCAACACAGAAAGCAAAGTGGGAATTCATTCTTATTAGTCCTGGTAATGGAGGATAGTTTCTTACCAATCTGACACTTTTCCACTTCAGTTAACAGATAGATTGCCAAATATCCCTGAAACACACACACACACACACACACACACACACACACACACACACACACACACACACACACACACACACACACACACTCTTTATTTGATAGCAAAAATTAATCCAAAAATGCTTATGCCCATTCCTTCCCCTCCTTGCCTACTTCGAGGTTTCTCACCCTCCACACTTCGGGCAGGTGTCCATTTGGTGTTCTGACATCTGGGGCAGGATAATTCTTTGTTGTAGGAGGCTGTCTTGTGCATTGTGGGTTGTTGAACAGCATCTCTGCCCTCTATCCACTGGATACCATCCCTCTCTGTTGTTACAACCAAAAATCTCTAGATATTGCCAAATGTCCTCTAGAGGACACCATCATCACCATCGAGACCCGCTGAAGTCCTAGACTATATTTGAGGAAAAATCTCTTTTTTCTAATGAAAATAAATGATAAGTCTGCTAATACATTTTAGCTATTTGAAAGAAATTTCACATAGAGGAAGATTGCCCAATATACTAATATTAACATTTCTTTTTGTAATGGTTAGTCTGTAATCAGCACATTAAATAAGAATTCTGAGTTCAGTCATAAAACACCTTTTTTCTGATCCTACCAAGTTTCTTCCCTGCCCTTATAGCCCCTTTTTCCCCGCAATCATCGTTCCAGTCCAAAGAATAATCTAATTTTTGAAGTTCCAAGTTCCATGTACAGTTCCATACAATTGCAAAATTTCCAAACTTTATTTACAGTAAAATTTCTTCGAAACGTTCTATCTCCTCAGTGCTGTAGGTAGGAAGCTTGCTGTGTGAACTGGGTGCCTAGCCTGCTTCCTCTCTGTTTTTTCACTGGCTGGTTCCACTTGTCTTCTGTGGGACAGACTGCCTCTAGCTCCTAAATGGTTTAGCATTGCAGGTGAGGAGAGGAGGAGAAGTAAGGCACAGGAAAATTCTTATGTGATAGATTTAGATGGAATAAGAAATAATTTCTCCTTAGGAAGATGGATAAAAATGAATCTGTCTTGGGCAGTTATTTGAAAGCTGAAAGGTCCTATTGAGAAATATTTGACTGTGTTTCATGTGAAAAAGCAAATGATGCATGTTCTTCCAGCTGGATGACCACTTACATTTCCTCCTTATGCCCCTGGAAATTCAGTGGTACACTTATTCTGCCAATATCATTTTTCACCTCCAAAAGTCACCTTGGGCTTCCAGGCCACACCCTCCCCTGGTTCCTGAGAAACTTATGCAGCCTTGTTGTCATCTTTAGAGTAGAATTATAGCTAATTTCCTATGCATCTTGGTCTTTATTTCTCTGCTTTGTCCCCAAACTATGGGAAATACATATTAAGCTCCTGTGAATCCTTTCTCATTAGGTTTAAATGAGGGAAACAATGCCACAGCCGTTCAATAACTTAAATACACTTGATGGTGGCATATCTCACCATTCTCACTGTAGTATGTTCCTCAGGGTCACATCACTTGTACCAGCTGCAGTGAACTTCCTCAGGACTGTCTGCAATCTAATGACATCAGATTTCTCTGCACTGGAGCTAGTCAGCCTGACCTCAGCATATATGTTCTCTGTGGCAGGAGGAATTCAGATGCTATTGGTACTGGCCTAAAGCTACTTCATTCTCTTCCTTCATGTCCATAGTAAACACTCAGATTTCAAAATGCCTCCAAGCTTTCCAGTATAACTTCTGAAACCTTATAATCAAGGAACTCCCTGTTCAGCCAGTCTTTTCACTGAAGACTCCTTTCACTTCCTGGCATTAACTAAAATGCATGTCTCCCCTGAGCACACCCTCAAGTCCTCTGAAGGAAGATTATTTTCTCATATCTGTTGTAATTCTGTTTTAGGGATTAAAGGTAGTGTCACATTGATCAATCATCCACATACTTGTAGAATAGCAAAAGTAAACAAGACAAAAGAAAAACTCTGTTCTTTTGAAGCTCATGGCATTCAGCTGTTTTCCCTGAGAGTCAACTATAGGCACAGTAGAGATTATGTACGGACTCTATAAGAATCATATTGACTTTGTCGTAGTTTCTTTTGATTACAACATGGAAAATTCTTATGTACTTGGCCTTCAAATTCTGTTTCTTAGGTTAAAAGTCATAGAAAAGGGATTACGATATTAGCCCATATCTATTTTTAACAGATATGCTAAGGAATGTTTGCATTATAACTGGTTAGATTAAACCAAACAAACTTACAGCTAAATGTAAATTTTTGAGATAATCATATCAGCTCCGAATAGTAAGTTAAAGAATTAAACTTAAAAGGTAAAGAGGAGGAAGACCATTGTGAGGGTAAGAGAAGCAAGAGGTGGAGAAGGTAAGTGTGTGAGAAGGTATTCAGCTGGGTGAAATAGGAGCAGGAATTGAAAACAGTGGTAAGGAATGAAACATGAAAAAATCTCACCTGATTAACTAAAGATCCACCATAGGAGTCAGATAGATCTTATTTTGACTCCCTGCAATACTTCTAAGAAATTGTTTTGGGTAGTTACTAGCACTGCCCTTCCAAATGACAGTAGGTTTTTTTTTTCCCCTAAAACATTACCAAACAAATGAATTTAAGGGAAGTTGATTTTAAGGAGGATCTGGTGGAGTCTAAGATCAAATAGTGTGTATATCCTTTAAAGTAGGAGCGGTAAAATGCAACTTGAATTGGGCATTAATAGTCTACAGAGTCTTTTAAACAACACATTAGACTAGTAAATTTGTCAAATGGTTATGCTAAAATATGAGCGAAGAGTTTTGTTCTGCTCTTTGAAGTTGTTCCACTGAGAAAGAACCGTATCATATGTTTACTTTTTAAAGTTATTTGAATAACTCTTAAAGTTTTACCAAACACATTTGGAGTACTTGATACGAAGTAATGGATTTTTGCTTTCATGATAAAGGGGAATTTATATACCTTTTCTTCTTTATGGGAAATGTCACTAAATCAAAATGTTGCCGTTGTATTTTTGATGACAGTTATTTATTTCTCTGAACATATGCCATATTCCAGAAAAAAGAAATATAACTGAACTTATTTTATAAAAGGGTATAGCAGAGAACCTTTCAAAATTACTTTCACATTCTGAGTGTCTTTCACTACATACAGGTTGACATGAAATGTCAATCTTTTATTAGGTCATTGTAATATATGGCAGATTGATTTTTGTCTTTAAGTTTTCTGATTAAATATATAGGGTAATAAGTGATAATGTACATAATATAAATGTCACCATTTTGATGTGGTAAATGCAATATTATTCTTGACAACACTGCTATATAGTTTTATCTGTGAATATATGCAAATATTTAATTCCCAGTAAAGTAAGAAGTTTGAGACAAAATCAAAGAACATAAGATAGTCTATATAGAACAATATGAACAGCAGGGTTTTTTCCCTCTATTGATTACTTAGCAAATCTATAGAAGTCATTCCCGAAATGTAAGCTATACTTTTAGCATGTATTAGTATTTGTGCTCTATTCCAGTGCTATGCCAGTTACTCAGTTTTTACATGGCTATAATAAATAGACACATATTGTTGGGTCTTGTACTTTTTCTCTTAGATTTTGTATAAACTCTTAGATATATCTGTGCAGCTTATGTACTTATCACTTTTAGTGGCAATAATCTATAGCCACTTAAGCCATTCTAAAACTGCATATTTGGATTCTCTTCATCTCCTCTCTAATATACAGCACACATATACATCATTTTATATACATTTCTTTTGTAGAATTTCCTTGTGATATAGTTCCTGAAATGGAAATATGAGGAGAAAAGGGTTATGATGTCTTTTCCATTAACAAACTAATAATGGGACCATATTTTAAAATACACACTACCTTTTCTATTACCAGTGCCATTATTACCGTATTGTCCTTTAACTCTACTGTTTATTATAATAACTTCCAAACTGTTCTTTAACACTCTTCTTTCTTTCTTTTTTCTCTTGTATTCTATGTTCTATAGCCAAATTACTCTTCCTAAAACAGAACTTCATTCTCTGTTCATAAACTTCAACAGAAGTTTTAATTTCTAATTTAGTAGGCAATTACAGTCCTTAGCAAGACATTCAAGTTACTGCAAAGTATCACTTCAGCTCACTTTTGTAGCTTTGCAACCCAAATTTGGATGCCTTCCATGGGTACTATAGTCATTAGAGTACTATCAGTTATTCAAGATCCATCTGAAAGGTCTTTCTTTGACTTACCAAACAGTTACCAAGTGCTTACAATGTAGAAGGCACTGAGAGTTTCAAAAATGAAAGAAAAACAGAACAAAATATAGTTTCTATTCTTGCAATACTCACTGCGCAGATTTGAGATTGAAAACAACACATTGGTGTAATTGTTGACAGCCTGAGTAGAACATGAGTTGCTTTGAATGATGACACAGGAAGTTAAAGACAAGAAAATTCAGTTGGAAAAGAATAGTAGACTTCTTAACAAATTGTACTAGGACAATTGGATATCTACATGCCGGTGAGCAGAGTTAGACTCCTGCCTTATAACATACACAGAAATTAACTAAAAATGGATCATAAACCTAAACATAAGAGCTAAACTATAAAACTTAGAAGAAAACATAGGAAAAGTCATCACAACCTTAGATTAGACAATAGTTTCTTAGATATGACACCACAAAGCAGAAGCAACACAGAAAAAAGATGGATATATCATACCTCATCAAAATGAAAACCAACTGTACTTCAAAGGGCACTGTCAAGAAAGTGAAGACACCCATATAACTGGATAAATTATTTGCAAATCATATCGTATAGGAGAATTGTATTCAGAATATATAACAAATTCTTACAACTTGATAATAAAAAGATAAATAACTAATTAAAAATTGGACAAATGATTTGAATAGACATTTCTCTAAGGAAGATATGCAAATGTCAAGTAAGCACATGCAAAGGTAGTCAGCATTATTAGCCATCAGGGAAAGGCAAATCAAAACTACAATTGTAGGACTTCCCTGTTGGTGCCGTGGTTAAGAATCCACCCGACAATGCAGGGGACACAGGTTCACGCCCTGATCTGAGAAGATCCCACATGCTGCAGAGCAACTGAGCCCGTGCACCACAATTACTGAGCCTGCGCTCCAGAGCCCACAAGCCACAACTACTGAGCCCATGTGCCACAACTACTGAAGCCCGCTCTCCTAGAGCCCATGCTCCACAGCAAGAGAAGTCACCACAATGAGAAGCCCAAGCACCGCAACGAAAAGTAGCCCCTGCTCGCTGCAACTAGAGAAAGCCCATGTGCAGCAACAAAGACCCAACGCAGCCAAAAATAAATAAATAAATTTATTAAAAAAAAAACAAACTACAATTGTATATCACTTCTAACCACTAGACAGGCTGTAATCAGAAAGACAGATAACTATAAGTGTTGACAAGAATATGAAGAAATTGAAATGCTCATCCACTGTTGAGGATTGTAAAATGATGTGGCCACTTTGAAAGACAATCTGATAATTTTTCAAATGGTTAAACATAGAGCCACCATATGACTCAGTAATTTTCCTTCTAGGTATCTACTCAAGAAAATTCAAACATATGTCCACATTAAAAAAATACACAAATGTTTATAGCAGCATTTATTCATAATAGACAAAAAGTAGAAACAACCCAAATATCCATCAACAGACGAACGGATAAATAAGATGTGGTATATTTGTAAGTAGACTATTACTTAGCAATAAAAAAGAATCAAGTACTGATTCAAGCTACGACATGGATAAACCTTGAAAACATCATGCTGAAGAAAATAAACAGTCAAAAAATTCACATATTGTATGATTCCATTTATATAAAATGTCTGAAATAGGCAAATCTGTAGGATACAAAGAAAAGTAGTTGCTTCCTAGAACTAGGAGGTTGGGGAAAATGGGGAGTGACTTCTAATGGGTATTCGGTTTCTTTTGGGGGTGATGAAATTATTCTAAAATAGGTCGTGATAATGGATACACATTCATATGAATATACTAAAGACCATTGAATTGTGCACTCTAAATGGTTAAATTATATGTTATGTAAATTATATCTCAATACAGCTGTTACTTTTTAAAAGTTAAGGAAAGAAGGGTACAGAAAGGCATGTTCCCTTTACTTATATACTCTCTCTATGTAGAATGATCTTCCCTAGTTATCTGTAGGGCTCACTGCTTCATTTTCTTCAAATGTCACCTTACAGTTGGGCCCACCTTTATTACCAATCTAAATTTCAAAATTTTCTCCTTTGCACATATTACTATCTAACATAAATATTTTACTTATCTTGTTTGTTATTTGCCTTCTCATGAAGGAAAGAATTTTTGCATCTTAATTTGTTGCTGTATCTCTAGTCTCTAGCACATAGTAGATATTTGTTCAATGTGTGAATGGTATTACATGAAAAAAAAAAAGTGACAAGTAAACCCAGGTCTCAAACAGTGTGGTTTGTTTTGACACTACAAATAGTTCTTAAATAGCCGGATCAGAGGATAGCCAATGGGGTGTGGTATAAATAAGGCTGTAGAAGAAAGGAAAAGCCCTGTTTCTAAGGATCTTACATAGACACACTAAAGAGTTTAATCTTATATCCTATAGACTGGAGAGAACCATGGAAAGGTGATGACCAGGGGATTGTGATGATCATTATTAGTTCGGTTGACTTGTAGAGGCAGAGAATTCTCTCTCTCTCTCTCTCCCTCTCTCTCCCTCTCTCTCTCTCTCTCTCTCTCTCTCTCTCTCTCTCTCTCTCTCTCATAAGAAGGGGTCTCTTTTATTTTTCATTTTCCCACCTGTTCCGTAATAGTATATATTGTCATATACTTGGAAGTACTGGTAACACTAAGGACATATAATTTATAAGATTATTTACATTTGTTTATTTATTATTTTATTTTAGACTATTCCCCATTGTTTAAATTAGACATTTATTTAATCAGTCTTAAGTCAGTTTGTAGTCCCAATGTTAACCTTATTAAAAAAAAATAAGAGTAGAGATTCAGAAAAAATAAACAACACCCCCAAAGACTGAAAACGAAACAGAGTATTTTTCCAATTTAACTTGATAACAACAGTATTTAGATTTTTCACACTAAAATCAGGGTAACTTAAAAAATGTCCATAGGCAAGTAGTACTTGTGAGAAAAGTAGTTCTTTTTTTGTTTAGTTTTTAAATTATTATTTAGGCCAAAAATGTGAACAGAAAGTGACTCGAGTTTATTCTATTCTCTTAAGGCAATTATCTATTTATCAACCCATAAGGAAATTACAAACCCTGGTTTCTTTCAGTTCTTTGTTAAAAATGCACTGTAGTGCAGTATGATTTTCATGTTAATGATGTGAATCCAACTGTATAATAAATGAGAAGGGGAAGATATAAACTAGTTTTAGAGAGCAGGTTTGTTTGTTTTTCATGATTTCTTCCTTAAACGTTAACTTGAGAACACATCTATGAGGTATGCTTATGTGAAAGCTGATAATTTGTGCTCATCGAATGCAGTGGCATTGAAGTAAGAAGTTTCATTCCCAGATTTCTCACTCAGAAAGCAACTGGACACTAGAGACATTTGAACATCTTTGGAAGGCAGATCTAATATAGTAAACAAGAGGCTAGCAGAATTTATTCTGTGCAGTGTGATCCCTGAAATCAGAAAGCATGAAGCCACTACAGTTTCTCTTTCTCTCACCAACTTCCCCAGTCCTTGACCCAATTCAAGCGTACAATTGAGATGCTTTGTATTTTGTGTTTTTCATTAGTTTCCTGGTATGTTGTTATGCATGTGCTCCTTAAGTTAAACAGAACCAATTTTTAAATATTAATGTCTGATTTGTGGAATTGTGTCTTAGAAACATGGAAACACTAGAAATTGAAATGCATAATCTGTGTTTTTGAAAGTCATCCAATTTCCTTTATTTACAGCCTTTGAACCATTTCACAAATTGAAAATCAACCATCCAGCCATTTCATGTTTAGATTAATATATGTTTAAAAGATCCTAAAACCATTATCAGCATGCAGTGGCCCTCTCATTAAACAAATATAGATTAGAGGTAAATGAAGAAATTCCTAAATAGAGCTGATTTTCCCCAAAACAGGCATTTGGCAATCTCTAGAGATATTTTTGATTGTCACAACTAAGATTAGTGAGTACTACTGGTATCTAGTGCATAAAATCCAAGGATGTTGCTAAACATCCTAAAATGCACAGGACAACCCCCTTACCCAACCCACACACACATACACACGCATGCACCAAAGAGTTGTCAGTAGTACCAAGGTTAGGAATTCCTGCTGTCAGTAAAGTTGTGGAACCAAATCATATCTTAAACTTTAAATTCTAATTCACAAACGTTTAAAACTCGGAAAACAGTTAGGACTTGTATTATCTACTGGTATATAACAATGCTACCACAAACTTGGAGGCTTAAAGCATGCACATTTATTATCTCAGAGATTCTGTGGATCAGGAGTCCAGGCACAGCTTAAGTGGGTCTTCTATAAAGCTGAAATCATAGTGCCACTCAGGGAAGAGTCCTCATCTGAAGGCTCAACTGGGGAAGAATCTGTTTTCAAGCTCATTCAATAGTTGGTAGAATTCAGTACCTTGTAGACTGTCAGATTGAGGGTTTCAGTTTCTTGCTGGCTGTTGTCCTCAGCTTCTTGTCCCATGGCTCTCTATAGGCAGTTCACAACATGGGCAGCATGCTTCCTGAAAGCCAGAAGGGAAAGTCTTCTCACAGACAGATATTATGTGTAATGTAAATCATGCACATAATCACATACATCCTGCCACCTTTGCCTATTTCTATAGGGTAGAAGTAAGTACAGATCTAGCCCACATTCAAGGGTAAGGAATTACACAAAAGTGTGAAAGTGTCCACTCCTCTGTTTCATTTTCTTTCTCTGTATTAAAATTTTTCACATTATTTGGGACTTGGAGTTTGAGTGTTCGGGGAGTAGAAAGGCCATCTTGGCTTCTTGTTCATTGCTAGTGATGGGTGAAGATTCGTCTGTATCTAAAATATACAATTGTAAATATGATAAATGGAATAACTAATGAGTGAACGTTATATGAGTTACATAACACAAAAATCGGTATTGAATCTCTCTCCACTGTACATTAAGCTTAACTTATAATAATAAATTTGTCTTGTTATTATAAATTTTGTTACCTATATCCTTACTGGAGAACTTCTTTGTTTAAGTTTATGCTGAATGTTCATTCTCTGATATGCAACTATGTTTCCCTTTGGCTTTTATACAAGCCAGATTAATTTCTAGTGTTGGAAATTAATTTCAGCAGTGAAAGTGTGATACTACATATGTTATAATATTAAAGAAAATTATTGTTAAGCAAGAAACACACAAATATTAATGAGAAGTAATTTTATGATTACAGTAAATCTTTTATACATTTGTGTTCTTTTAAGATGTACAGATAACTATAGTTCTTTCCATATACTGTTTGATCTGTTACATATACTGTAAGACATATTCTATGGATTTTAATACATATGTGATGACAGATAAAATTGCATTATGTAGATATCAAGTGTATTATTCACTTTCATAGGTGAATTCAGAGTTTCTATTTTATAGAAATTTTATTCATAAGCATAATTTAGGGAGACATGAAAATTATGTAGTCAAATAGATTTTTTTGTTTCCTTCAAATCACTTTCTTGGACATTTGCACCATTTGCATATCTTACATGGATACTCACATATACACAAAATATTTATTAAGCACCAAAGGGAACTAACACTCATCCTGGTTTATGGACTTGACCAAAGTTTCAAAGCTACAAAGTGCAAGAGCTGGTACTCATATGCAAACATCCCTTCATGTGGCTCTACCTAACTAGTAAGAATGAAATCTTGAATTCTTAGTCTAAATTAATGTCCTAAAAATAATAAACATATATTGAATACAATTATGAGTAATCTAAAAATGACCATTTCATTCACTCTTTCCCCTTTTCTGCTTGCAATCACTATAAATCACAGCTATCAAAAAGATTAGTGATTTAGCCAAGTAAAGGAAGTGGGATGTAGGTGGGAAGAATAGTTAAGACTGAGAAGAGTGTGTTCCAGAAACAAATGTTAGTATCATTGAAGATGAGATGGGGCCTTTTTGGGACACAGGAAATAAATCCAGGATGGTTAGAAGGGAGAGAGCAAAGGCAAGGAGGCTTCAGTGGAAGCTTGAGAAGTAGGCAGGATGAGGATGAGAGGGCTTTTGAAACCATGTTTAAGCATGTCAAATTTATAATAAGGTCAGTTGGGAGCTTTTAAAGAGCAACAGCGTGAGATTTGTGTTTTTCAAGATCACTCCAGCTACAGGTTAAAGATAGATTATAGGTGGGCTTCCCTGGTGGCGTCGTGGTTGAGAGTCCATCTGCCGATGCCGGGGACGCGGGTTCGTGCCCCGGTCCGGGAAGATCCCACATGCCGTGGAACGGCTGGGCCCGTGGGCCATGGCCGCTGAGCCTGCGTGTCCGGAGCCTGTGCTCCGCAACAGGAGAGGTCACAGCAGTGAAAGGCCCACGTACCACAAAAAATATATATATATATGTATAATAAAAGATAGATTATAGGTATTCATGTGATGATTCAGGGAGATAACTATTGATAGCTGCAGCTACCTCAGTGGACCTCAAGAGCGTTATGCTTAGAGAAAAAAAGTAAATCCCCAAAGGCTTCATGCTTATGATTCTACTTATACAACATTCTTGAAAGGATGAGACTGTAGAGATGGAGAATAGATAAGAGGCTACCAGGAGACAGGGATGGGGATGTGTGGGTATGAATACAGACAGGTTGCACAGGCAGTTCTTCTCTATTGTTGGAACATTTCTGTATCATTAATGTGGTGGTGGTCACACACATGTATACATGAGATACAATCACATAGAACTATATGCATGTATGCATAAATGAGTGCAGTTTAAAAACGGTGAAAACTGAATAAAGTCTGGAGTCAAACTAAAAGTTATGTACCAATGCCCATTTCCTGGCTTTGATATTATACTGTAGTTATATAAGATCTCACCATTGGAGGGAAGCTAAAGGAAGGGATTCTTTGTACTATTTTTGCAACTTGCTGTGAGTCTATGCTTATTTCAAAATAAAAAGATTTTTAAAAAGCTATTGTAATAGAACAGGCTTTGGTTAGAATGGGAATGGTGGTGAAGAATGAGAAAGGCAATATTCTCTGGGCTCAATGACAATCAAATTTGCAAGTCCCAGTGTTAATATTTTGTATGGAAGCAAGGCAGTTGATGTTAGAGTGCTTTTATTGAACAAATATTAATTGAGCAACTCTCTGTGTCCCAGGCTATTGAAGGCACTGAGGACCACTGTTGAGCAAAACAACAAGAGTCTGTCCTTATGGGACTTTGGGGCTACCAAAAGAGTCTAAAACATGCCTGCAGAGAGTGTTACACAAATTTTTGGTACTCTACTATATGAAGACCAGGCAGTGCTTCTAAGAGATCAAGCTACTGATAGCTTGTGGACTCCTAAATTATGTGAGCCATCTATAATTTTGATTCCATACTAGTTTCATCTTTTTCATATCATATATTTCAATATTGATTTAAAATGCCCTTTTCCTTACCCATCCCTCCCATTTTACTTTCAAAACTAAATATAGAATTTTTTTGGAAAAAAAGATTTGTTATATCCTGTATGCCCACAAATTTCAACTTTTGAAATACCACAGAGCAGACAAACGATTTTGAAGAAATATTTGCTCCTTATTTACATTATTCTTACTTAAAAAAATATTCCCCATTGGAGTGCAAGTAACAATATCTTATGTATTCCAAAGCTGGTTTGGATAAAGTCAGTGGTAGATTACTAGTGGTGTTTTAAATATCCTTCAGAGATTGAGGTGAAAAAGATAAACTTTATAATTGTACTTCAGGCTGGTCTAATTTCAGTTCTTGTTATATAAATTCAGGAAATAGTTCAACTTTTTAAATTAGATGGCTGTTTATAACTTCTCTGAAACAGAGTCAGTGGCATCTCAGGATAACCTGCATTTGATATAATAATGCTATTATTACTGAATGTCTGTTTTTTGTCAGTGTTACTGAAGTAAACGTAGGAATCCACATTTTTAAAATCCATATTTTTAAAGATAAGTAAATTTTTTTTAAAGATAAGTAAATTTACTTTCTGGAAAATTAACTTGCCCAGATCCAAACAGCTAGCAGATGATTATCTAATATTTGAAGCTAAAATAAATGTTCGTTCCAGTACACCTCACTGTCTTTCATCTTATTATTACTACAGTAAATACACTGTTTAATGAAGCCTTTGAGGGCTCTTCAGAGGTCTCTGAAAATGAACATAATTTTTTTGGAGTAGAAGAGCTCAATATAATCAGTATCCATTTTATTTACTTATTTTCCTAGCAATTTGAAATATACATGTGATATGCATATATTTGTGTGCATAAGTGTGTGTGTGTGTGTGTGTGTATGTAGAGAAACCTGAAAATTATTATCCTGTTGGCAGATTTTTTTCCTAAGAAATTTGCTTCCCTGACCCATTTATTACTACTTGTGCAATGCATGACTCCATCTTCTTAAAAGGAAAATCATCAGGAGAAAGCAAAATGGGGAGGTTTTTATTACTCTATTAATTTGGAAGGTGTTGAGTAGGCATGGTTGACATGAGAGTAGGAAAAAAATAAATTGTTCGGTACATATTTGAGTGAGGAGTAGTTACTAAGTTCCCAGCCTGAGGACTGGAGAAAAAACAGTCTCTTCAATAAGAGGTGCTGGGAAAACTGAACAGCTACAAGTAAAAGAATGAAATCAGAACACTCCCTGAGACCATACACGAAAATAAACTCAAAATGGATTAAAGACTTAAATATAAGGCCAGACACCATAAAACTCTTACAGGAAAAGATAGGCAGAACACTCTTTGACATAAATCACACAAACATCTTTTTTGACCCACCTCCTAGAGTAATGAAAATAAAATAAACAAGTGGGACCTAATTAAACTTAAAAGCTTTTGCACTGCAAAAGAAACCATAAACAAGACAAAAAGGCAACCCTCAGATTGGGAGAAGATATTTGGAAACAAAGCAACTGACAAAGGAGAAAATATTTGGAAACAAAGCAACTGACAAAGGATTAATCTCCAAAATATACGAACAGCTCATGCAGCTCAATATTAGAAAAACAAACAACCTAATAAAAAATGCATGGAAGACATAAATAGACATTTCTCCAAAGAAGACATACAGGTGGCCAACAAACACATGAAAAGATGCTGAACATCACAAATTATTAGAGAAATGGAAATCAAAAGTACAATGTGTTATCACCTCACACTGGTCAGAAGGGCCATCATCAAAAAGTCTACAGACAATAAATGCTGGAGAGGGTGTGGAGAAAAGGGAACCCTCTTACACTGTTGGTGGGAATGTGAATTGGTACAGCCACTATGGAGAACAGGAGGTTCCTTAGAAAGCTAAAAATAGAACTACCATATGACCCAGCAATCCCACTACTGGGCATATACCCAGAGAAAACCATAATTCAAAAACATACATGCATCCAAATGTTCATTGCAGCACTATTTAAAATAGCCAAGACATGGAAGCAATCTAAGTGTCCATCGACAGAGGAATAAATCAGAAGATTTGATACATATGTACAATGGAATATTACTCAGGCATAAAAAGGAACAAAACTGTCATTTGCAGAGACGTGGGTGGACCTAGAGAGTGTCATACAGAGTGAAGTAAATCAGAAAGAGAAAAACAAATATATATTAACGCATATATGTGGAATCTAGAAAAATGGTTTAGATGATCTTATTTGCAGAGCAGAAATAGAGACACAGATGTAGACAAAAACCGTATGGATACCAAGGGGGAAGGGGGATGGTGGGATGAATTGGGAGATTGGGATTAACATATATACACTACTACATATAAAATAGATAACTGAGAACCTACTGTATAGCACAGGGAACTCTACTCGGTGCTCTCTGCTGACCTAAATAGGAAGAAAATCCAAAAAAGAGGGGATATATGTGTATGTATGGCTGATTCACTTTGCTGTACAGCAGAAAATGACACAGCAATGTAAAGCAATTATACTCCAATTTAAAAAAAAAAATGATGGAGCTGTTGAGGATATGACAAAAACTGGTTAGAACCAACTAGGCCCAAGATGGCGGAAGATTCTACCTCCAGTAGACCTTGAGACTCATTATACGCTCATTGTAATACATTAGCATGCTACATGACACACTCACCAACACCACAACAGTTCCAAGGCCATAAAAGGACAAAAAGTAGTCACTGGCTCAATTCCTGGAAATCCCATCCCTTCCCCAAAGTAGTTGCAATAGATCTCCCACTCTTTATTTATTTATTTAATTTTTGAATTTTATTGTATTTATTTTTTATACAGCATGTTTTATTAATTATCTGTTTTATACATAATAGTGCATATATGTCAATCCAAATCTCCCAATTCATCCCACCACCACCACCCCCTGCCACTTTTCCCCCTTGGTGAACATAGGTTTCTTCTCTACATCTGTCTCTCTATTTCTGCCCTGCCAACAGGTTCATCTGTACTATTTTTCTAGGTTCCACATATATGCGTTAATATACGGTATTGTTTTTTCTCTTTCTGACTTACTTCACTGTGTATGACAATCTCTAGATCCATCCACGACTCTACAAAGGACCCAATTTCATTCCTTTGTATGGCTGAGTAATATTCCATTGTATATATGTACCACATCTTCTTTATCCCTTCATCTGTCAATGGACACTTAAGTTGCTTCCATGACCTGGCTATTGTAAATAGTGCTGCAATGAACATTGGGGTGCACGTGTCTTTTTGAATTATGGTTTTCTCAGGGTATTTGCCCATTAGTGGGATGGCTGGGTCATATGGTAGTTCTATTTTTAGTTTTTTAAGGAACCTCCTTACTGTTCTCCATAGTGGCTGTTCTCCAATTTGCATTCCCACCAACAGTGCAAGAGGGTTCCCTTTTCTCCACACCCTCTCCACCATTTGTTGTTTGTAGATTTTCTGATGATGCCCATTCTAACTGGTGTGACGTGATACCTCATTATAGTTTTAGCATTTCTCTAATAATTACTGATGTTAACCAGCTTTTCATGTGCTTCTTGGCCATCTGTATGTCTTCTTTGGAGAAATGTCTATTTAGGTCTTCTGCCCATTTTCGGATTGGGTTGTTTGTTTTTTTAATATTGAGCTGCATGAGCTGTTTATATATTTTGGAGATTAATCCATTGTCCATTGATTTGTTTGCAAATATTTTCTCCCAATCTGAGGGTTGTCTTTTCGTCTTGTTTATGGTTTCCTTTGCTGTGCAAAAGCTGTGAAGTTTCATGAAGTCCCATGTGTTTATTTTTGTTTTTATTTCCCTTACTCTAGGAGGTAAATCAAAAAAGATCTTGCTGAGATTTATGTCAAAGACTGTTCTTCTTATGTTTTCCTCTAAGAGTTTTACAGTGTCCAGTCTTACGTTTAAGTCTCTAATCTCTTTTGAGTTTATTTTTGAGTATGGTGTTAGGGAGTGTTCTAATTTCATTCTTTTACATGGACCTGTCTAGTTTTCCCAGCACCACTTATTGAAGAGACTGTTTTTTCTCCATTGTATATCCTTGCCTCCTTTGTCATAGATTAGTTGACCAAAGGTGCATGGGTTTATCTCTGGGCTTTCTATCTTGTTCTATTGATCTATATTTCTGTTTTTGTGCCAATAAATATTGTCTTGATTACTGTAGCTTTGTAGTATAGTCTGAAGTCACAGAGTCTGATTCCTCCAGCTCCACTTTTTTGCCTCAAGGCTGCTTTGGCTATTCAGGGTCTTTTGTGTCTCCATACAAATTTTAAGATTTTTTATTCTAGTTTTGTAAAAAATGCCATTGATAATTTGATAGGGATTGCATTGAATCTATAGATTGCTTTGGGTAGTATAGTCATTTTCACAATATTGATTCTTCCAATCCAAGAACATGGTATATCTCTCCATCTGTTGGTATCATGTCTTAATTTCTTTCATCAGTGTCTTATAGTTTTCTGTATACAGGTCTTTTATCTCCTTAGGTAGGTTTATTTCTAGGTATTTTATTCTTTTTGTTGCAATCATAAATGGGATTGTTTCCTTAATTCCTCTTTCAGATTTTTCATCATTAGTGTATAGGAATGCAAGAGATTTCTGTTCATTAATTTTGTATCCTGCAACTTTACCAAATTCATTGATTAGCTCTAGTAGTTTTCTGGTGGCATCTTTAGGATTCTCTGTGAATAGCATCATGTCATCTGCAGACGGTGACAGTTTTACTTCTTCCAATTTGTATTCCTTTTATTTCTTTTTCTTCTCTGATTGCCATGGCTAGGACTTCCAAAACTATGTTGAATAATAGTGGTGAGAGTGGACATCCTTGTCTTGTTCCTGATCTTAGAGGAAATGGTTTCAGTTTTTCACCATTGAAAATAATGTTTACTGTGGGTTTGTCATAAATGGCCTCTATTATGTTGAGGTATATTCCCTGTATGCCCACTTTCTGGAGAGCTTTTCTCATAAATGGTGTTGAATTTTGTCAAAAGCTTTTTCTGCATCTATTGAGATGATCATATGGTTTTTATCCTTCAATTTGTTAATATGGTGTATCACATCGATTGAGTTGCATATATTGAAGAATCCTTGCATCTCTGGGATAAATCCCACTTGACCATGGTGTATGATCCTTTTAATGTGTTGTTGGATTCTGTTTGCTAGTATTTTGTTGAGGATTTTTGCATCTATATTCATCAGTGATATTGGTCTGTAATTTTCTTTTTTTGTAGTAACTTTGTCTGGTTTTGGTATCACGGTGATGGTGGCCTCATAGAATGAGTTTGGGAGTGTTCCTTCCTCAGAAATTTTTTTGAAGAGTTTGAGAAAGATGGGTGTTAGCTCTTCTCTAAATGTTGGATAGAATTCACCTGTGAAGCCATCTGGTCCTGGACTTTTGTTTGTTGGAATATTTTAATCACAGTTTCAATTTCATTACTTGTGATTAGTCTGTTCATATTTTCTATTTCTTCCTGGTTCGGTCTTGGAAGCTTATACCTTTCTAAGAGTTTGTCCATTTCTTCCATGTTGTCCATTTTATTGGCATATAGTTTATTGTAGTAGTCTCTTAGGATGCTTTGTATTTCTGAGGTGTCTGTTGTAAATTCTCCTCTTTCATGTCTAATTTTATTGATTTGAATCTTCTCCCTCTTTTTATTGATGAGCCTGGCTAATGGTTTATCAATTTTCTTTATCTTCTCAAAGAACTGGCTTTTAATTTTATTGATCTTTGCTATTGTTTTCTTTGTTTCTATTTCATTTTTTCTGCTCTGATCTTTATGATTTCTTTCCTTCTACTAACTTGGGTTTTGTTTTTTCTTCTTCTCTAGTTTCTTTAGGTGTAAGGTCACATTGTTTATTTGAGATATTTGTTGTTTCTTGAGGTAGGCTTGTATTGCTATAACTTCCCTCTTAGAACTACTTTTGCTGAATCCCATAGGCTTTGAATCTTCGTGTTTTCATTGTAATTTGTCGCTAGGTATTTTTTGACTTCCTCTTTGATTTCTTCAGTGATCTCTTAGTTATTTATTAACGTATTGCTTAGCCTCCATGTGTTTGTGTTTTTTTACTTTTTTTCACCCTGTAATTGATTTCTAATCTCATAGCATTGTGGTCAGAAAAGATGCTTAATATGATTTCAATTTTCTTAGATTTACTGAGGCTTGATTTGTGACCCAAGATGTGGTCTATCCTGGAGAATGTTCCGTGTGCACTTGAGAAGAAAGTGAAATCTGCTGTTTTTGGATGGAATATCCTATAAATATCAATTAAATCTATCTGGTCTATTGTGTCATTTAAAGCTTGTGTTTCCTTATTAATTATCTGTCTGGATGATCTGTCCTTTGTTTTAAGTGAGGTGTTAAAGTCCCCCATTATTATTGTGTTACTGTAGATTTCCTCTTTTATAGCTGTTAGCAGTTTCCTTATGTATTGTGGTGCTCCTATGTTCGGTGCAATTTATAATTATCATATCTCCTTCTTGGATTGATCCCTTGATCATTATATAGTGTCCTTCCTTTTCTCTTGTAACATTCTTATTTTAAAATCTATTTTATCTGATGTGAGTATTGCTACTCCGTCTTTCTTTTGATTTTCATTTGCATGGCATATTGTTTTCCATCCCCTCACTTTCAGTCGGTATGTGTTCCTAGGTCTGAAGTGGGTCTCTTGGAGACAGCATATATATGGGTCTTGTTTTTGTATCCATTCAGCAAGCCTGTGTCTTTTGGTGGGAGCATTTAATCCATTCACATTTAAGGTAATTATTGATATTAATGTTCCTATGACCATTTTCTTAATTGTTTTGGGTTTGTTTTGTAGGTCCTTTTCTTCTCTTGTGTTTCCCACATAGAGAAGTTCCTTTAGCATTTGTTGTAGAGCTGGTTTGGTTGTGCTGAATTCTCTTAGCTTTTGCTTGTCTGTAAAGCTTTTGATTTCTCCATCAAATCTGAATGAGATGCTTTCCGGGTAGAGTAATCTTGGTTGTAGTTTCTTCCTTTTCATCACTTTAAATATTTAGTGCCATTCCCTTTGACTTATAGCGTTTCTGCTGAGAAATCAGCTGTTAACCTTATGGGAGTTCCCTGGTAATTTGTTGTTTTTCCCTTGTTGCTTTCAATACTTTTTTTTGTCTTTAGTTTTTCTCAGTTTGATTACTATGTGTCTCCGTGTGTTTCTCCTTGAGTTTATCCTACCTGGGACTCTCTGCGCTTCCTGGAGTTGAGTAGCCCTTTCTGTTCCCATGTTAAGGAAGTTTTCTAATATAATCTCTTCAAATATTTTCTCGGGTCCATTCTCTTTCTCTTCTCCTTATGCGACCCCTATAATGTGAATGTTTTTGTGTTTAATGTTGTCCCAGATATCTCTTAGGCTGTCTTCATTTCTTTTCATTCATTTCCTTCATTCTGTTCCATGGCAGTGAATTCCACCATTCTGTCTTCCAGGTCACTTATCTGTTCTTCTGCCTCAGTTATTCTGCCATTTTTTCCTTCTAGTATATTTTTCATTTCAGTTATTGTATTTTTCACCTGTGTTTGTTTGTTCTTTAATGCTTCTAGGTGTTTGTTTTTTAATTATTCTAGGTCTTTGTTAAACATTTCTTGCATCTTCTCAATCTTTGCCTCCATTCTTTTTTTGAGGTCCTGGATCATCTTCACTATCATTATTCTGAATTCCTTTTCTTGAAGGTTGCCTATCTCCACTTCACTTAGTTGTTTTTCTGGGGTTTTGTCTTGTTCCTTCATCGGGTACAAAGTCCTCTGCCTTTTCATTTTGTCTATGTTTCTGTGAATGTGGTTTTCCTTCCACAGGCTGCAGAATTGTAGTTCTTCTTGCTTCTGCTCAAATCTCCCACTCTTTATATTATGTAATTACCCAGCCCATAAAAACTGTCCACCCCGTATTTCAGGGCTGCTCTCACCTGAGACAGCTCATACTCTGTCTGTGGAGTGTGTATCTCCCAGGGCCACTCTGGCCTTTTGAGATGGACTGCGTTCTGCCTATGGAATGTGTTTTTCTGTTTTCACTTTCCTATGGCTCACTCTTGAATTCTTTCCTGAGAGAAACCAAGGACCCTCACTTGGTGGCCTATCCCAGGAACTTGCCTGACACCTGGGACATGACCATCCTCTCAAGCCCCATTTTCCTGCTACCTCTTTACAGAGGGTATTTATAAATCTGTCTACTTTTTACCTTAAAACAAAACAAACAAACAAAGAAAACATTGCCTTAGAGATAAATGTCCTGAATTCTATTCCTGAATGTGTAACAGAAAATACCTTGGCCTAATCACTCAACCACTTAATTCTCTCAACATAGACAGTTTCTACCTCTACCTTTATTTTAGAGGAAAGTAATCATTAATTACTAGTATCTTTATAAATATTATGTTTCTTGCTTGTATTATAGCTGGATATTATATAAATTTGAATTTGAAACTCCTGTATATTAAATCTTACAAAATTTAATCTGGAGTGGGTGATTAAATTATTTAATCCAACTTTATTAAAATCTCAATGTAATAAGATTCAGTAACATATGTTCATAGATCTGAAAATACTTTTCAAAATAAAGCATAATTATTCTATCACTCACCCATCATGCATTATTGAGTATTTAATATATGTCAGGTAGTATATTTGCATGGAAAACAAAGTAGAATATCAAATTTCCTTTCACTCAGTAATAGCTGTAGAGTTGTAGAGTTTAAATGTGGTTTTAGAAGAATGACTTAATTTATGAAGTCTGTAATCTATAAGCTGATTGTTAAGTGACTAGAAGAATATATATGGTTTTACTTGAAATTAAGAATCATTTATATGACAATTATACAGCTCTCTTTCTTTTTGGTAATTTAAATTACCTGAAAAAAATGAAATGTTTAGCGGTCTCATCAGTGTTAGAAAGATGATGGGCACAGTGGAGCACCAAGATGTGACTCTCTGCAACCCATAACAGAGTGAGCCTGCCCACCCTGTAAACTCCTTGAGGAGAGGGGCCACGTCATATTCAAACTTGTATTCCCATCCTAGCAGCTAGGATCCTAGCAGTTGGATCTCCCATTTGTGTCACTGTTAGGTTTAATTGGTTAAACAAAATAAAAATCAATGCTTGAGTTTAACTGTTTGCTTTTAAGAAAGTGCTTAGAAAGCAATATAATGACCTTCTTTTTTCCAGACTCTAAACGTAAACAGCAAAACAAATAACCAAGAACTCTAGCCACCCTGAAAAAGGGCCTTACATTTTGCCAGTTTCTTGGAAACTTGTGTATATGTAACAGGGGCGAGAACATATATATTATTTCAAGCATCTGCAATAGATCAAAGTTACTAAAATTGCATTCTTTAAAAAAAATCTTGGAGCTTAAATTATGAGCTTTTCTTTGCTATTCACTTTGAGTATTTCATTTCTAAATACAGAGAATAATTTTATTTTTCTTGAATTTATTTTAACTTCATACTTAACAAATAAATCATGTGTAAGCCTTACAGTTTGGAATCACTTTGTCTTCATAGGTAAACTACAATTCACAAGTTAATAATAAAGCATATATCACTGCAAATATTAGGCAATAATTTTAGTAACTGGATAACAATGATGTCAAAAGTAGGGGAATAAAATACAATATTAAGGCTAGAAGTAAGGAATTACTCTAAATCCTAACCCAATTTAACTACTTACACTCCTTGAATGCTTTGCTGGTTGTTGAGAAACCAGTAAACTCAAATTCAGTTGAATTTATTCTCCCAGTTTTTTTGTTTGCATGGTTTTGTTGCCACCAAAGTTTACGTAATATTCTCATAAATCAAAACTTCTAGATATTTTGCAGTAATGAGAAAACCAACACAACTCTGTTGGTTATAACTCAGGAATCCTGGGAATATTTTCATACTGTTTGAAGTCAATATGTCTACGTGGTTGTTTCAATTTTAAATAAATAATAGTAATTGAGATGGAGCTGAAGAAGAATTGACATTAGATGAGCTAACTCTTCTTTTGTTAAAATGAAGAATCAAACATCAGCTCAATTCCACCAACATTGTTCAAGGCCTACTATGTACCAATGAGGATCATAGTTTCCATACTCAAAAGCCATCACCTCTCTCACACCCCCATGCTCTTGTATATACGCACATGACCCATAGCATTCTAGTCATTATGATCACCACTGACACCTCAGACGTTTAGTCAAATAGATACTTGTTCTCCCTGCTTCTATTCTCTTCCCATTCAGTCACTCTTAAACACAGCAACCCAAGTGAACCTAAGTCAGATCATACCTTTCCTCTGCTCAGACCGTACAGTGGCTTCCCACACCAGACAGAGTAAATGCCAAAGTCCTCCCTATAACTATAAAGTGCTATATGCTCAGTCCCTCACCACATCTCTGATCTCATTCCATACTTGTTTTCCTTAACGTTGCTCCAGCAACACTGGTCATCTCACTGCATATAGACCTTTGCGGATGCTCTTCCCTCTACCTGGAATGCTCCGCAGTTATTCACATCTCTCAGTCCTCCACTTCCTTCAGGTCCTCCTTGTCACCATAACAGCTAGGCAATGCCTGACACCCTATTAAAAATTGCAATTTCCTCTGCTAAAACTTCTGATTATTTTCCCTTCCCCTGGTTTGTTTTTTTTCTTCTTATCCTTAGCACTTTTTAATATCTAATATGCTATATATTTTAAATTTTTGTCCTATTTATCCTAATAAAATGTAAGCTCTATGAAGGCAGGGATTTTTATTTTTTCTTGTTTTTATTGTTCAATTCTGTATCCCCTACATTTAGAATAGCAATTGGCACATGGTAAGCAATCAATAATTCTTGGTTCGATTAGGGAATAAATAACATTATTACTGCTAGTAAATGCTTATTAATCTATTCTCTGTCATTTACTTTGCTAAGTACTTTAAACCCATATTGACACTTTTTTCTCAAAATATATATATATTATTGTCTCCATTTAGTGAAAAACACAAAAAGAAAACTAAAGTACAAAGGTATTATAATTTGTCCAAAGTCACATTTCTTTTAAATGATTACTTATCTCATTGTATTATAAAGAGACATTTCTGTTACTACAGTATTTTATTAACTCTAGGATTATCATGATTTCACCTCTTAAAATTTCATTAGTTGGAATGTACCTAACACTTGAAGATATGTCACAGTTTAATTGGCAGAGATATTTTTCTAAGTGGCACAAAGAAAAATTAATTGATCTTGTACCTTCCACAAAATACACTATATTAAAATCTTCTTGAGGGCAGTGCTCTTGTGCTTAATCTCTGAATCCTTGATACCCATCACAATGTCTAGTATAAAACAAACACCAATAAATATTTACTGAATAAATAATATTTTTAGTATATTTCTCCTCTTTCTATTTCCTAACTTCTTCAGTAGATTTTCTATAAAGCTTCTTAGGGCTTCATGAGGGCAGGAACATGATAATGATATTCAATGTTTTATTCCCAGTACTACTCCTGTCATATGGTAGATGATTAATAAATATGGATGGGATGAATTAATCTTATAATCCCTAGAAATGAGCTCTCTTATAGACAAATAATATATTCTAGACTTGATACTTTAAAAATTGACTTCAAATCTTTGTCAGATAATATGGATTACACGTGGGTTTTGGAGTCAAACTATCCGTATTAAAATCCTGGATTTACCACTTCTGAACTATGTGAAATTAAGAAATTCTCTTCACCTCTCTGTACCTCAATTATGCATGTAAAGCATTAGCACACTACCAGGTACATAACATATGCTCATGAAAAAGCAGCTATATTTCACATTATTGTTTGCTGATTGTTTACTGCCTACTTGTGTGCCCAACACTGTACTCAATTTTCTGGACTTTATAGTTTTTTCTTGGGGGTCCTTACGTTAAGAGACTTAGACATGCCATAACAGAAAGAAATGAGCTCAAAGAGGATTACTTCCTCCAGTCTCACCATCAGTGGGCAGGTACTTTCCTGTGGATCAAGTTCAGGTTATCAATATTCCTTCCAAGGTAGTGTGGTTAAGAGTGTGCCTAGGTTATTTCTCTGTTATGAACTTTCAACCTTTGAAAAATTACTGAATCTCTTGGTGCTTCAGTTTCACCATCTGAAAATCATGATAATTAACAGTACAGATTTGCTGTCAGAATTAAATGGGCGAGTTCCTGTGAAGTGCTTAGAATAGTGCCAGATGCATAATAAGTACTCAAAACTACCCAATAGGTCCAGGCCATAGCAATACCAAGAAAGCATATGTGAGCAGTATTGGGGACATATTAATTTCCAAATTTATTGAGTTTTTATATATATGTTCGTGTCATTAAATTTTGTCTAAATTTTTAACAATAGGATAATCCTAATAGAAAGGGAGAGATTTTGATAGACTTGATTAGAATCCTGGTTCTATCACTTTCCAGCTATATAAGCTTCAGAGAATTGCCTAATTTGACTTCTTTCATCTCCAAAATGAAGATCAGTATAACTACCCTAAGGTTA
The DNA here is from genome assembly GCF_003676395.1 of Aethalodelphis obliquidens. Taxonomy (NCBI): domain Eukaryota; kingdom Metazoa; phylum Chordata; class Mammalia; order Artiodactyla; family Delphinidae; genus Aethalodelphis; species Aethalodelphis obliquidens. The sequence goes on from NW_020838011.1 coordinate 4,486,315, forward strand.
TCAGGAATATTAAATTAGTATTTCTTATAATACATACAGCACAGTTCCTGGCATGGTAAGGGCTAAATATGTAGCAGATAATTCTAATAAGATGCCCCCCAAATCCTTTATTTTATCTTAATATCTTACATGATAAGGCCATTACAACTTCATGTTTATTGGAACAGATAATTTTCTTTATTTACAGTAAGAATATATTCTATGAGAGAATGAGAAAATATAAATGGATCAAGTTACAAAAATAACTTTACCCCCACATGGCTGATAGTATGTGGAATTTCACTATTTCAAGGGGCCATGGAGCCAAATATTATAGATGGATTCTGAAAAGAATTGGAAAATTTCATGATTTCATGACTGATAATGTTTCTTTTTAAAAACTACATGTAATCAAATCTTCTGCCACCAGCTGACATTCATAGAGGTCAGGCAGAATTTCTTTCTTCTGCCCAGAGCACTGCACAAGCAACCAAAAGCCACTTGCAGCATTGGCTTTATGGTTTTGTTTTTCATATTTCCTTTATCAGGCCCTTGGGAGGATTTCTTCAATAATTGACCTTGGATTAAATGCTTGGAAGGTGGGGAGAAGGAAATGCTTCTGTAGTCAACCAAAATACTTTATGTTGGGATGAAGTTAGCCCAAAAGAAAGGCTTGTAAAGGGAAAACCATGAGGGGAGATACATATTTTAAAGAGGAAAGGAAAAAATGGAGAATCAAGAAGAAGGTCCATGTATTTCATGAGTAGAAAGAAAACATTTCTTCTATCGTGAAGTTTATCCTATTTTTGATTCCATTGTTTATATTCTATTTTAAGTATTACCTTTTTCAGAAGATGCCTGTATTAGTCTGCTAGGGCTGCAACAACAAAATACCACAGACTAGGTGGCTTAAGCCAACACAAATTCATTTTCTCACAGTTCTGATGGCTGAAAGTTCATCTCAAGTTCAAGCTCAAGGTGCTAGCAGGATTGGTTTCTCCTGAGGCTTCTCTCCTTCACTTAAGATGGTCACCTTCTCACTATATCCTCACATAGCCTTTACTCTGTACCCCCGTATCCCTGGTATATCTCTTCTCATATGGTTAGCAGTTCTATTGTATTAGGACCCCACCCTTATGAATTAATTGAATCTTAATTACCTCTTTAAAGGCCCTATCTCCAAATATAGTCATATGTGGAATAGGGCTTCAACATATGAATTTTGGGGGAAAACAACTAAGTCCATTAACAGTGTCAATCCCAAATAATAAATGTGTTTTGTGATCAAAAATAGTAATGTTTTATTAGAATCATTTTAGTTCCTTCAGTCTCTTCTTAAAACATTATGGAAGACTTGTAGTTGTAGAATGCATGAAATAATTCAGGCTGCCACTTTTAAAAGCATATTATGAAAAATATGGAATATGGAATTAGAGGACACTGACTTACTACTTGCATGATTATGATTCACTTACCAGTTGAGCCTATGTTTTCTCATTTGTAAAATTAGGAATTCATAGCTATAATTACTCTGCACATTTTAAAATAAGAATTCAATGAGAGGGCTTCCCTGGTGGCACAGTGGTTGAGAGTCCGCCTGCCGATGCAGGGGACACGGGTTCGTGCCCTGGTCTGGGAAGATCCCACATGCCGCGGAGCGGCTGGGCCCATGAGCCATGGCTGCTGAGCCTGCGCGTCTGGAGCCTGTGCTCCGCAACGGGAGAGGCCACAACAGTGAGAGGCCCGCGTACCGCAAAAAAAAAAAAAAAAAAAAAAAGAATTCAGTGAGATAATAGAGATAAGGGAAAGCATTACAAAATGTAAAGCACTATAAAAATGTCGTTTATTTTCAGTTTTCCATAGTGTACTCCACAGAGTATAATCTGTAGTAACAATTAAAATAATATTTATTCTTTTCAAGGCAGGTTGAAGAAAAATAATTAAGCAAAATAAATCAAATCATAAGAGTGAAATAACCCATGGACAATAAATTTCAAAGGGCAAGAGAATTAAAAATTTATTTTGGAAATAAATGTTAATTATGAGGGGAAAATGTTAATATGAAGGACTTTTTTGGTTACATTTCTGATAACCAAATACTAATCTGTATAAGCAAAATAAGCACAATGACAATGACAAAATAATAAGGAAAACTGCACAATTTTGATAAAGTGTTTTATATAAACAGTCACTCAAACTTATTTTCTTTTACATAGTAACCTTCCCTGATACACAACCTCAAGCATATGAGGCACTAAAAACACATAGTTTTATTAAGCTGGCTATGTCATCAGGTAAAATTCAGTAACAGTGTACACTGGAAAAGTGTCATATCACCTTCACCTTGCTGGAAGATAGAGAAGGGCAAACTCCTTATAGCATGTGATATAGGCTGGAACTTCACCAAAGTGTGTTGCTAGAACTCTTTCATGAATCTAGATCTTTTTTCACAGTATCTAGAAGTAAGGCCTGTTCTTTCCTGGGCACTGGTGACAACTTGTATGGCACTAGTAGTACTTATTGTGCCAAAAGCTGGCATTGAGCAGAGATCTTGGGAGTCGTACATGGCCGTAAATGGGAGGGAAGGGATGGGGAATCAGGGACAGCTTTTAAAATGAACTTTTATTCTGCATAAAGTCAAACAGAAAGGTACAACCATGCTTGTAGATATCTCTCTGCGACACAGTTCCAAGGAAAAGAGATCTATACTGATCCTTAACAGTAGTGTTTCTGTATTAAACTAAATAAAGTCTTTGAAATGTATTTCATAACAAATTGAACTTTAAAAAAATATATCTTGGGCTTCCCTGGTGGCGCAGTGGTTGACAGTCCGCCTGCTGATGCAGGGGACACGGGTTCGTGCCCCGGTCCAGGAAGATCCCACATGCCGCGGAGTGGCTGGGCCCGTGAGCCATGGCCGCTGAGCCTGCGCATCCGGAGCCTGTGCTCCGCATCGGGAGAGGCCACAGTGGTGAGAGGCCCGCATACCGGAAAAAAAAAAAAAAAAAAAAAAAAAATCATCCCTTCAAAAGTACAAACGAGAGATGGCATTACTGAAATTGGAGTCAGAGAAAATAACTTAAAGTAAGCTTTTAACTATTGCCTTACTACTCCATCAAGTAGTATGAGGTCAAAAATAATTTTTCCATCACCTGGAAAAATTTGCACAAAAAATGTGCTTATATTCCCAGCAATGACACAATTGACACATATTTTTTAAAAGCCAATGCTAAATATTAATACAATTATATGATTTACTTTTAACATTAATTAACATTAATAAATAATATTTGATTTTCAACTTATTATTAAATTTTCTTACTTTCATGTTTTCTTTTTGGAAATTCTGATAATTTTATATGTAAACAATATATATTATAATAATTTTTACTGTTTATAATGTTAAGAATTCAATTACACTTGTTTAAAAATGTGCTGCTAAATATTATATTTGAATTGTGTTAAATGCTTAGTGTCAAAAATTTTGTTTACTAAATCTTGAATTTCTATTTTGCAAAAGTAGATATTGAAATACCAGTATTGGCATTTTGCTCTGGTGTTGCTTTTATTAGGAAAAATGTTAAAAGGCTGCTGTTTTCATTCATAGATGATGGCAGGTTGAACATATATAATGGTGATTGGGAAGAAAGAGAAATATTTTTTTTTAACATCTTTATTGGAGTATAATTGCTTTACAATGGTGTGTTAGTAGCTGCTTTATAACAAAATGAATCAGCTATACATATACATATATCCCCATATCTCCTCCCTCTTGCATCTCCCTCCCACCCTCCCTATCCCATCCCTCTAGGTGGTCACAAAGCACCAAGCTGATCTCTCTGTGCTATGCAGCTGCTGCACACTAGCAATCTGTTTTACATTTGGTAGTGTATATATATGCATGCCACTCTCTCACTTCGTCCCAGCTTACCCTTCCCTCTCCCCATGTCATCAAGTCCACTCTCTACAGCTGAGTCTTTATACCTGTCCTGCCCCTAGGTTCTTCGGAACCTTTTTTTTTTTTTAGATTCCATTATACATGGTATTTGTTTTTCTCTTTCTGACATACTTCACTCTGTATGACAGTCTCTAGGTCCATCCAACTCACTACAATTAACTGAATTTCCTTTCTTTTTATGGCTAAGTAATATTCCACTGTATATATGTGCCACATCTTCTTTATCCATTCATCTGTTGATGGACACTTAGGTTGCTTCCATATCTTGGCGATTGTAAGTAGTGCTGCAATGAACATTGTGCTACAGGTATATTTTTGAATTATGGATTTCTCAGGGTATATGCCCAGTAGTGGGATTGCTGGGTCACATGGTAGCTCTATTTTTAGTTTTTTAAGTAACCTTCATACTGTTCTACATAGTGGCTGTATCAATTTACATTCCCACCAACAGTGCAAGAGAGTTTCCTTTTCTCCACACCCTTTCCAACATTTATTGTTTGCAGATTTTTAGATGGAGGCCATTCTGACTTGTGTGAGGAGATACCTCATTGTAGTTCTGATTTGCATTTCTCTAATGATTAGTAATGTTGATCATCTTTTCATGTGCTTGTTGGCAATCTGTATATCTTCTTTGGAGAAATGTCTTTTTAGGTTTTCTGCCCATTTTTGGATTGGCTTGTTTGTTTTTTTAATATTGAGCTCCGTGAGCTGCTTGTAAATTTTAGAGATTAATCCTTTGTCAGTTGCTTCATTTGAAAATTTTTCTCCCATTCTGAGGGTTGTCTTTTCATCTTGTATATGTTTTCCTTTGCTGTGCATAAGCTTTTAAGTTTCATTAGGTCCCATTTGTTTATTTTTGTTTTTATTTCCATTTCTCTAGGAGGTGGGTCAAAAAGGATCCTGGTGTGATTTATGTCATAGAGTGTTCTTCCTATATTTTCCTCTAAGAGTTTTATAGTGTCTGGACTTACATTTAGGTCTTTAATCCATTTTGAGTTTATTTTTGTGCATGGTTTTTGGGAGTGTTCTAATTTCATTCTTTTACATGTAGCTGTCCAGTTTTCCCAACAACATTGATTGAAGAGATTGTCTTTTCTCCCTTGTATATCCTTCCCTCCTTTATCAAAAATTAGGTGACCATAGGTGTGTGGGTTTATCTCTGGGCTTTCTATCCTGTTTCATTGATTTGTATTTCTGTTTTTGTGCCAGTACCATACTGTCTTGATTACTGTAGCTTTGTAGTATAGTCTGAAGTCAGGGAGCCTAATTCCTCCAGCTCCGTTTTTCTTTCTCAAGATTGCTTTGGCTATTTGGGCTCTTTTGTGTTTCCATACAAACTGTGAAAGTTTTTGTTCTACTTCTGTGAAAAATGCCTGTGGTAGTTTGATAGGAATTGCATTGAATCTGTAGATTGCTTTGGGTAGTATAGTCATTTTCACAATGTTGATTCTTCCAATCGAAGAACATGGTATATCTCTCCATCTATTTGTATCATCTTTAATTTCTTTCATCAGTGTCTTATAGATTTCTGCATACAGGTCTATTGTCTCCTTAGGTAAGTTTATTGCTAGGTATTTTATTCTTTTTATTACAATGGTAAATGAGAGTGTTTCCTTAATTTCTCTTTCAGATTTTTCATCATTAGTGTATAGGAGTGTACAAGATTTCTGTGCATTAATTTTGTATCCTGCTACTTTACCAAATTCATTGATTAGCTCTGGTAGTTTTCTATTAGCATCTTTAGTATTCTCTATGTATAGTATCATGTCATCTGCAAACAGTGACAGCTTTACTTCTTCTTTTTCAATTTGGATTCCTTTTATTTCTTTTTCTTCTCTGATTGCTGTTGCTAAAACTTCCAAAATTATGTTGAATAATAGTGGTGAAAGTGGACAACTTTGTCTTGTTCCCGATCTTAGTGGAAATGGTTTCAGTTTTTCACCATTGAGAATGATGTTGGCTGTGGGTATGTCTTATATGGCCTTTATTGTGTTGAGGTAAGTTCCCTCTGTGCCTACTTTCTGCAGGGTTTTTATCATAAATGGGTGTTGAATTTTGTCAAAAGATTTCCCTGCATCGATTGAGATGATCATACGGTTTTTCTCCTTCAATATGTTAATATGGTGTATCACATTGATTGATTTGTGTATATTGAAGAATCCTTGCATTCCTGGGATAAACCCCACTTGATCATGGTGTATGATTCTTTAAATGTGCTGTTGGATTCTGTTTCCTAGTATTTTGTTCAGGATTTTTGCATCTATGTTCATCAGTGATATTGGCCTGTAGTTTTCTTTCTTTGTGACATCTGTGTCTGGTTTTGGTATCAGGATGATGGTGGCTGCAGAGAATGAGTTTGGGAGCATTCCTTGCTCTGCTCTATTTTGGAAGAGTTTGAGAAGGATAGATGTTAGCTCTTCTCTAAATGTTTGATAGAATTCACCTGTGAAGCCATTTGGTTATTGGCTTTTGTTTGTTGGAAGATTTTTAATCACAGTTTCAATTTCAGTGCTTGTTATTGGCCTGTTTATATTTTCTATTTCTTCCAGGTTCAGTCTTGGAAGGTTGTGCTTTTCTAAGAATGTGCCCATTTCTCCAGGTTGTCTATTTTATTGACATATAGTCACTTGTAGTAATCCCTCATGATCCTTTGTATTTCTGCAGTATCAGTTGTTACTTCTCCTTTTTCATTTCTATTTCTATTGATTTGAGTCTTCTCCCTTTTTTTCTTGATGAGTCTGGCTAATGGTTTACCAATTTTGTTTATCTTCTCAAAGAACCAGCTTTTATTTTTATTGATGTTTGCTATTGTTTCCTTCATTTCTTTTTATTTCTGGTCTGATCTTTATGATTTCTTTTGTTCTGCTAACTTTGGGGTTTTTTTGTTCTTTCTCTGATTGCTTTAGATTTAGGGTTAGGTTGTTTATTTGAGATGTTTCTTGTTTCTTTAGGTAGGATTGTATTGCTATGAACTTCCCTCTTAGAACTGCTTTTGCTGCATCCCATACGTTTTTGGTCATTTTGTTTTCATTGTCATTTGTTTCTAGGTATTTTTTGATTTCCTCTTTGATTTATTCAGTGATCTCTTCATTATTTAGTAGTATACTGTTTAGCCTCCATGGATTTGTATTTTTTACAGATTTTTTCATGTAATTGATATCTAGTCTCATAGCGTTGTGGTTGGAAAAGTTACGTGATACGATTTCAATTTTCTTAAATTTACCAAGGCTTGTTTTGTGATCCAAGGTATGATCTATCCTGGAGAATGTTCCATGCGCCCTTGAGAAGAAAGCGTATTCTGTTGCTTTTGGATGTAATGTCCTCTAAATGTTAATAAAGTCCATCTTGTTTAATGTGTCATTTAAAGCTTGTGTTTCCTTATTTATTTTCATTTTGGATGATCTGTCCATTGCTGAAAGTGGTGTGTTAAAGTCCCCTACTATGATTGTGTTACTGTTGATTTCCGCTTTTATGGCTTTTAGCCTTTGCCTTACTGTATTGAGGTGCTCCTATGTTGGGTGCATAAATATTTACAATTGTTATATCTTCTTCTTGGATTGATCCATTGATTATTATATAGTGTCCTTCTTTGTGTCTTCTGGTAGTCTTTATCATAAAGTCTATTTTGTCTGATATGAGAATTGCTACTCCAACTTTCTTTTGATTTCCATTTGCATGGAATATCTTTTTCCATCCCCACTTTCAGTCAGTATATGTCCCTAGATCTGAAGTGGGTCTTTTGTAGACAGCACATGTATGGGTCTTGTTCTTGTATCCATTCAGCTAGTCTACGTCTTTTGGTTGGAGCAGTTAATCCATTTACATTTAAGGTAATTATCTATATATATGTTTCCTATTGCCATTTTCTTAATTGTTTTGGGTTTGTTATTGTAGGTCTTTCCCTTCTCTTGTGTTTCCTGAATAGAGAAGGTCGTTTAGCATTTGTTGTGAAGCTGGTTTGGTGGTGCTGAATTCTCTTAGCTTTTGCTTGTCTGTAAAGATTTTAATTTCTCCGTCAAATCTGTATGAGATCTTTGCTGGGTACAGTAATCTTGGTTGTAGTTTTTGCGCTCTCATCACTTTAAATATGTCCTGCCACTCTCTTCTGGCTTGTAGAGTTTCTGCCGAAAGATCAGCTGTTAACCTTATGGGGATTCCCTTGTGTGTTATTTGTTGCTTTTCCCTTGCTGCTTTAAATGTTTTTTCTTTGTATTTAAAATTTGATAGTTTGATTAATATGTGTCTTGGCATGTTTCTCCTTGGATTTATCCTGTATGGGACTCTCTGCACTTCCTGGACTTGATTGACTATTTCCTTTCCCATTTTAGGGAAGTTTTCAACTATAATCTCTTAAATATTTTCTCAATTCCTTTCTTTTTCTCTTCTTCTTCTGGAACGCCTATAATTTGAATGTTGGTGCATTTAATGTTGTCCCAGAAGTCTCTGAGACTTCCTCAATTCTTTCCATTCTTTTTTCTTTATTCTGCTATGTGGCTGTTATTTCCACTATTTTATCTTCTAGGTCACTTATCTGTTCTTCTGCCTCAGTTATTCTGCTATTGATTCCCTCTAGAGAATTTTTAATTTCATTTATTGTGTTTTTCTTCATTGTTTGTTTGCTCTTTAGTTCTTCTAGGTCCTTGTTAAATTTTTCTTATATTTTCTCCATTGTATGTCCAAGATTTTGGATCATCTTTACAATCATTAGTCTGAATTCTATTTCAGGTAGACTGCGTATTTCCTCTTCATTTGTTTGTTCTGGTGGGTTTTTACCTTGCTCCCTCATCTGCTGCATATTTCTCTGTCTTCTCGTTTTGCTTAACTTACTGTGTTTGGGGTCTCCGTTTTGCAGGCTGGAAGTTCATGTTTCCCATTGTTTTTGGTGTCTGCCCCCAGTGGCGAAGGTTGGTTCAGAGGGTTATCTAGGCTTCCTTGTGGAAGGGACTGGGGCCTGTGTTCTGGTGGATGAGACTGGATCTTGTCTTTCTTGTGGGCAGGACCATGTCCGGTGGTGTGTTTTGGGGTGTCTGTGACCTTTTCATATTTTAGGCAGCCTCTCTGCTAATGGGTGAGGTTGTGTTCCTGTGTTGCTAATTGTTTGGCATAGGGTGTCCAGCAGAGGAGTTTGCTGGTCGTTGAGTGGAGCCAGCTCTTAGCGTTAAGATGGAGATCTCTGGGAGAGCTTTTGTTATTTGATATCATGTGTAGCCGGGAGATCTCTTTTCGTCCCACCTCAGAGGCACAGGCCTGACACCTGGCCGGAGCACGAAGACCCTGTCAGCCACAAAGATGAGAAGAAAAGGGAAGGAGAGCAAGAGAGAGAGAGAGAGAGGCAGAGAGAGAGAGAGAGAAAGAAAGAAAAGAAAGTTATTAAAATTTAAAAATTTTAAAAATTATTAAACATAAAAAAATTAGTGTAATAAAAAAATAAGAAAGAAGAGAGCAATGAAACCAGAAAACAAATCCACCAATGATAATAAACGCTAAAAACAATACTAAAAAAAAAACAAAAAAAGACAGACAGAACCCTAGGACAAATGTTAAAAGCAAAGCTATACAGACAAAATCACACAAAGAAGCATACACATACACACTCACAAGAAAGAGAAAAAGAAAAAATATATATATATGTATATAAATATATATATATAAAAGAAAGAGAGTAGCCAAATCAATAAACAAATCTACCAATGATAATAAACTCTAAATACTAAATTAAGATAAACATAAGACCTGAAACAAATTAGATGCAGAAAGCAAACCCCATGTCTACATTTGCTCTGAAAGTCCACTGCCTCAACTTTGGGATGATTCATTGTCTATTCAGCTATTCCAGTGATGCGGAGTACATCAAGTGGATTGTGGAGATTTAATCCACTGCTCCTGAGGCTGCTGGGAGAAATATCCCTTTCTCTTCTTTGTTCGCACAGCTCCTGGGGTTCAGCTTTGAATTTGGCCCTGCCTTTGCATGTATGTCACCTGAGGGCATCTGTTCTTCGCTCAGACAGGATGGCGTTAAAGGAGCAGCTGATTAGGCGGCTTTGGCTCCCTCAGGCCAGGGGGAGGGAAGGGTATGGAATGCGGGGCCAGCCTCTGGCGACAGAGGCTGGCGTGATATTGCGACAGCCTGTGGCGTACCGTGTGTCCTCCCAGGGAAGTTGTCCCTGGATCACGGGACCCTGGATCACGGGACCCTGACAGTGGCAGTCTGCACAGGCTCCCAGAAGGAGAGGTGTGGATAGTGACCTGTGACTGCACACAGGCTTCTTGGCGGCTGCAGCAACAGCCTTAGCCTTTCATGCCCGTCTCTGGGGTCCGTGCTGACAGCCACGGCTCACGCCTGTCTCTGGAGCTCATTTTTGCAGTGCTCTGAATCCCCACTCCTTGCACACCCCAAAGCAATGGTCTCTTGCCTCTTAGGCAGTTCCAGACTTTTTCCTGATTCCCTCCCGGCTAGCTGTGGCGCACTAGCCCCCTTCAGGCTGTGTTCACGCAGCCAACCCCAGTCCTCTCCCTGCACTGTGACCAAAGCCCAAGCCTCAGCTCCCAGCCCCGCCCACTCCGGCGTGTAAGCAGACAAGCCTCCCGGGCTGGTGAGTGCTGGTTGGCACCTATCCTCTGTACAGGAATCTCTCCACTTTGCCCTCTGCACCCCTGTTGCTGCACACTCCTTTGTGGCTCCAGCGTTTCCCCGCCACCTGCCAACCCCTCTCTCTGCCAGTGAACGGGCTTCCTAGTGTGTGGAAACCTTTCCTCCTTCACAGCTCCCTCCCACTGGTGCAGGTCCCATCTCTATTCTTTTGTCTCTGTTTATTCTTTTTTCTTTTGCCCTACCCAGGTACGTGGGGAGTTTCTTGCCTTTTGGGAGGTCTGAGGACTTCTGCCAGCATTCAGTAGGTGTTCTGTAGGAGTTGTTCTACATGTAGATGTATTTCTGATGTATTTGTGGGGAGGAAGGTGATCTCCACAACTTACTCCTCCGCCATGTTGAAGGTCTCCAAGAAATTTTTTAAATGAGATGGAATCTGCCAGACTTGGCAATTTGGGTGATATGGCGTATACAGAAAAAAAGAAGGGGAAAGAAGGATACTGTGGTTTCTTGTATGAACTTTGAGTAAATGTAGTTATGAACATTACCATTCACGTGGAGAGGGAACACGAGAGAAAATGGAGGAGGAAGGGGAGAGGAAACAGAAGAACAAGCAAGAAGACAAAATAGCAAATAGTATCATTTCAGAAATGCTACAATTTCAATGATTAAATAAGTGTTTAAAATGGTTTTGAAGAACCTACGGGCAGGACAGGAATAAAGACACAGACATAGAGAATGGACTTGAGGACATGGGAAGGGTAAGCTGGGACGAAGTGAGAGAGTGGCATGGACATATATATACTACCATATGTAAAATAGATGGCTAGTGGGAAGCAGCCACGTAGCACAGGGAGATCAGCTGGGTGCTTTGTGACCACCTACGGGGGTGGGTTAGGGAGGGTGGGAGGGAGATGCAAGAGGGAGGAGATATGGGGATATATGTATACGTATAACTGATTCACTTTGTTATAAAGCAGAAACTAACACACCATTGTAAAGCAATTATACTCCAATAAAGATGTTAAAAAAATAAATAAGTGTTTGAAAAATTCATAGACCCTCCCCCTGCCATCTCTATTCTATTTTATGCACCAAATACACTATGATGGATTTGCCATCTCTTCTGGGGCAGCAAAGTCTAATTGATGACATGGTAAAGCAGACCATGAATGACAAACAACAGGAGGCTCAGCACAGTTCTCCCTTCAGTTTCTTAAACTTGTGCTACTTTGTATCTGACCAGAGCCAGTTCCCCCACTGTTTATTGCCAGTAAGTGAGGTTAAGACTAGTTTCTAATCTTACAGTTAGGAAAGCAGTGTATATATGTGGAGGCCTGGTACACACTTGCATTCCTATGATGGGAATCTGAATATATTTTACCAGAAAGATAATTCTCTGCAGTGATTATTTCTATAGTATCATTAAGACATTCCTTTGTATACATTATAGATTTAATAACCTGTTAATATCTGATCAATGAACCTAACCACTTTTATCTGGAACTTGGAAAATGCCACTTTAAAAATCTAGTTAGAAAATAATTTATGAACACTAATTGGAAGTTACTAATGTGAAGTTTGAAAGTTTTGATACAATGGGTCTGTTTTAAGAGCATCAGAGTAAATCACGCTACTCGAATTCGTGTTAAGGATATTATACTCAGAATTGCTCTTTACCTTTTAGCTTGTGAGCACTTTAATTTCTGATTTTTTTTTTGCTACATCTTTAGAAATTCATATTATAGTTAATGTGGAAAAAATATTGTATATAGCTCTCTCCCTTCCTATACCAAATTTGAAGATTCTAAGGAGAGGGCTTTAAATGTTTTAATCCCCTAATTGTCCAAAAGGCCTGAAGCTTCTTAAAGCTTACTGAAGAGTTGAATTGTGCTGTAACTTTGTTTTCTGTAATTGAAGTTGAGAAAAACTAGAAACAAGCCTACATTTAGCATTAGTCAAATGACTGTCTTGATATTCAAGTAGCACTCTGATATTTTGATATTGGCTTATTTTTCCCATGTTTAAGGCTCGTTGAATTGTCAAATAAAAATGACTTCTGAAGTCTTAGGACATTTTTAGGTCCTACTGTGAACAAGCAATGTAGGCGTTTTCTTCTGAATTTTATTTCAGATATCTCTACCGCAGGACCTCTTGGCACAGGAAGCACCACCACCAGTACCACCCTTCGGACCACAACTTGGAACCCAGGCAGGAGTACCACCCCATCGGTGTCAGGAAGAAGAAACCGGAATACCAGCACCCCATCTCCAGCAGCTGAGGTACTTGACGACATTACCACACACCTTCTATCAGGATCGTCCCAAATTCCAGCTCTGGAAGAGAGCTGTGAGGCTGTGGAAGCTCGAGAAATCATGTGGTTTAAGACCCGTCAAGGACAGATGGCAAAGCAGCCGTGCCCTGCAGGAACTATAGGTAAGTCTGTCCTACAAAGCTGAGCTAAAAGTGTATTGTTACTTTGGCTTGCTTTCCTAGTTTTTTTTTTTTTTTTTTTTTTTTGGTCACAACATAGTTTTGTTACTTAACATTTGATTAAATTCTGGACTCAGCTAAATTACAATTTATAGCCAAGTATTTTCAGAGTTTGAGAATGCAACCTGAAGAAGTCACAGGTGAGAATTTGGTGGGAATACCTGTGAGATCAATAGTTTTCACCCATGCTGTGAGGTCAAGTTACAATTAAGCTATGGATGTCCCAGCTACTCCAAAGGGCCAGCTCACCTATGCAACAGCCCAGAGTGAATCACTGGATTGGTGGGAGCTAGTTCTCATGCTTGTCACCAATTGTCAAATGTTTATTGCAGAAAACTAGATCAAGGACTTCTGTATTAGATGATCATTGAAACTACCTAACATTTAACAAAAGAGAAGATTTGACTATCCTTTATTACCAGTCATCATAGCTGTCCTTTAATAGTTGGAGCCTCTTGACATACATAGTCAGGGATGATGCTGGCAGGAGCCAACCTCCTCTTACACAGCATCCACTAGAGAGATCAATCCTGCATTGTTTTCTCTAGGCGGTAGTCAAGAACTAGATAGCTCTCTGCCCCCCCACCTTTTTCTTTTCACTGATGTGATTCATAATATCACCAAATGGTAACCATATTATTATTTACCATTTTAAGCCAGAAATAGTTTGATTTCTTATTGTTACAGATATTGATCTTCATAAAACTAATATTGACACCCTGCATAAAATTTGCATTATTGCATAAAATGTGTAAATAAAACAAATGCATAATAGACGTCACTAGACTAGCATTGTTGGGGGCTGTGATTTTGGGTGTTATTGATTTGGTTACTTCAATAGGTTTGTCTTAACAAAGTTTCAATGTGGAAATGTCCTTCTGAATTCCATGGTATATGAAGTGGTGGGAAGATAAGAAGATATATAAAAGTGCACATTTAATTTGTTTTCATCAAAGTGTTTAAAAATATTCTGAGATCTTCCTTCCCTTTATGAAGGGGCACAATATTTAGTTCCAGAGTTTTCTGTGGTATTGGAATCAGAAAACATTTTGAACTTTTCTCTTAGCGCTGTCCCCTTAGTTCTGGACCTCAGTTCCTTTATCTCTAAAAGAGAAATAACAACAGCACCCCTTTCTTCAGATGTTTGTTGTAGAGGTTAGTGAAATACTTTATTTGAAAGAAGTTTGCAGACTGCAAAGCACTACAGAAATATGTTGCTCTTGTTCTGCAAAAATTGAGAAAGGGATTTACAGGAAACATTCTGAAGCCCTCCCTCCCAGGTGACTGTGCTTACTCTGCGGTCTTCTTTTTACCCTTTCTCTGTCGCCTCTGCTGTGCCCCCTGTTCAAGGCCCACACAGTCTTTTCTCACCTGAATTATTGCAATAGCTTCCTCACAACTTCCATATCACTCCCTGAAATTCATCCTCCATGCTCCTGCCACAGTTATCTTTCTACAGCCTAAATCAGCCCATTTGTCTCCTCTCCGTAATGGTCTTCATTGATTTTCCATCACCTACAGATGACAGACAAGGGCGTTTATGATCTGGCTCTGCCAGCCATTCCAACTCCATTAAATACAACTCCCTTACCCAGTAGACCTCAATTCAAAACACTTGATGATTCCCAAAGACAGCATATTTTTCCTTTGCCTGGAATGCCCTTACCCACCTTGTTTTCCCGAAAGACCTGCAAACTGATTCCTTTAAGACTCAACCGCTACCTTGCCTCTGAAAACTCAAGCAGTAAGCCCCATGGAGTCAGGTACCGCATTCATCTAATTCATGAAGTTATTCCCTGTACCTGGTATAGTTGTCAGCAAATGCTTTAAAAACATTGAGTGTTTGTTGTATTATGTTTCTGTAATGCCAGTTGCTTGCTAGGCACTGTACATGGTGTTTTAATAGACATTACCTCAGTTTAATGATAATAGTCTTACCTTTACTCATATTTGAACATATTATGGATATAAAGTCATTATAAGAAAGATGGTTTGAACATTTGAAACAGACCTATTTCTCTCATTATTTTAGGAGTATCCACTTATCTATGCCTGGCTCCTGATGGAATCTGGGATCCCCAAGGACCAGACCTTAGCAACTGTTCTTCTCCTTGGGTCAGCCATATAACACAGAAGGTAAATCGTGTCACTGACAAGGAAGGCTTTGCCAGATCTAGACCCTCTGTTGTTGATTATAACTGCTGAAAACAAAATAGTCAATAATTTTTAAATTAATGTGGAAAAAATTCTCCATTTTATTTTAATTTAAGATTTAATGACAAGCCTATTATGCTATGAGCTAATTCTAGAATTTTGTTGTTCTTAAAGGGGAAATCCATGTACTTCCTCTAAGCCAGGCAGTATTGCTTATGATAATTTTATTATTAATAAAATTTTTATGGTATTGTGAACTACAGATATAAAAGTCCAAGAGGTATTATAATTCAAGCAAGCAAAAGCTTCTAGCTTATATACATATGGATTTTCCTGTGGAAATAATAATTACAAAAAAAAAAAGTCTACCTTTGGAATCTTAATCCATTTGATAAATGTTCTGTAACCTAATCATTTATCAGTGTTAAAAGTATACACACGTGTGACAGAATCTTGCAGACTCAAATTTGCAGGGCTTATTTGGTTGCAATATGTTGAACATTTTTATTATTAATGCACTGTGGGGCTTTGAATTGATTTCATTGCAAACAGAGACCAGATGTGCCTTTATGCCAAAAGGGCTATGGGATGATCCTTATTATAGCAATTTGTGCGGATTTATGCACTCTTAAAATGGAGAGTCCTTCTATGTTACATTAGCTATGCTGAGGAATTTCTGAAAGAGATTTTTCCTGAGAAGTATTACAAGTGACGGCCTTACTAAAAGCCTCTCTGTACCATTTGCTCTTTTCTCTATTTGTTTTTAACCAGGCTTATCCTCAATAATATACTGTTCAATAATCCATAAATATCTACCCAGTAGATTCTTTAGCAGATGAGCCATAACCGTCTATTTACCCTAAATCATGGAAGAACAGTGGTTATATTGACTCCAGTTACCCTCTTACATGTGCATCTCCATACTTGTTGCTATTCATAATGATGCTTCTCCAATTTCAGTACTGGTCCTGCCACAGTTTTTATGTCCTTTGATTTTATTACAATGTAGCTCAGACCCCAGGGCAAGTAACTCTTCCTGGATGTGATCAGATTAAAAGATCAGTAGCATATCTCCTTACATTAGCGACTTTTAAAAGATATTCCCTACATACTAAGCCCGGGGGTTAATATTAATTCAGTAATAATTCACCTAGAAAGTGAGTGTTTTCATGTTAATTCCTGAATATGGTTGGCCTATTTCATTGCAGAAATTACTGGTGACTTTAACTGATAATGATGCTTAATTCTTTTCTTTCCTCTGCAGACCTGCTAATCTTGTGACAAAAGGCACAATTCCTTGCAAAGAGCAGACAGCTCTTGCCCATTTGATTTAGGGATGGAATGTTTTTGTTTTATAGCAAGTATGTTCCGTTCTTTTGGAGCATTTCTGCGTAATCCTGTAGCACCTGTAAAATTATGTTGTATTATAATTATATTAAGATTATTCAATCTAGAGAGTTGGAATTTATAATAATACCTTAGCTTGATTACTTATACATTTATAGAATTGTCAAAAGTATAACAGGAGGTTTTTGAGCCCTGTGAATTGGCTTATGTAACTATTGCCAGGTCAGTGCTGGAGCTGGTGTTTAGCTGGGTCTACCTTTACCAACATGTCACATTTAGCCACAACACTGGCTACACTGTGAATAGATCATGATGGCCTTTATATCCCACACCCACTTACCTAGTCTCTCTTCACTTTTCTCCAGTCTTGTACTTATACCTCCAAGTATTTATGCTATTCATTAAACATAAATGATAGTTGAACAGGTTACCACAAAACTCTAACACTTTTAACTATTCACATCGTAAGCTTCTGAGAGAGAATTTGTATGCACTGTCCACAGAGTTATTTGTCCCTATTTTCTCTCCCTCCTCCCCAAAGCATCTTCCACAGAATTCATCCCTTTGCTCATTTACTCCCTCAGGACCTGAGTCCCAAAAACAAACAGATGGAACCTTTGAAGAGGGCTTGTTTACAGTGGCATTTGTGGGAGCAGAGGTGAACTGCAAGGGCTTGAGAGGAACCCAGAGCTAGTAACAGGGATGGAGCTGTTCCCAACCCCAGGCCTCTGTTGCCAGATCAATGGAATGACGGAAAACTGGTAACAGGGTATCCTTGAGAGGAAAGATGACCTATACAGACAAGAGACACAACCTAGCCTCAGGCAACTCTTCAGAAAAGATCTAGGGGAATAAATACTCTGATCTCACCCACTCACCTCTTCCAGCCTCCTCACCTGCCCAGCCTCACCACTGGCCAAACCCAAACAAAAGCCAGAGAAGAGGGGTGCTCTTACTAACATCATGTAAGTCCACCTCCTAGGGCAGAGAGAAGGATGGAGGAGGATGGAAAGAGGCCTTCCTTGAATTAGCAAATGGAAAGTAACCAGCAGAGTTCACAGTTTTTGCTTCCCTTCTCTCACCCCTCCTCCCTTTCCCTTGTTCCATCCTCCTTCCTCTGTTCTGACCTCCCTGCTTTTCTTTAATTTGTTTGTTAATGCCAGTGTGAAAAAGTAAAAGTGAAATAGGTATCCGGAATAATTTGTTCCTTCCCTCCTCTGCTCATTGTGGTTCAGACTTTTAACATAGAGTAACACTTGTTACCCGCAATAAAAGCATAGATGAAAAAAGAAAAGAAGGGGCGATTCTCTCATTTAAACAGTGTATTCAGTTTTCCCTCTGCAAGTTTGTGGGTGAACGTACCTTGGAACCTGAGGCCCATCTCTTATGGCTTTATAGTGCCTGTGGGGAATTCCTGAGGGCTTTAAAGAAAAGACCACCCTGGATCGCAGTCACTGCATCTTTCCCATGGGAGGATCTTTCATTTTGTTATTGGTACTGTTCACACACTGTATGTCAGGTACCACTGTAGACAGCAAGTATACACAAATAAGTGGATCAGGGTGCTTACTTTAGTTGGAAAAAGCAAACCTTAGATTTTCATTTTCATTAAGAAATGAGTAATGTTTTTTCCCCCTACAGTCAGGCCAGGAGGGAGAAAGCAAGCAGAGAATCTTGATGGTTTCTGACTCACAAATGAATTCAGGCCCCTTACATACTGGTGAAATTATAGATTAAATTTTGAGTGATATTAAAGAATAGATTACATTTCACTAGAGAAAATCTAAGCCTTTAAAGGCAGAAGAAATTTGTTACAAACTGGCCAGAATACTTTCATAATCATGAGATTTAATAATTTGTATAGAGGGGAAAAGCAAAAGTTGTACAAAAAGGTGCAGTGGTGGAGTGTAGGGGCAGAGAGGGAAAGAGAGATTGGTAGGTGGGTGGGTAGGTGGATGAATGGGTGGACAGAAAGGTAGGTACAAAGATAAACAGATGATTGGATACAAAGATAGATTAAATAGATAGTGAGATTAGGTACATATGTCTTCAAATTAATGTTTTAAAAATATGTTTCTGGTCATACTGGAAGCCAACAAATTAGTTTAGAGCTCTGCCTTCTCTAACATATGTGGTAAAATATCCTGTTTTCTCACATTTCTTAATGACTGTTTGCTGAAATCATAGTCTCTGGCTTCAGCTTGACCTCTAGCTTGGACTCATGTTATCAAAAAGGAGTTTATACTTTCTATTTTGCATACCTTTAAAGAATTCATTGCACTTTATAATCCCTCCTGTCTTTTTTTCAATTGGAAATTGTGAAATTAAAGTTGTGAAGACTTTCTGTATTTATTTACATGTAAAGTAAGGTCTGCTTCCTACTTCATTACCTGGTCCAACTATTATATGAAAAAGATATGCCTGAATTGTTACTGGGAAATAGTCTTCTTATTTCTAGCAAACTGAAATATCTTTTCGTCTGTTTGCACACAAACTACTGACAGCTTTTGAGATAATGTAAGATTCTTCCTGCATTTTCTAAAGAAGGATGTGAAGGTCTAGAAATGATGTTTCTGTTTACAGTATAAAATAAGCCGGTGATTTGCTCTGGAAGACTGGTTGAATCCTGTCACCCAGATCTTAATTTCTCCATTCTTTTAGCCTCTGTAGATCTACTATGGAATGAAAGTAAATTGCTTGTTAATTTGATCAGAGGTTAGTGGAATTTCCACATCTTCAGGCTCATTTAGCCTACATTCAGTTGTAAGCTAGAAGCATTTTATTGTTTATATACTTACTTGACTCAGATTTATAGAAAAAATAGGCAGATCTTTCAAAGAAATGGTAGCTTTGTACTTAAACAATATGAGTAACTTCATCATGAATTGTTTTGACACCTGATTAATGTTTGATATAATAAATCCCATAAAATGTCAAAGCTTATTTCAAAGCAAACTGTGTCAAATTTTGTGTCAAAATTTGAAATGCAAATAGTATCCATCTCTCTCATAATTATTATCTTTAACTGCAGGGTTTCCCCTCCCCTATTGAAGCCCTAGGTATAATCCCACCATTTCAATACAGGCATTAATTTACTAATCCTCACAAAAACTCATAAGATTTCTCAGTGTGCATGTACTTACTTCTGAGAAATAACTTAAGCAGAATAAAAGAAATGTTAGAGATAGACATTGTAATGATGTCTTTAAGCTAGAATATATGAAATAACTATTTCAATCCTGCCTCTTTGCACAGAAGACTTGAGGCAGATTCAAGATATGTGTATATTTTTGTATGGAAATAAGATAATAATAACAGTGGTGAGAGAAATAAATAGGACGATCAGAAAGAAGAGTAGCTTCTGGATGCCCGTGGAAAGAATATGGTTAGTGAAGGCCTGGTCTGAGAAGGCAACCTTTGAACTGAGCTTGAACCTTGAGGTCACAGTGACTATGAGAGAGTCCAGTTGATGCCACCACTGCCATTAACAACGAGAAAATTGGAGATGACTCTTGGTGCCTCCCTTTCCTTCCCCTCACACGTCCAATCAGATAATAGGCCTGTCAGGGTACTTGTAAATCTCTCCCACATCAGGCCAGTTGTCACTTTTCTCCACTGCTACTACCCTTAATCCACAACAGCTTCTTCTACTGCTGTGGCAGTAGACCTCACAGCAGGTCTCCTTTCATTGACTCCCGAACCCTCTAAATCCATTCTACTGAGTTTGATTTCAAATATAAGAGTGATTAGACCACTCCTATTTAGACTCTTCAGTACATTCACATCACTCTTTTTTTTTTTTTGCGGTACGCGGGCCTCTCACTGTTGTGGCCTCTCCCGTTGCGGAGCACGGGCTCCGGACGGACGCGCAGGCTCAGCGGCCATGGCTCACGGGCCCAGCCGCTCCGCGGCATGTGGGATCTTCCCGGACCGGGGCACAAACCCATGTCCCCTGCATCAGCAGGCGGACTCTCAACCACGGCGCCACCAGGGAAGCCCCATTCACATCACTCTTAACACAATTTTCCAAAATCGTCGTCATGACTTCCAAAGTGAGACTACTCAATCTGCTCCTTGCTTACCTCTCCAGCTGCCTAAACCCCAGTCACAAGTGCCCTTTGTAAGGCACCCTTAAGACTCCCTGCCCCCCTGCCCCCCGCCCCCTCGCCTAAAAGCTGCTCTCTCTGCCCGGAAACTCCAGCCCTCATCCCAACCTAATTCCCGCTTTTCTATTTCATCTCAGATTACACATTCTTTCTCAGAGAAGTATTTCCTAAATTATTCCCTAACTTCATATACCAGGTTAAAATGCCTTTAAACTACTCTACCACACTGGGATTCTGTATTGCCCTCAAAAAAAACTGAAATCAAATTCTTGTGCAGTTAATTTATTAATAGCCCTTCGCTTTCTAGTACATAAGGTCCTGTTATTGGGAACCATTTTATCCCCAGACTTTAGCATAATACTATTAGAAATTCAAATTTTGGTTAAATAACAAATGAACATTTAGACTGAAGGAACAATTGTTGAAATTATAAGTAGAGGTAGAGATATTCTGTTTTTTAAAAACTAGATATATATATATTTAATACATACAGACACACAATTTGTGCTATGTAGGTACCAAATTGAATTCTGAAGATAGAAAAATGTGCTTTTTCTTTCTGTTCTGCCTTTAGTGCCCTGTCTTCCCAACCCATGATTATTTAGACTTCGCTTTTTATATAGCATCCTCTTGGCTGTCTCTCCCCGCCAGTCCCCACCAGAATTTTATCTTACCAAGTCACCCTCAACTTATCTTTTAACTTTCAACTTATTGTTACTTTCTGTTGCTTTCCTACCTAATTTCCAGGTGTTTATTACCCCTGTACTATAGTCCAATAACACCTCATATACATTCTGTTATTATGATTGCATTGTTGAATTAGTATTATCTGCCTTTATGCACCCTCCCCCGCAATACCAACTAGTAGAACGTGAGATTCCTGAGCGCAAGAGCCACATATAACATTTGTCTTTATTTCCTTAAAATATAACCAGTGTCCAAATGATTGTCGAATGAATGAAAGAATTTTACTATGATTTCTTCAATTTTAAGAGGAAGAGAGGACCATAATGAATAACTGGTTATATTAGTTTTTATTTTACTTTAAAGACATGCTTATCACATTTTTATTATAAACATTTTTATAACTTATTTGTACTTTAGTTTTTTTCTTACAACTTCCTTGTTGGTGAACATTGAGTTCCAGAGTTCTTTTGTGGGGTTAATTAGATTTATTCTTCATAAATAAACACTTGAGTGCTAAAATGTAGTTACTATTTTTAAGATAATCCACTAGAGATTTTCATATTTGACTCATGGTTTTACAACACTACACTATCTGCTTTGACACATATATCGGCAGCATCATTATCTTTTATGTTGAGAGCAGTAATATTTTGACTTATTAGTCATTTACATTTGCAACTTTTTCATTACTGTTCATAAAGAAAAAGTTTAAATTTTTATATTAGGGAGTTACATAGGCCTCCTTTTTCATCTTATCGTGTCCTACCCCAATGTTATAATAATTAATAATTGAAGACTATGTTTGTACAACTACACAGAAAAAGAAAAGAAATTGAATTACAATGTGAAAATACCTATTTTTTTTCTGTTTGATAAGTAATTTTGTTTTTTATAATGTTCCCTGATAGCTGTAATGAAAGTCAGTACTTGCATCTTTAGTTTTGAAGATAATGTATGAAAGAAAGCCTATTATCTAGTAGATCTCAGCCTTTTTCCAACAGCGCCCATTTAAGTGAATCAAAAGACTCCAGAGGTCCATGTGCCTTGACATTTTCTCATAGAAAAAATATTATAATGGTATTGGTAATGGTGGTAATAAAGGCATAGAAGAAAACAATACAGTAATAATGATAATAAAACAATTATACAAGTGCATAATGCTTAACAAAGTAAAACAATAGTAATTCCACAAATAGATTCATTTTTATAAGAATAGCGTAGGTGGGAAACTACAACAAATGCAAGACTCTATGGATGGTGGATGTGGCATCTGTCACCCCATTGATCTCCAGGGTTGATTCGGCTGATCTGGCTGGCTAGGCAGGTGTCCCCTTCCTCCCTCACCGCTCCACGTGCATCCCTTCCAAAGCTGCTCGCTTGGTTGAAGAGGATGACCTTTCCCAATAGAGGAGGACCATTCTTCAGTCAAGGGTATATGAGTAGGTACGCTCCCCTGCTAGAACCTCCAATCAAGCTCTCAAGGTCCATTTGTAGGAGAACATAGGGTAGTCAAGCTTCCAAGACTCTAGACATATCCAAATGAAGTGCTGTATTTGGCAGTCTGCCTTTCTATAAAAAAAAAAAAAGACTCTATGAGTGGTGCATTGATTAAAAGAATACCCCTTTGGAAAATTATAGGAATTCCAGCTATCTGGATACTCACGTGCACAGGAGTTTTGCAACATTGCCAAGCAATTGTATTAGGTGTTCAGACTTACTGACGGAATATTGAATTTGAATACTTCATGAGTACTAGCATTTCACCAATTAACGAATACCGAATTTTATAAATCATTAATTGATTTACTAGATTACCAGTAAGTAGCCCTAAATTATATGTAATGATTAAATGTATGGATTATAATCACATTTACGTCACTTTGTGACCACTTAAAAGTACTTTCATGATCCATCAGTTGGGTCTACGTTGACTTTGTTACACACTTATCCTTGAACCTTACAATCTATTCCATTTGGTCTTACAAGTATCTCAGGTTTTCAGGTCCTGACCAGAATTTACAAATTCAAAAATTTAGTGCAAGTGTTTTTTTATTTTAAGCGTTTCTAAAAAGTACCAATTAACTATATAATAATACTTTAACATATTCTTCTTGTAATACATTAATATTCTTCTTGTAAAATTTAAACATTGCAGAAAAGGATTTATTTTTGATTTCCATCTTTCAGATTTTGTTCTATGTGTTTAAACATATACACATATATATATAAATGTAAAATATTTACATATAATATTTATTTTTCATAGGTAACATGTTTATATGCTACTCAAGTTGTGTTATTTCACAAATAACATGCCTATATAAGCATATAAATAATTTTTATACTTGCATTTATTTTAACTCAATATTACATGTTGAAGATTAACGTTAACAATATTGTTCTCCTTCATACTTTTAAACTGTTGATTAATATTCCATAGTATTTATATACATAAGCAGTTTTCCACAGTCATAGCCCATTTTGTTTTCTATTATAAGCAAGCTAGAATGAACATCTTTGAACATATCTCTTTCGTAACAGTGGGATTATTTTTTTATGGTTGATAGTGATAAGAGAAATCTCTGTCTTATACAGTCTTCACATTTCAGAGTTTAATAGACACTAGTAATTTACTCTACATAGGAAGAATGCAAATATACACATTCAGTAGTAGTTTATGATGGTCATATACATTTTTACAAATCTTTGCCAACACTTTGTTATTAAACTATTTTTATGTTTTTGAATTAGGATTTTTCTATATACTTGAGAATGTGATTGTTAACAATTTAGTTATTCCAATTTCTCCAATTTATTCATGTTTCTTTAACACTCAATACTGCTACAAACATTTATTAAGCATCCCCGAATAGATAGTGATAACCTATTTGACTAAGAGTTTTTGTTGTGCCCCTTATAGCTTTCTGGATATCCATTAGGAAGATAGCCTTACAAAGAGAGGACCTTTCTGTTCAGGATCCTAAGTTCTGTATTAGACTGTGTTAAAAATAGAAAAAGAGAAGAAAAGAAAATTTTCTAAATAATGACACTATTATATATTTAAGTAGTAATAGAGCAGGCTAAAGTCAGGAAAGATCCATGCCAAACCATTAACAATCTCTGGGAAGTGGGAATATATAGAGGCAAAAGAAGAGACATTCATGATTTTTGCATTGCATACCTATATCTGTATTGTGTAAATGTTTTATAATCTTATTTTAGTCTATTAGTTTAAAAATGATAAAGGACATGATAAATTGGGAAATTACACTTACTTTTTTTTTTAAGTTCCCCAGGCCTTCCTTATAAGCTAATATATATTTCTGTCTTATTACCCAGAGCTATCAAATTTGCTCAAGTAATCATAAGGTATTAGTCTCTTTTAACATCTTTGAATTGTTGACAATTTGAAAAATTCTTGTAGAATATACTTGAAAAAGCAGCATGTTCTTTCAGAAAAGGAAAGTGCTAGAAACTAAGCAAAAGTTTGCTACCTAATACATTGGGAACAAAATCTCTTACTTAGTAAGAAGATGAACAGCACTTTGAAAAGCAGGGATTTTATTTGGAATTAAATTTTCACAGAGTTTAGCAGCCAGTGAGTATTCGTTGTGAACTAAGTGCTAAACTAGGCATAATGGAAAATTTGTACTGGCCTCTGTCAGCATCCAATTTAGAAACGCATAGAGAAAAGTCATAGGGCAAACCTTAGACTTAACCACCCAGATGGGTAAACTAAGAACAATTTCTAGAAGTTAGATTCCTCAAGAGGAGCTTCCTAAAGGCATGAATTTCAAGTTGGGTATTGAAGAAAATAATGGATTAGCAGGAAAACTTAAGGAATGTATACCAAGTAAAGATGGGGTTTAATAACTTTCTTGCCTCAATGGTTAAAACATATGCAAAAACAATTGTCCAAGGAAACCAATAAAATTACTTATTTAAGATCTCTTTCCTTTTTGTTCTGTTTTCAAAATTGTAGTTGAAATCTGGAGAGACAGCTGCCAACATTGCTAGAGAACTGGCTGAACAGACAAGAAATCATTTGAATGCTGGAGATATCACTTATTCAGTCCGGGCCATGGATCAGCTGGTAGGCCTCCTAGATGTACAGCTCCGGAACTTGACCCCAGGTGGAAAAGATAGTGCTGCACGAAGTTTGAACAAGGTAAGGACCTTTGTTACATGTATCTTTAAAGTTGTAAAATCAGTGAGACTTCCCTGATTAATTTCTTTCTTTCCATAAAATCAGATCATTCTAAAGAGAATTGCTAGCTATATTCAATTCACTTCATTACTGCAGTATAATAATGACCTTATTTGACTTTCAATCTAAGGAACAATAAATGAGATCTCTATGTATTTTGAATTTACAATTCTATTTTCCATAGTACTCTTTTGTATGCTAAATTCGGACAGGGTTACTATAGATAAATGCCATTTCTTTTGGTTTTTTTTTTCCCTTTCAAACCTTTATATTAATATAATTAACAGTAAAACAAATGTCTAATCAGCAAGCAGAAATTTAGAAAATAACAATGAAAAAGGATATTAGTAATACATTATAGATTTTTTAAAAATAATTTAACCTAATTAATATTACATTAAAAAACTCATAGGGCAAGTATTTGTTTTAATTTTTATTTCCTTTTGATTTTTAAATTACTGATTTTGTATCATTACCATTATAACTTAAAAGGTTTAAATGTGTTTCAGCAACTTTGAATTGTAACTAATAAAAATAATTTATTTTTTAAATTTTAAGGAATTTTATGTATTTTAATTAATATTTATAAATCTACTATATATTTATATACATTATATACTCATATATAAGCATTTTATATATAATCTATACACATATAAGCATTTTATTTACATAAGTATGTAAAATATATTTAATATATTTATAAAGAATATCATTTATTTATGTAACAAAATATCACATGGTGAAAAGATACTAGAATGCTGCCATCAGATAACATGTATTCCCTGAATGGCATTTTTGTAGTAAAGATAATCGGTTATTGAAACTTGATTTTAAGGTCTCAGATATCAGTGATAATCTTATTACTTAAAAAAGCAAGAATTTGGCAGTGACCCTCTAATGTCCTGTATGAAATTCACTAAATGAACATTCCCCTTTAGAATGAAAAAATAACTTTGCAGACTGGTCTTTATTATGTTTATTTCTTTTCTGTCTTATTAGACTAGGAGTCTCACTCATGAGATGGAAGAAACTTTTTAAAATAATAATGGTTCGACATTAAAAAGCTAGATATTTTATCTGTCAGTTTTTCCTGCAATTTCATCCTCAGAAAATAGATTCAGTTTTATCAATTAGATATAAATTATAACTAAAGTTTTTTTCATGCTGAGCAAAAAGGAGTTATTTTTGTCATTCATATTCCTGATAGAATCTCAACCAAGCCGCTGGCAGAATATAATCCACAGCTGCCTATGTAGTCTGGGCATGCTGTGATTTTAATGTGTTGTTACCCAGGCTGACTGGAGGCTATTAATGAATATTGCTGCCAGCTATTGTTATCATAATGTACTGGATATAGTAATTTCTATTAATGTTACGTATCCATACCATTACTTGTTATAGCAATACTGTGTATCTTTATTTAAAAATGGTGTCGCTGTCTGACAATATCGGGTAAACCTGGCAATTAATGTCACATTCTAACTAGCTACAGCTAATAAGCTTGCCTAGTCTGAATATCAAATAACTGCATAATGGACAAATTTTCATTTGTGAAGCTTTTTAATGCTCTCTTTTGTTTCTTATTTGGCTCTTTTCAGCTGTTTATATAACGTGGTTTGTTATATGTTAATTTGCATGATGGGGTAAGAAGATGGGACGGCAGAGGTCATTCACATGCTTCCTGGCTTGCTCTCATTTCCTGTGGTTCCCACTGTTCCCTGAAGCAGTTTTAACCCATCAGATTTGCAAAGTCAACTTGGTACAAATCAATTGTGCTCCACATTGAAATTCTGGAGGGTTTAGAGACCTGCTAAACCAAAATGAGAGTCAGTGATCCAAATGACAGTGCTGACAATTTACTTGCACTCATTCCTCCCTTAATTCTTTAGAGGAGTAACTGCTCTATGCTCATTGAAGAATGCATGAATTAAAGTGGGAGAGTATTAGCCACACAAAAGGCATCAGAGTAACTGCTTCTTAAAACTGGGTAATTTTCTCCTTGAACAATCGAGGCTCCTGAAGGAAAATAATAGGGAAAAGGAGGAAAACTACAATCTAATTTATAAAATTTGTAGTCATTTATTTAAACAGAGCAAATATATGTATTAATTATTCATTTTATCACCAGGAAAAAATGTTTGGGACTGAGTATGAGTTGCTGTTAACCTTTGCCCAGAAAAACATCATTCTGTATGCAAACAAAGAAACACACAGAAACAGGCTTCTTATCCCACAGAAGTTTCTAAAATGTATCAAATTTTTCGTCAAAACCATCAAAAGGAATTCTTCAAGAAATAAAAACAAGATAAATCACAATATCGATTGCATTCATTTAATCAGAAGTTACTTATCTCTTGGTATTTGTCCCTTAGAATCAAATAGTCAAATGAATGGGCATTTCTATTTTCTCAATAAATAGAACTTTTTGTATGTATGAACAAATGGTTTGTGGGACACATAAACCACCTAAAAATCTGTAAACCACAGACAATTTACTATCTTTAAAAAATGGGTTCCAAATTTTTGACATAATTTACTTAACTTCATAGATGTTCATTTGTGGCCCATGAATTAATAACTAACGTCATGTCAAATGAATGAAGTATATTGATTCTTACTAATTTCTACTAAATTTAGTCTAAGATTTCTTTCCATCATTAACAGCTTTATACCATCCAGTTATCACTTGGGTTCTGAAAAGCTGTTAGTTACTATTTTTCAAACTGTTGCTGACATTTTGCTGCTGCTTAGCTTTCATTCTCTTCTTGAAAGTAGTGCACAACAAAATAAGGTGTTTGTGTAGATGTGTTCTTTTATTTTTCTTGTTTTCTTCTGTCACTAACTTGTTTTTTCTATTCTGTGTTTAATCTGCTGTCTTAATGGATTCAGCTTCAGAAAAGAGAGCGCTCTTGCAGAGCCTATGTCCAGGTACTTTCTGCGTTTTTATAAATGTGTTAAGTTGTTGAATTGTCTCTGTTGGTGATAGCATGTATGGGCATCCGATAGAAAGATGATAATGTATCCTGTTGAGCTAGAAGAATTTCAGGGAGGGCATGGAGGGTGGGAATGGAAAGTTATATGAAAGCGTATGTGCTAAAAAGAAATTTGACAGTGCCAGTGCTCTATCATATAAGAGGAGCACAGACTAGCATAGAGGTGCAACTTTGGGTGTGAGAATTTTGATCATCACTGAAAGGTGAGTTGGGTGTAATATATAATAAATCTCTAATTTCTTCAGAGAGGTGGGTATGAAAACATTTCATTCCTATGTTGGTCTAGCCAATATTTGAGTAGCAAGTCATCCAGAAATGACACTCAATCAAATAAGACAACAATTCCAGGATACTTGGAATATCATGCTTCTGTGCCAAATTAATCAAGACAAGCTGTGACGATCTTACTCTTCCACTTATTATAAACACATGAATCTGAATGTAAGTGTAATTTTTCCTCCAGTTAACATGTTGTAATTTGTTTCTAAGCAAGATGAAAAACATTTCTACTGTTTATGAGTTCTTTGTGAAAAAGAATCCCAGAAGCAAGCTTCATAGTTATTTTTAGAATAAGGGAAAGAAGGGAGGGGAGGGGAGGGGAGAAGAGGAGAGGAGAGGAGAGGAGAGAAGGGAAGGGGAGGGGAGGGGAGGGGAGGAGAGGGGAGGGGAGGGAGGAGGTAGAAACAAAGGCAGGCAAGGTCAAATGACAAAGCTATTTAGTAATGACTTTGATGTGCTATATTCAAGGGAAAACAATCCATGGGTTGAGGCAGTAAGTGCCTCACCATCAGTGATGCACTCTCCCTGAGGGATGTTGGATAAGAGTGAGTTTTATAGAGACAACTCTAAACAGGGCGCGATTGGCAAGGAGGTTGGGGATTTCCTTATAAGGCTAGCAGGTCCTGTTTTCTAGGGTAAGGTGAGCTAGCTAACTCTGAGTTGGAGGATTGTGATCAGTGTATCCTTGACAGTCATTTCCCATAAGTACAGATTTAGATTTGTGATGTGGACGAGGCCACTGGGGTGGCCCCCATTTTGTGGGTCCCAAAATACAAAGTAACTTTATCAGAAGGAAGAAAAAATATGAAACTGTGTGACTGTCAACTTTATTCCCTATGTGTATATATCATAGCATTTTTAAGGGGAAGGCCAACTACATTTATGAAGAGAGATACCTTCAAGACCCAAATCACTGGTTCTCAGATTAGTAGTCCAGAAAATACACAGTATCAGTTTATTCACGATAACGGCATTTTGTGAGACAGTCATTTAAAAGGAAAAAAATAATAATTTGAACATTGAACAGAGATTAGGAAGAAAAGGTTTTAATCTGCATTTAACTTTATAAATTAATGAATCTTTGTATTTAAGAAGCTGTTCAGGTTTATTTTTCTAAGGTTTTGGGAAAGAAATTGCTTGGGGGGGGTTATGTATATATATTGCTTAGTGTGTGCCATAGACAGAGAAATGAAGTACTCTTCAGCATTGAAAGCTGAGGATCTTTTTTTTTTTTTTTTTTGCGGTACGTGGGCCTCTCACTGTTGTGGCCTTTCCCGTTGCGGAGCTCAGGCTCCGGACCCGCAGGCTCAGCGGCCATGGCTCAGGGGACCAGCCACTCTGCGGCATGTGGGATCTTCCCGGACCGGGTCATGAACCCATGTTCCCTGCATCGGCAGGCAGACTGTCAACCACTGCGCCACCAGGGACGCCCCTGAGGATCATTTTTGAGCAATATTAAGATTGTTTTTTATTGTAATCTATGCTATCCCTTTAATGGGGCCTTGGAGATAATTAGCCTTTCAGTATTTAAATCTATGAAATGCATGGTCATTCAAACATGAATCTCTGATGGAAAATTAATAGCACAGTTTATTCAGTAGCTGATTTCCTGGTGTTGTAATTGACTGGCTATGAATAAATGTTTCAGCTATTGACTAAACATCTGATAAGACCAAATACAAACAGAATATTGGTGAAGCAGAAATGCTGTGCTCACTATAACACAGCATTATTTCTATTCCTTTTATTGTAGGTCATTATTCTATGAAATTCTAGAGTGAATAATACCTTAAACTTTAGTCTATTTGAATTTTAAAGGCTTATGTTCCCTATTATTTCTATGTTCAGAGCACATTCTGAGCTACCTATGAAATAGGTATGAAATACATTTGAAATGTTTTATGCATTAAATTTGAAAAAAGATAATTATTTAGTTATCACAAGATTCTTAAAAAAAAAAAAATTTCCTTTCTATGGGCACAAGCAGTGCTTCTCCTAGGTTTGATTTTGACCATCTAAACACATTTAGCTTTTAATTTTTAAGAAATACAGTGTCTATTTTATGAATTATCTAGATCTACTTTTTATTTCTTGCTTCCCACTTTTTATTCCACAAAAAAAAAAAAAAGTGAAATCTGGACTGTCAGCCGTCAGCTATGATAACTCATCTATAGGTGAACAATTAAAAGATAGTTGCTCTGATTTTTTAAATAATATGTGAATCTCCTAAAACCCATTATTCTTTTGTCTCAAGGATTTTAACAAAAACAAAAAATTGGGTCAAATATATTTTATTTTTCTTTATTTAGTTGTAATTTTAGATTACATTAAAATCCTTGTTGACTATCAAAAGATAGATATTGACATGTCATAGTAAGAATAGCATTACCGTATTGCGGGCATAATACATACCTTCATTTAGGAGAGGGTTTTAAGTTTTATGCCAGAGATAACAAATAAGGTTTGTGTTATATATGCATATTAAGTAGCTACCATGATGTAATATTACCAGGAGGGACCTTAGAGATGAAGATGAGTGAGTTGAGATCTGGAGAGATGAAATGACTGGACCAGGGTCACACAACTAGCACCAATGGCACTAATGCTGCTGTCCTGATGTGCATCCAGTGCTTCTTCAACACCATGATTAAGAATAGGGCTTCCCTGGTGGCGCAGTGGTTGAGAGTCCGCCTGCCGATGCAGGGGACACGGGTTCGTGCCCCAGTCCAGGAAGATCCCACATGCCGCACAGAGCAGCTAGGCCCGTGAGCCATGGCTGCTGGGCCTGCGCATCCGGAGCCTGTGCTCCTCAACGGGAGAGGCCACAATGGTGAGAGGCCCGCGTACTGCAAGAAAGAAAAAGGAATAACAGTGATTTATTGTGAAGAATAAATATGTTCATTAGGCACTGTGGCCATAATTGTGCAAAGCATTCTGCATAAATTCTTACTTAATATTCAAAACAACCCTATGATATAAGTTATTGCTATTCTTAACTTAGAGAAAATGTGGCACAGGAAGCATTAAATGGCTTTCACAAAATTACACAGTAATAATTGAGGGGCTCCTGAATTCAAAGTTAGGTCTTCCTGATTCAGAAACTCATGCTCTCATTCGCCAAAATAATGTGATTGCGAAACTGACATTATTTGGTGTTAGAAGTCAAGATATATTATTTGGTTTATATTTATTGATTTATGGTACTGTATTTCAGGAATGGTATAAAGTATAACAATTTTTTCTAAATTTCTCCTTTTTTTGAGATTGAGCTCAAATGGCTGTGTGGTGATTATTTTGTACTCCTATAGCCAGGTCAAATACAAACATAATTTACTTTGAGGTCATTTGGTTTTCAGAGGAGACTGTGATTTAAAAATTATCATATTGAGAGAAGAAAAAAGCAAGTAGAAACTATTCTAACTCTATGTTAAAGGAGGAACAGTCAAACTGTTTTCCAAAGTGACCA
Source organism: Aethalodelphis obliquidens (assembly GCF_003676395.1). NCBI lineage: Eukaryota > Metazoa > Chordata > Mammalia > Artiodactyla > Delphinidae > Aethalodelphis > Aethalodelphis obliquidens. The sequence goes on from NW_020838011.1 coordinate 4,518,576, forward strand.
CACCATTTTACATTTCCACCAGCAATACGTGAGGGTTCCAGTTTTTCCACATCTACAGCAGCACTGTTATTTTCTCTTTTTGATTATAACCATCCGAGTACATGTGAATTGCATAAGTTCTTAACTCTAGTGGTGGAATGGGGGCAGGGGAAGTTTTAGGAGGGTAATTCATGAATGAATAAAAAAATTATATGGCTCCAAAGAGAGGTCTGTGTTTTCATGAGAATCTGAGAGTAGAATGTGACCTCAAATAGCTTAAGAACAACTGCCTTCATATTCTATAAATGTAACCAGAACTTATATTTTTTTCTCATTTTTCAATCCCAAGTTCCCATCTTTTAAATAGTAATGTTTGTTAACATTGTTCTTCTCTTTAGCAGGAACTATTAAAAATTACTAGCGTTCATTTTTTACTGCTTTAAAAGCAGGACATTTTCCTAGTTAAGAAATATGTTTTGATATTTATCAGCAGTTTCTTTTGTCCTCCAAATCTCAGAGGTGGCATGGACTCCCTAGAGTTTGCAGTCGATCTTGCTTAATGGGAAATATAAGTACATACAGTATTTGATGTGAATCTTTTGAGTCATTCTTTGGAACCTACTATTATTTGCATAGTTGGGCTGAGAACTGATCAGAAAAAATTGGTAAATAGATGCAAATTTTTTTTAAAAGACACATATATATGCATACCTGGTTTCCTCCCTCTTCCCATCCTTCCTCATCCTTCCTTAAATTTTTCTTTCCTTTTTTTTCAAAGGCAGATAGTCTATGTGTTCTTTAAATCTTACCAAGTATTTGTAATAAGGTCTCTTTTTATTTCAGTTTGGAATTATAGTTTGCTTTTTTTGTTTATTTTATTTATTTATTTTGTTTGTTTCACCTTCATTATCCACTAGAAATCTGTATCCTAGGTACCATCAGTGTGAAAGCAATCTCTATATTCAAAACTATGTAAAAAACATCACATAGTAGTGAACGACAAAAACATTCAAGAATTACTAGTTCAGCACATGTGCCCAGTAATTTTATCAGTACTGGGAATATAGCAGTGCCCATAACAGGCCAAAATCCCTGCTCTCTCTCCTAGGGTGAAACGTCCAGTAGCAGAATATAAACAGTATGCTAAGTATGTGAAATATATGGTATGTGAGATGATGATAAATGTTACGGAGAAAAATAGAGCAAGAAACGCATCACTGAGGTGACATTTCAGAAAAACTCTGAAGGAGTGAACTGTGAAGATATGCAGGAAAAAGCATTCCAGCAGAGAAAACAAAGTTTCTGAGGTGGAAATATGCCCGTGTTGTCCAGGAAGCGAATGCAACTGGAGGAGAGTGAAAGAGAAGAGGGTAACAGGACATTAATCTGTGGGGCAGATCTGATAGACCATCGTAAGGACTTCAACTTTTACTCATAGACACACAGGAAACCACTGCAGGTTTATGAGCAGAAGGATGACATGATGTGATGTGTTTTAAAAGTGGAGTATAGGGCTTCCCTGGTGGCGCAGTGGTTGAGAGTCCGCCTGCTGATGCAGGGGACACGGGTTCGTGCCCCGGTCCGGGAAGATCCCACATGCCGCGGAGTGGCTAGGCCCGTGAGCCATGGCCGCTGAGCCTGAGCGTCCGGAGCCTGTGCTCCACAACAGGAGAGGCCACAATAGTGAGAGGCCCGCATAGCGCAAAAAAAGAACAAAAAAAAAAACAACTGGAGAATAGATTATAGCAGGAAAAGTAAGGGCTGAAACAGGGTGACCATTTGGGCAATAACAACATTCACTTGGAACAGGATATGAGTGTGGGATGCTGAGATAATTCTTCAGCTTTGGGAATTTTTTTAAGTGGAACAAACAGGATTCACTAAGGGGTTGTATGTGAAGTGTCAGAGATAGAGAGGAGTTGGGATGACACAAAGTGTTTTGACTGAGTAACTGGAAGGATGCAGTCACCATTTATTGAGATAGTCAATCTGTGACCAATTTGGGAGGAGCACGAAAAGAACTTCACTCAGGGGCATGTTAAGTTGGAGATTCTTATTAGGTATGCAATATTGATGGTAAATATACAGTTAGATATACGAGCTTGAAATTTACCTGAGAGGTCAAGCTAGACATAATCATTTAGTAATGTTTCACTTAGAGTGGCATTTTCAGCCAATGTACTAGATGAATTCATCAAGGAAATGAGTGTAGAAAGAGAAGAGAATCTAGAGCTGAGCCCCAGGACACTGTCCCCAGGTCAGGGAGAGGAAGAGGAACCAGCCGTAGAGACTAATGACCAGCCTTAAAGAAGGAGTAGGACCTGGAGAGTATGGCATCGGGGAGTCAACTCAAGTTCTTGTTTCATGGAGAAGGAAATGATGTCAAGTGCTGCTGAATCTGCTCAGAAACGCTGATACAGGGGTTTCCCTGGTGGCGCAGTGGTTGAGAGTCCGCCTGCCGATGCAGCGGACGTGGGTTCGTGCTCCGGTCCGGGAGGATCCCATATGCTGCGGAGCGGCTGGGCCCGTGCGCCATGGCCGCTGAGCCTGTGCGTCCGGAGCCTGTGCTCCGCAAAGGGAAAGGCCTGCGTACCGCAAAAAAAAAAAAAAAAAGAAGAAGAAAGAAAATGCTGTTACAGCTTTTCAGTGATAAAAGTAACGTCAACTTTTGATGAATTTTAAAATTCCAAAGCCCAGATATCTATATTATTATATGTACTGCATAAACATTTTTACCTATTGCTTTCATTTTTTTGTCTGTAATGCAGACTTTCTGTGAACCAAAGTTGCTACTTGCACCTTTGACAAAGTGCAGATTGAATTATGCCAGTTTTACTTGTGTGCCTTTGGTGCATGAGACAAGAAAGATTCTAACCTCCATTTATACTGCTAGGAAGAAATTAATGAGTATTTTCAAGTTTCTTGTTTGGTCACTTAATTGGCTGTGTGACAAAGAGCTCCATGGTGCATGTCAAACGACTTTCTGAGTCCTCTAATGATTTGTGCTTTGCTTGACTTGTGATACTATTCTGTGTGGCCTGTCAGGCTGGATATCCTTGTTAAAGTGGCTAGAATAAATTGGCTAGTGGTGTGCATACAATGTAGTATATTAACTGCAGCAACGGGGAGTACTTTTAGCAGCTCTTTCAGGAGATTTCGATGTTTGCCCATAAGCATCAAAGCCAACCCAAACTTTCATTTAATATAATTAAAAGGACATCTGAAAGTAGTTTGAATCACACCAGGTTCTTCAGGTTTGGTAACCCTTTGTTAAAACCTTGTGAACTTAATATATTTCACAGCTTGATAAATCTGCACTTGATTTGAGTCAGTAAGAGAAAAAATATAAATCTGCACCCTGCATGTTTCTCGTGCCCTGAACCTATTTCTAAAAGACTTTGAGATCAAAGAAAGTAACTTCCATCTACAAAGCAGAGTAGTTTTCTTTAGATAAAGAAGATATAAGAATTCTTTTCTATAAGTTGCAGTCACTAAATACTGTTGTAAAGCAATTGTTGAATCAAAAGATAGTAAAACCATATGTAATGTAAGCAGTGTAAATTATTCAGGTTATTATTTAAGAGCATAGGTAGGTCAGTTCATAAATCTAATAATTTGAAAACCTCCAAAGGACAATGACAGATGTTGATGAGGGAGTTCCTGCTTTGACGTGCAAAGAACATCATTTTGGGAATCTCTCAAAATTCCCATGGCTAATGTGTCAGGTCAGGCAGAGATGGCCACTTTACAAAGTCATTTCTGACTCTTCCTGTTTGCACATTTCCTATAAGTAAACAAAATGTTCCAGCTGCTGTTTGTATATACCTGGCTTGTAAATGCTTCAGGAAGTAATTCTAATAAGGGTAGAAAAAAAAAAGCCCTTTTGTTTTTAAATAAAATGTTTTCACTTAAAACAAAAGTATTTTCTCACTTTTCACCAAATTTTATTTTCTTCTGTCTTATAACTTCTTGATCAAAGCCTAGATAACTACTTAATTGTAAAATTGTTTATTTAAAGTCCATTCTAACGCATCTTGGCTTTCCAAGCATGAGTTTACTTTCAGAAAATATACTTTCTACGCAAACACAAGAGAATGGACATCAATTTACTTTGCTATTCCTTTTTTTTTTTTTTTTTTTTTTTTTGTGGTATGCCGGCCTCTCACTGTTGTGGCCTCTGCCATTACGGAGCACAGGCTCCGGACGCTCAGGCTCAGCGGCCATGGCTCATGGGCCTAGCCGCTCCACGGCATGTGGGATCCTCCCGGACCGGGGCATGAGCCCGTGTCCCCTGCATCGGCAGGCGGACTCTCAACCACTGTGCCACCAGGGAAGCCCTACTTTGCTATTTCTTTAACAGCATTATAATCATGTACCTAACCAGAAGGAAAAAAATACATTTAAAATAGAATTACAGATTTAAGGTCCTACTTTCTGGTACAGGTCAGGAAAGCAATGGAAGTTTTAAGGTGTCATTTGCAGTAGAGTAGTTCCTTGATGGCTTGGAACCAAACAAATGGTAACAGAGTTGTAATTCTGTTATAACAGAGTTATAATTCTGATATTTTCCCTTATCAGCCAGTAGTAACAGAAACTTAACTATGACAACTTAAACTAGGGTTTTATTTTCATTAAGTAAAAAGGAAATGCAGCCGAAACGGTTCAGGATTAGCGTGAAAACTCCGTATCAGAGACCAAGGCTTCATCTGCTTTTCTGCTCTATTGTCTTTAGCACATGGGTTTCCATCCTCAAAATGACAAGATGGTTACCTAGCATCCATGCTAATTTTTACATAGAAAGAAGCATAAGGACAGGTAACTAAAATATTCATCTCTGTTAGAACTTTCCAAATGTCTCACCCAACTATATTTGACCATTTCCCCTACTTCTGACCATATCCTTTGGGCTACTCAGGGATAGCCCAAGGGATTTAGCTTTGCATAGCTAAATGCTTCATTAAAAGGTATACTTTTGCAGCTGGGCATAACTATATCTATTAATGTCCAGTGATTCTATATCTAAAACAAGAGAATTATTGGGCAAACAGTGTTCTTAGATGCAACCAAAAATACTTTTTCTCATTTAATGGTACATATTGATATATTCATCCAGTTTTGATGTAATAATCTACCATAGAGTTATGACAATACCAATGGTTACTTTTAAGCCCTAAGTATAGATTAAAATGTTCTTTTGATTGTTCTCTTATAGTTATAGTATGAAAGCAATCATTTTTGTTAAAAGGAAAAAAAAAGATTATTTCAGATTATTTCTGAATGGCTAATATAGGTATATGGTTTAAAATTCAAAAAGTAGAATAATAGGTATGGCTCCTTCCCACTGAGCCTGCTGCATTGCTAACTCTGGGGCACGCCACTGACATTGTGACCTATTTCAGTGGTACCCCCTTGGCGTTGTGTGGTGCAAGCAGCCCTGCCTCTCCCCTGCCTCTCTGCCCAGTCATTCAGATCTCCTTCCTTACTGTTATCAGCCTCTTAAATATCCTACCAGAAAGACAATTTTTACTCACATCCATGTTTCTGTAATGTTCCTTTATAAATTTTGTCATACAATCACAAAACAGTGCTGTTCTCTTTACCTACAACTAGGACTTAGGGAGTAGCTGTGGCAGACCCACATTATGTGGTAGCATTCCACCACTGAGAAGAATAAGCATATAGAGACGATCACAAGGTACACTTGTATCACAGTTTATATCAACAAAAAGACTTAACTGTATCAGTAGGAAACCAGTTGAATAAAATGCTACACCGAATAGTGGAATAATCTTTAGCCACGGAAAGAATGAGGTAGATCTCGTATTGACTTAGAAAGATGGGTATAATACAGTAGCAAGTAAAAAAAAAAAGGCAAGCAAGCAAAACCAAACAAATAACGTTATTATGGTGATCACATCTATCTGTATGTATGTGTAAATATTTACGAGTCTGGAGGGGTCCACAACTAACTGTCAAAGAAATTCCTTTTGGGAGAGGTGGGTGTTATTCCATAAATAGACTTTCCAGTTTTAATGTATATACTTATGTATTTTCAACTGTTCACAACGTATACTTTTTTTTTACATCTTTATTGGAGTATAATTACTTTACAATGGTGTGTTAGTTTCTCCTTTATAACAAGTGAATTAGTTATACATATACATATGTTCCCATATCTCTTCCCTCTTGTGTCTCCCTCCCTCCCACCCTCCCTATCCCACCCCTCTAGGTGGTCACAAAGCACCGAGCTGATCTCCCTGTGCTATGTGGCTGCTTCCCACTAGCTATCTATTTTATGTTTGGTAGTGTATATATGTCCATGCCACTCTCTCATTTTGTCACAGCCTACCCTTCCCCCTCCCCATATCCTCAAGTCCACTCTCTAGTAGGTCTGCGTCTTCATTCCCATCTTAACCCTAGGTTCTTCATGACATTTTTTTTTCTTAAATTCCATATATATGTGTTAGCATACGGTGTTTGTCTTTCTCTTTCTGACTTACTTCACTCTGTATGACAGACTCTAGGTCCATCCATCTCATTACAAATAGCTCAATTTCATTTCTTTTTATGGCTGAGTGATATTCCATTGTATATATGTGCCACATCTTCTTTATCCATTCATCTGATGATGGACACTTAGGTTGTTGCCATCTCCGGGCTATTGTAAATAGAGCTGAATTGAACATTTTGGTACATGACTCTTTTTGAATTATGGTTTTCTCAGGGTATATGCCCAGTAGTGGGATTACTGGGTCATAATGGTAGTTCTATTTGTAGTTTTTTAAGGAACCTCCATACTGTTCTCCATAGTGGCTGTACCAATTCACATTCCCACCAGCAGTGCAAGAGTGTTTTCTTTTCTCCACAGCCTCTCCAGCATTTATTGTTTCTAGATTTTTTGATGATGGCCATTCTGACTGGTGTGAGATGATATCTCATTGTAGTTTTGATTTGCATTTCTCTAATGATTAATGATGTTGAGCATTCTTTCATTTGTTTGTTGGCAGTCTGTATATCTTCTTTGGAGAAATGTCTATTTAGGTCTTCTGCGCATTTTTGGATTGGGTTGTTTGTTTTTTTGTTATTGAGCTGCATGAGCTGCTTATAAATTTTGGAGATTAATCCACAACGTATACTTTTTAATTTTTTTTTTTTACTAGTACAGAGTATTTATTGGAAAAGTTTTAGACTTACAGAAAATTGGTCAGTTAGTATCGAGTTCGAATACCATATATCCCTCCTACACACAGAGTTTCCTTTACTATTACTACCTTACATTAGTATGGTACATTCATTATAATTAATGAACCAATATTGATATATTATTATTAACTAAAATGCATAGTTCACATTCACTTAGTTTTTAAGTATGCCTTTTTCTGTTTCAGGATCCTATCAGGATATCACATTACATTTAAACATCATATCTCCTTAAGCTCCTCTAGGCTGTGACAGTTTTTCAGACTTTCCTTCAAGTGGGTTGTAAAGTCAGAAAATATATTTTCCATTTAAAATAATTAGTGTGTATACTTAAAAGGAGCATAGAAATATTCATTCATTTACTCACTCAGACAATATTTGTTGAGCTCCTGTGCTTCAGGCACTGTACCAGGTGCAGTGATTCAAAGGTAAAGACAGACAGGATTACTATTCTTGCAGAGCTCACATCCTAGTTTAGCAAACTGGAGTTTGGGAAGGAAACAGACAGTAAAGCAATCAAAATAATAAAAGAAGATAATGGCCGATGTACTATGCAGAGAATTAAAACAGAATCATGAGTTAAAGTAACTGCTTGGTTACTTTAGACTGTGTGTATCTGGGAGATGACAGTGCAGCTGACTCCTGGCAGTAAGAGATCAGCCATGTGCCTATCTAGAGAAAAAGCATTCTAGAATCAGAGGTCACCCATCATGGCCAAGTGAGGTTGGAGAGTTCTGGAAATAGAAAGAAGGATAATATGCCTGAAGCAATGGGTTGAAGGAGAATACAGGGCTAGGAAATCTATGGGAAGGAGTCAAGATTCTGAATGCCATTGAAGAGTTTTAACTAGGGTTGTGACAGTAGATTTTTGCAAGATTAATTTGGTTGCAAATTTAGTTTTCCTCTGATATTCATTATTGCTGCTCAGTTATCACCTTTATGTAGGTAATTCTCAAAAAACCTTAATCAACCACTTTAAACACTTAGAAATTTGTCATTCCATTCTCCCTACTGCTGAATAATGTTTCAAAGATGCAAATCTGATTAAGACTTGATCCCACTCAAAGACTGTCCATTACTCTCTTTTTCACTAAAGAAAAAATTTCCTGTTTTGGACTACGGTGTTTGAGAATTTGACTCCTCTTTTCCCATACCTGATTTCCCATACCTTTAGCTGACCCCTTCCATATTCTTAGATTCTACACTCCCAAACCACCTAAGTACTTGCAGTTCATGTCTCTGTGCCTTTTAAGGCACAGTTATGTTCTGCTTGGATTATTTCTATATTTGTTCTCCTTTCTCCATCCTTTCTTCTCAGTAACGTTGACTTATCTGCCAACACCTACATTATAAGCCAGTGACTGTAAAGAAGCATTCTTTCTCCCACCTAGTCTGGATAAATGCCCTCTTATACATCCTCGCTTTTCCTCTTATTACAGCAATTATCAAACTGTATATACTTTTTAATTTAATTTAATTTTTTTTTATACAGCAGGTTCTTCTTAGTCGTCCATTTTGTACACATCAGTGTATACATATCAATCAAAATCTCCCAGTTCATCACAACACCACCCCCACACCCCGCTGCTTTCCCCCCTTGGTGTCCATACGTTTGTTCTCTACATCTGTGTCTCAATTTCTGCCCTGCAAACCAATTCATCTGTACCATTTTTATAGGTTACACATATATGTGTTAATATACGATATCTGTTTTTCTCTTTCTGACTTACTTCACTCTGTATGACAGTCTCTAGATCCATCCACGTCTCTACAAATGACCCAATTTCATTCCTTTTTATGGCTGAGTGATATTCCATTGTATATATGTACCATATCTTCTTTATCCATTTGCCTGTCAATGGGCATTTAGGTTGCTTCCATGACCTGGCTATTGTAAATAGTGCTGCAATGAACATTGGGGTGCATGTATCTTTTTGAATTATGGTTTTATCTGGGTATATGCCCAGTAGTAGGATTGCTGGGTCATATGGTAATTCTATTTTTAGTTTTTTAAGAAACCTCCAAACTGTTCTCCATAATGGCTGTATCAATTTACATTCCCACCAACAGTGCAAGAGGGTTCCCTTTTCTCCACACCCTCTCCAGCATTTGTTGCTTGTAGATTTTCTGATGATGCCCATTCTAACTGGTGTGAGGTGATACTTCATTGTAGTTTTGATTTGCATTTATCTAATAATTAGTGATGTTGAGCAGCTTTTCATGTGCTTCTTGGCCATCTGTATGTGTTCTTTAGAGAAATATCTATTTAGATCTTCTGCCCGTTTTTGATTGGGTTATTTTTTTTTTAAATTGAGCTGCATGAGTTGTTTATATATTTTGGAGATTAATCCTTTGTCCATTGATTTGTTTGCAAATATTTTCTCCCATTTTGAGGGTTGTCTTTTTGTCTTCTTTGTGGTTTCCTTTGATAGGAATTGCGTTGAATCTGTAGATTGCTTTGGGTAGTATAGTCATTTTCACAATATTGATTCTTCCAATTCAAGAGCATGGTATATCTCTCCATCTGTTGGTACCATCTTTAATTTCTTTCATCAGTGTCTTATAGTTTTCTGCATACAGGTCTTTTGTCTCCCTAGGTAGGTTTATTCCTAGGTATTTTATTCTTTTTGTTGCAATGGTAAATGGGAGTGTTTCCTTAATTTCTCTTTCAGATTTTTCATCATTAGTGTATAGGAATGCAAGAGATTTCTGTGCATTAATTTTGTATCCTGCAACTTTACCAAATTCATTGATTAGCTCTAGTAGTTTTCTGCTGGCATCTTTAAGATTCTCTATGTATAGTATTGTGTCATCTGCAAACAGTGTATAGAGTTTGACAGTTTTACTTCTTTTCCAATTTGTATTCCTTTTATTTCTTTTTCTTCTCTGATTGCCGTGGCCAGGACTTCCAAAACTATGTTGAATAATAGTGGTGAGAGTGGACATCCTTGTCTTGTTCCTGATCTTAGACAAAACGCTTTCAGTTTTTCACCACTGAGAATGATGTTTGTTGTGGGTTTGTCATATATGGCCTTTATTATGTTGAGGTAGGTTCCCCCTATGCCCACTTTCCGCAGAGTTTTTATCATCAGTGGGTGTTGAGTTTTGTCAAAAGCTTTTTCTGCATCTATTGAGATGATCATATGGTTTTTATTCTTCAGTTTGTTAATATGGTGTATCACATTGATTTGCGTATATTGAAGAATCCTTGCATCCCTGGGATAAATCCCACTTGATCATGGTGTGTGATCCTTTTAATGTGTTGTTGGATTCTGTTTGCTAGTATTTTGTAGAGGATTTTATCACTCTATATTCATGAGTGATATTGGTTTGTAATTTTCTTTTTTTGTAGTATCTTTGTCTTGTTTTGGTATCAGGGTGATTGATGGTGGCCTCATAGAATGAGTTTGGGAGTGTTCCTTCCTCAGCAATTTTTTGGAAGAGTTCGAGAAGGATGGGTGTTAGCTCTTCTCTAAATGTTGTCAAGCTATATTTTAATATCTGTTCACTTTTGTACTTCGGAGCTCCTTGGAAAGGAACAGTGCCACTTTTATTTCTATATCCCCAATACCATTTAAATTCTACTTAGCACACAAAAAGTGACTTCTAAATATTTACCTTTCAATTGAGGCTTCTGGCTAATGTTTTCTATTGCTTGCTGGTATTTCCACTGCAGTAGAAATTCTCAAAACACTTGTCTACACTCACTATCACCAATCCCTCTCCTCGTTTTCTCTCTTGATTTCACCTCATCAGGCTTTTGCCCTCACTACCTTATTGCAACTGCACTTGCTGAGGTCATTAAGGATTTCATGCTGCTAAACTCAGTAGTCAATTGTCAATCCATCGTACTTAACCAATCAGAAACATCCAACACAGCTGATCACTCCCCACTCCCTTTTCCTTGATACATTCTCATCAGGACAGCTCATTCTCTTGGGTTTCCTCCTCTTGATGCTTCTTTCCAGTCTCCTTTGCTGGTTCCTTTTCTCCCAAACCCTTGGGTTGGAGTGCCTCCTAGCTCAGTCTATTCTTGTTTTCTCTTTGTCCCCACACTCCCTGGGTGAGCTCATTGATTTAAATACCACCTATGTTCCTAAGACTCACAAATGTTATCTGTAGCACAGACCACTTTCCTGAACTCCAAAATTCATTTCAAGCTAACTTCTCAACGTCTTCACTTTTTTTTTCTGACACCTCCATTTATAACTGAATTCCCAGTCTTCACCTGAAAACTACATTTTTGTGCATTGTTTGCCTACTCAATTGATGTGGTTCAGTCCTACCCCTCCTGTTTTCTGTAAAAAGCTCCAAACATGGGCCTCCTTAAGGTTTTGGAACATGCAGAGCATGTTTCCACTTGTGGACTTTTATTCTCTTTGTTCCCCCTGATTGGAATATCTCCTCCAAGTATCTGCATGGGTAACTCTCTCAGCAACTTTGCCTTTTTTAAATTGTTACACTTTCAAGGAGGCCCACTGGACCATCCTAGGTAAAATCACAAGCTACCCTGTCCCCAGCCCTACCCCTGACTCTAGATCCCCCTATCATGTATATTTTACTTTTATTTTACTAGATAGTTAGATGATAGATAGATAAATCTATCTGATTTTAAGTTTACTTTCCTTGCCAGAACATTTAGTTCTAGGATTTTTTCCCCCTTTTCTGCTTTGTTTAAGATGTATATCAAGAGTCTAGAACAGTATTGGGACATATTAAATGCTCAAGAAATACTTATTGAATGAATAAATGTCCTACTTCAAAGTAAAGATACTTAAAATTGAACTGATTATCCCTCAAAAGCAGCTTCTCCATAGCTTTACTCTTTATTTTACAACCATTTTACTAGTTACCCAGAAAAAAATCTAGAGTTATTATTTCCAGAAGGACTTTTTTTTTTTTTTTTTTTTTTTTTGCGTTACGCGGGCCTCTCACTGTTGTGGCCTCTCACTGTTGTGGCCTCTCCCGTTGCGGAGCACAGGCTCCGGACGTGCAGGCTCAGCGGCCATGGCTCACGGGCCTAGCCGCTCCGCGGCATGTGGGATCTTCCCGGACCCGGGCACGAACCCATGTCCCCTGCATCGGCAGGCGGACTCTCAACCACTGCGCCACCAGGGAAGCCCAAGAAGGACTTTTTTGATACTTTTATGATTGAGTTCATTTTGAAATTGATGGAAACAATCTTCCCTTGACTTCTGTGATACCACACTCTTCTGTCAACTTACTCTTGCTTCATCTCAGTTGTCAACTATTCTTTCTACATTTTCTTCTTTATCATTAGTGTTTCTAGGTCATCAGTTCTCCTTCTACTCAGTTTATCTGGGTAATGTCAGACATCTCAGTGGCTTCAATGAGCTTCCTGAATTTATGATGCCTAAACCTGTATGCCAAGAGCAGATATCTTAGTAAACTGCAGACTGAAGAGGTTAAGAATATGCCACCCCAAAACCTGTCACTTTGGCACATTATTTTGAACTAAAGGCAATTGAGAAACAGCAGATGAAGAAGGGCTTTCTGATCCCTCCCCCTTTCTATCTAAAAGCAGATTGTAAAATTTCCATGTGCCAGGAAGAGCAGAACATTCTTATCACCAGAGAGTGGGAGTCAATGCCAAAATGGATCTGAGCAAAAAAATGTACAAAAATGAAAATAACCCTTATTTTCCACTTGTTTCCCCCATGTATTTCCTAGTCGCTTTCCCACAATTTAGTGCCCCTAGTAGCTTAATCCCTTTTCCTTTATGTTTACACTTCATCACAAATTTATCATTCTCTGGTTAAAAAAGCAGGTAAACTCTCAGTCCTAACTACTTCTTCAGGTCTTTATTTTTCGTATGAAGTATCCCTTGTATTAAATAAAACTTGTGTGCTTTTTTCCTGTTACTCTATGTCAGTTTAATTCTCAGGTCTTGTCACCGAACCTAAGAGGGTAGTGGAAGGTTACTTTTCTCCCCTACAAGTCTTCTCTAGACCTTTTAAATTAATTCAATTCAAGTACTTTGCATTCAAAATAAACCTGAATTCATCATGTTTTGCACACTTTCCCCCAACATGTACTTACATCCTCTACCTTTTAACAATCAAAAATTTGCTCCTTTTCCTTTATTCCCATTTTAAGTGAGTGCCACCTCATTGCCTACCCCCAAATTCTGTGCATTTCACTTCATTTCCCTTTCCAACTGTAAATTAATCAACAAATTGTTTTAAATATTTTTGGAATCTCTATTTTTCTCCATTCCCAGAGCCAGAATGCATGGATTTGAACCCTGGTTCTGCCCTATGTTAACTAATTAGCCTTTAGCAAGTTAACTTCCCTGAGTCTCGTGCTCACTTCGACAGCACATTATACTAAAATCGGAACGATACAGAGAAGCTTAGCATGGCCCCTGCATAAGGATGACAGAAAGAAAAAAAAAAAAACTTCTCTGAGTCTCAATTTTCTCACTGCAAGATGAGAATAATAACTACTTCTACCTGTTGGGTTATTCTCAAAATTAAAGGAGCTGATGCATAAAAAGCATTTAGATGACAGTCTGGAACACACTCAGTAAATATTAACCATTGTATTTTATATCACTCCCCTACCTTAAATTTTTCAGTGACTGATTGGTGCCTTTTGGAAGAATTGCAAATTATCTTAACAAGGTTTGCAAGCCTCTTTGAAAACTAGCCTTCACTTACTAATCTTGTCAGTGAACCCTTTGCACTCTGTTCTACTGTAAGGAATTTTTTTTCAATTCCTCTGAGATGCCTGTTCTCTTTCACCTCTGTATGTATAAACACATGTTTACCCCTTGCCTGTTTGGTCAATGTTGTATTTAAGCTTGAAATTTTACTTCATGGAGCCTAATACAGCGCTTGAACCCTGTGTTTCCACTATTATAATGCTTGTCATGTCATATTTTATTTAGTGTTCTCACTATATTGTTACCACTTTGAGGGAAGGGAGAATATCTGTCCTTCTTGCAGTATCCCAATTGAAGGTACTTAGCTAATATTTGTTGAATGAATGTTGAGTTAGCAGAAAGTTTGAAAGTTTATAGCTCCATTTAATTCCTATAAAACAGCATAGATTTGACAGTGTTCAATCATTTAACTCTAAATAAGATTTTAAAAATAATACAATTACAGTTTGCTAAAAAATAATACATTTTTAAATAACAAGGGGTTTCTTGAAGAGGCAGAGTCATTTCTATGAAATTTTAGTTTTACCTTGTTCTACTACTAAATGTTCTTATTACTATATTAAGGTCAGTTGTGTTATGCAATCTAATTTAAGACTTGAATATACCAACACTTCACTGTAATGTAAAAGGGAGTTCAGAGATTAGTGGTTTTTATATGCTTAGTAATATTAAATGACAGTGATTATAAAAAGAACCTTAGGTTTATTGATCAGATGTGTAAATTATCAGTCACTCATCTTGACTTCTAATTAAAAAACCTGCAAGTTTAAAACTGTTTTGAAGACTTCTAACATTTGACCTTTAAATTTTCAATTTGAATCAATGTCTAAACATAAATTGGAGTACAATGTGCATTATTCAGGAATGATTGTAAACTTTTACTCTATTTTATTTTATTCTCAACTAATAAACTTTATATCAAGAAGTCAAAAATGAAGAATGAAAGAAAAATTGTTTTTATTTTTTTAATTATAAATCAATGTAAACTCTCTCTCTATATATATATGTATATATATATATATATATATATATATATATATATATATACACATATATATATATATAGTGAGAAAGCAAGAAATGAGAGTAGAGAAGACCTGAAGACTTATTTCTCTTTCTCTATATATCCTGAAATTTATACATGAAATATATTTAAACGTAACCATATGTACAATATAGTGAGAAAATAACAGTGTTCAGCATGATTACTGTATATATTGATAAAGAAATATTGCATTCAGGAGAACACATCAAAAAACAAAGATGTGGAAGTAAAGAGTAAAATAAAATTTCATGTTACTGGCATTTTTTCAAAAGGATGTCAGCAATTTATTAATTTAAATTTATCTACTAGTAGGAAACCTTTGCTCTTAACTTTCTAATGGGCTGCCTGATGATAATCTGCATATATATAAATCTTTGCTTTATTTTAACACAAGAGAACTTAAAAATATAATAAATGAACTGAAGAACTTAAGATCTAAGCTTATAACTCCTTTGCTTAAATATCTTTTAACGGCTGTACATTTACTACACAATAAAAACCAAACTTCCATCATACTGCAGATCTTCTAAAACCTGCCTTCTACTTACCATTTCTCTCACTGTACTCATCTCTTAAACTATCTTTCCATGCACCATACATGCTCCTCGCCTCAAACCAAACAAATAGCTCGCCTTGGTACCTTCTTTTTTTTTAATCATCAACTTGCTTGTTATGTTCCTTAGCTTCAAATTTCCTCATCATAGTTAAAGAAAGTTTATTCATCTTTTAGTGTCCCACTCAAAACCAAACACCTCTGGGGTCTTTTCTTGATCCTCCTCAGCAAGAATTCATTACTTTTTGTCCCATGTGACGTGCTTACCTTCTGCTTTGGAGTATAGGCAAATTGAGAACAGATTCCATGTTTTCCTTATTTTTCCTAACCTCACGCAACAGTGACTTCCCTAGTTCTTTGCATATCATACATATTTAATAAAACCTCATTGAGTTGCATTGAAAGTGAGCTTTGGTACATTTTAAAACATTTGGGGGAATTCCCTGGTGGTCCAGTGGTTAGGACTCTGAGCTTTCACTGAGAGGGCGTGGGTTCAATCCCTGGTCAGGGAACTAAGATCCCACAGGCCACGTGGCTCAGCCAAAAAAAAACCCAAAATAAATAAATAAAACATTGTGGAAAGCTTTTTATAGAATATATTGTCATTATGCATAGTGATCTGCATTCACTACAATAACCTGTGCTTCTGCTTTTCTCCTTAATTCCCTGTAATTCACCCTGCCTTCCTTCCAAACCATGCTGATATCTGAGCACTCAGAAGACTTCTCGGGAGACACAACAAAAAGTTATAGAACTAAACGAAGATGTTTTCAGTTTCCCTATTTTATTCATGATTTGATATTAAAAGTAGGTTATTTTTGTTTAATGGGCATTTATTGAATACCCAAAGTGTCTCAAGGCACTAAAATTTACCCTGGAAAAATACAAATGAACATGATGTATCCCCTGAGGACATGATAAGCTAGTGAGAATGCCAGACCCAAATATGGATAATTCTGTTAGAGGTGAATAAGTACTAAAATCGGAGCCTGTTGTGACATTGAGTCTCTGAAATGATAATGATTCAGATAACATTGGCTAGCTAATAGGTTTTTTCATTTGTGCTTAGATAATCTTTGCTCTTATAAAATCAGAGATTTGTTTTCTGCTGGTGTGAAAAGGGAGAAAACTCATGTGTGAATCTTCACTGGATGGCAGTCATTCAGCAAAGAGTTATTGAACACTTATTATGTTCCAGGCAGAGTTTTTGGCACTTAGAGATGACACAGTCACCACCCTCATGAAGCTTGCCTTTTCTTGAGTGAGAGATCTTGACTGAGAGAGTCCTGTAGGTAAATAAATATCTGACATATCTTAGATAATGATACATGATACAAAGAAAACAAAACAGATCTTGGATTTAAGAGTGGGAGACTCTGCCTAGGTATGCTGATAGTGGAAGACCTCTTTGAGCAGTTGATACCTGAGTTAAAACCTGAATGAGATCATGATCAAAAAGCTTGTCTTCAGAAAAATACCATGGTGGTATAGTTGTATATCTTTTCACAAGACATTCATTCTATTTGGATCTTTATTCTAGTGGTTTCAAGCAAAGGAAGAAGGGTAACTAAGTTTCCCAGGTGGTTCTGCTTACCTAGTTTAAGATTTACGGCTCACCTCAGTAAGAAGTGCAATTGATACGTTTTTCACCATGGATCCTTTTTTTTTTTTAACATCTTTATTGGAGTATAATTTCTTTACAATGGTGTGGTTAGTTTCTGCTGTATAACAAAGTGAATCAGCTATACATATATCCCCATATCTCTTCCCTCTTGTGTCTCCCTCCCTCCCACTCTCCCTATCCTACCCCTCTAGGTGGTCACAAAGCGCCGAGCTGATCTCCCTGTGCTATGCGGCTGCTTCCCACTAGCTATCTATTTTACGTTTGGTAGTGTGTATATGTCCATGCCACTCTCTCACTTCGTCCCAGCTTACCCTTCCCCCTCCCTGTGTCCTCAAGTCCATTCTCTACATCTGCGTCTTTATTCCTGTCTTGCCCCTAGGTTCTTTTAGATTCCATATATATGTGTTAGTATACGGTGTTTGTTTTTCTCTTTCTGACTTACTTCAACCATGGACGCTTTTATGTATTCTTTTTCTTTCTTTTTTTTTTTTGTGCGGTACGCGGGCCTCTCACTGTTGTGGCCTCTCCCGTTGCGGAGCACAGGCTCCGGATGCGCAGGCTCAGCGGCCATGGCTCACGGGCCCGGCTGCTCCGCGGCATGTGGGATCTTCCTGGACAGGGGCACGAACCCGTGTCCCTGCATCGGCAGGCGGACTGTCAACCACTGCACCACCAGGGAAGCTCCCTTTTATGTATTCTTGCCAAGGAATCCTAGACTATTTCACAAGCACATTCTTCTGGAAAAATGACAAAAGTTGTTATTGGAAGGGTATATAGCTGTTTTTCTCCAAAATTTTTCACAGTAGTTATAACAAATAAGTACATCTTCCCTTTTGAAATATATAAAGTGTGATTATACAGCTTATAACATCTTTTAACAAACATACTACAATTATACGCTCTGAGTAAAATTAGTCAAATGAATTTGCTTAAGAGTTTCAATAATATTGTGTAATACAAATATATGTCCAGAAGGGTATGTTATGTACATGATCCTGGTATGAATCTAAGTGACTTTTCACACTTCCTAATTTATATTTGATTTTTATAAAGTCAAAAGTGACTTTAGGGGCTTCCCTGGTGGTCCAGTGGTTAAGACTTCTCCTTCCAACGCAGGGGGACCAGGTTCGATCCCTTGGCTAGGGAGCTAAGATCCCACATGCCTCCTGGCCAAAAAACCAAAACATAAAACAGAAGCAATATTGTAACAAATTCAATAAAGACTTAAAAAAATAAAGTGACTTTAGAGTCTAGGCCATAAATTGTATAATGAGGAGAGTAATATCTAATAGTAGAATGCCCCTAACCACCCTCGAATTGAGACACGATGAGTTTTATTTTCTTTTGTATTTCACACGTTGTTGATTGGTTAGAAAACATCAGTTTGTTCAAAGGCACACAAATTTAGTGGCAGAACCAGAATGTACATTTCCAATGTCCATCTCCTATTCAGTTTCTAGTGTTTTAAAAAAGATAATGGAGTGAATTAACATTTAGCTTCTGGCAAAGATATTGTTGACTAAATTAACTTCTCAAAATTTAGATTATTTCAGTCTATACATGTCAAAACCATTAGGTGTTTTTTGTTTGTTTGTTTTTTCCTTCTGGATCAAGGCATTGTGGTGAGAATATAAATTTTTTTAAGATATATTCAGAACCAATCTTATTTCTGTCCAACTATAGAATGTAAATTTTAGGTCAGAAAGAAATTATAGCAGAAAATAGAAATTAATGAGAGCTGTTGGACATTAAAGTAATGCCACAGCACCTCACTTTAATCAAATTCATTGTATATTTCCTGTTCAACTTTGGTTCTAAGTGTAGTCAAGCTCATTTCTTTGTAACCAAATACAATGAAAATCAACCTGTTTTTTAAAGAAATGTTGTTGAGCTAACGAAAGCAATGGAAATAAGTAGTTTGACCAAAAAAGAAAAAAAAATGGAAAACTTAATTACCAGATGTCATTATTTATGGGTAAATATATAAATGCAAAATATATAGGGAAAACGAAATATATTCTTTTACCATCGAAGAGTTGTGCCTATTTAATTGGCCTTCATTAAATTGGTAACAGGGACACATCAGCAACCTTTGGAAAGCTTACACAAATTGTATCAATTATAAAGCTATTAAGATTGACTTAATTGTGCTGTGTCACTAGCAGAAAACGGGTCAGTTAGTTCAAGCCTCTGGAACACACATTAGGAACTATTTAATACACATGTTCCTCCCGTTCCTTAGTAGTAAAGTTGTGTGACAGGTCTGTTTATGAAGATTGCATTGTAGAAGAGGTATTCCTTCCAGATCTCACTTCAGTGTGAATATTTTGCAATTATCGGGTATGACTTGTGCTTTATTCAGTGAAGACCTCTTTTCTTCCCACACTGGACTTCGATATCAAATGAAGTAAAGATTGCACCTAAACACTTATTATGAGCCAGGCAACCTTATGAAATGATTATATTATCATCTCCAATTTATAGGTGAATACAGAGAAGTGAAGTAACTTGCCCAACAGCACACAATTAGTAAAGTGGCAGCGTCCAGTTACAAACTCAGCAGGTGTAGTTCCAAATCCTACACTGATTTTAGCACTAGAGAATTCTCTCTCTCAATTCTTGTGTTGACATTTCCTTTCAGTTGTACTTGGGCAATCATAACAGGTGCTGTTTTATGAATAAATAAATATTAGATTTGTGTCTTAAGCCACCCAGGATTTAGGGCCATATTTTAAGTCTGTCGTTTCTGTGATGAACTTGGAAATCCTTTGGCCTTTAATAGAAAACTTCTCTAAAGACTATATTTTATTTGGGAAGATGCAGTTGTTGAAATGTATACAAAATGTTTAACTATGAAAAAATATTGCACCTTATACATTTTCAGTTGCAAAACTAAGATAATGGGGTGTGTTTGATTTATTTGCTGTCAATTTAAAGACAGTATTTTAGCTAAAGCAGTCTGTTGTAAACAGTTTTCTATTTAGAACATTCCCAGAGTTGACCATAGTTGCTTCTTTTTCTTTTTTCTTTTCTTTCTTTCCTCCTTTTGCCTTTTTAAAATTTAAAACATTAAAAGCAATAAAGAGCAGAACAGAAACATTGCATTATTCCCAAAAATTTTTCCCTGAGGTAAGGTTTAAATTAATCAATGTAAGATTATTCACTAACATTAAAATGGCTGCTCCATAAAGCACAGGCATAATTTCTGTTTCATATGGGGTTTTCAGAGCATTTCTAATGAATTCAGAGGATCATCTAATCCCAGAAAGAATACTTCCTTACACTCAAGAGGTCAGTGTCCTCTGTTTGGCGTCAGAAAATACCTAAACCTCTTTTTGTTTGATTTCTATCTGGCACCTCCTTTTTTTGGCATATCCTGTTGGCATCACCCCATAGAAAACTTCCTGAAAAGCAGATCAGATTGTTGTGATCCAGAAATGCTTTTGTCTGGCTTCTAGGTCATGCTTTAAACCCAGAACAAGTGACAGAGCTAAGCATACTATGTGAAAATAACCAGTCATTAAACTCGAGAGGTTTTTTTTTAAATGATGCAAAATACTCAAGTTGCAAGTAGAACTATTTTACATAAAAGTCCAGTGATGATGATTTTTGGCCAGAACTTGGAATAGCTGGGAAAAATATCAAGAAAAACAATTTTTATCAAAAGGCAAATTAGTTTTTGAAGCTGGTGTTAATTGGCAGCCAAGGTGTTTCATTATGAAGCTGAATTTTTAACAGTTGTTACTTAGTTACTATAAAAACACCAGCCAGAAGAAAACACTGCAGCTGTAATGGATATTTCTCCAGTCTTTCCCTGTCCCTCTGCCAACAGTGTCAATAATGTGAGTCCTGTTTCTAAACACCTATGTGCTGCCTGGAAATTGCCTGTGTTGGCTGTTTATTCAACTTCATTTCCAGATTAGATGCGTATTTGATAATCAACAGGTTCAAGGATGATCACTTTCAAACTGCCGGTGTTGTATTTTTCTGTTTTGCAATTCTCTATGTTTGAGTGAAACCTTAAGAAGACCTTATTGGAAGAACTGTCTTTTCTTGTAACCTGGAGTATTGAGCTAACCACAGGAAATATATAAATTGTAACTAGAAAGATGATTCTGTTGGATGAAGCAAAGAGAAATGTGGTGCCTTATCTCTATGTGTGAGTGTACCTACTGCTGTTTTTTTTTTTTTAAGGAAAAACACCTGAGGGCCATAGGTAGCAAGTTCCAACTGTTTATTCCCCTTCCTAGTAATAAACAGCACGAAGGTTTCTCTCCACACATAACACATCCAAAGCCCCTGGGAGTATGTATGCTTTGATATTTCCCCTATCCTGACATTTTACTAGCTGACTAAGAAAAAAAATTGGTTTGCTCAAAGTCTTTCAACCTATAGGCGACAGATTCTTGTATTGTTCTGTCTATAGTCATCCTTTTGATTTCTGTTATGTTTAGCATCTAGTTTTATGGTGATGTATAGAGAAAATCATTTTTTTTGTGGTGATGTGATAAAAGTATTAGTTTAAATTACTTGCCAACAGTTCACCAACCAAATAATTTAACTATGTAATTATAGTCTTATTGAAGCCTTTGCTATTGATTTTAAGAAGCAACCATGGATCTATTTGTTGTCCTTCAGAACAAAAGCAGCTTTTCCTGTTGCCTTGCAAAATCTCAGCTAGGGTCTTACAGAGCAAAATAATGAATGCTTCCACTGCAGCATGTCACAGGGGAGGCTGGGACAATACTGAACTCATGCACACCACTGATCCTTACTTGCTGGGCAACATGTATGCCTGGATTTCTGACAGCCCTGCGGGTTCACTAGAGACCTCAGTCATTCTGTTCATCCTTTCGTAGGCAATGGTCGAGACAGTTAACAACCTCCTCCAGCCACAAGCCTTGAATGCCTGGAGAGACCTGACTACAAGTGATCAGCTACGTGCAGCCACCATGTTGCTTGACACTGTGGAGGAAAGTGCTTTTGTGCTGGCTGATAACCTTTTGAAGACTGACATCGTCAGGGAGAACACAGACAATATTCGTAAGTGGCCTTTGTTCTACAGAAGGGCCAGAGAGGGACAAGAAAAAGCTATCATCTTGTTCAGCAGAAGAGAGAAAAGAAAAAAGTATCATCGATAGCAGACCAGATATCATGAGTGATACTTTATTTCAGTGGAGATAAGTTATCCTTTTTCTATAATTAGGAGGGTATCACCTATCATTAGCTTAGAAGTATCCTCATAATCATGTATGTATCCTCCTAAGGACATTCCAATATTGAATATATTAGCCTGAGATCACTTACAATGAGGTCCATGTATTTTTTTTTTCAGTTTTTATGTATGTGTGTATCTATGTATGTACAGTAGTATTTAAAATTTTATCCTTATGGGTCACTTCAGTTATAATAAGAATGTCTCTGAATTATAAACTATAAAGAAGCCAGTCATTTACATGAAGGTGATAAAACAATTTTTGATAATTGTGTTATTGGCTCATAAAGAGTATAAATCTATTTTTAATGTGTCTAAGGATGTAGCTGACAGTTTTATTTCAGAACATTTGATAAAGCTATTTCAAACTTATTACATTTAAAGATAAGTCAATATTGACATAATAGTACAGCTCTAGATTATAAAAGGATTTTCACTTAATTCATAAAATAAAGATAACATTTTGAAAGTAAACTTATAGTCAATGACAAATTGTAAGGATTTGAGCTTGAGTTTTAAAGTCTAGACTTTATAATTGCTATCCTTGTATTCTTATCTACCTGATTTTAATAGCTTTTATTTGCTTTATTTTGAAAAAAATTAAAACACTAGAAAAACTTCTAAATAGAAGACTGAAGTACTATAAAGTATGGCAAACAGAACATTAATTCCAGTGTTTTGATTTCAGAAATATTTCAATAATTAGATTATCTTAAACTTGTCATGTTTCTCAACGACCACTGATTATGTCTTTGCCATTAATAGAATTGGAGGTTGCAAGGCTGAGCACTGAAGGAAACTTAGAAGACCTAAAGTTTCCAGAAAACATGGGTCATGGAAGCACTATCCAGCTCTCTGCAAATACTCTAAAACAAAATGGCCGAAATGGTAGGTTAGAATTTATTTATTAAGCTTGATGGAATTGAACTTGTCATTAATTCATTGCATCTTGGCTTCAAATTTTAGGTCTGCTATCTAAAAGCTCTCCTCTCCTCTCACTACACTGTTCTCTTTCTTCACCTCCTCTTCCTCCTCTTTCTTAGCTCCTGCACCAACAATATTGCAATGATATTTGCTCTACAAAATTCTCAATTAGATTTTGAAATTGTTAATTTTCAGTTGTAGAAAAATATCAGAAACTTGAATGTAAGGGAAATTAATAAACAACAAAATCCAGATGTTCTGACTTTTTTCCTTAAAAGGAGTAACTCTCACCAAGTTGACAGATTTTGTTTCTAAAATTTCAAATGGAAATTTTACTTGTAATTTTAAAATTATATGTGTTTTTTCTTTATTAACTTCTTTTTGAGGGTGTTTCTATGATTTTCCTTTGCAAAGCATATAAAAAATACAAATGTAAGGAGATGCTTTTGGGTAATGGAACTGGTAGATATCGATTGATTTAGTACTAGGTTTTATTCATTGAATATGATTAAAATTAAGTAAATAAATAATCCCACAGAGAAAGTATGTCTGAAGCCTCACTAATATTAATTATTTTTTAATTTTCTTTATTTATATTTTGACTGCACTGGGACTTCATTTCCGCACGTGGGCTTTTTCTAGTTGCGGTGAAGGGGGGCTACTTTTCATTGCAGTGCACGGGCTTCTCATTGCAGTGGCTTCTCTTGTTGCGGAGCACAGGCTCTAGGCGTGCAGGCTTCAGTAGTCGTGGCTTGCGGGCTCAGTAGTTGTGGCTCACGGGCTTAGTTGTTCCGCAGCATGTGGGATCTTCCCAGAACAGGGCTCGAACCCTTGTCCCCTGCATTGGCAGGCAGATTCTTAACCACCGTGCCACTTTACAGAAGTCCCTAAAATTTTTTAAACATATTTTTTGCTAAGGAAGTGAGATCCTTTAACCTGCTAGGTGATAGGAAGATGACTTCAGGTTGTAGCAACCAACTGAAAGCTGATTTTTCATATTACAAGGTAAATAGTTTTGAAAAAAGAAGAGACTGTTAAATAATATCAAGAAAAACAAATTATGTTTGTTACCAGCAGAACAAAATTCTTTATAAGTGTTGGAAATCTTATAAGACTGAATTTATAAATAGTACTATGTTGCTAAATTAACTGTGAATTTTGAGGCAGCAGTAAGATTTTCCTTTTTTTTTTTTACTCTTATTTATTTATTTATTTAAAATTTTGAATTTTATTTAATTAATTTTTTTATACAGCAGGTCCTTATTAGTCATCAATTTTATACACATGAGTGTGGAATAAGATTTTCTATAACACGAAATCAGATTCCTGCATTAGCTTCCTGACTGGTTTCCCTTCTTTGACTCTTGCCCCACAACAGTATGTCCTGTTGACAAAGTGTTCTTCCTGAAACATGAGTCTGACCAGTTCACCTCCAGTTATGCTTAGAATGAAATCAAGTGACTTAACAGGCCTACCACATGCTCCCCAGCCCACTTCCTTCCTGCCTCAGCTGCTCCACCTCACGTCTGTTTTTTTTTTTTTTTTTTTTTTTTTGCGATACGTGGGCCTCTCACTGTTGTGGCCTCTCCCGCTGCGGAGCACAGGCTCCGGACGCACAGGCTCAGCGGCCATGGCTCACGGGCCCAGCCGCTCTGCGGCATGTGGGATCTTCCCGGACCGGGGCACGAACCCATGACCCCTGCATCGGCAGGCGGACTCTCAACCACTGCGCCACCAGGGAAGCCCTCACGTCTGTTTTAGCATGCTCTCTGTGATCCAGACAGTCTAGTCTTGATTCTTTTTTTTTAATTGAGATATAATTGACATATCACATTATGTTTGTTTCAGGTGTACAACATAATGACTTGATATTTGTATATATTGTGAAATGATCACTCCAGTAAGTCTAGTTAACATCCATCACCATACATAGTTACATTTTTTTTTTTCTTTTGAGAGGAAAACTTTTAAGATGTACTCTTTTTTTTTTTTTTTTTTTTTTGTGATACGTGGGCCTCTCACTGTTGTGGCCTCTCCCGTTGCGGAGCACAGGCTCCGGACGCGCAGGCTCAGCGGCCATGGCTCACGGGGCCAGCCGCTCCGCAGCATGTGGGATCTTCCCGGACCGGGGCACGAACCCGTGTCCCCTGCATCGGCAGGCGGACTCTCAACCACTGCGCCACCAGGGAAGCCCTAAGATGTACTCTTATGTCAACTTTCATAATAGACAACACAGTATTATTGGGTTGGCCAAAAAGTTTGTTCGAGTTTTTCCGTAAGATATTATAGAAAACCCCAAACGAACTTTTTGACCAACCCAATATTAACTGTAGTCACCATGCCACACATTACATCCCCATGACTTGTTTATTTTATAAATGGAAGTTTTTACATTTTACCTTCTTCACCCATTTTGCCTACTCCCACTCCTCACCTCTAGCAACTAGCAGTCTGTTTTCTTTATGTTTTTGTTTGTTTGTAAGATTCCACATGTAAGTGAGATATTTATCTGACTTATTTCACTTAGCATAATGCCCTCAAGGTCCATCCAGGTTATAGCAAATGGCAAAATTTCCCTTTTATGGCTGAATAATATTCCATTCCCCATTTTATATCTCTATGTATAATTATATATATAACATTTTCTTTATCCATTCATCCATCAGTAGACATTTAGGTTGTTTACATGTCTTGGCTATTATAAATAATTCTGCAATGAAAATGAGGGTGCATAGGTTTTTTCAAGTCAGTGTTTCTGTTTGCTTCAGATAAATACGCAGTAGTAGAATTGCTGATCATATGGCAGTTCTATTTTTAATTTTTTGAGGACTCTCCATACTATTTTCCATAGTGGCTATATCAATTATATTTTTATCTACAGTGCACAGGGTTCCCTAATTCAGTCTTGATTCTATTCCTCAAACACAGCAAGAGTGTTCCTTCATCAGATGTTTGCATTTTCTTGCTTCTGGAATGCATCTTTTATATTTCTTTTTATAGAAACTTCTCTGTCATTCACTGCTCATTATAAATCTTAACCCTTCAGGAAAGCTTTTCCTATGTTCTCGAAGGTGGACTACTCTTTCCCAATCACTATTTTCCCATTAGCCATTTTCTGCCAGCGCTTCTTCATAGCATTTTTACTTACCATTATATGAAATTATATTATTATTTATTATTATTATTTTTAAGTTGCCTGCTTATTGTCTGACTCTTTCTCTAGGAGATGGTCTCCATGAGAGCAAGAGCAAGACAGCTCCCTTCCTCCTCAAAAAAATGGAGAAAAAAAAATTTATTGTCTTTATACCCACTTGACTCTAAGATTCAGGGATAAGGACTGGGGCTTCCTCGTCTTAGTTACCACAGTGGTCAGTGCAGTTCCTGTCTCTTGGGGATCCACCAAAATGAATTTATACTGGAAGTAAAACATAGGGCTTGACTTATTTTAAGAAAGGAAATGACACAAAATTTTAAAAACATCCTAAAAGAAGGTTAACTTTACAGAGGATTACTTGTAAAAGATCACCATAAGGGAAAAAAAATAAGGTAGAAGGAGGTATGGAGATAGTGATCTTAAAAGAGCATGATAATTGAAGTTTAAGACAAAGATTTTTTTTAAATTTATTTTATTGAAGTATAGTTGATTTACAATACTGTGTTAATTTCTGCTGTACAGCAAAGTGATTCAGTTATACATAATATACATTCTTTTTATATTCTTTTCCATTATGGTTTATCACAGGATATTGAATATAGTTCCCCTGGGCTCTACAATAGGACCTTGTTTACCCATTCTATATATAATAATTTGCATCTGCTAATCCCAAACTCCCAATCTATCCCTCCCTCACACCATCTCCCCCTTGGCAACCACAGGTAAAGATTTTGAATCTTTGTTTTGTTTTGGTTGTAATTTGCATAAAATAAAATGCACATATCTTGTGTTTAGCTTGATGAATGTGACAGTTGTACATTCTTCTGTGACACCACATAAACTAAGATGAAAATCTCATGTATTACCCAGAAAATGTCCTGATACCTCTTTTCACTCTTCTCACCCCATCTCCCCACCTGATGAACTACTTTCTTCTCATTACTATTTCTAAAGACAAATTTTACCTGTTCTTAGACTTCATGTAACTGGAATCATACAGTATGTATTCTTTCTGTCTGTATTCTTTATCTCAGTATAATATTTTTGTGATTCAGTCATGATGCTCCATCTATCATTAGTTTGTTCTTTATTGATGTATAGTAACTCTATTATTTTAATAAGCCATAATTTATTTACTCTCCTATTGATAGATTTTTGAGTTGTTTCTAGTTTGGAGCTGTTTTGGATAAGGATGTTATAAACATTCTTATACAACATTTTTTCTTTGTGGATATATATTTTCATGTATCTAGGAAGGGTAGATATATGTTTAACTTTGTAAGAAATTGCCAAACATTTTTCCAAGTAGTTGAACCATATTACACTCTCACCAGTAGTATGCAGAATTTCATTTGTTCCACATTTTTACTAACATTAGTGTGGCTAGTATTTTATAGTGTGGATTTCAGAGATCCTAGTGGGTATGAAATGGTATCTCAATATGATTTTAATTTTTATTTCCCTAATTACTAACGATGTTAATTTTTATGTGTCTATTAGCTTTTTTAAAAATTTATTTATTTATATCCTTATTTTTGGCTGTGTGGGGTCTTTGTTGCTGCACATGGGCTTTCTCTAGTTGTGGCTAGCAGGGACTACTCTTCATTGCAGCATGCGGGCTTCTCATTGCAGTGGCTTCTCTTGTTGCAGAGCATGGGCTCTAGGCATGCAGGCTTCAGTAGTTGTGGCACACGGGCTCAGTAGTTGTGGCGCACAGGCTTAGTTGCTCCACAGCATGTGGGATCTTCCCAGACCAGGGCTCGAACCCATGTCCCCTGCATTGGCAGGCAGATTCTTAACCAATGTGCCACCAGGGAAGTCCCATTTAGCTTTTTATATATCTATTTTTAAAGGGTGTTTTTATGTCTTTTTCCATTTTAGTATGTTTTTTATAATTTTACTGTTGAGTAGCAGAAATGCTTTATATATTTGAGTCATATGTGTATATATATTTCCTAGTTTGTGGCTTGCCTATTCATTTTCTTAATGCTGTATTTTGATAGGCACAAAGTTTCAATTTTGATAAAGTTTAGTTTACCATTTTTTATTTTATGGTTAGTGTTTTTTGAGTCCTATCCAAGGCATCTTTGCCTTCCCAAGATCACAAAGGTATCCTATATTTTGTTCCAGAGGCTCTCTGGTTCTGATTTCTATATTTAGGACTGTGATCCATCTTGAATTAAGTTCTGAGTATGGAATAAGTTAGGGATTGAGGTTCATATTTTTTTAAAATACTGATACGTAGTTGTTTCAGTATCATTTGACTTTCCTCATTAATGACTTGGCACTTTGATTGAAATGAATATTTGAATTTTGTTGTGAATATATATATATTATACAGATTTGATTACAATCTAATTAGAACTCTCTAATTTAAGTGGGATGTACAAGCTAATCAGTTTCTTCCCAATTTATATGTACTTATTTTAGGAGAGATCAGAGTGGCCTTTGTCCTGTATAACAACTTGGGTCCTTATTTGTCCACGGAGAATGCCAGCATGAAGTTGGGAACAGAGGCTATGTCCACCAATCATTCTGTTATCGTCAATTCCCCAGTTATTACAGCAGCAATAAACAAAGAATTCAGTAATAAGGTTTATTTGGCTGATCCTGTGGTGTTCACTGTTAAACACATCAAGGTAAAAAAAATGGCAGGTGAAGTTTTTTGTCCACATTTTCTATATTTGTTATAACAAGAGCATGAAGTGTCTTAATTTCCTTTTTCTTTTTCCCTATTTTATGACATAAAGCAATTCATTGTCTATAAACTGATTAGTGATTTTTTTTCCAAAATGAGGGAGGAGAATAATTCTTGTATCTGTATATATTTAAGGTAACAACATTCATAGATGGATTTATAAATGCTTCTCTGTAATTAAAAAGAGCTAGCAATATGTTCAGTGGAACTCAGCATAGCTCAACTGATGTTACAAGTAGTTATGTCTTTGTGTGTAGATATATTTTTATGTATATGCAAGGATTGTATTGTAAATTGAACAAAGATTTTTTTAAAACCATGCTATCAGAAGTTCATTGTATAGAGCAATTCTTTGCTTTGCAGTATAAATTAATTGATGTGATTCTGAGACAATGATACTAGTATTCCTTCAATATTACTTTTGAGAAATGAATTCACCTCTAATCAGGAGGAATAAATAACATATATTCAAATTTGCTTAGAATTGATAAGCCCCACTTAATATGAAAACTCTGGTAGACCTCTCCACAAAAATTGAAACATAGTGTGAAGTTGTGTTAGATGTAAAGAAAATGCCTACCTAACTTACATGATCAAAAAGTAGTTATTGACTTTGTTGATGTTTTTTTCCTGTAGCAATCTGAGGAAAACTTCAATCCTAACTGTTCATTTTGGAGCTATTCCAAGCGCACAATGACAGGTTATTGGTCAACCCAAGGCTGTCGGCTCCTGACAACAAATAAGACACATACTACATGCTCTTGTAACCACCTAACCAATTTTGCAGTACTGATGGCACATGTGGAAGTCAAGGTAAGATACATACCATAAAATAAAAATGGTTTAGCATACAGTTAAGACATGAACTGTAAAAAGTCCTAACTCCACGTCCAACTTGAGTGTGTTTCTACTTTCACAGTAATTCTATTCAAGAACTCTCTGTTGTTCAACCCATATCCTATTGATGAGTCAAAGAACCCTTTTTTTCTATTATCAATATAGTTCATAAAATTGAAATTTGCTTATAAAATAAAATTTTGCTAAGAAAACTTCCCATGTTCTTCCCTGCTTTTATTTTGTGTGAGTAAATATCAAACCATATCCTCAGGAACAGGGCAAGGTAGGACCCCAGCACCAAAGGCCAGTGTGATAGCGTTAGAAAGCTGGGATCTGGTAGGCTGAAGACTAAGGAGCCGTGCATGGGATTAAATACTCTCAAAATGAGTCTTGGGAAAATAGCTGTTAAACACAGTATACAAAGCATTGTAATACATAGAGCCTGGCAAATTCTAACATAATGTAAATGTTCTGTCCATTCAAGAAGACACTATTCTAAAGAAAAATCTAGGTGATAGGTTGTTTCCAAAATCAGAAACATGGCTAACTTGGCTGCATCAGTCTCTTGCCAGGTGACTGGTTGTCTTGGAAGGCAGGAAGAGGATTTAGATTTTGCATATACTTAGGACATAAAAATACAAAGGGATTATTAGCTTGGTTATAGAAATTGATAGATGGGTTAGTAACAAGGAGTTATATACTTGTGAATTCTCATCTGCCTGATGTCAATAAAAATAGAGAAAGTATCACGGTCCAATACATTTTAAAACATGATAACCATGGCAAAGGTTTTATCCACCTGATACCATTTATCCAATAATTTCATCCAAAATTTTCTTTGACTCTGTTGAACTTAGAGATGATGCAGGTATCTTAGAGGGAGACCAAATCGAAGCCCACTCAGGACCTTAGGAATAAATTACCTTAGCTGTGTCAACACAGTCAAGTTTGATCTTTAAAGGGCTACAAACCGTAATTTGTCAGAGCTTCACGCATTGATCAAGCTTAGTAAGATTGGCTACACTAACAAATGTTAGGTTTAAACCTGGAATGTGTTCGTATGGCTCTAGGATTCTATCTTTTCAGTTTAGGGAATAAATTCAAACAGAAAAATGGATCATATTTCAAGCAACCACAAAAAATAATTTTTTGCTCAGTTCATTGCATAACAATCTCTACCCAGTCCATGCCAGAATCTTGACTGTGACCATTACTGTGTGTCAACAAGAGATAAAAATAGATGGAAATCAATATTTTCCTTTGACAGTCAGTCATACAGTAAGCATGCCCTGGGTTTCTTGTATCACAATCTCTTGCAGTTGCCTGGGTCATTCCCATCTTGATCACACAACATGATTTTGGCACTTGAAAAACGAAAAACAAGCAGAATGATCATCCCTGGAAGTCCAAAAGGAAACAAACCAACCAAATTTACATTAGACCAATGTCTAAAAATGTATGCTAATTTATTCATGCACAGTGAGATATGCAACAGCCAGTTAGAACAGATATTTGTGCTTGCTAGTTATCACTTCCTAACTCCACAGGAAAATCTGTAAAGGAAACAAAATTATGTTCAAAAATTTTGCTTGATGAGAGCAAGAAGGATTAGCTGAGTAGTCTTGTTGCTATTGCTATTAAGCTGTGGTGCCCTAATGCGTGGGTCTTCACTCCAGGGTTCTACCTGTGTACTGAGTTGCCTTTTCTATCATCTGTTACCTCTGCTATTCATTCAGTACTTCCTTCATTTTTTTTTTACTAACAATTTTCAAACACCTGAGTAAAGGTATTGACATGTTGCCTGCTACACCATAAGCTGTCAATAAATGTAACTTCCTCCTGATTTGCCAGAGATATCACTAGATTCCAGCATTCTGGTGAAGCTTCTGGCCCTCATGGAACTTGCATTTCTGAGGGGAAAGAAAGGGCAGAGAAGTGGAGCTGAAGTCATAAATGTGATAAGTCTTATAATTGAGGCCCACGCTGTGATTTAGGGACACAGAGGGGGACCGTCTATCTAAAGCAGGACTGGTCAGAGAGGGCTTATCAAAAAAGTGACCTTCTCTGAAGGATGAGTAGGATGAATTTAGTAAGGTAACCTGTGGAGAATTTGTATCAAGCACATTCTTGGAAGATTTTCTTCACTTTGCTTTGGGTACACTATCCCCTCTTGCTTCTTTCCTTCCTCAGCAGCTGGTCCTTTTTAGCTTCCTTTGCTCGTTCCTCATCTCCACAGCCTCTTGTTGCTCTGACCCGGAGCGTAATCCTAGATGTAGTCTAGGCACTATCCATTCTTTCTCTGTAGTTGATCTCATATGTCCATATGGCTGTAAACATCATCTCATGATTCCCAGACTTCTATCTCCATTTCTTAACTCCAGACTCCTAGATTCAACAGTTAACTTGATATATCCACCTAGATTTCTAATAAGGGTCACAATCCTAGAACTACACTTTTGGTGTTTTCCCATCTGTCCTTTCCTTCTTAGTAAATGGTTACTCTGTTCTTCCAGGTGCTCCAGCCCTAAACCATACACCATCTTTGATTTGTTTCTTTTCACTCACACTGCACACCCAATCTCATGAGCATATCCTGCCAGATTTAGCATCTTCATTGCTACCACCTGGATTCCAGCCCTTATCCTCTCTCCTCTGCTGGTTTTTTTTTTTTTCCTTTTTTTTTTTTTTTTTTTGCGGTACACGGGCCTCTCACTGTTGTGGCCTCTCCCGTTGCGGAGCACAGGCTCCGGACGCGCAGGCCCAGCGGCCATGGCTCTCGGGCCCAGCCGCTCCGTGGCATGTGGGATCTTCCGGGACCAGGGCACGAACCCGTGTCCCCTGCATCAGCAGGCGGACTCTCAACCACTGTGCCACCAGGGAAGCCCTCCTCTGCTGTTTTGTTACAGCCCTTTAATTGGTCTCCTTGCTTTATTTCTTGTCCTTCTTAAATTTATTCTCAGCGTAATTGCCAGAGGGATACTCTTAAAATGTGAGTCTCTCTTCTGATTTATTCTCAAAAAGCCATAATGTAATCCCTTTAAAATGCAGATCAAGTACTTCACACCTTTGATCCAACCTGAATAACTTCTTATCTCAATAAAAGCAAAGTCCCAAATCCTGACCCCTTTAGCAACTCTTGACCTACTCTCCTACTACTCTTCCCCTTGCTCACTTGGCTTCCTTGCCTTTCCACAAACGCATCAGGCTTGCTCAGGTTAGACTTAAAGTTTCCCTTCTCCTACCCTTCACCCCCTCAGATAGCCACAAGGTCAGCTTTCTCATCTCCTTCAAGTCTTTGTTCCAGTGTAACCTTCTCAAAGAGGCTTTCCCTGTCCACCCTTTTAAAATTTCAGATTATCCCACTCCCACAAAATACTGTGGGAAATAAGGCAAAACACGTCCCTGGCCTCAGTCAATTTATACTTGATCAATGGAGAGAAGTATTCAGGCTGGTTTTTGAATGGGGTGCTCAGAGAGGTTTCATAGCTCTGAGGTCAATCTGAGGTCAATTTCATAGGTCAATTTGAGCAGATAAAAGAAGGAAAGGAATGCCCCAAGGTGGCAGTGTTGCCAAAACCCGGCCTCAGTGCACCGGCACCAAGTTGAACTTCGGAGACTAAGTTTTGGGTGAAGTATAAAGGAATAGCTTTATTCTTTTGCCAGGGATAGGGGCCCACAGTGGACTAATGCCCTCAAAAGTGTGTGTCCCCACCTGGGGGTGGGGTTGTAAGGAGTCTTATAGTAATGGTTCAAGGGGCAGTGTTGCTGATAAGAATCAGTGTGCATGCAGGGCCTGCATTCCTTCAATCCAGAAATCATTTGGTGGTCTTGTGATAGGCTTCTGTGGTTCTGCAGGTTATCGAACTATGACCTTCTCTCTGCAATGAAGAATGCTTCATCAAGTAGTTAACATCCTCCATTTGGCAGGGGGGGTGGGGGTTGGTTCTACAGAAGAGCTCAAAGATATTGTTATATGTATCTCTTGAGGAGGAACCAGGATTCTGCCCCAAGGCGGCCCTATTGTTTCTTGACTGCTTCTCCTTTGTCTCTGCATCCCCTCCCTTCCCTGATTAGCAACTGTTTGAACCTGCCCTTTGGAACTCAGGGGAATGTCATGAAGGTTGAATTAAGCCTCTTTCCTACAAACAAGAAATGGGGGGCACAGAAAGAATTTTGTGCCTAGGAGCCCCACAGGGTCCTGCTCAGTTTCTGGAACACAGCTGACTAACTACTTTCGAGTTTTCTCTACTTCTCTTGTCTAAGGAAACATTTGGTTGTCTTCTCTTTTAGATACAAAAGTAATAATTATGGAAAGTTATATAATTTTATATCAAACTGTGGTAGTATGCATGGCATTTTAAAAACTTTTCCATTATTGGAATCACCTGCAGGTTTATTTGTCTGTTGTTCAGTAGAGTGTTGAATACATTAAATTCAAATGTCTGTCTCTTCTCATACCAGTGATTCTCTTTGTGAACACTCTTTGTGGGAGGGGTATTTTAGTTTGCAGGATCATAAGTTTCAAACTAATTGACTAATTAACATTTCTACTATGGTTTTGTAGAGCACAGTAACAAATGCTTTAGAAAATGGTCTGACAATTTATATCACCTATAGCTTTTTCCTCTACCCAAATTATAATTCTTTGGGGATAATAAAAAAAAGTCTCACTACTCATTTCTGTCAGTTCAACTTGACATTGATTTTTATTATCTTTAAAAGGCTTCACTTTCCTTAGTTAGATGCTTGCATCTCTCCCTTTCTCCCTCTCTTTTCTTTTGAGCTTAGTATATCCTATTGCCCCTACCCCAACTTTACCCCAGTCCAAGTATAGGCATTATTTTGCTATTTAAAATCATTGTGTTTCTTTTTAAATTTAGTATTGATTTAAAACAATGACAATTTGGAAATTTTTAACTTCATACCATGGATTCTGTGTGTCAAATATTTTATAACTACACTTTTTCTAGGTTAGAAGAAAATACACTGTAAGGTTCTGCAGTTGCATATGAAGAAAAGTACTTGCTTTTCAAAAAAGTATTTTTACTTTTTTAAAGTTCAAAAGAAAAGTTAATTTAAGAGTTTAAAAAATGATTTTATTAGTGAAAAATAAAATGTTTAATGTATGATGCTAAAGGTTGTACACTTCCATTCCCAAATTTTTATGTATTTTTTTGTATTTTGCCATCTATAGTGCAGTGGGATTGAGGTGAAGGTAGAGATTAAAAATCATAAATATTACATAGTACTTTAAACAATGTATTTATTTAGAGGGAAAAAAAACCTAGATAACTCACAAGTTGAATACCCTCCAAATATGTAAAATTCCATGAAAACAAAATGGTTTCAAAAATGATCAAAAATGTAAGATTTTATTATATTATCTTAAATATTAACTATCAAAAAAATTGACAACCTCTTAGAACCAAGAACTATTCTTGGACCTTCTCATCAAACAGTTTTATAATGATATGTTTCCTTCCTAGATTTATTAAAATCTGAAATTATTTATTTGCTGTTTTATTTTCTGCCTCCTCCACTGGACCCAAGCTCAGTGTTAGGAGCAGAGACCTGAAAGAACTGAGAATCAGTCTTGCAGATCATCTGGGGAAAGGCTCTTCCAGGCAGATGAAACAAGAACAAGAACCTGAAGCAGGGGTGATTCTGTGATTCTGATGAACTGCAAGAACAGTGTAGCTGGAGTGGAAAGAAAAATTATTTTATTACTTATTTTCTCCACTCTTTTTATAGAACTTTTATAGAAAAGTTGAAAGAGTATTACAATAAACACTCATATACCCCTTTTTCTGAATTCATATTTAAATTTTGACACATTTGACTGTCACTCTTATGTGTATGTACATGCATACATGTATACATATATTTTGCTGTGTTATTTGACTCTTTGGAAGTAAATTGCTGATTTTATAATATTTAATTCCTAAATCTTCCAGCAAATAGGTTCCAAGAACATGCTCTACCATTAAAACACAGAAGAAATTTAACTTTGACTAAGTATTATCATCTACTGTATAATTCATACACAGATTTTCTAATTATCCTGATAATGTCCTTTACAGCCATTGTATTTCCACTTAGGGCCTGATCAAAGATCACAGTACCTTTAGTTGTGACATTTCTTTGCTCTTCTTTAGAAGTATCCCTGCCTGTTTTTGTCTTTCATGAAAATGACACTTTGCAGAGTCCAGAGTCCAGGCCATTCTGTAGAATGTTTCACAATCTCAGTCTTTCTGATTGTTTTCTCATAATTAGATCCAGGTTAAACATTTTTGGCAAAAATACCCTGTAGGAGATGCAGTATCCTTCCCATTGTATCAGGAAGCCCCTTATTGGAGTTACTAAGTTTGATCATTTGTTAAAGTTACATTGTACAGGAGCATTGAAGTTTTTGTAATTAAGAGGAACATGTGGAAATATATCTGGAAAGTTTGTTTTATTAATCTCAGTTTCTTTCATTTTAATCTGTTAAGTCTACCCTTTACTTGTTCCTCAAATAGTTAAATACTGTCTTTGTGACAGGCAAAGTTTATGATCTAATTAGTAATACAGATAAGTAATCAGCATAATCTGTATCTTACAAGAAATGTCTTATTGTTGTGGTAGAGAGTGCTATAGAAACACATGGGGAAAAGCCTTAACTTGACCTTGAGGGGTCAGAGAAGATGCTCTAGATGAAATGACATAACTTTAAGCAAAATGAGAGCAACAGGCTTGAAGTAACATGAAGTAAGGCTGCATTTTTGTGGTTTTGAAGTGTATATTTTCAGTAAAATTTATATTCAAGAGAGTATTAATTACACTCTTCTTCTGATTGTTTTTATTTCTGAGTTGCAGTAGAATTTTTAAGCAGAAAGAGACCTGCAATCTTCTCATATGCACACTAGATCCTTACCCTTACAATTTTCAGGTTCTTTATCATCTTCAGTAAATAAGCATGCCTAAAAATAGCAGCTGGAGATGCATCTGCAATTCTAGTGAGAAATATAAGTAATAAAGTTTATGGAGATTGCAAAAAGTAGAGATCTGGTGAGGACTTAACTCTCAGAAAGGCCCAGCATGTTCAATGATAGAGGAATTAACATCATTTCTTTAGTGTCTACATACATTATCTCATTTGATCCACAGAACCAGAATAGGAATTGTCATCATAATTTATTTTCCCATTTTATAATTTGCAGGGAAGTTGGAATAAGAACAGTTAGGAGGCTTAGGGTCCTGATTCCAGTTCTTTAGGTAATTGCCTGTATCTTTAGCAAATCATTTGGACTCACTGTTCCCATTATTAATCAGTTAACGGAGAGTAATAAAATTATTTCTAACGTTATCTCAGGATTATTTTGGGGAATTGAATAACAAAATCTATTAAAATCATGTTGAGAATTATAAAGTTTTCTGAAAATATAATTTTTTTTTGCTTGGGCCTCTCACTGCTGTGGCCTCTCCCATTGCGGAGCACAGGCTCCGGACACGCAGGCTCAGCGGCCATGGCTCACGGGCCCAGCCGCTCCGCAGCATGTGGGATCTTCGCGGACCGGGGCACGAACCCGCGTCCCCTGCATCGGCAGGCGGACTCTCAACCACTGCGCCACCAGGGAAGCCCGAAAATATAATTTTTTAATTCACTATATGCTTAACTGTCCTCAAAACCTTTGAGCTCTTGATCCTGGGAGTAGTTAACTATCAAGACCCAAATAGTTAATTGAGTTTCTAATAACTGATAATCATCTACCTGTACCTGAAAGAAAGACATTTAGGCCAGTACTTTGCATCACTGTTCACAGTGACAGCTTCTTTTTATCACAATGAAATTGTCAAATTTGTTTAGTATATTGGCTCTACTCACCCAATTTACCCATGCTTGAGAGAGTATAATCAACCAGCCAAGCAAAAGAAGCAAGCATGAAAACTTTCTCCATCCTAATATTCTAAAACTATCCTTAATTGCTTATACTGTTCTTGGTAAGAATTAGTTGATATGTTTACTAACTGTAGTCTATTTGCTCTGGGTTGTAAAATTTTACCCTTCTTTTTTAACATTCAAACTCTTCTGTGATTGTTTTTCTTTTTCCCTGCCTATTTCATTCTACTGTGTCTAGTAAATAAAGTAATAAAGCTAGAGAACTATTGAACTCTAGAGGAATTAGGCTAGATTTTCCAGAATAGTTTTATAGCTTTCTAAGATAGGCAGTAAGGTCAACTTGTGTGTAAGATTTTAAAAGCATGTGAACAAAAATATGGCTGAACTAAATCATTTTTCCTACCTTGTTATAGACCATTCAGGGGACTGCCAGTTTCCTTTGTGTATCCTCACAGCATAAGCATTATGGTTTAAAGATCTTCTATGGTTGGTTACTTGCTGATTTAAAAAGCCAATCATGGAACTTTTAAGTTGTTAATTTTGTAAAATTTAATGTTAGCTCAAGCTATTGACTCGAGGCCTGTGGGATATTTGTCCCCAGGGTTATTATTTGGAAGACCCCTACTCTGTTTAAAATGCAATAAACTTATTCATGAGAATGGAAAAAAGAAAGCCTAATAACCATCATCTCCTTTTTCTTTTTCCTGAATTTGGTATAGCTAAGAAAACCAAATGAATATGAATAATGAAGTAAAAATGAGATATATGTGTGTGTGTACGTGTGTATATATTTATATTTCCATTCTGTTTTATTCAGTACCTGACACACTGTAGGCATCCAATGTTAGGATGAAACTACCAAATTTTATTAGATGTTTTTGGCTTGGTGTAGTTTCTATTTATTTGGTTTTTATAATGTAGTTATGCAAAATTACTTTCTCTGTTAAGCCTAATTCTATTTGTCTCTATTTTAAAACTTTTCTTTCTCATTGTGGTAAATTTATCTTTCCTTACATGCCAAAGGAAATGGCTCTATGAGAAGAATGATATTTAAATACTAATAGTAGGGACTTCCCTGGTGGCGCAGTGGTTGAGAGTCAGCCTGCCGATGCAGGGGACACAGGTTCGTGCCCCGGTCCAGGAAGATCCCACATGCCGCGGAGCGGCTGGGCCCGTGAGCCATGGCCACTGAACCTGCGCATCCAGGGCCTGTGCTCCACAACGGGAGAGGCCACAACAGTGAGAGGCCCGCATCGAAAAAAAAAAAAGAAAAAATTACAAGTAAATAAAAATAGTAAACATATCTGAGTAATTCAAGTCTGGCATTTCTATGGTTTCCCTTCATTTATACTTCAGCCCCTCTATCCCATTCCATTTCACCTAACCCTTTAAGAAGTACTTTCAAAAATTGTGTGTGTGTGTGTGTGTGTGTATGTGTTTTAATGAAAACAATCTTAAACGAAGTTACCCATTTTGTCTGAGAATCAGGAAATTTGCTGAATGATCCCCAGCAAACTTTGTTTTAACAAAACCACTGGATTTAATCATTGTATTTAAAGGATAATCAAGAAATTTTCACCCGTGAAACCTACCTCTGTTTAGTTCTAAGGGGCTTAGTACAATTGAGTCTTCAAAAGAAATATAGGAGAGGATCTGTGGTCCTCCCCACTGTTAGCAGTATTGTTAAGAGCATGGAGTATTTGGCCATCAGTTAGGGTGATCAACCTTTTAGAGAGCCAACCAGGAAACAGCACTACCAGATCAAAAAATATACTTAACATGCAATAAGTAATTATGCACCTATGTGTTATTACTACATAAAAGTGACAATTAGAAGTATTTAATGCTAATTAATAGTAGTGCTAATAGTGTGAATGCCTATAACAATATTTTTAAAATGCTTCTTTCCATCCTCTGATACAGCAAAAGTCTCTATTGAATATTTAAAATTTCAGGCTATATTATCACACATTTTATAAATGTGAGAATTAAGTTAGTACAACAAAGTAATTAAACAGATATGACCTATATTTAATAAAAATAACTATGATATGTTTTTTCTATGTGTATTTTTCATTTTTTTTAAATAAAGTTAAAACTGAATATAGTCAAAAGTAAAATTCACTTTGACCTGAAGTTCTGATTTTATCAAGCCCACATTACATTGATTCCTGGTGTCAATCCAATAGATGACATCAAAATAAATATCTTCTCAACAAAAGTGTTCAGCACGGAGTACTTAGGATTTTAATTAATAGCTTTACTTTGTAGCTTTTTAGACTTGTGGCAATTAGTTCCCAGATCTCCAGAAATGCCCATCCACTTTGTATGTACAGGCTTGTTTTGGTAAACCAGCTGTTTGTCAATTTGTTCTTTTGCATCTATGAATTCATCATATGAGCTGTCCATGTCCAAAATGTTCATGATTTATAAACATTTCCAAGCACATTGGATGTCAGCATAAGCTTAAGCACTATCAGGGATAATGGTTTTAGAGCACTGAAATAGTTGTACTTTATGAAGTAAAGACTGGATCCCAAGCAAGTTAAAGTTTTAATAAAGAAATGATAAAGTCCTGTTAACATGACTGTCCTTTTCTGATGACATTTTATTTTGGAAACAGTCTTAAATCCCCAAAATAAATCATGTTTTTCACTGTAATGATTTTTTTTGTTCTAACCTATGCAGAAGTCCATGCAACTCGGGTAGAATAAGTTCATCTTTTTCCAGGTTCCCTATAGCCTCTTCAGAGCTCATCAAACAGTTTTAGAGAAACATATAAATGTGTCTTATTGTAATATTTTTCTCCATTCTCATCTGTCATATATTTCAAAGTTAGAGAAAGACATTTTTCTTGTCCCACACTTTGGAAATATGATTTTACAGGTCAGTATTTTAACATCTTGTCTATGGCCAGCCCCTGTAATAGCCATCTTGAAGGCACATGTCTCAGGAGACTATCTCCTTCCATTTCTAGAAAGTTAAAAGGCTCATTAAGTACTTCTACACATTTTGAAGAAACTGAAAAGTGACCAAATAATTTCATTATGAAACCTCATTATCGCAGGTAAGCACATCACCTTCCTTTCTAGCAGCCTTGTCTACAAGGTGTACAGCACATTTAGTGGGCAAGAACTGTTCATTTTCTTTTGTAAGAAGTTTATAGGCTGGATGGCATTTTCCAAAATTTACATTTGCACTGTCCATCAAATATGCAGATAGATGAGCAAAGTCTAGTTTATATATGGGCAAGGTTATCAAGAGTCTTTTGTTTCGTGTCTTCTGAAGTTTAATCAAAACCTTTATGGAAATCAAGAAGACAATTTGAAATTCCATTTTTCAAATCAAAATGCATAAGAGCTGGGGGAAACATTATTTTGTTGCTATGATCCAACACTTCACTTTATATACTTTAGAAAGCATGATCTGACAGAATCAGCTCTACACTGTAAGGAAGCAAAACACTGGTTATCAAAATTTCTCCTTTTGTTTACCCACAGGACATTTCAGTTGCAACCTCTGAATCAGGAAAAGTAACTTTACTCAGGTGCAAAGACAAATAAAGGGAAGAAAGCAATAATACATGTTTATTCTTTTGGAATACTCAGGCTTACTCCACTACCATTAATTTCAACTGAACATTGGTACCTTTTGAGGAGAGGTTTAAAAAAAACATAAAACAAAAAACCCCACTTTTTATCCTACAAAAACTTGCCTGTCTTATCCTGGATTTGTGAGATTCAGCTTCCATACGCACATTCACAGTCTTCTCATGCCTGGCCCCAAATTCATTTCCACATTTTGTGTAGTATGCTTTGTTTTGGTTATCTCTCTAATCTAACTTCTTGTATCCTTCCCTATATCTTTAAAATAACACAGTTGTTTAGCATTCCTTTTCAGTATTGTCATGTTATTATATTATATTGTTCTCAGTTTCATCAATGAACTCTTAGAAAACAGTCACAATAGTAACAATGTTAAAAATTAATTTAGCAGAATCTTGGTACAAAGCACAACAGTTAATCCAAAATCAAAGAGAAATTTAGCATCTCAAGGCCCTGAATTTGCATACTTAGGTTTCATCACTCAGAATAATACAACAATGTCTGATTCTCTACTAGGAACTGCAAATCATGGTTTCCAGCATAAGTAGTCAGGGAAAAGGACAGCAAGAGTCACTAAGGAAGGTGGATATTCAATGCCACAGACATTTGATACTAAAAATAATGTTGCTTCCAGCCTCTATTTTCTAGACTATCATATGGATTTTGTACTTTGCTTTCAAACTTCTGAACCCATCTCTGATCTCTGGAATAGTTTCATGTCTGAGAGAGGATTTTCCCAGGATAGAAAAATTTAATGCTAAAACTAAGACATTCCTGAGCAAACCTGGATACTTGGTCACATTACCATTAATACTATATCTACTGCATTACTAGTTGAATGATCTGGGGTAAATTACTTATCTGTGCTTCAGTTTTTTCATCTGTAAATTGGAAATAATAATAGTATCACATCACAGTGTTTTATAGGACTAAGTGACAACCCTAATAAAATAGATAAGCACTCCTAAAAGAAACTGATATCTTGAAAGTTATGTGTTAGCTCTCATCATCATCATTATTATCATCATCACTGTATTTAACTCAGAAATGTTAAAGATGAAATTTTCTATCTTCCCAGCTTCATTTTCTACCCTCACCCCAGATACTCCTAAAATCTTTTTCTTATTTACTGCTTGATTACTTCATTTACTTTAAAAATTTCTAATTGGTCATAATTGTTTTTTGTTTATCAACTTTACTTTTTAAAAACCTATATCTGTATTTAATTCTCAACTACTGTAAGATACTTAATTTCCACATTTTCTACTATTTCCTTTTCTGTTTCCTCTATTAAGGTAGTTGTGAATCTGGTTCACCAAATATGGTGAGGTTAAAAATTTTTTTTTTCAATTCAAAGCAAGAAAACTTCAAATAACTTAGAGTATACAACGCTGTGCTTCTGAAACCAAAGAGATATTCTGAATAAGTTCTCTTGAATTCAAAGGATAGCTGGATATGAATAGTTTAGTGTGCTTTTACTTGCCAGTGGTTCTCTCTCAGCAATTACAGCTTGAAAATATATGACTGATCTTTTTTTTCAACTTGATACAAATTTGGAAATTATTGCTGAGTTATTTTGGCTAACTTACTATAAAAATCATAAGAAATGCAATCATATCATTCTTCTTACTGTGTTACTCAACTTTGACCTTCATCCTATTACTGCAAAAAAAAATTCTAATTTCCTCAGACCATTGAGCCCTTTATTTTCCCAAGCATTCGTGTGGTGACCTATGTGTTTGATGATCTGTTAGAGCAATGCAAGGAACTTATTTCACAGAGTTCTTGCCATATTTATCAGAAAATAGGCCTTTCACAACCCTACTAGCTTCAGTGAAATTCCTGAGTCAAAGCAACGCCTTATGCTGATGTGATACATTGGTAGCAAAGTGAGTGCTCCTACATTTGCAAAGAAGAAAAAATAAAACTCATTTAGCTATATTACAAGTATTTCAGAACAAGATATGTTTGAGGCAATTTAAAAATCATATTATTATGCCTTAACAACTCCGACTCAACGTTAAAATAATACATTTTAATGCAGAAAGTAAAATAGGTTCTTGAAAATTACTGCCCACAATTAATAATTATTATAGGGTGATTGTTCAAGCAATGTCTGGAAAATGCAACTTTCTAAAATTATAAAAAAACATCCAGAGGGGTTCAGAATTAATTCATATAGTTTGTGTATCTGGAAATATACAATATATCTGGAAATACTTAGGCAGTAAAAATGGAAAACATTTCAAAATCTATTTCTTCATCTTGTTTGCTGACAAGATGCTTTTTAGACAATAAAGTTAGAAATATCAAGATTTACATGAAGATCTTAGTGTACACAGGTTGAGTTATTTTTAAATCATGAAGCGGAAGTCACATTTCCCTATTCCATGAATTTGGGCTTAGTTTCATTAAATGTACCTATTGGTATATTTGAGGGTTTTATACTGACAGAGTGAGTTTCACAAAACATCATTGTTTAAGCCACCTTTTTTTCCTTCATTGTGGTACTCACGCCTTTTGTGGTATTTGAATTACTCAGTAACCCCACAGTGATAAGACAAAGCAGATTCATTGAGGTGAAAATAAAAGAAAAAATCAGAAACTTTCTGTAGCTTTTACAAAGTATCTGGCATTTCATATGTGAATGTAAGCTTCACAGAAAGCCTGAAAAATGAGTATTGTTTTCATAAAAATTTCTTTCTAGAGTGGATAGAGTCAATGAATTTCCTGAAAGTATATTCTGATGAATCATTCTGTCGTTCTGCTTGTAGATTTTCTCTCACAGCTCCCCATCTTCTTTAAGAAATTAATTTCCTTGAAGTTTTTGATTCTTTATTTTTCTAATTTTTATTGGTGTATAACTGATTTACAATATCATGTTAGTTTCAGGTATACGATAAAGTGAATCTGTTTTATCTCTATATGTATGAAGTGTCTGATACTTTAAAGGGTAAGTAGTTGTTGAAGTCGCCCAATTGCAAAATTGGAGCGACAAGGTTAAATCCACATCTTCAGACTCTAATCATACTTATTCTGCAGTCCTCTTACTTCCACACATTTTAAGATATATGGTGTAATGACCTTCTCATTCTCCAGCTTTAATTTTCTTTATC
Organism: Aethalodelphis obliquidens; assembly: GCF_003676395.1. NCBI lineage: Eukaryota > Metazoa > Chordata > Mammalia > Artiodactyla > Delphinidae > Aethalodelphis > Aethalodelphis obliquidens. The sequence goes on from NW_020838011.1 coordinate 4,563,090, forward strand.
TTTTACTCAAGATTTTAGAGCAGGTAGTTTATGAACTAAAGAACTCCAAAGGTTGCAATGGGCAGCATGATACAACTTTTAGTTTATAATCTAAATTCATTGCAGAAGGGGGGTTAATTAAAGAGAGATTCATTTATTCAGTTCACACATTAATTGTGCATCCACTCTATGGGAGGCAGCTTTCTAGGACCTGGGGATACATTGGTGATTAAACAACTTATTCTCTTGCAGTGTACTTTCTAGTAAAGGCCACAGACGATGAACAAGAAATTTTTTTTTTTTCTAATTGGAGTACAGTTGATTTACAATGTTGTGTTAGTTTCAGGGATACATTAAAGTGAATCAGTTATACGTATACATATATCCTCTCTTTTTTAGATTCTTTTCCCATATAGGCCATTACACAGTATTGAGTAGAGTTCCTTGTGCTATACAATAGATTCTAGGCTATGTATTTTATTAATATTTCTTGTTTATGTAGAAAACATAAATAAGATATATTAATAAAATATATAGTCTAGGTAAATGTTAAGAGGAAAAAAAATTCAGGAAAAGCAATAGAGAGTCAGAGTGGGTAAATGATGTTTGCAATTTTAGATGAGGTGATTCAGAAAAACTCTGTGAGAAGGTGACATTTGAATGAAGAACTGAAGGAAGTTAGCAAGTAAGTCACACAGCTATTTATTGGAAGAGAATTCCAGACCAAGGGAACATCAAGTACAAAGTCTCTGAGGCTGGAATGTGCTGGATGTATTCAAAGGCTAGAGGAGGCCAACTGGGGTAGAGTGAACTGAATGAAGGGGAGAATAGGAAATGTTTCACAAGAGTGCAGATCTTATAGGACATTGTAGACCTTTGTAAAGACTTTGGTTTTTACTTTTATTGAGGTAGGAGACATTGGATGCCTCCATCAATGAATCTTATTATCTGGCTTGTATTTAAAGAGAATCTCTCCATGTTGTTGAACAGAGAGGAAAGGGGGATGGATGAGGGTCAAAGTAGGGAGATCATTTAGGAGGCTGTTTAAAAAAAAAATCAGGTGGGGCTTCCGTGGTGGCGCAGTGGTTGAGAGTCCGCCTGCCGATGCAGGGAACACGGGTTCGTGCCCCGGTCCGGGAGGATCCCACATGCCGCGGAGCAGCTGGACCCGTGAGCCATGGCCGCTGAGCCTGCGTGTCCGGAGCCTGTGCTCCGCAATGGGAGAGGTCACAGCAGTGAGAGGCCCGCATACCGCAAAAAAAAAAAAAAAAAAATCAGGTAGCTCTAACCAATTTAGTGCAATTGAGGTGAGGAGCAGCTGTCAGATAGAAGACAGGAGCTACAAGATTTCTTGATGGATTAAGAGTAATGTGTGAAAAAGAGGAATCAATATGACTCTTAAGTTCTTGGCCAGAACACTTCAAAGAATGAAGTTGCTGTTTACTGAAATGAGGAAAACAGAAGGAAAGGTAGATTTGGGAGTGGGGGGTGGGAGCGGAGGGAGAAACAGGATAAGAAGGGGCTCAGTTTTGAACATGTAATATTTGATATTGATACTTCTTAAAATCCAGTGGGGATTAAATGGATACTAAAACTATACTGATGTAAGAGGGTTCAGCTCTTAGACATTTGGTTTAAGTGGAATAGTGTTATTATAACCATTCAAAAACAAATATTTATTCATCTTTTTTGGGGGGTGGGGGGGGCAGTACGCAGCCCTCTGACTGTTGTGGCCTCTCCCGTTGTGGAGCACAGGCTTCGGACGCGCAGGCTCAGCGGCCATGGCTCACGGGCCCAGCCGCTCCGCGGCATGTGGGATCTTCCCGGACGGGAGCATGAACCCCTGTCCCCTGCATCGGCAGGCAGACTCTCAACCACTGCGCCACCAGGGAAGCCCTATTCATCACTTTTTATGTGTCAAGCCCAATACTAAGTGCTAGGATATAATAATAAGATATAAGACTAATAAGATCTCAAGTCACATAATGGTATATAGTTCATGTCAGGGGTGATTGAGTTATAGAGTACTCAAAACGTGGAACCTTGGAAATAGGAATACTTGCTCCATTATCACATTGTTAAAACTCTACCTAGGAGGGCTTCCCTGGTGGCGCAGTGGTTGAGCGTCCGCCTGCCGATGCAGGGGATGCAGGCTCGTGCCCCAGCCCGGGAGGATCCCACATGTCGTGGAGCGGCTGGGCCAGTGAGCCATGGCCGCTGAGCTTGCACGTCTGGAGCCCGTGCTCTGAAACGGGAGAGGCCACAACAGTGAGAGGCCCGCGTACCGCAAAAAAAAAAAAAAAAACTATACCTAGGAGTTTTATTCAATTGACCATTCTCTTGAAGGGGGGTTGGTTTTTATCATGGCTTGGCCTCCTGAAAGTTCTGTTATGACAGACTACTATAAAGGAGGCTAAACTCATAGGTCTTGTTCACATTTAATGTTCATTGTTCTTTTTCTTTCATCTTACTGATAAAATTCAAGTGGTGAGTTACATTTGATCACAGTATAATACATATAAGGTGGTTCGTGTTTATGTTTTCTGAACTAGACAGTAATACCCGAAAGATGATTGCTAATTAATTGCTAGACTTTTTTGTTCTTTCTTTGAGCGTTATGTACTTTTTGTACTGTTGTTTTGACATTTGGTATTCTTCTCTTAATAACTCTGCATGGGGTTTTTGAAAGACCTACAAAGGCACTGAGTAAAGTCAATACATTTCTAATAATGCAACTACCCAGGAAAAGCTGGAGTTATTTGGTTTCTTTTTTTTTCTTTCTTTTTTAGTGTTTTAGGTCTTTAGGATATATTTGAGAATGTATTATACCTGCCATTATGGAAGACTGCTGTGCTGAACGCTGGTGCTTGATACTCAATTACAGCATCTTTCCTTTGAGTCAAAGAAGAGAGCAAATAGCTCTCTGTTCAGGGAACCGGGTAGCACTAACCACTCTCCACTTTCCAATAGTAAAAGTAATTTAAGCTATCAGAGACCCAACACTACTTTAGCAGTGTCCCCTGGAGAACAAAGCAGTTAAAGCAAAATTTCATGTGGTTTTCTTTCATGATTTGAGCTCCTTCCGAGAAATACATCTAGAGTTATGCAGGAATAGTTTGAAACTGTTTCATTGGCAGTGTCCTAGCAGAGTTCTTTATCAGATAACAACTGTGAAGTTGTATCTAGCAATATGCGAAGTGCTGTGATTCAGGTTACAGCATGGTGGTTCACTTGTAAGGAGAATTTCCACATTCAGAATAATCTTTGTATGAAGTTTATATAAAACATAAAGGTACAAAGTTTGAATAAAAATAAAAATAGAAAACCTGGATATTTATGAATTTTTTAAGGTGAGCTAACAATGTGGGAGACAACTGAATGTAGTAACTTCCATCCTAAAACAAAAATCAATGTGTATGATCTATACAGTTGAAAAAGATGTCAATTAGAAACACATATCTTTGTTTTCAACTAAAAAATTTCCCATGCACACGTTATGCTTTCACTACTTATGCATATATCCATAAAAATTAATGTCATTGATTTGTGTCATTTAAATTTTTACATAAATGATATCATACTGTATAGATACTTTTGCCACTTGCATTTTTTTAAACGTAATATTAGATTTTTGAGAAATATCTATGTTTGTGACTATAAATCTAGAACACTGATTTTCTACTCCTTTTTTGAATATCATTCCATAAATATCAACCATTATTTATGTATTCCCCTACTGTTGGAAGTTAGGTCTTTAAGAATTTTCAAGAAACCTAGGAAGAAAAGAGGAATTGACAGTCATAGACAGTTTCTCGATTCTGCTCCAACATGTTGGCATACCGATGTGTTAGGCTACCATACATTCTAAGCTTCACAAAAGTGGTTTCGACGGAGGCAAACTATCATAGAGTGGATATGGAGTTTTGAATCTTAGAACAAAGACAGAAATGAGAGAGTGGACAAACCAAGGAACATGGCAGGTATGGAACTCACAGGACTGTAACAGAGACACGTAATGTAGTTTCAATGTGGAAGTTTTCATGAACGTATTTCTTTTTCATGGCTCTACTATCTCTTTTGGGCTGCTATCGGGTATAGTAATTCTGAATACTTATTTTCCATCTGTGTATAACAGGTTCTATTCATGCAAAACCTTTCAGTGATCAAACTTCTTGATCTCCTTAAGCCATTCAATATGAATATAAATCCAGTGACTATCCTCATTCTTTTAGATTTTCCACTAAATAAATGGTACACATATGTGGCTGTCTGTCAGAATTAACTGGGGATCTTTATAAAATTACAACTTTTATGAACTCAACCTTCAAAATTCTGATAAAGGATTTATAGGACAGAGGAATTGTATTTTTTTAATAAAAATTCTTCAGAGATTCAAATAAATTTCAGTTGTGATACCACTTTCCTAAGTGTATAACTTAATTTTTATATAGAGTATTCCCTAGCAAGAGTGGTAAAAATATTAACCTAAAAATGTGATGTGGGGTAGAAAAATGAAAAGCTTTACCTTGAAATCTTTGGCCAGAATTAAGTTGATATGCTTCAACTGAAAATGTACATAGTTGAAAATGTACAACTGAAAATGTACATAGCTAAGAAAGGTGCAAACACTATTGACAAACTGATTTACACCTCACAGAAAAGATAAAATGCTTTACCTGTGGATTAGAAAACCCAAATAATTAAGTTATCTTATTCATTGCATGTGTGGAGGATATTTAGTACATTATTAAAATCATGCTTCATAGAACCAGGCACTTATAAACTTTGTAATTGGTTATGCATAATTGCAACTTATGCCTTTTCTATTGTGTTTCCAGCACAGTGATGCGGTCCATGACCTTCTTCTGGATGTGATCACATGGGTTGGAATTTTGCTGTCGCTTGTTTGTCTCCTGATTTGCATCTTCACATTTTGCTTTTTCCGTGGGCTCCAGAGTGACCGTAACACCATCCATAAGAACCTCTGCATCAGCCTTTTTGTAGCAGAACTGCTCTTCTTGATTGGGATCAACCGAACAGATCAACCAGTAAGCAATTTATTTTGGTATTAGAGAAGAATTTCTCCACTTCCAGCTTTCCAATACACAAAATATTCTTGTTTGAAAGTATCCTCTCTTCCACTTGTCTAAGATAGTTACTGATATTGAGATCTTATTCGGTATTCCCTTTTTCATATCCATTGCCCTAAAGAAGCAGTGAATATATGGATGTATGAATGTACATTTCTTCAGAAATTCTGTTCAAAAACTTGCCTTTCTAAACAACTGTGTTTCTTCATTAGTATTTTTCTTTAATTTTTTTAATCACAAAGCTGAATATTGAGAAAACTTAAATCATTTGGGGAATGGAGGACTATCTTTTCTAACATGTAATTGTTATTCTTTGAAATTTATAATATATATATTTTTAAAAAAAACACTGGAAATTATATTGAAAACTGCATGTCTAACATTAGTTGGGTTTTTTTTAACCTTTTTTTTAACATCTTTATTGGAGTATAATTACTTTACAATGGTGTGTTAGTTTCTGCTTTATAACAAAGTAAATCAGCTATACATATACATATATCCCCATATCTCCTCCTTCTTGCATCTCCCTCCCACCCTCCCTATCCCACCCCTCTAGGTGGTCACAAAGCACTGAGCTGATCTGCTTGTGATATGCGGCTGCTTCCCACTAGCTATCTATTTTACATTTGGTAGTATATATAAGTCCATGCCACTTTCTCACTTTGTCCCAGATTATCCTTCCCCCTCCCTGTGTCCTCAAGTCCATTCTCTACGTCTGCATCTTTATTCCTGTCCTACCCCTAGGTTATTCAGAAGCTTTTTTTTTTTTTTTAGATTCCATATACATGTGTTACCATATGGTCTTTGTTTTTCTTTCTGACTTACTTCACTCTGTATGACAGACTCTAGGTCCATCCACCTCATTACAAATAACTCAATTTCATTTCTTTTTATGGCTGAGTAGTATTCCATTGTATGTATGTGCCACATCTTCCTTATCCATTCATCTGTCAAGGGACACTTAGATTGTTTCCATGTCCTGTCTATTGTAAATAGAGCTGCAATGAGCATGACACTTTTTGAATTATGGTTTCCTCAGGGTATATGCCAGTAGTAGGATTTCTGGGTCACATGGTAGTTCTATTTTTAGTTTTTTTAAGGAACTTCCATACTGTTCTCCATAGTGGCTGTATCAATTTATATTCCCACCATTAGTGCAAGAGGGTTCCCTTTCCTCCACACCCTCTCCAGCACTTATTATTTCCAGATGTTTTGGTGATGGCCATTCTGACTGCTGTGAGGTGATACCTAATTGTAGTTTTGATTTGCATTTCTCTAATGATTAGTGATGGTGAGCATCCTTTCATGTGTTTGTTGGCAATCTGTATATCTTCTTTGCAGATACGTCTATTTAGGTCTTTTGCCCATTTTTGGATTGGGTTGTTTGTTTTGTTTTTTTCTTTTTTTTGTGGTACGCAGGCCTCTCACTGATGTGGCCTCTCCCGTTGTGGAGCACAGGCTCCGGGCGTGCAGGCTCAGTGGCCATGGCTCACGGGCCCAGCCGCTCTGCGGCATGTGGGATCTTTCTGGACCGGGGCACGAACCCGTGTCCCCTGCATCGGCAGGCGGACTCCCAACCACTGCACCACCAGGGAAGCCCTGTTTGTTTTTTGATATTGAGATGCATGAGCTGCTTGTATATTTGGAGATTAATCCTTTGTCAGTTGCTTCGTTTGCAAATATTTTCTCCCATTCTAAAGGTTGTCTTTTCGTCTTGCTTATGGTTTCCTTTGCTGTGCAAAAGCTTTTAAGTTTCATTAGGTCCCATTTGTTTATTTTTGTTTTTTATTTCCATTTCTCTAGGAGGTTGGTCAAAAAGGATCTTGCTGTGATTTATGTCATAGAGTGATTTGCCTATGTTTTCCTCTAAGAGTTTTATAGTGTCTGACCTTACGTTCAGGTCTTTAATCCATTTTGAGTTTATTTTTGTGTATGGTGTTACAGAATGTTCTAATTTCATTCTTTTACATGTAGCAGTCCAGTTTTCCCAGCACCACTTATTGAAGAAGCTGTCTTTTCTCCATTGTATATTCTTGCCTCCTTTATCAAAAATAAGCTGACCATATGTGCATGGGTTTATCCCTGGGATTTCTGTCCTGTTCTATTGATCTATATGTCTATTTTTGTGCCCATACTGTACAGTCTTGATTACTGTAGCTTCATAGTATAGTCTGAAGTCCAGGAGCCTGATTCCTCCAGCTCTGTTTTTCTTTCTCAAGATTGCTTTGGCTATTCGGGGTCTTTTGTGTTTCCATACAAATTGTGAAATTTTTGTTATAGTTCTGTGAAAAGTGCCATTGGTAGTTTGATAGGGATTCCATTGAATCTGTAGATTGCTTTGGATAGTATAGTCATTTTCACAATGTTGATTCTTCCAATCCAAGAACATGGTATATTTCTCCATCTCTTTGTATCATCTTCAATTTCTTTCATCAGTGTCTCATAGTTTTCTGCATAGAGGTCTTTTGTCTCCTTAGGTAGGTTTATTCCTAGGTATTTTATTCTTTTTATTGCAATGGTAAATTAGAGTGTTTCCTTAATTTCTCATTCAGATTTTTCATTATTAGTATATAGGAGTGCACGAGATTTCTGTGCATTAATTTTGTAACCTACTACCTTACCAAATTCATTGATTAGCTCTAGTAGTTTTCTGGTAGCATCTTTAGGATTCTCTATGAATAGGATTTTGTCATCTGCAAACAGTGACAGCTTTACTTCTTCTTTTCTGATTTGGATTCCTTTTATTTCTTTTTCATCTCTGATTGCTGCGGCTAAAACTTCCAAAACTATGTTGAATAATAGTGGTGAGAGTGGACAATCTTGTCTTGTTCCTGATCTTAGTGGAAATGGTTTCAATTTTTCACCATTGAAAACAATGTTTGCTGTGGGTTTGTCATATATGGCCTTAATTTGTTGAGGTAGGTTCCCTCTATGCCTACTTCCTGGAGAGTTTTTATCATAAATGGGTTTTGAATTTTGTCATAAGCTTTTTCTCCATCTATTGAGATGATCATATGGTTTTTCCCTTCAATTTGTTAATATGGTTTATCACACTGATTGATTTGCTAATATTGAAGAATCCTTGTGTTCCTGGTATAAACCCCACTTGATCATGGTGTAGAACACTTTAATATACTGCTGGATTCTGTTTGCTAGTATTTTGTTGAGGATTTTTGCATCCATGTTCATCAGTGATATTGGCCTGTAATTTTCTTTGTTCGTGACATCTTTGTTTGGTTTTGGTATCAGGGTGACGATGGCCTCATAGAATGTGTTTGAGTGTTCCTGCCTCTGCTATATTTTGGAAGAGTTTGAGAATGATAGGTGTTAGCTCTTCTCTAAATGTTTGATAGAATTTGCCTGTGAAGCCATCTGGTCCTGGGCTTTTGTTTGTTGGAAGATTTTTAATCACAGTCTCAATTTTCAGTGCTTGTGATTGGTCTGTTTATACTATCTCTCTCTTCCTGGTTCAGTCTCAGAAGGTTGTGCTTTTCTCAGAATTTGTCCATTTCTTCCAGGTTTTCCATTTTATTGGCATAGAGTTGCTTGTAGTAATCTCTCATGATCTTTTGTATTTCTGCAGTGTCAGTTGCTACTTCTCCTTTTTCATTTCTAATCCTATTGATTTGAGTCTTGTCCCTTTTTTTCTTGATGAGTCTGGTTAATGGTTTATCAATTTTGTTTATCTTCTCAAAGAACCAGCTTTTAGTTTTATTGATCTTTGCTACTGTTCCCTTCATTTCTTATTCATTTATTTCTGATCTGATTTTATGATTTCTTTCCTACTGCTAACTTTGGGGTCTTTTTGTTCTTTCTCTAATTGCTTTAGGTGTAAGTTTAGTTTGTATATTTGAGATGTTTCCTGGTTCTTGAGGTAGGATTGTATTGCTATAAACTTCCTTCTTAGAACTGCTTTTGCTGCATCCCATAGGTTCTGGGTCATTGTGTTTTCATTGTCATTGTTTCTAGGTATTTTTTGATTTCCTCTTTGATTTCTTCAGTGATCTCTTGGTTATTAAGTAGTGTATTGTTTAGCCTCCGTGTGTTTGTATTTTTTATAGATATTTTTCCTGTAATTGATATATAGTCTCATAGCTTTGTGGTCAGAAAAGATACTTGATATGATTTCAATTTTCTTAAATTTACCAAGGCTTTTTTGTGATCCAAGATATGATCTATCCTGGAGAATGTCCCATGAACATTTGAGAAGAAAGTGTGTTCTGTTGTTTTTGTGTGAAATGTCCTATAAATATCAATTAAGTCCATCTTGTTTAATATATCATTTAGAGCTTGTGTTTCCTTATTTATTTTCATTTTGGATGATCTGTCCATAGGTAAAAGTGGGGTGTTAAAGTCCCGTACTATGATTGTGTTACTGTCGATTTCCCCTTTTATGGCTGTTAGCATTTGCCTTATTTATTGAGGTGCTCCTATGTTGGGTGCAAAGATATTTATAATTGTTATATCTTCTTCTTGGATTGATCCTTTGATCATTATGTAGTATCCTTCTTTGTCTCTTGTAATAGTCTTTGTTTTAAAGTCTATTTTTTCTGATATGAGAATTGCTATTCCAGCTTTCTTTTGATTTCCGTTTGCATGGAATATCTTTTTCCATCCCTCACTTTCAGTCGCTAAGTGTCCCTAGGTCTAAAGTGGGTGTCTTGTAGACAGCATATATATCGGTCTTGCTTTTGTATCCGTTCAGCCAGTCTATGTCTTTTGGTTGGAGCATTTAATCCATTTACATTTAAGTTAATTATCGATATGTATGTCCTATTACCATTTTCTTAATTATTTTGTGTTTATTATTGTAGGTCTTTTCCTTCTCTTGCATTTCCTGCCTAGAGAAGTTCCTTTAGCATTTGTTGGTGGTTTAGTGGTGCTGAATTCTCTTAGCTTTTGCTTGTCTGTAAATGTTTTAATTTCTCCATTGAATCTGAATGAGATCCTTGCTGGGTAGAGTAATCTTGGTTGTAGGTTTTTCCCTTTTATCACTTTAAATATATCCTGCCACTCCCTTCTGGATTGCAGAGTTTCAGCTGTTAACCTTATGGGAATTCCCTTGTATGTTATTTGTTGTTTTTCCCTTGCTGCTTTTAATATTTTTTCTTTGTATTTATTTTTTGATAGTTTGATTAATATGGGTCTTGGCTTGTTTCTCTTTAGGTTTAATCATGTATGGGACTCTCTGCACTTCCTGGCATTGACTGACTATTTCATTCCCCATATTAAGGAAGTTTTCAACTATAATCTCTTCAAATATTTTCTCAGTCCCTTTCTTTTTCTCTTCTTCTTCTGGGACCCCTAAAATTTGAATGTTGGTGCATTTAATGTTGTCCCAGAGTTGTCTAAGACTGTCCTAATTCTGTTCATTCTTTTCTCTTTATTCTGCTCTGCAGTAGTTATTTCCACTATTTTATCTTCCAGGGTGCTTATCAGTTCTTCTGCCTCAGTTATTCTGCTATTGATTCCTTCTAGAGAATTTTTAATTTCATTTATTGTGTTGTTGATCATTGTTTGTTTGCCCTTTAGTTCTTTCAGGTCCTTGTTAAACGTTTCTTGTATTTTCTCCATTCTTTTTCCAAGATTTCGGATCATTTTTACTAGCATTACTCTGAATTCTTTTTCAGGTAGACTGCCTATTTCCTCTTCATTTGTTTGGTCTGGTGAGTTTTTACCTTGCCTCTTTATCTGCTGCATATTTCTCTGTCTTCTCATTTTGCTTAATTAATGTGTTTGGGGTCTCCTTTTTGCAGACTGCAGGTTCATAGTTCCTGTTGTTTTTGGTGTCTGCCCCCAGTGGTCTGGGTTAGTTCAATGGGTTGTGTAGACTTCCTGTTGGAGGAGACTAGTGCCTGTGTTCTAGTGGATGAGGCTGGATCTTGTCTTTCTGATGGGCAGAACCTCATCTGGTGGTGTGTTTTGGGGTGTCTGTGACCTTATTATGATTTTCGGCAGCCTCTCTGCTAATGTGTGGGGTTGTGTTGCTAGTTGTTTGGCATAGAGTGTCCAGCACTGTAGCTTGCTGGTTGTTGAGTGGATCTGGGTCTTAGCATTGAGATAGAGATCTCTGGGAGATTTTTGCCTTTTGATATTACATGGAGCCGGGAAGTCTCTGGTGGACCAATGTGCTGAAGTCAGCTCTCCCACCTCAGAGGCACAGGTCTGACACCCGACCAGAGCACCAAGACCCTGTCAGCCACATGACTCAAAAGAAAAGGGAGGAAAATAAATAAATAAAATAAAATAAAATAACGTTATTAAAATAAAAATAATTATTAAAAATAAAAAATTAAAAGGTAATAAAAAAAAGAAAGAAGGAAGAGAGCAACCAAACCAAAAAACAAATCCACCCGTGATAACAAGCACTAAAAACTATACTTAAAAAAAAGAAAAAGAAAAACAAACAATAAACAAAAAAATGCACAGACGGAACCCTAGGACAAATGGTAAAAGCAAAGCTGTACAGACAATATCACACAAAAAAGCATACACATACACGCTCACAAAAAGAGAAAAAGGAAAAAAAATCTATATATTAAAAAAAGGAAGAAAGCAACCAAATCAATAAACAAATCTACCAATGATAATAAACTCTAAATACTAAACTAAGATAAACATAAAACCAGAAACAAATTAGATGCAGAAAGCAAACCCCAAGTCTACAGTTGCTCCCAAAGTCCACTGCCTCAGTTTTGTGATGATTCATTGTCTATTCACGTATTCCACAGATGCAGGGTACATCAAGTTGATTGTGAAGATTTAATCTGCTTCTCCTGAGGCTGCTGGGAGAGATTTCCTTTTCTCTTCTTTGTTCGCACAGCTCCTGGGGTTCAGCTTTGGATTTGGCCCCGCCTCTGCATAGAAGTTGCCTGAGGGCATCTGTTCTTAGCACCCACAGGACGGGGTTAAAGGAGCAGCTGATTAGGGGGCTCTGGCTCACTCAGGCTGGGCAGAGCAGAGGTACAGAATGTGGGGCGAGCCTGAGGTGACAGAGCCTGGAATGATGTTGCAACAGCCTGAGGTGTGCTGTGTGTTCTCCTGGGGAAGTTTTCCCTGTTTCATGGGACTCTGGCAGTGGCTCCCGGGAGGGGAGGTGTAGATAGTGACCTGTTCTTGCACATAGGCTTCTTGATGGCTGCAGGAGCAGCCTTAGTGTTGCATGCCCGTCTCTGGGATCCATGCTGGTAGCTGCAGCTCACGACAGTCTCTGGAGCTCGTTTAGGTGGTGCTCTGAATCCCCTCTCCTTGAGCACCCTGAAACAATGGTCTCTTGCCTCTTAGGCAGTTCCAAACTTTTTCCCGGACTCCCTCCAGCCTAGGTGTGGTGCACTAGCCCCCTTCAGGCCCTGTTCATGCAGCCAACCCCAGTCTTCTCCCTGGGATCTGACCTGCAAAGCCCGAGGCTCAGCTCCCAGCCCCCACCCACTGCAGCGGGTGAGCAGACAAGCCTCTCAGGCTGGTGAGTGCTGGTTGGCAGCAATCCTCTGTGCAGGAATCTCTCCGCTTTGCCCTCCATACCCCTGTTGCTGTGCGCTCCTCCACGGCTCCGAAGCTTCCCCCCTCCGCCACCCGCAGTCTCCGCCCGCGAAGGGGCTTCCTAGTGTGTGGAAACTTTTCCTCCTTCACAGCTCCCTCCCAGAGGTGCAGGTCCCGTCCCTATTCTTTTGTCTCTGTTTTTTCTTTTTTCTTTTACCCTACCCAGGTATGTGGGAAGTTTCTTGCCTTGTGGGAAGTCTGAGGTCTTCTGCCAGCATTCAGTAGGCATTCTGTAGGAGTTGTTCCACATGTAGATCTATTTCTGCTGTATTTGTGGGAAGGAAGGTGATCTCCACGTCTTACTCCTCCGCCATCTTGAAAGTCTCCTAACATGAGTTTTTCTAATTGACCTATTTTGGAAAATAGTTCAAACTCAATGTCATTTTTATAATTTATATACTCTTCCCAAATTTTGTTTTACACTTCATATTTTCTTAAATTCTGTTTACATCTTTAAGTGCTAACTTCGTACTTTACTACTAACCATGTTTAGCCATATCAAGAAAGGAAGGGAAGGAGGGAGAGAGATGGGGAGAGAGGCAGGGAGAGAGTGAGGGAGGAAAGGAAGGAGGGAAGGAAAGAAATAGGAAAAAATGAATAGCACTAGCCAACTGTTCTTGATAAACCCAAACAGAAAATATGATCAACAGACAATATCTAATATAGTAAACAGACTTTATGCACATTTGTAATTTTTGTGAGGCCCTTTCTACTAACTTAAGATTTATGCACATAACACAAGTTGGTTCTCATGAGTAAAACTGCAAATGAAAATTTTCATTTTTTAGAAGACTTGTAGGCATAATAAATAATTCATTCATTTAATGCTGTTCTCTGGTATGTGTCCATATGTATACAGTATGTTACAATGAGAATGCAGTTGGATTCATGTTTGTGATTACACATTCATGATTAATGGCTGTGAAGGGTACAATTATAGTGATTATACTTTTAACTGGTTATCATATACAAATGTGACAGTTTTTCCCATAAATGCATACAGATGAATAAGCAATCAAAGTGCACATTCTTTCTCCAAAAACGTAAAGCCTTCTGATAACAAAAATTAATAGTTGAAGTTCTAACTCTACAAAGCAAGAAATGGAAAACGATGTTATTTCCCAAGAAGAAATCATTTCATTCTCTTTTTAACCTGCAATTCAAATGCTCTGTGATTTCTTTTCATTTAGAAACCTTATTCTTATTTTTGCTTCTTGATGTTACATATGGTATGATAAACTTCTCCAAGTGTTGCATACTGCACAAAACTTCTGACATGTAGCATAAAGGACAATGATTGATATCAAAAATTTGGGTTGAGTGCAGCTCAGCCCAACTTGTCTTTACTCTTATTGCTGTATATGTGTTCTCTTCCTGCCTGTTATGTGGCAGTCAGGCTCTACTTTCTCTTTCTAGCCCCTTTGACACTTGATTGCCTCATCTCCCCTTCATCGTCATCTCTCTAATCCAAGGAAATAGACCTGCCCTTTGTCTCGTTTCTCAAGGATCATACTCGCCATTGAATCCATACTAATGAGTTAATTTCTATAAATTTGTTGCCTTTTCTAGTAGGAACTGTAGAGTTTAGTTAAGACTTCTTATAAAAAATGAACACCTCCCCTCCAAAGGAGTGAGAATTTCAGGAACTGACATAAGATAATTAATATATGGTCAGCTGAAACTTATAGTACCTTAGAAAATATGCCAAAGTAAGGGCTAGCTGCCTTTTGTGACCAAGCTTGTATAACACAACATTTAGTAAAATAACAAAAAAATGAGAGAATGAAAGCACTTCTGGAACACTTTATTTTAACCAGATCTACATTTACAGCTATGCAGTACGAACTTCCCAATGTCATCTTAAATCCTTTCTGAAATAAGGCAAGGAAGAAATAAACAATAAATAATAATGAATTAATAATCTCATTATAAAACACTTTAATTATTATATTTTTTTATTTTAAGAGCTTTTATTCTCCTTGATTTTAGTGTTTCTCTTTCACTTACATTGAAGAACTTAATATGTTAATAAACACAGGATTATGACCAAGAAAAAAATTCATGAGATCTATTTTAAAACCTTTAGACTAATCTCAGTAATAATTATCAATAGGATCTTATTAGAACTTTTCCCTATATGTTATACTTTTTTCTTATTATAATGCTCTGCTGTCATCCATAGCCATTATTAATAAAATGTTAAATAGAGTTTTCACAGATAAGTTATATTTAATTAGGTTTTAATGTCTGAATTTTAAGAATCTTGTCTCAATTATTTTTTTGCAGACCTATCTTATTATTGCAGTCTTGATAAATATTTATTTTAATTTTATGGCAGTTGGTATTTCATTTGGTAGTTATTTGACTGACTCATTTGTTCCTTTCCCTAGATTGCCTGTGCCGTTTTTGCTGCTCTCTTACATTTCTTCTTCT
Organism: Aethalodelphis obliquidens; assembly: GCF_003676395.1. Classification (NCBI taxonomy): domain Eukaryota; kingdom Metazoa; phylum Chordata; class Mammalia; order Artiodactyla; family Delphinidae; genus Aethalodelphis; species Aethalodelphis obliquidens. Next base: position 4,578,131 of record NW_020838011.1, read on the forward strand.
TGGCTGCCTTCACGTGGATGTTCCTGGAGGGAGTGCAGCTCTATATTATGCTGGTGGAGGTTTTTGAGAGTGAACATTCACGAAGGAAATACTTTTACCTGGTCGGCTATGGGATGCCTGCGCTCATTGTGGCTGTGTCAGCTGCAGTAGACTATAGGAGTTATGGAACAGATAAAGTGTGAGTTTACGTTTTCTTTCCTTTTTTTCCTCTTTTAAAATCTAGTTGAAATTGAAACTTTGCATTTTCTCAGAAGCTAAGGTCTTTATATCACTTCACAGCAATAAACAGCAGAACTGTAGAAGCAAATGGAGATAATTCAATTCATGGCTTGTACTTTTGTTATGATGTAAAGAGAGAAAAAATATTCCTGAGATTGAACATCTACATCACAACCTTGAGTAATTATAAAAGGATGATACTTTTAATATCTTTCAGAGCATTGAGACATTTGTCAAATGAAGAGCTAGCTGTATTAAAGATGTGTATTCAGAGGACAGTGTAGTCCATGACTTTAATGGCTTCTCTTCTTCCTGACATGTCAATTCTAGTCACTAGAAGTTAACTTATATCATTAACAGAAAGATAGAGCATATGAGCAGGGGCAGCTTGTGTTTTCCTTTTTTCCCCTAGGTGGCTATTGGGGTACAGTGATGAACTTTATTTTCAACATACCTTCAAATTGGTGAAACATACCCATAGAGATGATCAGCATACTTATGGAAAGAAATTCAGTGAAAAATATTTCAGTAATCCACATCAATATAATAGTTAGGATCCTGAGAATGAATGAGTTTCAACAGAAAAAGTTTAGAAAGAAGACCAAAATAGATCTCTGATGAATACTCACATTTAGAACATAGATTGAGGAGGGAGAATAAAAATAAAGAAAAGAGATAACCAGAGCCTTAAAAGAGAACCATGGGGAAAGTGAGAAGAAAGTTTCAAGGTGGTATTCTCTGTCCATTTATCCTTTGCAACAACTATTTTGGCAAAGTGCTGGAAGCAGAAGCCAAATTGGAAAGTGTGAAGAGATAAGTCAGTGGCAACGAAGTAGAGTCTTCAAGTGTTATCTACAGCCTGAAAAAGTTTGATTGAGAAATAGTGAAAATATTAATTCATGGTAACAGTAATGAAGAAGGATTTTTAAAAATGAAGTCCCAAAATATCTAGGATGGGAAGAATCAAGTTGGTAAGAGGAGATTAGTAGAGAGAAAGTATCTTATGCCTCATTTGTATTAAATATATATATAGGCTGAATGAAAAGAAAAGGTCCTAGGGGGATAGAAAGACATAAGATTAGACATAAGATGAGAAAAATGTTGATTTAGTACTGAAAGTGGCCTTAGAATTCACCTAGTCCAAGGTATTATTATTATTATTATTATTTTATTTATTTATTTTTTTTTGCGGTACCCGGGCCTCTCACTGTTGTGGCCTCTCCCATTGCGGAGCACAGGCTCCGGACGCGCAGGCTCAGCGGCCATGGCTCACAGGCCCAGACGCTCCGCGACATGTGGGATCTTCCCGGACCGGAGGACGAACCCGTGTCCCCTGCATCGGCAGGCGGACTCTCAACCACTGCACCACCAGGGAAGCCCCAAGGCATTATTTTTATAGATGAAAAAAAATCAAGAACCAGATAAATTAATTGCCTTGTCCATGGTGATGGAGGTAGATAGTGGCAGACATGTGATGAAATAAGTCAGGCTTATTTCCACTAAAACTAGGATGTTTTTGAAATAGTCAGATGACCCCTGTCTTCTGAGGTGTGAAGGAAATAACAGAAAAGATAAATTTGGAAGTGGAAGAATTTTTCCATCAAATAGGAGATGCTGATTTTTGAGTGAATAGGTGAGGTCACACTGAGAGGACAGATTTGAAAAGCTCTGAAATGAGCACTATGGAAAATGTGTTAAGGAGCCAATTAGACATTAATAAAACGATTTCCAAGCAGTAGTGTAGGCTCAGATGAGGTTAGACAACATCAATTGTACAGAAGTTAGTAAGCCAAATTTCTTGACTTTTCACCAGCAGTCAGCAGCCTGAATATGCTGGCAATAAAGCAGCTCGTTTCCCAGAAGAGAAGATTCAGAAGGAGGGAACCAAAAGAGGACTCCAGAGTTATAGGGAGCATAGTTAAAATAGAATATACGTTGGAGTAGAAGCACCAACAATACGATTAAAAGAAGACCATCTCGGGCTTCCCTGGTGGCGCAGTGGTTAAGAGTCTGCCTGCTGATGCAGGGGACACGGGTTCGTGCTCCGGTCCAGGAAGATCCCACATGCCGCGGAGCAGCTAGGCCCGTGAGCCATGGCCGCTGAGCCTGCGCGTCCGGAGCCTGTGCTCCGCAATGGGAGAGGCCACAACAGTGAGAGGCCCGCGTACCGCAAACAAACAAACAAAAAAGAAGACCATCTCGCTTCTGTTGAATTTTTTTCTTGAGTACAGTGACAAGCTACATAAAACAATTTGTCTAAATGTAACTAATAGTAATTATTTTTTAATCTAACATTTGTGAATTGTGGTCAAATCTGAGGTCATTTGGTGTATCCCAGTGGCAATCATGGACCAGATTAGGATTAGGTAAAAATATTGCCTGTATTTGCTCCTAAAGACATTTTAGGGGAGGGGGATTAGATCATAGAATTTAATAAAAAACACCTTTATTGATATAATTTGCATACCATAAAATTCACTCTTTTAAAGAATACAATTCAGTTGTTTTTAGTACATTCAATTTAGGCATCCATCACCACTATCTAATTTTAGAATATTTTTATCCCCTCTAAAAGAAGCCCATTAGCAGTTACTGCCCGTAGATCATAGGATTTTACATTTTAATTAATGCATTTTCTCTCTAATGTATTAAATTGACTGATATTGTTATTTGTGACTTATACTATAAATATTGTCCTTATATAGTTCAATTTTGCTCTCTTGCAGTTCTTGACTTGCTTTTATTTTTGTTTCCTGTTGTTTTTTCTCTTTAGATATTTGCAAATTTTCCTATTACTGAACTGACAACTTGTTTGCTTTATGTTTTAGTCATTTATTTTGAAAGAGAGGTCATTTTCTGGATAGCAGGAATCTATCTTTTCTTAGAATCAATACTATGTAGTCTCTTGTGATTTTTTTAAAGTTTCGGCCATCATTGCTTTAATTTCCTGCACCATAACTGGAAGATCTCATTTACTGACATTATCACTTTGTGAGAAAGGAGGCTAATTTTTTTCCCAGGCATTGATTTAAAACAAGCCTTAATAATAGTTCAGTTTCACCATTATGATTTTTCCCAACACAAAGAGAAGCAAAACAGATACAGATAAAATAAATGGTAAATGAAAGAGGGATAGAAAAGGATAGGGAAAATTGCACTAAAATTCTTTCACAGGTGGGCATAGAGCATTTAGTGTCTCATTTGTGCATTTTCAATAAATTGTCCAGAGAGACAAAACTTCCAAATACGTGGAAAAAAGATTTAACTTCTTCCTTTGGGAATTCATCCAACTCAACATCTATACAGTGCTGTTTTGCCCATTGAGGAAGCAGGTGTTGAAAAAGAAACATTATTCAGTCATTTGTATTTACTTGATAAGCTGAAGGGAGGAGATTATGTTTCTGTCAGGAGTTTAATCAAGATATTGTCTCAAATAAAAATATAAGCAATGAATTTTTATATACTGGAAGGATTTCTGCATATAGAATTATGTATTTTGTTCCTTATTATTAAATCTGTTTTTGTTTTCTGGTTTCTGTTACTATTGTTTATTTCTTTTATTTCAAGTGGCATTTCCTACTTCCTGCTCATCACATTTGGGGGCATTTTGGTTTGTTTGCTTGTTTTTGCCAGTGTTACCTTCTTATGTGCTACCTTGATTTTTTTAAATACAAATACGTAAAGTCTACAGTCATAAATAAACTGGAATTAGCCGGAATTCAGAGACATATTGTCACTCATTTTCTGTAAATTCTTATTAAGCTTAATACAGTAAATTTGTATTTCTCGGAAGTCTATTTTACTTATTTTTGGAATTTTGTTATTATTACATTTTTACTTCTTAGTCTCAACCACTTGGATTACATCAAGACTAAAACCATTGAATACATATTACAGTAATCCAAATAACAAATTTCTCTTTCTTTTCTCTCCTCTTAATATATTTTATTATAATAACAATGAGGTTTTATTTCTGAAACCTTTAATAATAATAATAGCTACATTTCTAAAAAGTAGAGAATCGTATCAATGGTAGGAGATAAAATTAGAGACAGAATTGTTTTTGTAGGTTAAATAAATGTTATTTTGATACAGATAGAGGTAACTATCATATTCCATTTGGCTGAAGGATTATGATGTGTTTTTCTATGAAATGTTATTAGGGCTGTTGAATTGATTATTATGTAGAAAACACATACTCACACATAAAGTATACATAATTTGATTTTGAGAAGTTGCTTAGTTTGCCATCAATTTGCAATATTTATAAGAGAATCTCATTATTTTCTGATGTTATTGAATGAAATCTTTTTATCTGTATTGACATTATTCTCGAGATAATTTACTTAGAATTACATTTAGTCACAATTATCAGACACTTAAAAAATCAGATTAAAGGTCCAATACAGTCATTAAAAAAAAAAAATTCAGCTAGTGGACCACAGGTCTAAATTGCACTGACTATGGGGTGTTTTCCATTTTCTCTCTGTTTTTCTATCTACCATTAGTCTCTTATACTGTTATTCATATGAACATTCAGTGAAGCCTTCCATGGGGTTATAGCTCAAAGGGAGAGCATTTGACTTTGGTGAAGCTGTCCAATATGATACTGTCAAAAAATAAAGGCTGGCATTGACTTAATAATTCAAACACAATTGATACGGAAATTCTGTGCTAAGTACTTTGATTTTATGACCTAAAACTAATTAGTTCATGTAAACTTTAATTACCGCAATATTACCTCCAAAAATGCAAACTGTTTGAACAGTTAATTTTTATTCAAAGGGAAAAAATTGCATTTATAGTTTATAGCACTTTCCTTGAAATCTAACTTTATGACAGAAAAAGCAGTGGTTAAAGTCATGGGTAGATTGGAAAAGGACTGGAAGTAGGTTCCAAGAAGAGGAGAAGGGAGGGTGCTGGGAAGGAGTAAAGCTCAGAGAATAGCCCAGAAATTAAAATGTGGGCTCAAAACTTGGTAAAAGTTTTCTGAAAGATGTTGATCAGGTCATGAACATTTATAATGGACCAGAAAGAACATCCTTGAGTTCTAAAAGCATAACTGAGCTTTTAAAAATAATTGAAATCAATTTTATGATCTGAAAATTATTATAAATCATCTGTTAAGTCTTAGATTTGTCTTCTTAGCTCACTAGCTTAACAACAGCTCCTAAAGGAGTAGTCTCTCCTCTGCTAGTTAAAAGCCCCCCAATTTCTTTATTGCCACTTCATTCTCTAACCAGCATAATCATTTGGGTAGAAGAGTGATTATTGATTTTTAAAATACTAGGTTATATTATTATCCAAGAAGGAGCCGAGCCAAGGAACATTAAACTTGATAGTATCTGAAAATTATATGCGTAGTTTTATTCAATAGATTTTGCAATGCCTAAGCACCTCATCCTACTCACAGAACATTATATATTCATCTGAAATATTTCTCTAAGCATGTTATTATATGTAACATTACTTGTAACATTGTGTTGACATGAAGCATTTACCTTACTAAATATTTATCACCAGACACATTTGACTTTAGGTTGGCCAGTGAGAAATAGTACAGATAATTAAGAAGTATTTATCATTGACATATATCAAGAGAGTCATTCAATATGTGTATGGGGAATGCTCTGTATGTTATATGTTCTGTTGTTAAAGCCAAGAGCATATTTTATGTGTATGTATATCAGAGACTGAGGGCTTATTGTATCATAATTTCATCACCCAGGAACCCTATGACTGGCATAAGATTATCACCGTATATAAGAATTTGGGGTTGAGCATAATTTTTTTGGTTAAGTAGTTATCCATTCCAGAGCGTATATAAGAGAACATCAGGACTGCTGTCCTGTTATTTAGAAAATATAATTGAAGTCAAATATGGAACTTAAGTTCTTACTGGAACCAAAGAAGTATATATAATAACTTCCACATCTAGAGATTACCTTTTATCATAATTTCACCCTCTAGAAGGTTACAATCAAAAAGACAGCTAATGACACATATTGGTGAGGATGTGGAAAAATCAGAATCCTCATACATTTCTGGTGACAATGTAAAATGGTGCAGCTAACTACTTTGGAAAAGAGTTTGACAGATCTTCAAAATGCTAACATTAGATATCGAATGACCTAGCAATTCCACTCCTAGGGATTTACCCAAGAAAAAATGAAAACATAGGCTCATTCAAAAACTTTCACATGAATATTCATAGCAACATTATTCATATTAGCCAAAAAAGTGGAAACCCCCATTTCCATCAGTTGAAGAGAAGATAAACAAAATGTGGTATATCCGTATGATAGAGTATTACTTGGAAATAAAAATGAAGTATTGATACATGCTACAAAATGAACACAATTTGAAAACATTATGTTAAATGAAATAATCCAATCACAAAAGACTACACATGTATGATCCCATTTGTACTAAATGTCTAGAATAGACAAATTCTTAGAGACAAAAAGTATAGTGGTTACTAGGACTGGGGAGAGGGTAGGGAAGCCATTACCATACCAAGGGAGTGAATTTGGTAGAGACAATGGAAGGTGGCTGTAGATAGGTACAAGTTTTCATTCTGGTGCCATGAAAATATTCTAAAATTAGATTACAGTGATCATTTCCCAACTTTTAAATATACTAAAAGCATTGAATTATATACTTTAAATGGATGATTCAGAGTATATAAATTATACTGCAATAAAGCTGTTTAAAAATACTAAAATTTTTACTAACTTATCAAGAGATCACCTTATATTTGGAAAGATCTAATATTTTTACTTGGGACATATTTCAACAATCTGTGCTTTATGTACAGCATATAAATTTCTCATCTACTCATTGAGAATTTATCATTGTCAACAAAACTATAGCTTTTATTTATTTTATAACTTGTATGTTCATTCTTTTTGAGAAACACATATTAGGTTCAGGGACTTTGGAGTCAGGTAGACTAGAACAAAATTCAGGCTCAACTAATTATTAGCCATGTGGCTGTGGGCAAGTCAGTTTGACTTTCTAATCTGTACATGGTGGTTATTATATAAGTACCTTGCAAAACTACTGCAATATTTTAAACTGTGTGTGTATGAGTAAATACATATGTATATGTATGTGTGTGCATATATATGTATATACATTTAAGTATACATGCATGTAAAATGTTTGGCATGTATAAGCATTTATTAAATTATAACTATTATTATTACTGGTACTATTATTTAGCTGATGAAAATGAAGGAATACAAACTTTATGATTAGCAACATTGTTTTAATTATAAAATAAATTATTTTAAAAGCATCCATTTATAAGAGTAGTGATTACAATTCTTATGCTACTGCCTCCTGTTATTTCAAGCAACATGGGAATTATTCCAACATTTAATATTAATAAATTATAACACAGCACTTTTCTTACCTTTGTAGTCCACCATAAACTTATAGGATGTATTTTGCTGAAGAAATAATGAAACACTTATTTTTTAAAAACATACTGGGGGGAATTCCCTGGTGGTCCAGTGGTTAGGACCCCATGCTCTCACTGCTGAGGGCCCAGGTCCAATCCGTGGTCAATGAACTAAGATCCCGTAAGCCATGCGGCACGGCCAAAGAAAAAAAAAAAACATATTGGGTGCATGAAGACAACCTAACCTATATTTGATGTATGAGATCTAGTTTTGTGTTCTAAAATTCAAAATTGTAGCTAAACCACAAATGCCAGTCTTGAGTACCAGTGATCACACTACATTCCTGCATTACTCTGCCAATCTTTTTTCCAGTTCATGCACTTGCTCACAAAGTATTTCAATATTAGATGCATGAGTGTGCTGTGATACAAATGTCATTTTAAAACCCTTAACAGATGTATTATGCAGTAAGCTTAGAACTAGAGTTATTATGCTTGAAGGTGTATCTGTCCCTTTTCCTCTTCTCTTCCTTCTTTCTTGCCCCAATTCTCTTTATTCCTTCTTTTTTCTCTCAATCTTGCCAGATATTTGTAGTACAAATATAGAAAGATCTGCATATGCTACAGAGAAAAGAAGAATGTGTAGTTTACAAACTCTCATAAACAACCTGATATAATTAAACCCTATAAATTTCATGGTCTATCAGTCACAAAGATTGTTTACTGGTTACATTTAATACTCAACAAGGATAGTTTAGTCTGTGATTTAGGTCCTGTAGAAAATGAAGCAAATATCATTGTTAATTTACATTACTTCAAAGAATTGGTTAATGGTCAGATGTCCGCTTTGATAAGAGTGAATTAAACAGTCAAAAAAATACAATATCCCAAGGCATCTTAATGGAACAATGTTAAACTAACTTTGAATAAGGAACTACACTCTGGTAGTGTTACTGGTACCTAAAAACATTATAAAACATATGTTTTAGGTGACATTTATATATGTTGGGCAATTGGTCTTACTACTTTTTAGAATACAGAGCCATGCCTTTTTTAAATGACTGATGATAGAAAAATGGTGAGGAGTATTTTAGTAGGAGAAGAGAATTAGCTTTAGAAGTATGGTTTTCTGTTGTCCTGTTTTGAGAAATTAATTTATTTCATTGTTTTATTTTTCTGTTTTCTGAGTAAACCTAAAGGTAGTACTTGCTTAATTGGTAATTAACATTTTTACAGGAGACTTATCCAGATTTCAACACCTTTATTATTATTTAATTTGCAGTGACGTTTCTTATATTTTGGAAGAAAATAATTCTGGAAGAGCATAATAATTTATCCATGCAGATTAGTATCAGTTGTTTAGAGTATTAAACCAATAAACCTGAATTAATGTAGTAAGACTTTATCAAATATATGGCAATATATGCTGATTTTATAATTTTTTAAAAATTGCTACAAAAAGAATTCCAGTGACATCTTTGTATAGGTAAATGGGAGAAAAAGTAAAGGTTTATGGTATGTGACAAGTTCTCCTTTGAATTCCAGAATGTATCTGGTCTTGTAAGATTTTTCAGTCTTGATTCAAATAAGCATGTAGTGTCATCAGAATGCATTTGCTCTTTCAACAGCGGGTTATCTCTTTTATTACAGTACTGATATAAACATAATTTATAGATTTTATGTATATGACAGAAGTTCATTTAAAAGAAGAATTGATATATCTTAAAAAGTAAACAAAAGTAGCCTATTAAAATTAATGATTTCACAAATTAAATGATGCTTAGTGGATAAAGGCAATTTTCAGATAAATTGTATTTTTCAATGGCAGGTCTATCTGGCCATTTGCAAGTTGGACTTTATTATGTTTAGTACAATAAGCTGTTCCTTTATAGCATTTGTTTCCCCTTAATCAGTGGTTTTGCATTGTATCTAAGTGACATTGAATGGCCTAGACTTAGAGAATACTATGAGGTAGGATGTATGTGCCCAGGCATGTAAAAACACACACATAATACAGTCAGCCCTCTGGATCCGTGCATTCAGCATGAATGGATATGGAGGGCCAGCTGTAAGGCACTTGAGCATCCATGGATTTTGGTATCCACGGGGGATGCTGGAAACAATTCCCCATGGTTTCTGGTCTGTACTCTCCCTTACCTTAAAGCCAGGGTGAATTCTTTCAACATTGGCACAGGAAACTCAGGGCACAAATCACACAAACTTTTAAGGTAGTTAATGGGAAAGAGGAAATACAGAAAGTTTTGAGAAAGCCAGCATGCGGCCAAAAACAGCAGGTATGGCCATATGGCAATTGAATTAGAAAAAGGATTCTTGCCATACTGTGGTCCAGAAGGTAGTCAAGCCCAGGCAGCCATCAAGGAGAGAGGATTTATTTAATACATGTTAAGTGTTTCATATCGCCTCTTTCACTGTTCAGTTCCTCAGAGAATTGAAATCTGTTGTACCGAATAGATATTGAAGAATTTTCTTACAGAAAAAATAACTTCTAAAGTAATTTCACTTCTACACTTAGAGATCACTATGCCAAAAGCACATTTATTTCCAAATAAAGCATTTGCAAAACAAAGACCTTTTTCGAAAAGTATAAAAGTTTTGTAAGGCTAAAATTTAATGACATCATTTTATTTTAACAACACATTTGGTGAAATTATGTAAATTTTTTAAATTCTCTACTTTATCCAAGACATTCTGTAATATTGTAGTTAAAATTGTTTGTCTAAGAAGTCATTAACCTGTAGAATAACAGTTTTCATAAATTCTTGAAATACATTTTCCTTTGAAAACAGCTTGCTGAAAATGTGTTTTGGGGTTCTCACATCAGCTCTCTAAAACTCATCTGACCTACAGAACAGGGGCTGTACTATTAACAGTCATTCTTAAATGTATTATTAGTATATCATGCTGTTACAATTTCAGCAACATTCTTGGACTCTGGTGTATGTGTTTGTGTGTATGTGTATGCTTTTGTATGTTTTAATTTGGGAATGTGTCCATGATTTGTCCTTTATTGTCCTTATCTTGAGGGAAAATGTGGTCTTTGTTGAGGACGCAGAGAGACCCACAAATATTTCCCCTTCTCTGGTCTCCACGCAACACACACACACTCCTTTGTTATTAGGGCGGTAACAAACTAGCCTCTGGTCAGAATGAAGACAATGTTCATATTTCAACCTTTGTGTTCTCTGGTTTGTTTCTCCTTATTGGCAATACCACACTCTTATTTTCCATGACCAAATTTTTTGAACAACAGCACAACAAAAAGATAACCAATTACTCAAACAAACTAATGGTTAATAGTTTAAGTATTGATTGCCTCCCTAATAACATTTTTTCAAATTGGATTATTAGGTTTATTTTGAATAAAGAGAAATTATATGTCTATGTAAAAAATATGAACTTGTAGTCAGTTTCTTATTGGACTGCAAATATTATACTCCAGTTGAAATTAGTTTACATATATTTAACTTAATAGAATAAGGCCAGATTTTCTTGTTTTGAAATCACTTTTTTTTAGGGCATTTGGTTATTTCTTTACTTAAAAATCTAGCTTCTAACCTTTTCCAAAAAAATTCAAGTTACATAAAAGTAAAAAAAAAACATAACAAACATCACTGCCTCTATCACTCAAATGTTAAAACTATTAGTATTTTGGCACATAGCTTTCAGTAATTACTAAAATAAAGCACATGGCTAAAGCCTCTTTCATCTGCTTCTGGTCCTCTGTACTCACATATGAGAGGCAATCACTAATCTGAGTTTGATGATTTTTCCCATTTCATTAAAAAAATTGCATACATATATGTATCTGTCAAAAATATGTGTATTATAGTTCAAAGATGTATAGATTCTTCACTTTACTTTTTCACTAAACTTTGTTACTGTGGTCTATTCTATTGACATATAAAGATCTACTTCCTCCCTCTCGACTATTTTATAACATTTCATCATATGAATAGGGAACATTTTATTTATTTATTCCTGTATTGACATATATAAAGTTCTTTCTACATAGCTTTTCTGGTATTCCATTATTGCTGAGGTTTAAGTAACAGTTACATAATAATCAGAAATACTTACATACTTTGGATTTGCTCTTTTAGACCACTTAGCAAAGCACTCTACTGTTTTCCACTGGAGATGTTTTCTTTTTTAATTATGCCTCAAATATAGCCAAATGGCAAATAATTCAAGATATGATTTTTAACATCAAATGTAATTTGTTCAAAATTTACATTAATCTTTCTCATAACTAGTCACTTCCATTTTGTCTCCCTGTCATCCTGAAGAATGAAAATGTAATTTCCCAGAGGCTTTAAGAATTGAGGGAGTATTAAATGTAACTGAAATTAAGTGATTAATAATTTACTTTTGGGTCATGAATCAACTTCATGGGATGCTAAGGATAATTTGCAACCCCAGAAGCACTAGCAGTAACAATGCACTTTTTAAGACTTAAGAACTCTCAAAGGTTGGCTGCCCAACCTAATTAAACTTCAGTTTTCTGATACCAAATTTATTTCTTCTTTGTCCTGAATTTCCTCAGATCTTCTTGACAGGAAAATGTCACTTTACCTGACAGCTGATAGACAGGTTATGTAGCACCATAATTGGAGAGAAAAAGATAGCTTAAAGCTACTCGATTTAATGGCTATATGTATGGCTTTTTCTTTCTTTCTTTTTCTTTTTTTTAAGGTTTCTATGACAGACACAAAAGGCCCTAGCAAATAGGCCCAGTGCCATTTTTTTCCTGCTTCCTCTAGGGGTGATTATCTTACTCCATCAATAGTGCTGTCAGAAATTGGGCACATAATTCAGCATTTAAATGAACAAGCAATGTAATATTTCCTGTCTCCCAGTGGAATGCTTTGCAGCTCACATTCTTCTCTGTCACTCGCTCACTCTTGATGTATGTCCCATATCCAGTCCTTGAATGCCTTCTCTTCCTTGTGTTTCATTGCAGATGTTGGCTCCGACTTGACACCTACTTCATTTGGAGTTTTATAGGACCAGCGACCTTGATAATTATGGTAAGAACTCCTAATTAACTATGTGTTTCCGAGGTCAAGAAATAAAACTTTCACTATCCTTGTGCTGTCTATCTTTAATTTACATAGAGTAATTTTGGGAAAGCATGTACTTATTTGACCCTATATAACTCAAGCAATTAGACACTCATTATAGTCTACTTTTATATTGTAAAATACTTAATCAAAACCCTTGGGAGAAGAAAACATGCATTTGCAAGAGCTTATGCAGTACTGTGGCCCCTCAGGGGCCTGAGCTAGCATAATCCATTTCGTTTTATAGGTTTTAAACAGTGATGACTTTGTTTGACAAAGAGTACATTTTCTTTCTTTTTCATTTGGATAATTTGAATTATGAATGGAAACAGAAATTGGAAATGTGGCAAAATAACCTTCCTGTTCCTTCCAGTTTTGTTTTTATATAAATATCAAAAGCTTTAAAATTTAAGAGGATTTCACTTGAGAATGATAAGTAAGTTAGGTAAACATTCTGGAATCATACTTTCTTTTTTTCATTTTTAAATGCATAATATCTTGATTTCAAATATGCATTATTTATCCTAATTGAGATACTATTGGTAGTATATTATTTATATACTTACCATTTTAAAATACAAAATAGCCCCAAGTTCTGGAATATATAAACGAAGCAGGTGACAAGGGCAATTCAACATGTGCTTTTCTATACAGTTTACATATGTGTGATATTTGAAATGTACACTGGAGCTTTTATTTTGTTTTGTTTCAAATCATATGTTCTCTCTTGGTCCAGTGATATAACAATGTCAGTGGGGGTTCCCTCTACTTTAATCCTAATTTGTTGTAGCATCAAAATTTAACCAGCATTTTATAATCCTTTTGACCTAGCTATTCAAAAATATTATGATTTTTGTATTTATATTTTGTAATGTAGCACTTGAACAGTAAATTAAGGGCCATGTTTAAAGGGTAGATATAGTAACATACCTGGAATAATTACTGTCTTTTTAAAAAATATATACTTGAAAAAAATATATATATACTTTACTTGGCTTTGTCTTGCAGTTTCCATATCATCATTCCAACTGCTGCTGATTTTGTATGTGTGTGTATTTGGCATAGCAGTGCTTTGTAACTCATTGGTATCCCGAGTTCCCAAACTGGCCTCTTGCTTTTACTAAAATACTAGGCAGTCATCTATGATCCAATTCCTTTATAAGTGTAGGAGAGCTAATTTCCCAGAACAACTCATCTGTCATAGAGAATACACTTACTTTTTTCTACTCCAGTTATGCAATATAACAGTACCTTTTACATTCCAGCTTAATGTAATCTTCCTTGGGATTGCTTTATATAAAATGTTTCATCACACTGCCATTCTGAAACCTGAATCGGGCTGTCTTGATAATATCAAGTAAGTGATTTTTCTTTTTCTTTTCTTTAGTCTACCTTACTTTGATACACTAAACTATCCCTACTTTTCATTGTATTGAAATCTTATGGCAAAATTATAAGGATCAGTGTGTTGTCTTTGCTGAATAAGATCATTTATTGACTATTGAGGTGACTTGATCTGCCTGAAAATAAGTATAGTGAAGTTCTGTCTTCAAAGAAACTTTTCCCCCTAAATTCTTATTTACAGTATGATAAGTTTTTATTAGATGCATTTATTTATTTTGTCCAGGAAACAAAGTTGCTGTGTCTGGGCAGACTATTTTGTTAGAGCTATAACCACACCAGTCCTCAACACGCCATCTCTCCCTTCAGAGCAGTGTGAAGAGAGTGAGATGGTGGCACCTGCAAGTACCAAAAGGGGGATTTTTACACCAGAAGAGAGGAACCCTGAAATTATTAACCTGGGTGTTTGCAGAGGAGCTGTTGTACAGCTGCCCTCCTCTCCTCCTGAGGGAGAAAAGGAGACCTCAGCTCCCTAATGTAAAAATCCTATTGTATACATATATATGGCTCCAGGTTGTACCCCCTTTGAAATGTTAACATTTACCTCTTGGGAAGTAAATCTCTCCATAAGACTGTCACTACCTATTCCATCATCTTTTAATTCCTAAGGTTTATCCTTTAACCCAAATTCTACTTTTTTATCCTCAAAAACCTGAACCATGCAGAGATATGAAAATATCCACAATCCTTTCCTCACTAGTAGTACTTCTTTTATATATATGCAAAAAGAAGACAATTTACATTTTCTGGGGAAAAAAAATAGTTCTTTAGTGTAACCAAAAATTTTGTCTTATTCCCTTAGAGGCTGTGACACTTGAGAAAGAGTAATGTGAACATGTACTTTAGTCATTAATATATATTCTATATTAAGTAGCATTTGTATATGATTTGCCTGTGCTATGTGTTAACTTGGTTAAATGTTTTTATTTAAATGAATGCACTTTCAGAAGTTTCATGAGGTCTCCTGTGACTTTCATGTGCTACTGACATTCTCCTTGAACTACCTCAGATAGCAGCTATGTCACCCATTTTTCATCCTCCTACATTCAGTGCCTGACATAGTTCCTTGCCCATAGTAGGCCCTCAATGAATGTTTATAGACTAAAGTAATACATTAAAGACTGTAGTGACAGAAGTGTATTGACATTAAGTATTTAATTTTGTTTAAGGGGTCATCTGTCTACATTAGTTGAAAAGGTAGCTAAGGAATTAGAAAAAATAATGTAATGGAGCAAACTAGAAGTTATCTACTATGAGTAATAGTCTTTTGTACTTCTTAATGTTGCTTAGTTGAGTCATTATACTGTTGAATTATGTACAACTAGACTGCCCTTCTAAAATGCAGTATTAGTTCCTTGGACCGTTTGCTCCTGATAATATTGAATTTGGATTGTTAAATAGGCACATAAAATATAATTTCTTTATCTTATCGTACTTATACTCACTTTAGTATAAATTGCATCCTTATATCTATTATTGTGTAATATAAAACAAAATGCATATAATACTCTATTATCATTTTTGTTATGCTTTTAAAGTACTATCAGAAAGAAGTGAATAATACTTTTTTATGTAACAGCTTTTACCAGATTAAAAATTTCAAAAAGGCCTTGTACTTAATATAGTCACATATTTAAAAGATAGATTTGTATTCTCATTATTCGTATGTATTTCTTTAGGTAATATGGGTTGAATGTCTGTGATATTACTATTTAGAAAAACAAACACACAAAAGCTAATAAACACATTTAATGATATTGATGGCATCAAACTTTATATTACAAATCAAAATAAAGCCTTAAATGAGACTGTCTTGATTTGAATTCTGTCTCAACTGCTTTATAGTTTATAGCCTTTGGAAAGTTTATTTAACCTTGCTCAGGCTTCCTATCCTCTTTAAAATGGGTATAATAATGAAACATACCCAGCCATCAAATGCACAGAGGTATGTAATCAGCCTTTGATGATGCTTTTTAAGGAAAAATCAATAAGGCTCAAGGAGAGAAATTAAGTAGCTATTAGAAAGAATATGCAGCGTGGTTTTAAGATGGAAAAAAAGGGGATATAGGGCTTCCCTGGTGGCGCAGTGGTTGGGAGTCCGTCTGCCGATGCGGAAGACGCGGGTTCGTGCCCCGGTCTGGGAGGATCCCACGTGCCACGGAGCAGCTGGACCCGTGAGCCATGGCCGCTGGGCCTGCGCGTCCGGAGCCTGTGCTCCGCAAGGGGAGAGGCCGCGGCAGTGAGAGGCCCGCATACCATTAAAAAAAAAAAAAAAAATGGGATATGGATATGCTGATGGGAAGGAACCAGTAAAAAAGTGGTTAGAGACAGAGGAAAGGAAATCAGTGTTATAGTCATGACCTGAGGAACTATAGGGAATGAGAACCAGAATAGCGGGAGAGTAATTCCACTCCATTCAATTTCATGAGGGACACTTTTCTGCTGAGATAACAGAAGCCAGCTAGGAGGATCCTTTTCTACTCAGACTAGATAAAATAAATAATAGGCGTGATGTAGATATGTGGTGGAACCAGGGTAGAGCAGTAAATTGAGGGATTTCTGCCTACTCTCCTCTACAAAGTAGGAAAAATGGTCATCTACAGGATATGAGAGCATGCAGGAGAGAGATAATAAGAGAGAAATCTCAAGAAAATAATCCTTAGAAGTTTCCAGAATCTGAAGGACATTTTATTTCATTTAAAATATGTTAACTATTTAGTAAGTGCTTGTAAAAAAATCACCAGGGCATAACTGATAAGGAAAGAATTTAAGAAAGGTTTAAGCAGAACACAAAATTTGGCATCCTTTTTGTTTTTAACAAAAATAAGGATCTGTATAATATGAATTTTTAAGTGATATTGGGTGATGTGAGAGTATTTTAAAGACATAGCATCATTTATTTGCAATGTCTTCTTTTTTTAGTATAGGGAAAGGGCATAAAAGTTAATAATGTTTTCTTGGGGTTTTTTTTGTAAAGTGATGAATAAGATGCACCACCTTGGGCAGTTTATTGAGAAAATAAACTCACCATATAAGGCCTTTTGCTGGTCAGTGTCTTTCTAAAACCATTCATTTATCAAATATTTGTTACTTTAATTACACACATTCTTTCACATAGAAATATCTTCTTTATCTAAAATGTGTTTGCTTCTCCCCACGTTCACTACCTTTTTGGCCACCATGAACTTCTGCAAAGCTGCTTCAGTGGTCTCCTGACAGTTTTCCCCATACTGATTCTTGCTCCTACCTTCATTAGCTAGAGTGATCTCTTGAAAAGTTTAAATCTGATTATGCAACTCTCTTGGGTAAAACTCTTCAGTGATTTCCAGTTACTCTTACACTAAAGTCCAGACTTCCTACCATGGCCTACTTAGCCTTCCTGGTCTAGTTGTCCCTTTTTAAGCCATGTGTCCCTCTGGCCATTCTGGGTGTAATCACTTGTGCTTCAGGTCTTATCTGCTGCTACTCTACAGATTTTCTTTTCCCTAACACTGCATGGCTAACTCTAATTTACTCTAATTAATTTAATTATTATTTTTAAATAATTTAATTATATTTTAATTTTAAATTTACTTCACAGTCATCATAATAAACACCTTTTGATATTAGTATAAAACATTCATTTCGTTGGCTCATTACTATATTAATGATATACTCTGGGAAAAAATAATAATAGAGTAAGTTCCTATAGTTAACGTGATTACAGAGGAATTGAGGTACTCCAAGTGTCAGATTTAACTACAAAAGTACTTAAAACTAAATAATGCATTTCGGTTTGCTGTTTGCTTACTTGTCCTTTGTCTTCTTTTCATCAAAATAGGTAATTATATTTGGAGGAAAAAAGTAATTCCAGTCATTTGAATTTTCTGATTTAATTTCAAACAAGTTGAAATTGGAGCTTACAGTAATCATAGCAAAAATCTAATCTAGTTCTTAAAAAATAATATAAATATAAATAAAACAGTTAATGAATTATCAGTACAAAATTAATTTATAGTATCGCTGTAGTATTATGACAGAACTTTAATTCTTGAGGAACATTTATAGCACGCTTGACATTTAACTTAGAAATAAAAATTGATCACTTCTGTAGTTATCAACTACTTCTCTTGTTGAAAAAATATTTAACAGCATCACAAGTACTTTGCAGAATTAAAAGAAATAATAGAAGCTTTTAGGGCTAAGAAAGAAAATTGGTGCCCGTATGGAGAGACAAGGAATCTACTAAGCTTCCCTTTCCTATGTCTGACCCTTTGCCTTTTCCAGGGACAGACTTCTACATCCAAGATTCTGATTTTGACCTAGCCCAGTTTTCCAATTTCTGGTATCTCCCCTTAACTTGGGTTTTACATGAGTGATGGGCTGGCAAACACAATGTCAGATCTTTTAAAGAAACACCTTTCACTTTCCTTCTTTCCTCCCTGTGCTCTAATTGCTAAAGGAAGGTGTAGTGCTAAAGAGGAGCAAAAACTCGTGTCATACACAATTTCAATTTGGATTTCAGTTCAGTCCTGTGATGGTTATATAATCTTGCAAGTTACATCATGGCTCTCAGTCTCAGTATCTCCTCAGAATTGGGAATAATTGATTCTACTTTGTAGAGTTTTGCTATAATTAAATATAATCATATATGTATAGCATACAGCTCATAATTCAGTATTCATACAGTATGGTTTGATTATTTTTAACCACTCTACGTGGAAATATATTGCTGCCTTTGGTTCTCTGTGTTTTCCTTAGTGAAATTTGCTCAACCTCTTATCAAAATCTCATTAGAATTTGACTGGCTTTGTTTCTTATGTAGTGTCATAAAGAATTTGCCTGATATGATCCTTTTTTTTTCTTAAGCCAAAGTTATCCTATTATGAAAGAATTGGCTCTAGGAGTGAAATGCTCATTTGATTAATAAATAGGAAGTTCTGTAGTTAGCTCTAAATTAAAAAAAAGAAGTGTCTCAGTGAACTTGGGCACCTGCCATACATAATGAAATCTAAGAAGGCTTCTGAGTAGCTTCAGGGATGAATAGAAAAATGTTTTGCCTTACCAGTATCCATAATAACTTATTTATTACTTAAGAAGGTAACTTTTGCTTTGTACTGTGTTTCCAGATATTGGTAGAAACAGTTAAGTAATTTAGCTTGACTAGTATTACATTAGTACTTCATGGAGTTAAATGTGGTAGGGTTCTAAAAAATTGAAGGTGAAAAAGCAGAATGATATAATTCTGAAAAATGCAACAACATCACAAAAAATTGTCAATGCTTTAATTTTTCTTCTTTATATTAATATATTAAGATGGAATTATATATATATATGGCCTGCTTTTCAAAATGGTAACATTTTGATACCGTAGTCAGAGCAATATCTTAAAAAGAGTTTGATCCTTTATGAGAACAGTAAACCTAGTTCTGAATTATACTTAATAAAAATATTCATCCACTTCAATGTTTTCTGGATGAGTTTTGAGGAAAATATTTATAGTACTTTCTCATTCTTCTTAAAATATTAGCTAGTGATGTAAAAAGGTTGAAATATTGTTTTGGGTTTTTAAACAGGAAGCTCAGTATAGTTTATATCGTCCATGCCGACTTTTAAAAAAAAAGTTATGTCTCCATTCACTTGACTTTATTCGTTGTTTACCTTCCACCACCAAAAGTACTCAATTTAAATGAAAACATCACAAATTTCTAATTATTTTAAAATATTTCTAAATATTTAGAGATGTGTTTAAAAACTGTCACGTCTTATAAAAAGATTCCAGGGCCAACACACTATACTGAAGATGTGTTTTTTTCCAAACCTTTTTAATCAAATATACTTTTCAACACCCACACATATTGAACACTTTAGTTCTTGAGTCAGAACTAATAATTGATTTATTTTATTCATTGTTATAAAATACTTTTTAAGAAATTCTGAAAGGAATATCATCTGTTATCTCATTTTCCCCACCTTTCCTCCATTTCCTTGTTCTGTGGTTAAATATCACTGGAAATGTGCCATAACATTATCATAAATGATCCAGGTGTATTTGAAAAGTGATACAATCTAAACAGCACTGTTTGGAGCCCTGTGTATTGTTGACACCACTAGAGTCACTTCAAATAAGTTAAGACCTTCCTTAGGTATTAGTTAGTCCTTTGCTGATTAACTTAATTTCAATTAACAAGCATCTAACAATCACTTCTATGGAAAATGAACTGTATGTAGCCACTGGCTCACGAAGCTGTACATTCGCCAAGTATTGTTGCCAATCTCATTGTATTATGCGTTTTATGCTGTAGTTTTAACTTTTCTGAAATGTTAAAAGTGTTAGTCTCTGTTTTGAGGCTTTCTCTTTAAAATGTATTCAAATCCCTATGTGATCTTTCTAGGAACCAGGTGTTTTATGTATCACTGTATTTGGCATACCTCATACTCTGGGAGCTGACACTTGAGAAAAAAACAGTTTGAAGGATGACTGTCACAGACACACTGGAACTGTTAAGTGTTATACCTTGAAATCAAATAATTCTTTCACTTTCCCCCAAAATAATTAGGTTTATATCAGAATTAGGACAGTCAATTGCAGCCTAAGGATGAGAGACTACCTAAGGGAAAAATAAATCTTCTTTATGAGAAAAATGTAAAATTTAGCAGCTCCTGTGTTCTTTATATGTGGCTGGAGTCAGATTTCCTTTGTATCCTATATGAAATGTGCAGTCAGCTTTGGGAAAGCTTGGTAATCAGAATTGTATTATGAAACCAAAATTTCTGAAGTAATCGTACACACAACAGCAAAATTAATCTAAAATAAGTAGTATAATAAGGCTGTAGTTTTTCCCCCCAAATAGTTCAGAGCAAATATTCACTTAAACTTTTATAAGAGTGGAAGAAATCTGAGAATAATTATAATTAAATAATATTTGTATTCCATATTATTCACAGATTTTATTTAATTTTTAATGTATAAACTTTGATATGATTTTTTGTCCTTTAATTATTCATTAATTTATTTAATAACAAAGAAGTGCTAAAATTTTGGATATGTTTTGAGGATAGAACTTACAGAATTGCTCATTTATTTTATGTAGACTATAAGAGAAAGGAGTGGAGTGTGATTCCAAGGGTTTTGGCTTGTGGTGCTGAGATATGGAACTGTAGAAAAAAATCACATTAGGGGTAGATTAGGAGCTTTGGGGGAAGTGGTTAACAGCATAACTTTGAAAGACTTACTAAACATTACAGTGTAGATGCTGAGTAGGCAGTTGAAATAATGAAAGCCGAAGATTTAAATCTGGATTCATTGGTATATAGATTTTATTTTATTTTTGCATTTAATGGTTTTCAGGTTTTATTTATTTTCAGTATTGATTTTGTTTTATATATCTTTATTGCTTTTTATAATGGTAAATGATCCTGTATTTTTATTTATGAAAATGATATATTTCCTTTTAAAACATTAAGCAAAGTGAGATATTTTGGGGGGAAAAAAAATAATGTAAAGGTGGTATGCAGAGATGACAAAAACTTGAGATAGTGATTTTCCAACCAGACTGGTTTCTGTCACTTAGTCACTGTATGTTTCTGTTAGGATAGCTTTGTTATGAGTAGCAAATGCTGACCAGTATAGGGCCTAAATCATAATGATACTGATGATTT
This sequence comes from Aethalodelphis obliquidens, assembly GCF_003676395.1. NCBI lineage: Eukaryota > Metazoa > Chordata > Mammalia > Artiodactyla > Delphinidae > Aethalodelphis > Aethalodelphis obliquidens. The sequence continues at coordinate 4,599,878 of NW_020838011.1, forward strand.
ACAGAAACTAAAATCCAGAGGTAGGTGGTTCCATAGTTGGTTTAATAGCTCGGTAATGGTAGTAAGTACCTAAGCTCTTTCCATCTTTTATCATCCTTAGCATGTTGGCTGTTGTCATTCACAGTGTCAACGTGTGGTCCAAAGATGGCTCTTTCAGCTCCCATCATCATATCCTTTAGCAATTGTGTTCAATAGCAAAAATGAAGGGAGAAAAGAATGCTTTCCTCAGAAGCCTTTTCTCATGCCTTTCTCTCTCATGGTCAGGATGGAAGATATTTCCCAGAAGCTCCTTGCTCATATCACATGTCTAGATCACATGACCACCTCTTAATGCAAGAGAGTCTGGGAAAGCAGGGATCTGGCAGAGGGGACTGGATCAACCCTGTGGGCAGGAACAGGCCAGTTTCAACATTTGCAGAGCTCAGGGCAAGAGTACAAAATGATAAATTAAACATATCCTAACCTCCTACTCTAACATATATACCTTGAAAACCACCTGGAAGGCCAGGATTGAATTTAGAATCCTTCAGTTCCCTGGAGTTCCATGTCGGGATATGGCCATTGACTCACTACCCATCTTCCTTCTCTTCCTACCTCGACTTCCATCCCACACCATGTGGGGCCTCACACAGGCATGGGGATACTGCAACCAGCACATCCAACTTGTGTCTGTCTCTCCCACAAACAGCCAGTGCTTGGCCACCCCTCAAATGTAGGAGTGTGGGTACTGGCTACAGTCTTGGGAGAACGGGTCACAGTAGATTTTGTTTTAAACCCATGTGACTGGATAAAATAAAGGGATTGATGTAGATATATAAAAAGAGAAGACCAAGGACTGAAACCCTGGGTCACTCTAACTTTTGAGATCTTGGAAATGCAGAGTCTACAAAGTAGATTTAGAAAGAGCAACCAGTGAGATAGGAAGAAAGTTAGAAATCCTGGAAGCTAGGCAATGAAGCATTTCAATTAGGATGGGGACTTACACTTGACCACTGGATTTAGCAACTTGGAGGTTCTTGTGTCTTTGACAAAAGTTGTTTGATGAAGGCTTATTAAAATGGTTTGGAGGCAGATGGGAAGAGAGGAGTTAAAAACCACATGTAAAGACATCTCTTTTCAGATCTTTTTCTGTAAATAAGAGCTAAGAAATATAGTAGCTGGCGAGAAATGTTGGATCAAGGGCATTTTTTTGTTTTGTTTTGTTGATTGGTTAGTTTTTAAGCGTGATAGAGATTACAGCCTCTTCCTTTTAATCTGGTATGAATAGACAATTAATTGATGCAGGCAAGAGAGGGGAAAATTGTGTGGTTTCTGCATTTGAGTAGGCAAGGGAAGATGGACTCTAGTGTACAGGTGAAGGTAAGAAGGAATACAGGCAAAACAGTTCATCCTTTATATGATGAATTTTATGACTGAGTTCTGTTAACTTATTGACCAGCAGATACTTTCCTTTAAAGTAATGCAGTAAGTTATCATGACTCATACGCAGTAACGACTCATTGTGTTCAGAAACATTCATCTACTTGGAAAGAAAGTTATATCATCTTGAAAAATACAATGTTGTTACAAGATTTCTTTAATCCTCTATTTTCCCTTTTACATTAATATATATTAATGTATATACTGTTATAAATTTAATATTCTGCTTATAAAATCTATATCTATATATAGGTATGTGTGTATGTATGTATATTATGTACTATGCATACACTATATATAACCTATATACTTTATATAAAATGCAAATGTCCAAATACTTTGTTGATAAGTAAAAATAGTTTATATTTTGAACATATTTAGTAACTTTTATGTGTATTTTTCATTAATTTAAGAAACAAAATCAATAGATCATACAGTTTGGAGAGGATTAATCATCAATAAAAATTACTTAAGCAACAAAATTCCTTTTCCTTCAAGAAATAATAAGATACACATTTTTATACCTGAGACAATCTTTTAGTTAGCTATCTTCCTGAAAATAAAATACAGAGTTATATATATATTATAAAATTTTATCAAATATACTTTACAGGATAGCTGAGTGCTAATATACCTTTTGGGATATAAAATGAACATTCTTATTCCTCATAAATGACTGATTATATATGCAGAAAAAAACCTAAATGGAAATGCACTAAAAAGTTAATAATGGTCACCTTTTAGTGGCAAGATTGCGTGTACTTTAAAATGTTCTTTTTCATGGATTTGAGTGGTGTTTTCTGACACCGCTTCTGACACCAGTTTCATGTTGTTTTTACACACACCAGCTGATTCTCCAACACCAACTAAATTTCCAGCAATTCAATTCAATTCTAACACTAACTCATAGAATTAGAGCAGATCCCACAAGTTAAGGACTCCCCACTGCAAATGCCAGCCACAAACAGAATGCCCAGGCTACCCACACTTCTGCCTGGAGAACTACAAATATAGGGCTTCACAAGACCAACTCTCAGGTTCAATAATTCACTAGAACAAATCACAGAACTCAGGAAACTGCTCTACTTACAACTGCAGCTTTATTAAAAAGCATAAAACTTAGGAAAAAACAAATGGAAGCAATGCACGGGGAGAGGTGGAGAACTAAGATTCCATGGCGTCTCTGGGCTCCACCCTCCTAGCCCTTCAAAGTGTTTGCCAAACCTAGAAGCTCCTTGAACCACATCTGTTAGGAGTTTTAGTGGAGGTTTCATTACAAAGGCATGATTGATTAAATCATTGACTACTAGTGGTTAAACTCAATCTCCACCCACCTCCCTTCCCTGGGCATGGGGTTGTAGGTGAGAGCAGGACTGAAAGTTCCAAACCTCTAATCTTGGCTTTGTTTCTCTCAGACCACTTCCCACTGAGGAGCTACTTAGCCTCCACTACTGTCTTCCATTACCTCTAGGCACCACCCCCATCCCCATCATCTCACGAGCATACAAAAGACACCGTTACCACTCCAAAGATTACAAGGGTTTTAGGAACCCTGCACTAGGAACCAGGACAAAGACCAAATATTTGTTTCTTTATTGTACCACAGCAATCTGAATTTTTGAAGTTGGTATTATGAATATATAGTACTCATAAACAATTTTTTCTTCAAAATTGCTTGCCCTACATTATGTCCATAAACATATTAGTAATAGAATAATCTTAAAATGTCATTTTTCTGCAACTCATTCTATATTTCTAACCTCTGAAAAAAGTTTCCAAAAAATCATGTTTAATTGTCTATTATTAATTGTTTACTGTGGATATAGCGACATAATGAAAATTCAATCAAGTCTGATGAAAACGGAGTATTAGATTACTGTAGTTCATTTATCTCCAAATTCTTTGACAGATGGAACTCATTTTAAGGTTTTTAATTGCTTTTGTTTATACCATTGAAAAAATTAATGTAAGAATCTAGTTATAATTTGGGATAAGAAATTTTTTAACTTATTTTTTCTTCATTATTAATTAAAAAATTTTTTTTGAATTTTACAATTTTATTGACTTTTTTGTACAGCAGGTTCTTATTAGTTATCCATTTTATACATATTAGTGTATCTGTGTCAATCCCAATCTCCCAATTCATCACAACACCACCCACCCCCCGCCACTTCCCTCCCTTGGTGCCCATATGTTTGTTCTCTATAACTGTGTCTCTATTTGTGCCCTGCAAACTGATTCATCTGTACCATTTTTCTAGGTTGCACATATATGCGTTAATATATGATATTTGTTTTTCTCTTTCTGACTTACTTCACTCTGTATGACAGTCTCTAGATCCATCCACGTCTCTACAAATGACCCAATTTCATTTATGACTGAGTAATATTCCATTGTATATATGTACCACATCTTCCTTATCCATTCATCAGTTGATGGGCATTTAGGTTGCTTCCATGTTCTGACTATTGTAAATAGTGCTGCAATGAACATCAGGGTGCATGTGTCTTTTTGAATTATGGTTTTCTCTGGGTATATGCCCAGTAGTGGGATTGCTGGGTCATATGGTAGTTCTATTGTTAGTTTTTTAAGGAAGCTCCATACTGTTCTCCATAGTGGCTGTATCAATTTACATTCCCACCAACCCTGCAAGAGGGTCCCCTTTTCTCCACACCCTCTCCAGCATTTGTTGTTTGTAGATTTTCTGATGATGCCCATTCTAACTGGTGTGAGGTGATACCTCATTGTAGTTTTGACTTGCATTTATCTAATGATTAGTGATGCTGAGCAGCTTTTCATGTGCTTCTTGGCCATCTGTATGTCTTCTTTGGAGAAATGTCTATTTAGGTCTTCTGCCCATTTTTGGATTGGGTTGCTTGTTTTTTTAATATTGAGCTGCATGAGCTGTTTATATATTTTGGAGATTAATAATTTGTTGATTCATTTGCAAATATTTTCTCCCATTCTGAGGTTATCTTTTCATCTTATTTGTAGTTTCCTTTCTTTGCAAAAGCTTTTAAGTTTCATTAGGTCCCATTAGTTTATTTTTGGTTTTATTTCCATTACTCTAGGAGGTGGATCAAAAAAGATCTCACTGTGATTTATGTCAAACAGTGTTTTCCTATGTTTTCCTCTAACAGTTTCATAGTGTTCAGTCTTACATTTGATCTCTAATCCATTTTGAGTTTATATTTGTGTATGGTGTTAGGGAGGGTTCTAATTTCATTCTTTTACATGTAGCTGTCCAGTTTTCCTAGTATCACTTATGAAGAGACTGTCTTTTCTCCATTGTATATCCTTGCCTCCTTTGTCATAGATTAGTTGGCCATAGGTGCGTGGGGTTATTTTTGGGCTTTCTATCCTGTTACATTGATCTATATTTGTTTTTGTGCCAGTACCATATTGTCTTGATTACTGTAGCTTTGTAGTATAGTATAGTCTGAAGTCAGGGAGTCAGATTCCTCCAGCTCCGTTTTTTTCCCTCAAGGTTGCTTTGGCTATTTGGGGTGTTTTGTGTCTCTATACAAATTTTAAGATTTTTTGTTCTAGTTCTGTAAAAAATGCCATTGGTAATTTGATAGTGGTTGCATTGAATCTGTAGATTGCTTTGGGTAGTATAGTCATTTTCACAATGTTGATTCTTCCAATCCAAGACCATGGCATATCTCTCCATCTGTTTGTATCATCTTTAATTTCTTTCATCAGTGTCTTATAGTTTTCTGCATACAGGTCTTTTGTCTCCCTAGGTAGGTTTATTCCTAGGTATTTTATTCTTTTTGTTGCAGTGGTAAATGGGAGTGTTTCCTTAATTTCTCTTTCATATTTTTCATCATTAGTATATAGGAATGCAAGAGATTTCTGTGCATTAATTTTGTATCCTGCAACTTTACCAAATTCACTGATCAGCTCTAGTAGTTTTCTGGTGGCATCTTTAGGGTTCTGTATGTATAGTATCATGTCATCTGCAAACAGTGACAGTTTTACTCCTTCTTTTCCAATTTGTATTCCTTTTCTTTCTTTTTCTTCTCTGATTGCCATGGCTAGGACTTCCAAAACTATATTGAATAATAGTGGTGAGAGTGGACATCCTTTTCTTCTTCCTGATCTAACAGGAAGTGCTTTCAGCTTTTCACCGTTGAGACTGATGTTTGCTGTGGGTTTGTTGTATATGGCCTTTATTATGTTGAGGTAGGTTCCCTCTGTGCTCACTTTTTGGAGAGTTTTTATCATAAATCGGTGTTGAATTTTGTCAAAAGCTTTTTCTGCATCTATTGAGATGATCATACAGTTTTTATTCGTCAATTTGTTAATATGGTATATCACATCGATTGAGTTGCGTATATTGAAGAAGCTTTGCATCCCTGGGATAAATCCCACTTGATCATGGTGTATGATCCTTTTAATGTGTTGTTGGATTCTGTTTGCTAGTATTTTGTTGAGGATTTTTGCATCTATATTCATCAGTGATATTGGTCTGTAATTTTCTTTTTTTGCAGTATCTTTGTCTGGTTTTGGTATCAGGATGATGGTGGCCTCATAGAATGTGTTTGGGAGTGTTCCTTCCTCAGCAATTTTTTAGAAGAGTTTAAGAAAGATGGGTGTTAGCTCTTCTCTAAATGTTGGATAGAATTCACCTGTGAAGCCATCTGGTCCTGGACTTTGGTTTTTTGGAAGATTTTAATCACAGTTTCAATTTCATTACTTGTGATTGGTCTGTTCATATTTTCTATTTCTTCTTGGTTCAGTCTTGGAAGGTTATACCTTTCTAAGAATTTGTCCATTTATTCCAGGTTGTCCATTTTATTGGCATAGAGTTGCTTGTAGTAGTCTCTCCGGATGCTTTGTATTTCTGAGGTGTCTGTTTTAAATTCTCCTTTTTCATTTCTAATTTTATTGAGTCCTCTCCCTCTTTTTCTTGAGGCATCTGGCTAATGGTTTATCAATTTTGTTTATCTTCTCAAAGAACCAGCTTTTACTTTTATTGATCTTTGCTCTTGTTTTCTTTGTTTCTATTTCATTTTTTCTGCTCTGATCTTTATGATTTCTTTCCTTCTACTAACTTTGGGTTTTGTTTGTTCTTCTTTCTCTAGTTCCTTTAGGTGTAAGGTTAGATTGTTTATTTGAGATTTTTGTTGTGTTTTGAGGTAGGCTTGTATTGCTATAACTTCCCTCTTAGAACTGGTTTTGCTGAATCCCATAGGTTTTGGATTGTCGTGTTTCATTGTAATTTGTCTCTAGGTATTTTTTGACTTCCTCTTTGATTTCTTCAGTGATTTCTTGGTTATTTAGTAATGTATTCTTTAGCCTTCATGTGTTTGTGTTTTTTACTTTTTTTCCCCCTGTAATTGATTTCTAATCTCATAATATTGTGGTCGCAGAAGATGTTTGATATGATTTCAGTTTTTCTTAAATTTACCAATTGATTTGTGACCCAAATGTGATCTATCCTGGAGAATGTTCTGTGCACACTTGAGAAGAAAGTGTAATCTGCTGTTTTTTGGATGGGATGTCCTATAAATATCAATTAAATCTATCTGGTCTATTGTGTCATTTAAAGCTTGTGTTTCCTTATTAATTTTCTGTTTGGATGATCTGTCCATTGGTGTAAGTGAGGTATTAAAGTCCCCCACTATTATTGTGTTATTGTAGATTTCCTCTTTTATAGCTGTTATCAGTTGCCTTATGTATTGAGGTGGTCCTATGTTCAGTGCATAAATATTTCCAATAGTTATATCTTCTTCTTGGATTGATCCCTTGATCATTATGTAACATTCTTTATTTTAAAGTCTTTTTAATCTTATATGATTATTGGTACTCCAACTTCCTTTTGATTTCCATTTGCATGGAACATCTTTTTCCATCCCCTCACTTTCAGTCTGTATGTGTCCCTAGGTCAGAAGTGGGTCTCTTGTAGACAGCATATATATGGGTCTTGTTTTTTTATCCAATCAGTGAACCTGTGTCTTTTTGTTGGAGCATTTAATCCATTTATATTTAAGGTAATTATCGATATGTATGTTCCTATTACCATTTTCTTATTTGTTATGGGTTTGTTTTTGTAGGTCGTTTTCTTCTCTTGTGTTTCCCACTTAGAAAAGTTCCTTTGGCATTTGTTGTAGAGCTGGTTTGGTGGTGCTGAATTCTCTTAGCTTTTGTAAAGCTTTTGATTTCTCCATTGAATCTGAATGAGATCCTTGCTGGGTAGAGTAATCTTGGTTCTAGTTCCTTCCCTTTCATCACTTTAAATATATCATGCCACTCCCTCTAGCTTGTAGAGTTTCTGCTGAGAAATCAGCTGTTAACCTTATGGGACTTCCCTTGTATGTTATTTGTCATTTTTCTCTTGCTGCTTTCAATAATTTTTCTTTGTCTTTAATTTTTGCCAATCTGATTACTATGTGTCTCGGCATGTTTCTCCTTGGGTTTATCCTGTCTTGGACTCTCTGTGCTTCCTCGGCTTGAGTGGCTATTTCCTTTCCCATGTTAGGGAAGTTTTCAACTATAATCTCTTCAAATATTTTCTTGGGTCCTTTCTCTCTCTGTCTTCTCCTTCTGGAACCCCTATAATGAGAATGTTTTTGTGTTTAATGTTGTCCCAGAGGTCTCTTAGGGTGTCTTCATTTCCTTTCCTCCTTTTTTTTTTATTCTGTTTCACGGCAGTGAATTCCACCATTCTGTCTTTTAGGTCACTCATCCGTTCTTCTGCCTCAGTTATTCTGCTATTGATTCCTTCTAGTGTATTTTTCATTTCAGTTATTGTATTTTTCATCTCTGTTTGTTTGTTCTTTAATTCTTGTAGGTGTTCTTTCTTTAACTCTTCTAGGTCTTTGTTAAACATGTCTTGCATCTTCTCTGTCTTTGCCTCCATTCTTTTTCTGAGGTCCTAGATCATCTTGACTATCGTTATTCTGAATTCTTTTTCTGGGTGGTTTCCTATCTTCACTTCATTTAGTTGTTTTTCTGGGATTTTATCTTGTTCCTTCATCTGATACAAAGCTCTCTGCCTTTTCATCTTGTCTATCTTTCTGTGAATGTGGTTTTTTTCCTACAGGCTGCAGTATTGTAGTTCTTTTTGCTCTGCTGTCTTGTCTCAGGTAGATGAAGCTGTCTACGAGACTTCTGCAAGTTTCCTGATGGGAGGGAGTGGTGGTGGGTAGAGCTGGGTGTTGCTCTGGTGGGCAGAGCTCAGTAAAACTTTAATCTGCTTGTCTGCTGATGGGTGGGGCCGGGTTCCCTCCCTGTTGGTTATTTGGACTGAGGCAACCCAACAGTGCAGCCTACCTGGCTCTTTGAATGGGCTAATGGTGGACTCTGGGAGGACTCACACCAAGGAATACTTCCCAGAACTTCTGCTTCCATTGTCCTTTTCCTCATGGTGAACCACAGCCACCCCCAACTCTGCAGGAGACCCTCCAACACTAGCAGGTAGGTCTGGTTCAGTCTCCTATGTGGTCACTTCTCCTTCCCCTGGGTCCTGATGTGCACACTACTTTGTGTATGCCCTCTAAGAGTGGAGTCTCTGTTTCCCCCAGTCCTGCCAAAGTTCTGCAATCAAATCCCTCTAGCCTTCAAAGTCTCATTCTCTAGGAATTCCTTCTCCCATTGCCAGACACCCAGGTTGGGAAGCCTGACGTGGGGCTCAGAATCTTCACTCCAGTGGGTGGACTTCTGTGGTATAAGTGTTCTCCAGTTTGTGAGTCACCCACCCAGCTGTTATGGGAATTGATCTTATTGAGATTGCGCCCCTCCTACTGTCTCATTGTGGCTTCTCCTATGTCTTTGGATGTGGAGTATCATTTTTGGTGAGTTCCATGTCTTCCTGTCGATGATTGTTCAGCAGTTAGTTGTGATTCCATTGCTCTCACAAGAGGGAGTGAGCACACATCCTACTCTACCATCTTGAACCAATCTCCGTTTCTTCATTTTTTAAAAATGTAATTGCTGTGTATTTTCCTTGAATGTTAAACATTTGAATAAAGATTCAAAAACAGGTACATGTATTTAGCAATATCTCGTTTAATTCTGTCTTGTAAAATTAAATTATATATACTCTGGAGAAAACTCAAAAATCCTATCCTAAAATGATTTCATTCACTTTTAAGATATTTATTTTAATATAGTTTCAGCTTATAAACAATTATACAAGGAATTAATAGAGTTGGAACTGTAGATTTCAACTCTAAATGAAGGCATTTGAATCACTTTTGAATTATTTTCAAGCAGATAATTTTCCTTTTCAATATATAAGCCAATTTTTACCCCAGTGAATACTTAGGGTCCTAGGTCTTTAAAGTATAAAGTGGAAAATAGGATTACTTACAAAGGCTGAATGAAGTACATATGAAGTCTCATGGATATCATAATCTGGTGGCTTTTAAGAGCTGTCTTGGTTGCTATAGTTAGAACCAACTAGAAATTACATTTTTCCTAATATAGCTCTGTTTGAAATGACACAAATTATTTTAAATTGAAATTTTTATTTAGTACAATGATTATATGTTTATAAATTGGGCTGAGAGACTTTTAGCCTGCAAATCCTAATCAACCCATGTTTCAAATGCTTCTTGGAGATGTTTAAAGTAAAATTTTATGGGTAATATTAAGTTAAATATTATATCCTATTTTGAGTCACATAGTGTAGGTTAAAATTTAGTCATAGATTCTGAAATAAACAACCTGTACTCTCTGGTTCTGCCCTTAAATCAACTATAATGGCTGCACTTGATCCAACATCAATTTGAGATTTCATGTTTGTGTCTATTTGAAACTATGTGCAAAATAACAAGACAGATACTTAACTTATTGAAGCTTTGCTATGTGGTAGGTACAGTTCTGCAATCCTCTACATGTGTAAATTTAATCTTTGCAATAACCCTTTGAGGTTTCTAAAAGAGTAATTAGCTCACCTTAAGACCTCACAGCTAGTTAGTGCCAAAACTTGGATTCCAACAGGCAGTCTGGCTTCAGTGTCCATTTTTTTACTCATTACCATATATTCCTTGTTATATCACATTGTACTTCTATAAATAAATTAAATTGTGCTTCATTTAAGAGTTTTTTAGTAAATATAATTTTAGATTGAATACATGCTTAAAGAAGCTTTAAATTCAAATATTGATTGGAATACATGACCTAAGAGCCCCGTCTTTAAAATCCTGTGATTATTTTAATATTTTAAGTTAGGAACTGTAAAATCAGGTTAGAAACATTCAATTTTCAGGAGTCAATGTCACAGCAGTCTTGTCAGAATTAGAGGTAGAGTTTTCAGAGTTACTAGTATTCAAAATGAATTACTGAATGAAACTGCCTAAGAAGAATGTTATTTTGGTAAAGGTAACTTAGAAAGTATAGTCAATAAGGTAAATAAAAAATTATGTCATATAACCCAAGAATAGAAGAAGTATAGTTGAATAGTTCTATTCTATTCAACTATAGAATATTGCTGAGTACTCAAACATGATAAGATGGAAAAAGTTGACAAGGGATTTGGCAATGACAGGGGCATTGTGGAGATAGGAACATATGCCTAAATAGAGTGGCTTTTATGAAAATGAGAAGTGACTGAGTATGAATTACGAAACTCTTGATAAATTTTTCAGGAAAGGATAACACAAAAGATTCTTGGAGAATCTCTGGGATCTGGAAGGTGTTTTGTTTTGTTTTGTTGTTTTGTTTTTTAAAGTAAGAAATACTAAAGTATGTTTGCTGATGAGAATGAGCCAATAGAGGAGGAGATATTGATAAAAGCAGGAGAGACAGGGGCACAGTTCTTGAGAAACGTCAGAATGAGTGGATATGTTGGCTTTATAAGAGCAGAGGCCCTTCTCTCATTATAATAGGAGGGAAGACAGTGTGTGTGGCTACTGTTGAAAGTAGTTGATAGATGTGGTGTTGGAAAGATGAGAATATTTCTGTCAGTAGTCTTGTTTGAGTTGTCCCAGAAGTGGACTCTGAGCCAAGGATTCAGCTCAAACAATTTATTAAGGAAGTGCTTTCAGAGAAAATCAGTAAGAAAGTAAGGGGAAGCAAGGGGATAGATAAGAGGAAGAAGCTATGCAAGGCTGTCATTTTGGGTGAAGTCTCAGACTGACCCTGATCCTAAAGGGAGCTCTGGAGTGTAAATTACACTTTGGAACTGTCCAACCATAAGGCATAGGAGCTGGAATTCTGTAACTTCACACCTGTTAATAATTGATTACAGGCTTGCCAAAGGGGGGTGGGGGTTGGTTGTAAGAGTGGAACGTAAACTCCCAGACACTACTGGCTGTATGGGCATAGCAGCTCTGGTGCCCCAAAACAGTCATCTGTGGGTCACAGGGGCAAGTGTTTAGCAGCTAAACATGCAGCAGATGAGTGATAAATTCAGGAGCTGTGCAAGCGATTGTGAGGTCTAGACAGTGTACCAGTGCATTTGCAACTTTTAGATTGTTTCTTTTTTTTTTTTTTTTAAGGAAATAGGAGGCAATATTCAGCTAAGGGGGTTGGGATGAAAAGGAAGTTTGAGGTTGAAGGAAGATGTGAAATATTCCTTATGGGGAAGGGGGAAAGCATATATGCTAGGGGAGTTTAGTTGGCTTTTGGATATTGGCTGTTAGACATTTGTTGTCATGAATTTAACATGTCTTCAGTAGTCATGGTTGTGTGTTTTTTCCATCAATGCTCACCTATCCAGGGTTGCATATTTTTTCAAATCATTAAGGATGAAAGGGGAAGTAAGAAAGTAAAGGTCATAGAATCTAGTCTGGCCAAGCAGGAAAGGATGGACACAAAAGGGGTGATATATAGTGAAAATGTGGAGAGACAGAAAAATGGGAGGTCTGGAGATGCTACTAGGATAATAAAAACAAGAGGAAATAAATGGTGGTAGTAAATATTTGATGGCAAGAACCTCAAAGGATCTGGGGGTTTGGACAGAAGAGAAATAGTAGTTTGGCAGTGCCACTTCTACTGCCTGAGTTGTAAGAGAACCAATATTTGAGTTTGTGTGGTCTTCAGGGAAGGCACTGTCAGCAGGCAACAATTTTACTTAAAGCATGAAGGTGACAAAAACACACAGGGATGAAGATTAGAATGTAGGGGAATTTGTTGATATTGGACCCTGAATTTCAGAGGACAGTATGGAATTTGGGGGTGGGAAGAGAAATGTGGAAATTTGGATTGGATTAAGGGATACACAAAGAAATTTTAGAGTAGTGGATGGAACAAGCTTGGAACCATTTTTGTTGTCCAAATTCATTACTTACTATCTTCTTGCAGTCACTTACAATCTTGGGCAATAGAGTTCCTACCCAGTATCAATGGAAAATCCCCCTAGATGGATGAGAACACTACTTACACTCTGCCTTAGATACATACATACATTTTCTCCCCAAATTCTAGAAAATACCAAGATACATAATCTTAAGAATCACATCTCAGGCTATTTAACTATATTCCAATTTCATAAAAGAAGGCTAAAATGCTCTATGATTAAAGGTAATAAATAGATGATCACTGATTGGCAAATTAATCATCTCAAAGGTTATGTGCTACATAAATGGACTGAAAAACTTACCAACACACTCTGGGTGCATATCAGTTTTCCCTAATTCCAAGGGAATACCTCTTATTTAAATAAAAACAACATTAAGGTAAACAGCACTCTTTCAGACTTCAGCTTTTCTCATTCTCCTACTCTCCAGGAGTGCTTTTTAACAGGAGTGTTACTTTGTTTTAGAAAAGTTTACCTCATATTAAAAGTGGTGAAAGCATGTAAGTCATAGTTATTTTAAATAAAGGACTGTGTAGTAAATCATTGGATTTGTAATTAAAACGTGTAGACAGTATAGTGGAATGTTAAGTGTCTTGAGCTACTCAGTCCACACTTGAAAATTTCCTAATCTGATTTCCTCTTGGCTGAATCCCAATTGTTGTTGGATTCTTCCGCTACATACAATTATGTATTTTTAAAAGATCTGTCAACAAAGTCCCTGGCACTTTTATAAATGTGCTATTTGAGTATGTATTCTAGAATACTACGGAATGTCGTCTGTAGAAGTTAACATTTTCACTCAGACATTGAAACGTGCTAATACAAAAATTCTCTCAGTTCCAGAACTGAGATTGATAGTGTAAGGTTATAATTTCAAAGTGTTTAATTATGAGATAAAGAAAACAAGCAATCAGTATGAAAAGTAATAATTTATCAGCAAAAGTATTGACATGATTGAATATTAATATATTACATATACCAAGATGTAAGTTAAAAAAATGGCACATGTTCTTTACAATAGTCATTGTCATTGCACTTTTCTCATTTTCCTGCCTTCTTTGAATTTACCACATCGTGCTCAGTTAGGTGTAGAAAGATTTCTAAAATTGCCAGATCTCCCACTCAGTAACTTTCATTCATTCAATAAAACAATAAAAATGTAACATCTCAGTTAATACCCACAGGCACCCTATTGGTAAAATGATTATGCTCATTTATTTCTATTAGATTTTTTAATGTTTTAAAAAATGTTATAATTTTTTCCCAATTTTTTCTGTTAGCTTTTCGGTAAACTTTCCCTTTTGCTTGCTAACATACAACTTGAATGCTTTGGCTAATTGTATGTATCTTCTCCCAGCCTGTCATGTCTCTGTTGATTTTGCCTTTGTTACAGAGAGCAATATATATATTTAAATCATCATTTTTTTTTTCCTCTATAGCTTTTGAGGTCTTTGGAGGGCATTTTGTGTTCCTTATATAAAGAGCCAAATTTCCAACATCATTTGCCAAATAATCCATCCTTTTCCTCCAGATTTGTGCTGCTACACTATTCCATATCAAATCTCTGTTTCTGTGCTCTCTTCTATTCTGAGGACATACACTTCGTTCCTCTAGCATTACCACATTATTACCAAAACTTGCTTAGTATCTGGTAGAATGAGCCCTCCCATTTTGATCATCTTCTTTCAAAACTGTTTTAACTACTCATAGACTTTCATTTTCTTTCACATAAATTTCAGAATCAGTTTCTAAAGTTCTTCTGATCTATTCCTTACCATTCTGGAATAATTGATCAAGATATTTATGCACCATTAGATTTTGTTAATTAATAGCTTACTTAGGATTTTTATGTAAGATTTTAAATAAAATGTTCTTATTTATTTTTTATTCTCTTAAACTGTCCCTACGTAGTAAGTTATAGTAGTCTCATAAAGTTTTTCTTCCTTTTTGTTTAGGCCTGTCCTATGTGAAAAAAGGATTATTTGTTAGTTTAATATTAGATAGAACTTATTTGTAAAATGTTTGGGGTCTAGAGGCTTTTTGGAGATGTAGCAACAGAAGGATAATTGTTCATGTGCATCTATGCGTATTTTATTAGTTATTGATTTCTAATTTAACATCATGATCATCAGAGAGTACATTCTGATTGATGTTGATTCTTAGTACTTTATTGAGGCTTCCCTTTGGCCTAAAATGTGATTGATTTAAGAATTGTTATTTTGGTATTTGGAGTTTGTGTATCTATAAAATTGGATTTATTTACTATATTTGCTTAAATTTTCTATAACATTTAAAAAATTTTTCTCACTGACATAAATTTAAGATTATATTTAGATTTTTAGTAATAAATTTAATTAGGAACAACAGCATCTTACAGGGCTTCTGTATTAGAAGCAGAATTGTGGTGGAGATCTTGTGTCATTAACTAGGTCTACTCATTGTCTAGGTAACTAGCTGGGGCATAGACTGTTCTTTTCTTGGTCCATTAAACTCTAAAAAGATCCTAGTAAGACTGTTTTATTCATTGTGAAGGTGAGTAAACTAAGTAATGAAGGTTAAATTACTTGACCAAAATTAAATAAAACTTGTCTGCTTCCTACTGTGTTTCAAGGCCTCCCTTTGTTCCATTTATTGGCCTCTTTAGTAAGTACAAACATGTTTTAAATACTCAGTTGTGCTTTTTTTATGTTTTAGTTGTTCTTACAAGCAGTTTATAATAAGGTGTTTATTCACAGAAGGGTTATGATGAATGTTTCTGTTGCAAGTTGTTGAAATGAGAGGTGATGATAACATATGGTATGAGAAAGAGTATAACAGCCATTCAACCTGTCAAAACACATTTGGCAAGAATATCAAAAAGTTATGAATTCCCTGACTTATTTTACTTAAGTTAAAAGTTTGTGTATCTTCTAAGTTGCAAAAAAAAAACCCTGAAAGTAATATATTCTTTATAGTACTTCCTCTCTTTGAATTCCAATGACCAGATTTTATCAGCTCTCTTGTTCTGAAGAGTCAGTGAATTCTAAGACTCATGTAAGTCTGAAAAACACTGGCCCTTCAATAGTGAACCAGGAAACAGGATTTTAACTATAAGTATTAATAAATAATACATAACTTGCCATTATTTTATAGATCTTGAGATGTTTCTTACTAAAACCAGTTTTCATAGATTACAAGATAAAAATTACTAATTAGAAATACAGATTTCTCTTTATATATTTTGTCATTTACTTTATCTTTCCTATTCAAAGTTTCAAGTTTTCAAAAAATCATAAGAAAATATTAATAAAGTTCAATTTTAGAACATGTATCTCAATGAATTTTCATGAACATTTCACATAATTTTATGTCCTTTGTTTCTTACTTTACAATCAAATGATTACATTTAGTGAAACATTGCAGTTACTTAATGGACTTTTTGACACTGAAGATACAATATATTTATGAAATAAATTTGGATTTCTCATGTAATCCAGAGGACTCTGGGTTTCTATTTTAATGTTCATTAGGCATCTGAATATAACCCATTTCAAATAAGAATGTAAAAATTCATAGCGTTTACTAAGCCTAAAGAAATCTTAGAATGAAATATTGGATAAACTGAAGCTTTCTAAATGCAAATAATAGAGATCATTTCAGAAAGAGAGAGTGGTTCCCTCTTCCTCTTTGGATTTCTACTTAATATATGAATTTCCAAAACACTTGAAAGGAAAACTGTGTTTTTTCCCTATAGCTTGTTTTTTGAGGTCAGAAGGTCAATACACAACAGTAAATGTAATAGCACATATGTATATAGTACTTTTTTTTTTTTTGCGGTACGCGGGCCTCTCACTGTTGTGGCCCCTCCCGTTGCGGAGCACAGGCTCCAGATGCACAGGCTCAGCAGCCATGGCCCACGGGCCCAGCCGCTCCGTGGCATGTGGGATCTTCCCGGACCGGGGCACAAACCCATGTCCTCTGCATCCGCAGGCGGACTCTCAACCTCTGCACCACCAGGGAAGCCCTGTATATAGTACTTTTGTATGTTAAAATTTTGTGTATTTGAATAATTTTTGTATATTAAATAAAAGTTCCAAGCCCTTTTATTTAATACACACAACAGCCCTATGAACAGAGTTCTGTATTTATCTGCATTTCGCAGATGAAGAATGTGAGGCTCAGAGAAGTTGAATAATTAGCCCAAGGTTGCAGCATTAGTAGAATGCTCAGCTGGCATCCAAATGCAGGCAGTCTGATTCACAAATCCACACTTTCAGTCACTATGATATACTATCTTTCATATATTAATAGTAATAAGTAATCATACAGTGATCTTATTTGCTTCCAACATGATTCCAGAATTTTATATCTTATTTACATGGAATCTTCCAATTCATTTTTATAAATCTGATAGATGGAGATACTAAACTGTAATAAGTTTGTAGCTGTCTGTGTACAATATACTAATTCATTATTCATTCTCATAATTGATACTCCTAATTTCTTTCATGTATTAGTTCTTTGACCATATTATATTGAGTTAAAAAATTTGTATAACATTGAGTTGTGGAGATAATATAATTAAAGTTTTATTAGTCATTGATTTAATATTTATTGATCCTGATTTATTATACTCAGTTCTGCCTAATTTCAAACTTACCCAATTCATCAGCAGTGTGAAATCTGTGATTAAAAATTTAATATTGGTGTATGCTCTCAAATCTCCAATACTATTGTAAGGAAATTGAGGCATGGGAATGAAAATGTTTATGATATATTCAAAACCATTTATTTTAGTTATTTGGTTCATTTCATTCTCCTCAATATTTTTATATGAACAAAATGTAGAAATATAGCTTTTAGTAGTACTACTTTAATAGTAGTAAAATCCACAGTTGAAATAAAATCATCTTCGCTGTTTATAATTTTTATATTTATATTATATAACTTAAATATTTTGAAAGGATTTTTAATGTCTTTGATAGTTAGTGATTTAAACATAAGACCATGAGGAAACATTGCTTATATTTTACTCAAAAATGTTGAATTACATTCTAAATGATGTTTCCTTTTAATCTTCCTAGACTGGTTGAAAACAAGAGAGAGAATTGAATAATAATGTAATTCTAGGATGGTAGAGTCCCACTAGTATAAAGTATATTTGAAAGAAATATAAAGCTGTCAAGATTACTATCATAAGAGTTACTAACTGATTGAGCATTTTCAATACAGTGAGGTATAAACATTGATATGTTTAGATTTTTCTCTGATCACTACTCTTCCAACTATGCTATCTCAAATATCCCTTAACCAACCTGGTAACAGATATCTTAACGCCACCTTAGACAGATCTTGATGCTTTGCCAGTGCATTCTGGTTATTAAATTTAAACCAATTTAATACTTAAATCACATCCCATTTAAAACAGACTTCCTTCATTGCCTGTTAAGATTTGTGGCTGGGGGATTCGTATAAGTAAAGGTGTTTTCTTCCTTCCTCTTTGCACTATTTTATGTATTCTATGAACATTGCAATCTTAAAAGGCCATGTCTTTACGCTTCCAGTTTTAAAGATTGGGGACACATATACACTATTGATACTATGTATCAAATACATAACTAATGAGAACATACTGTATAGCACAGGGATCTCTACTTAATGCACTGTGGGGACCTAAATGGGAAGAAAATCCAAAAGAGAGGAGATTATGTATATGTATAGCTGATTCATTTTGCTGTACAGTAGAAACTAACACAACATTGTAAAGCAAATATACTCCAATAAAAACTAATTAAAACTAACTAAATAAAGACTGGGAACCACTGGATTTGGTAGTATGACAAAGCAGTGTCTCACAGATCACTTGTAAATGAAGTCTGTTAGCTTGGGTTGCTAGAATATGGGTAACTGAATCCTTTTTATCCTCAGTTTGAGAGCCTCATTATCGATGAGGGGCAACTGGGAAAGCCCACTCAACATACAGATACATAAGTATTTATTACTTTTTTTTTTCTTCAATGAAAAGTGAAGAATACTTTCATTTTGAGAAACGTACTCATATTACCTTTATCATTCCTACAGTAACCCAAACCAAATCCAAGGGAAAAATCTTTATTCGTTTGATATAATTAGTTTTATATCAGGGAAAGTTAATTCAGCTGCATACTGAACCTGGAAATACTGGAGCACTAACCAGAATGTATATATACATCATGATTGCACTCCTTCTCACTGTTAAATATACAGTTCACTCACCAACAGCAATTAGCTAATTCGACAATTCCAGAGGATCCCCGAATGTATTAGTCTTGAAGTTGATGAGATCAACAATTCTGCCTAAAGGCATTCATTTTCCTTTACCTGTTGTGATTTATCAATGACCAGATCTTTTGGCTTGGGGATTAAATTCTCAAATATGGCTCTCATGACTCCATCTTTCTTCACACCAAACCTTACCCATGCCACTATTTTAAACAATTCTGTACTATTTTATATAATAAAAGGGAAAGTTTAAAACTATTTTTTAAATTAATGTTCTTTATATCCTGAATTTTATGTAATATTTCCTTCAAAACTTTTGTCAAAAAACATTATACTTTGAACTGTTAAGGTCAGAGAAAGAATATCCTATAACTAATGTGATTCATTCATATTGTTTCTGCCCATTTATCATCTGTCTATACTGATATACTATATTATGAGTCTTTATATCATAGCATTAATTTATTTATAATTAATGTTTTCATTAAGAAATCTGTCCTCTTGAAGATATATTTTTTGCTAAGCTTCTATGGGGCTAGATTATAAAGTTCTTTGGAATTGTAGAATATATAAGCATATGCATTATTATTATCAATCTATGCAGAGGCCCCTAACAATTCTGATCTTGATTCTAATGATCACTTTTAAAGATAATTTTATGACATTAATGTTTAAATAAAGCTTTCAAATTTAGATGTAAGAATAAAATGATAAAATGTCTGATAAAAGAAAAGTGGGGGGCTTCCCTGGTGGCGCGGTGGCTGAGAGTCCGCCTGCTGATGCAGGGGACGCGGGTTCGTGCCCCGGTCCGGGAGGATCCCACATGCCGTGGAGCGGCTGGGCCCGTGAGCCATGGCCGCTGCGCCTGCGTGTCCAGAGCCTGTGCTCTGCAACGGGAGAGGCCACAACAGTGAGAGGCCCACGTACTGCAAAAAAAAAAAAAAAAAAAAAAAAGTGGATATGCTAAAGAAAGGAGGGTCTTTTTTTTCTTACTGTGCCTTGAAAATTGTTTGTACAATATGTTTTACCTCATTTTCAGTGTCACCATTTATAAATTCTAAGATAATCTGTAAGTTCTTATTAATGTCTTCCAAGAACATCTTAAGCCTTTGTGTCCATATTTTCATAAAACCTTAAAATAATTGCAGTAAAATTGTTTCAGTCCTACACCTTGGAATGAAGTTTTGTTTCAATGGACTTTCATTGGTAAATCAAAATGAAAATTATTCAGCTTTAGAAACTAGTTACATAGATATGTTTTTTAGAATAAAAAAAATGAATCTATAGCATACACTTTAGCACCATAACTGGTGGCAACATTATCATCAATTTAATTTAGATTTGATGGAGAGACATTCTAAAACTAGATACTCTAAGCCAATAGAATATCTGACAAAATGATGGAAGGCACTGAAATATTATAGATAATCTTTAGTGATCTTTAGATTTTGAACCATTGTATATTATTCATGTCATCCTGGAAGTAAAATTAATGAATAGTTCTTTGCCATTAGCATGAATTTCTATACTGAATATGAACTAGGGATTCTTATAGCTAAAACATACAAATTAAATGCTTTAGCAATTATTGCATAGGCTAAGACACTATAAAAATTACTCTAAATTATAGTTGCTTAAACTTATATGGGTCTAGAATAAGTGGTCTAAATCTAATACAGTGGCTCCACATCAATAAACAGCTTTCTTTCTAGGTCTGTCACTTTCTCCTAGCAAAAGAGAAGGGAAAAAAATGGTCAAAGGAAGGCCAATTCCAATCCTTTAATTGGCAAGACCCAGAAATGTCACAGTTCACTTCTGTTCACATTCCTGTGGACACTACTTAAACACATAGCTATAGCTAACTCTAAGTAAAGCTGGAATTGCTATCTTTGTTATTGACTAGAGCAAGCGGCTGATCCCCACAATTACCAACAAAACTGCTGAACTGCACCCTGATATCTCTCTTTAGTGGTTCTCATTAAAGTCAAACATCTCACTCCAGCAATTACAGTGCAAGTTGTATATTTTATTTTTTGAAACATTTGGATAGCTTAATAAAATTTTGTAGAGTATTTTTGCATGTTTTCCTACATGCTAATGTCTGAAACTTTCTTTACTTCACATTGTACTATACAGATTAAGTTACAGTCATTCCAATCATGAACTTGGCATCACAGATGGAACATATTGATGCAATGGGAATGCATATAATGGAATAAATATCATGTTATTAAGTTCTGTAACTTTTCAATGTTAGCAGAAGTACAGGATTTTCTTTTTTGGCACAGTTTACAGCTGTTAAATATGATCAATTCTTAGAAATTCTTCTCTCTTTATCTTTTCACATACCCATGGCTTTATTTAAATTTCTCTTGGAATTTCATTTCCTGGCTTAAAACTCTCTCTAGTCTGGCACTGCCCAATTGAACTTTCTATGAAGACAGAAATGTTCTAGAACTACACTGTCCAATATGGCAGCTACTGAAGCTTTTAAGTACTTGTAATGTAACTAGTGTGATTAAGGAACTGAATTTTAAACTTTATCTCATTTTAATGAATTTAAATTTAAACAAGCCCATGTGGCCAGTAACTCCATATCAGACATCATGGTTAGTCACTCCCTGCTCCATCTAGAAACTTATTTCTGCCACATCTATTTTACAGCATAATATTACTCCTGAAACATCCTCAAATGAATTTAACTATTCAACATTTATTTTTTGGTGGTTTTTTTTTTTTTACATCTTTACTGGAGTATAATTGCTTTACAATGGTGTGTTAGTTTCTGCTTTATAACAAAGTGAATCAGTTATACATATACATATGTTCCCATATCTCTTCCCTCTTGCGTCTCCCTCCCTCCCACCCTCCCTATCCTACCCCTCTAGGTGGTCACAAAGCACCGAGCTGATCTCCCTGTGCTATGCGGCTGCTTCCCACTAGCTATCTACTTTACATTTGGTAGTGTATATATGTCCATGCCACTCTCTCACTTTGTCACAGCTTACCCTTCCTCCTCCCCATATCCTCAAGTCCATTCTCTAGTAGGTCTGTGTCTTTATTCCTGTCTTACTCCTAGGTTCTTCATGACATTTTTTTTTCTTAAATCCGTATATATGTGTTGGCATACGGTGTTTGTCTTTCTCTTTCTGACTGACTTCACTCTGTATGACAGACTCTAAGTCCATCCACCTCACTACAAATTACTTAATTTCGTTTATTTTTATGGCTGAGTAATATTCCATTGTATATATGTGACACATCTTCTTTATCCATTCATCAGATGATGGACACTTAGGTTGTTTCCATCTCCTGGCTATTGTAAATAGAGCTGCAATGAACATTTTGGTACATGACTCTTTTTGAATTATAGTTTTCTCAGGGTATGTGCCCAGTACTGGGATTACTGGGTCATATGGTAGTTCTATTTGTAGTTTTCTAAGGAACCTCCATACTGTTCTCCATAGTGGCTGTACCAATTCACATTCCCACCAGCAGTGCAAGAGTGTTCCCTTTTCTCCACACCCTCTCCAGCATTTATTGTTTCTAGATTTTTTTGGTGATGGCCATTCTGACAGGTGTTAGATGATATCTTATTGAAGTTTTGATTTGCATTTCTCTAATGATTAATGATGTTGAGCATTCTTTCATGTGTTTGTTGGCAGTCTGTATATCTTCTTTGGAGAAATGTCTATTTAGGTCTTCTGCCCATTTTTGGATTGGGTTGTTTGTTTTTTGTTATTGAGCTGCATGAGCTGCTTGTAAATTTTGGAGATTAATCCTTTGTCAGTTGCTTCATTTGCAAATATTTTCTCCCATTCTGAGGGTTGTCTTTTGCTCTTGTTTATGGTTTCCTTTGCTGTGCAAAAGCTTTGAAGTTTCATTAGGTCCCATTTGTTTATTTTTGTTTTTATTTCCATTTCTCTAGGAGGTGGGTCAAAAGGATCTTGCTGTGATTTATGTCATAGAGTGTTCTGCCTATGTTTTCCCCTAAGAGTTTTACAGTGTCTGGCCTTATATTTACATCTTTAATCCATCTTGAGTTTATTTTTTGTGCATGGTGTTAGGGAGTGTTCTAATCTCATACTTTTACATGTACCTGTCCAGTTTTCCCAGCACCACTTATTGAAGAGGCTGTCCTTTCTCCACTGTATATTCCTGCCTCCTTTGTCAAAGATAAGGTGACCATATGTGCGTGGGTTTATCTCTGGGATTTCTATCCTGTTCCATTGATCTATATTTCTGTTTCTATGCCAGTACCATACTGTCTTGATTACTGTAGCTTTGTAGTATAGTCTGAAGTCAGGGAGCCTGATTCCTCCAGCTCCGTTTTTCTTTCTCAAGATTGCTTTGGCTATTCGGGCTCTTTTGTGTTTCCATAGACATTGTGAAATTTTTTGTTCTAGTTCTGTGAAAAATGCCAGTGGTAGTTTGACAGGGATTGCATTGAATCTGTAGATTGCTTTGGGTAGTAGAGTCATTTTCACAATATTGATTCTTCCAATCCAAGAACATGCTATATCTCTCCATCTTTAATTTCTTTCATCAGTGTCTTATAATTTTCTGCATACAGGTCTTTTGTCTCCTTAGGTAGGTTAATTGCTAGATATTTTATTCTTTTTCTTGCAGTGGTAAATGGGAGTGTTTTCTTGATTTCACTTCCAGATTTTTCATCTTTAGTGTATAGGAATGCCAGAGATTTCTGTGCATTAATTTTGTATCCTGCTACTTTACCAAATTCATTGATTAGCTTTAGTAGTTTTCTGGTAGCCTCTATAGGATTCTCTATGTATAGTATCATGTCATCTGCAAACAGTGACAGCTTTACTTCTTCTTTTCTGATTTGGATTCCTTTTATTTCCTTTTCTTCTCTGATTGCTGTGGCTAAAACTGCCAAAACTATGTTGAATAAGAGTGGTAAGAGTGGGCAACCTTGTCTTGTTCCTGAACTTAGTGGAAATGATTTCAGTTTTTCACCATTGAGGCCGATGTTGGCTGTGGGTTTGTCATATATGGCCTTTATTATGTTGAGGAAAGTTCCCTCTATGCCTACTTTCTGCAGGGTTTTTATCATAAATGGGTGTTGAATTTTGTCGAAAGCTTTCTCTGTATCTATTGAGATGATCATATGGTTTTTCTCCTTCAATTTGTTAATATGGTGTATCACATTGGTTTGCATATATTGAAGAATCCTTGCATTCCTGAAATAAACCCCACTTGATCATGGTGTGTGATCCTCTTAATGTGCTGTTGGATTCTGTTTACTAGTATTTTGTTGAGGAATTTTTACATCTATGTTCATCAGTGATATTGGCCTGTAGTTTTCTTTCTTTTTGACATCCTTGTCTGGTTTTGGTATCAGGGTGATGGTGGCCTCGTAGAATGAGTTTGGGAGTGTTCCTCCCTCTGCTACATTTTGGAGGAGTTTGAGAAGGACAGGTGTTAGCTCTTCTCTAAAAGTTTGATAGAATTCGCCTGTGAAGCCATCTGGTCCTGGGCTTTTGTTTGTTGGAAGATTTTTAATCACAGTTTCAATTTCAGTGCTTGTGATTGGTCTGTTCATATTTTCTATTTCTTCCTGATTCAGTCTTGGCAGGTTGTGCATTTCTAAGAATTTGTCCATTTCTTCCAGATTGTCCATTTTATTGGCATAGCGTTGCTTGTAGTAATCTCTCATGATCTCTTGTATTTCTGCAGTGTCAGTTGTTACCTCTCCTTTTTCATTTCTAATTCTATTGATTTGAGTCTTCTCCCTTTTTTTGTTGATGAGTCTGGCTAATGGTTTATCAATTTTCTTTATCTTCTCAAAGAACCAGATTTTAGTTTTATTGATCTTTGCTATCATTTCCTTCATTTCTTTTTCATTTATTTCTGATCTGATCTTTATGATTTCTTTTCTTCTGGTAACTCTGGCATTTTTTTGTTCTTCTTTCTCTATTTGCTTTAGGTGCAAGGTTAGGTTTTTTATTCAAGATGTTTCCTGTTTCTTAAGGTAGGATTGTATTGCTATAAACTTCCCTCTTAGAACTGCTTTTGCTGTATACAGACAAAGCTATACAGAGAAAGCTATACAGTCTCCATTGTCATTTGTTTCTAGGTATTTTTTTATTCCCTCTTTGATTTCTTCAGTAATCACTTTGTTATTAAGTAGTGTATTGTTTAGCCTCCACGTGTTTGTATTTTTTGCAATCTTTTCCTGTAATTGATATCTAGTCTCATAGTGTTGTGGTCAGAAAAGATACCTGATGCAATTTCAATTTTTCTAAATTTACCAAGGCTTCATTTGTGACCCAATATATGATCTATCCTGGAGAATATTCCATGAGCACTTGAGAAAAATGTGTATTCTGTTGTTTTTGGATGGAATGTCCTATAAATATCAATTAAATCCATCTTGTTTAATGTTTCATTTAAAGCATGTGTTTCCTTATTTATTTTCATTTTGGATGATCTGTCCATTGGTGAAAGTGGGGTGTTAACGTCCCCTACTATGAATATGTTACTGTGGATATCCCCTTTTATGGCTGTTAGTATTTGCCTTATGTATTGAGGTGCTCCTGTGTTGGGTGCATAAATATTTACAATTGTTACATCTTCTGGGATCAATCCCTTGATCATCATGTAGTGTCCTTCTTTGTGTCTTCTAATAGTCTTTATTTTAAAGTCTATTTTGTCTGATATGAGAATTGCTACTCCAGCTTTCTTTTGGTTTCCATTTGCATGGAATATCTTTTTCCATCCCCTCACTTTCAGTCTGTATGTGTCTCTAGGTCTGAAGTGGGTCTCTTGTAGACAGCATATATATGGGTCTTGTTTTTGTATCCATTCAGCCAGTCTGTGTCTTTTGGTGGGAGCATTTAGTCCATTTACATTTAAGGTAATTATCTATATGTATGTTTCCTATTCCCATTTTCTTAATTGTTTTGGGTTTGTTATTATAGGTCTTTTCCTTTTCTTGTGTTTCTAGCCTAGAGAAGATACTTTAGCATTTGTTGTAAAGCTGGTTTGGTGGTGCTGAACTCTCTCCGCTTTTGCTTGTCTGTAAAGGTTTTAATTTCTCCATCAAATCTGAATGAGATCCTTGCTGGGTAGAGTAGTCTTGGCTGCAGGTTTTTCTCCTTCATCACTTTAAGTATGTCCTGCCAGTCCCTTCTGGCTTGCAGAGTTTCTGCTGAAAGTTCAGCTGTTAACCTTATGGGGATTCCCTTGTGTGTTATTTGTTGTTTTTCCCTTGCTGCTTTTAATATGTTTTCTTTGTATTTAATTTTTGACAGTTTGATTAATGTGTCTTGGCATATTTCTCCCTGGATTTATCCTGTATGGGACTCTCTGTGCTTCCTGGACTTGATTAACTATTTCCTTTCCCATATTAGGGAAGTTTTCAACTATAATCTCTTCAAATATTTTCTCAGTCCCTTTCTTTTTCTCTTCTTCTGGAACCCCTATAATTCGAATGTTGGTGTGTTTAATGTTGTCCCAGAGGTCTCTGAGACTGTCCTCAGTTCTTTTCATTCTTTTTTCTTTATTCTGCTCTGCAGTAGTTATTTCCACTATTGTATCTTCCAGGTCACTTATCCGTTCTTCTGCCTCAGTTATTCTGCTATTGATCCCTTCTAGAGTATTTTTAATTGTTGTTCATCGTTGCTTGTTTCATCTTTCGTTCTTCTAGATCCTTGTTAAATGTTTCTTGCATTTTATCTATTCTATTTCCAACATTTTGGATCATCTTTACTATCATTATTCTGAATTCTTTTCCAGGTAAACTGCCTATTTCCTCTTCATTTGTTATGTCTGGTGGGTTTTTATCTTGCTGTTTCATCCGCTGTGTGTTTCTGTGCCTTCTCATTTTGCTTATCTTACTGTGTTTGGGGTCACCATTTTGCAGGCTTCAGGTTCGTAGTTCCCCTTGTTTTTGGTGTCTGTCCCCAGTGGCTAAAGTTGGTTCAGTGGGTTGTGCAGGCTTCCTCGTGGAGGGGACTAGTGCGTGTGTTCTGGTGGATGAAGCTGGATCTTGTCTTTCTGCTGGGCAGGTCCACATCTTGTGGTGTGTTTTAGGGTGTCTGTGGACTTATTATGATTTTAGGCAGCCTCTCTGCTAATGGATGGGGCTGTGTTCCTGTCTTGCTAGTTGTTTGGCATAGGGTGTCCAGTACTGTAGCTTGCTGGTCGTTGAGTGAAGCTGGGTGTTGGTGTTGAGATGGAGATCTCTGGGAGATTTTCACTGTTTGATATTACGTGGAGCTGGGAGGTCTGTTGTGGACCAGTGTCCTGAAGTTGGCTCTCCCACCTCAGAGGCACAGCACTGACTCCTGGCTGCAGCACCAAGAGCCTTTCATCCACACGGCTCAGAATAAAAGGGAGAAAAAGTAGAAAGAAAGGAAGGAAGGGAGGGAGGGAGCGAGGGAGGGAGGGAAAGAAAAAGAAAGAAAGAAAGAAAGAAGGATAAAAGAAAATAAAATAAAGTAAGGTAAAATAAAATAATTAAAATAAAAAATTATTAAGAAAACAATATTTTTAACAAGTGAAAAAGAACAAAAAACCAGACGGATGGTACCCTAGGACAAATGGTGAAAGCGAAGCTATACAGACAAAATCTCACACAGAAGCATACACATACACACTCACAAAAAGAGGAAAAGGGGAAAAAATAATAAATCTTGCTCTCAAAGTCCACATCCTGAATTTGGGATGATTCGTTGTCTATTCAGGTATTCCACAGGTGCAGGGGACATCAAGTTGATGGTGGAGATTTAATCCGCTGCTCCTGTGGCTGCTGGGAGAGATCTCCCTTTCTCTTCTTTGTTCGCACAGCTCCCGGGGTTCAGCTTTGGATTTGGCCCCGCCTCTGCGTGTAGGTCACCGGAGGGCGTCTGTTCTTTGCTCAGACAGGACGAGGTTAAATGAGCCACTGATTCGGGGTCTTTGGCTCACTCAGGCCGAGGGGAGGGAGGGGTATGGAGTGTGGGGCGAGTCTGCGGCGGCAGAGGCCGGCGTGACGTTGCACGTGCGCACCGTGCGTTCTCCCGAGGAAGTTGTCCCTGGGTCCCGGGACTCTGGCAGTGGCGGGTTGCACACGCTCCCCGGAAGAGAGGTGTGGATTGTGACCTGTGCTCTCACACAGGCTTCTTGGTGGCGGCAGCAGCAGCCTTAGCATCTCATGCCTGTCTCTGCGGTCCGCGCTGATACCGCGGCTCGCGCCCACCTCTGGAACTCTTTTAAACAGCGCTCTTAATCCCCTCTCCTCGCGCAGCAGGAAACAAAGAGGGAAGAAAAAGTCTCTTGCCTCTTCGGCAGGTCCAGACTTTTTCCCGGACTCCCTCCCAGCTAGCCGTGGTGCACTAACCCCTTCAGGCTGTGTTCACGCTGCCAGTCCTCTCCCTTATTATTTGGTGTTTTATTCTTTGGGAAAGAAATTCTGTATTTTCATTGTGAAAATAGTCTAATAATAACTATGTGATATTTATCAAACACAATATGTCAGACACTGTTCTGAGCACTCGATACACAGTATATCATTTCATTATCACAAGAAAATTACCACCATTTTATAGATGTATAAAATGACACAACCACAGGCTAATTAATCTTTCCCTAAGATCAAATAGCTAGTAAGTGAATTAAGTTAGGATGTAAACCTCAGGCAAACTGGCTTCAAAGCCCAGGCTCTCACTGTATTCTTTACCCTTTCATCACCCTGGAGAGTAAGGTTTTTTTTATCAGTGGTTCTCTTTGTTCAAAATGCATCACAGTTGGAGCCTTTCTAAGAGCTTTACTTGTATATGCGTAATATCAGAAACTATTGCCTCTTGCAAGAGGTAAGAGAAAAGAGGACACAGTTTTCTGTTTCTTTTCTGTCCTATCACAATTCACTGAGTAGCAACTATGTTTGTAAAAAAATATCCAAAATATCCCCTAACTAGTCTTTACCAATTTGGTGCTTGGATCTCATTTTATCAGGATGATACTAAATAGATTAGTATATATAAGTGATAATGAACAGGTGCCATCTGTTTGCTCGTATTACTACAAAAGATTATTCAAAATTTTTTCTCAGTGCACTATCAGAAAGAATTTTAAAGTAGTTGGGTTGATTATTTTTAAAGAGCTATAATGTTCAGATTTAACTCAGGTCAATCATCTGCAAGTTAACATTACTCAGAAGTGCACTGTCCATAATTAAGTAATCTTACCTACTAATACTATACAATAAGAAGACCTTTAGGTGACATGAAATCTGTCATTTTAAGTATGCCCCCAAGCCTTTTCCAGATTGCTCATAAGATTTCTCATTCTCTAGAGAAATGTGATCTCTTAGAAATAAATGTCTCTGTCAAGTCACAAGTAATATGAGCATATGATGAAAAAATGGATTTTTTTAGTCTCATAAGGGATATTGCAGTATTGTAAAATTGATTTTATTCCTCGTTATTTAAGTTCTCATGGTCATTTTAGCATTTACCTTTTAGATATAAAGGGAAGTTTATGATGCCTTTTAGGGAGGTGGGGGACAGAGGCCTTTTTGGGGACCAGGAGAATATTTTTCATATGAAATTCTTTGTCATAAAATGCTAATGTTGGTGTTCTTGTCTTTATGTCTATGCATTCTTTAGCTATGAGGATAACAGACCCTTCATCAAGTAAGAATGACCTGAATGGCTGATAAATTCCATTTATCAGTGTGGTCCCATGAACCAGCTGTCAGATCAGTACTGAAAAATCATTAGAGCTTCTGTCATTCACATTGAGGCAGAAGAGCAAACTGTGCAGGAAAATAATCAGGCATACAACTTCTATGCAGAATAAATATGCTGCAGGTGTATTGCCGGAAAAATTCTGCTTCACCTCTTTTAATTGGATATCACCTGAATTTAGTGCCACAGTAATAGCAATTTCATGTGGTACAGACTTGTTTTGCTTTTAATAGATTTCTCCTTTCATTTCGGTGTGCTCCTCTGTGTTGCATATGTCCTCATTTCTGTTGTTTGTTTGGACATCATTCATCTAAAATTATTTCGTGATTTAGTGTTATATCTTCAAATGATCTCAGGGGTATGAAACTACCCAACTGCAAATGAAACTAATGAATTTTTAGGTTAAATATCCAAAAGGGGAAAATATCTCCTTCA
This sequence comes from Aethalodelphis obliquidens, assembly GCF_003676395.1. Lineage (NCBI taxonomy): Eukaryota > Metazoa > Chordata > Mammalia > Artiodactyla > Delphinidae > Aethalodelphis > Aethalodelphis obliquidens. The sequence goes on from NW_020838011.1 coordinate 4,629,914, forward strand.
AAAATTAAACTTTACATATGCAAAAATTGTCTCTTTCAAATTCAATATGTCACTTGGTTGTTGATCCAATTGTTTATGAACGTATCTTTTAAATTTCTAAAACAAAGCTACAAGTCTGTACTAATCTATAAGCATAAACACAAGTGCTAATATTTGGGCTTTTTTTCCTTTGTACATTTTAAAATAACATGTCCTGTAATTAAGATTGGCAACCTTTGGGTGACCTTGCTGTAGACTTTCAGTTTGTTCTTCTGGTGAAGAGTCCTTTGTTTTCATTTTCTCCAATACCATTTCACTTACTTCTTCATGCTCTTGCTTATTTTTTTCTTTTGAAGTTGGGCTCATCACTCTTTTATATCATTAACACTTGGGCCCATCATGTGTTTTCTAGTGGATAATAGCTGGCTTGAGTATTTTATCCTATCATTTTATTTCTAAATCTAAATAGCAATTTTGACTTAATGGCGACTCTTCCCATTTTTCCTTATTCCAATACCTGTAAACAAATAAGAGCTTTACTTTGAAAGTTCCCATACTTCTGAATCTGCTTGTAAAATAAGATATTAATATCTAAGATGTTTTCTAATTTGTATAAGCAAACATGCCACATACAATGGCAAGCTTCCTTTAGGGATTCTTTATTCAAGAGTATTAAAGTTTTAAATTAAGCACATTAAATTTAGTGGATGTTTACATCTGAAATATAGTGGCTGATGGTTGTAGAAGGAAAATGGTAAATATTTGAGATTAATTTTAATAAGACTTTAATAATATTTGACTACTTTGGGACATATTTTTCTTAAGATGTAGTTCTCTCTGAAAAATTTATTAAACCCAGCTTCAGATTACAGTAAACATGTGATTTTTCCCCTTCATTTTGTAAAGTTTCAATCCCCATATTTATTCCTTAGACAATGTAAGTAGCAGATAGCAGTCTGCTAAAAATAAATATTAGATTACCATGTTAAGGAAGGTATACTGGGAAAGGAAAAGGTGGGCTCATAAGAGTATAGAGATCTAGACTGTTTTGGTCCTATTCTATATACTTAGAGAGAAGTTGAGAAGACTCCATTTTCAATTATTGGATTCCCGTCTATTGGAAAGATTCATTTTATTTTGATAGTAAATACATAATACATTACTACAAATATATGGACTTTTGTCACCCATTTATTACTATTGTGAATGGCAGCTTGGAGGAAACTAAGGGAATGGAGTGAGAGTGAGAATTTGTCTTCCATTCTGGACTACTTTGTTCATCCCTCTCCATCCCATTCTCAGCTTCATTTTCTCCTGTGAGTTTGAAGACACTTCAAAGACATGAAGGTGTCCTGAGCTATTGGGCTTCTTTTCAACAAAGCTGCCAGTTGCCCGATATCCAAAGTCTAGTCCAACATAACCCAAGACACAGCAATCCAAAGGCTGAAAGAGTAGATGGTGATCTAGAGGGGAACTATTTTTTCCCATTTACTGTATCTCACACTTGTTCTACTTAACTATAGAATCAGACAAATAGAAGTTTAAAATTTTATACAATCTTCCATATACTGGTTCCTTCTATTCTTGTCTGTAAACACTAAATTTTTTATGGAAAAAGAGGAAATTTGGAAAAATGGGGTAAAAGTGTATCAGATGAAGAGTCCAATCAAACAAGTGTTTGATTAATGGAAAGAGTCCAATCAAACAAATGTTATCATACCAATGAGACCAGTGGAGACTAACATAGCTTTACAGACTCTTCCCCCTTGCCATTCACCATAATTACATCTCCATACCATTTGCGTATGTGCTGCAAATACATGAATAATTTAATAGTACAAATCTGCTTTTGCATAAGTGAATTTCTGTGTTTATAGCATTTTCATTCATGTATATCTCCTCAAGCTTGAAAACATGTAAGTTCTCATTAAAATCTTAAAGTACTTATACCACCTGTCTTACATTTTCTGTCAATAAAACTGTAACATTTTTTTCAGTGTCAGTATTGTTGATATAATATGACTGTGTTAATTAAAGACAAATTATTTGATAACCCTTAATTTTCTCTTCTCTCTGCAGGTCATGGGTTATAGGTGCAATAGCTCTTCTCTGCCTATTAGGATTGACCTGGGCCTTTGGACTCATGTATATTAATGAAAGCACAGTCATCATGGCGTATCTCTTCACCATTTTCAATTCTCTACAGGGAATGTTTATATTCATTTTCCATTGTGTCCTACAAAAGAAGGTAAGCTAAAATTCTCTGTTCAAGAATAAATAGCATACATTCTATGACAGCAAAGTACCCATAACATAAATCATTCTTGATGTGTTTGTCTCTAAGAAATAAATATATTACTTATTTGATTTCATTTTTATAATAGTAAAGACAAAACAGACATAAAATGAAAGCATAAAAGTTGGCAAATGTGCTTGACAGCAAAAACAGAATCAAAATATTTTGATTTGGACAATGTACAAAAACTATATTCTTATAGATTTGACCTTATAGTCTTTAATATTTTTATTGGCAGACACATGGAATTTGTGTATTAGGGAGTAGATTTTCTAAGATGTTATGGAGGCATGGGATATATGTATATATATGTACATATATGGCATGGCATAGGAAATATATATTTTTCTGTTTTTTTTTAAACTAATTTGTATTGATATATTCTAGAAAATATAATTATCTAAACATTTCATGATAAAAACATTTATTTTTTAAATGAATGGTGGAAACTTAGTAAAGATCTCTGTATGTCTTTAAAAGCATCTTTTATAAAATTTATGATTTTGATGATTAGAAGACAATATTTAATTTTTATATTGGTCTATTTTTATGATTTTTCACATCTATAAGGACGAAAATATTCATTTTCAAAGTTAATTTTAGCAACTAAATACTTACATTGCATTTTTTTTTTAATCTCAAGAGTGATTTTCTCATTTTACACTGTTTAACTCTATTATAAATGTGGTCTTTGTAGTTCTTGACCATATAGACCCCTGAGCCAAGACTGGGTCCGAATCCTAGCTCCTCTACTTAAAGGCTTATGTGACTTTGGGCCATTTAATTAACCTTTATATGCCCCAGTTTCCTCATGTGTAAAATGGAGGTAATAAAAATAATTATGAGATATTGAGAGGTGGCTCTGAAAATGAAATGGCAAGAAGTGAAATTTTTTTTCTAAGAGAGAAACTATAAGACCTAAAATTGGTTTTGGAAGATAAAGAGTTAAGATATCCACCTCTACGATTTTTGGCTTGAGAGACTAAGGGAACCTCAAATAAAAGTTGAGAAAGGTGTCCACTTGTCGAGATGCATCCAGTTTTATCCTGTTTCAGTTTTATGTGGTGGTAGGTATTAAAAATGTGTTGGCATGATCTTAAATACAGGCTAGAATAGTATTTATGACTCAGACCTGTAAATGTAAGTTACAGAAAAGAAAAGAGTTTATGATGTTAGAATGGATGGATTCTAATCTAATGGATTAGAATTAACTTAGAAAAGAGGTTGTGTTGGAAGGGATGAATCTTCCCAAATACTTAGTGTACACACACCCCAAATTGCCGTCACTTAACCTAATAAAGGTTTTTTTTACTCATTGCACAATTGATGAGGGTGCCTCATGGAGGGACACAGCCCAATGAAAGCTCAGTCAACCTCACTGTTTGATTTCCACAACCACCTTGGGTGTTGACATCTAGCAGATAGTCTGAGAAAGAGAGAGAGGATCTTGTATAAAAAGGAAGTGGTTCACATCACTTCTAATCACCTTCCATCAGATAGGACACTATAAATAGTACCAACTAAACTTCAAGGAAAACTGGGAAACATACTCTACTTTTTGTACCCCAGGAAGATGAGGAATTGGGTATCACAAACAGCTAACAGTCTACCACACTTGATGATTATGAAGAGTAGGAGACATGAGTAATGAGTAAGAATAGAAATGGAAGGAAGAAAGTGTTTGAGGAGAAGAATGAGAAGGTAATACCTAAATGAAAGATACGGGGGAAATGTCCAGAAGTAGACACTGGTCAGTATTATAAAACACTTCAGAGAAGTCAGAAAGACTAAGCACTTGGAAGGATTTCTAGATTTTCGTAGAAAAAAGCTATAACTGATTGTCAAGAGCAATATGTAGAATGATGGGTGCAAAATCAGGAGATTAAGGGAAAGGGTGGCATTTGTCCATATAAATAAGGAAATATTGGGCCATCATATTTAGTCATACTAACATCTTCAAATATAGGGAACCAGCTTTATCAATTATTTTATGTATTAGCTGGAAATTGGACTAACACATTTTTAAATTTTAATGTTTATATTGAAGTTTTCTACAGAACAGAAAATAGTTTTGTGCTTTGTGCATGAATGATTTTGATTGTAATTATTTTTTATTAGCCAGTACCTATTAGTTTTCCCAATTATTATTTTTATTGTATTACAAATACATGTCAATGTTTTGATGTCCAGGTAGAGATACCAGACCTCAGGATCCAAAAACAAGTCTAGAATTTTTAGTATACTGAACATATTTAACAGAAGTGAAATTTTTAAAAATATATGTCATCAAGCTCAATTTTGTGATTCATTAGAACAGAGTTCAGCAAACCACAGCTTGTGGGCCAGATTTGTCCAGCTGCTTTTAATTTTTGCAGTCAGTCAGCCAAGAATGGTTTTTGTATTTTTAAATGGATACATTTAAAATTTAAAATAAGTACACACACAGCATTGTTGGTTTTGCCTCTTGGTTCACAAAGCCTGAAATATTGACTGTCTGGCCCTTCATGAAAAAAGTGCCAGGCCCTGATTCAGAAGCTTATTTTTATGATTTATAATAACTAGTCATAAGCATATTTTCTTTCATGCATTCTGTGTTTTGAATTTTTCGATTTTGGTGGCATTTTTATTGGGTGTCAAGAACATGGCCCAACATCAGAGAATATGGACATCGAATTATCATTCACCTTTTTTTTGCCTACAAAAAATCCAGATACTTCTCTTTGAAATTGCAGAAACAGTCTTAGGAGATTTTTCTTTTATTCCTTTTTTAAAAGTTGAGGTATAATTGAGATATAACATTGTGTAAGTTTAAAGTATACAATGTATTGATTTGATACACTTATGTACTGTGAAATAATTACCACCATAGTGTGAATAGCTAATACCTCTATCATCTAACATCTTTTCTTTTCTGTGGTGAGAACATTTAAGATCTCCTCTCTTAGCAACTTTCAACTGTATAATACAATACTGTTAACTAGAATCATCATCATGTACCTTAGATTTCTAGAACTTATTCATCTTATGGCTAGAAGTTTGTACACTTTGACCAACATTTCCCCATTTCCACACAGCCAACCTCTGGTAACAACCAATCTATTCTGTTTCTATGAGTTTGGCTTTTTTAGATTCCACATATAAGTGATACCATACAGGATTCATCTTTCTCTGTCTGACTTACTTCACTTAGCATAATGCCTTCAAGGTGCATCCAACATTGTTGCAAATGGCATGATTTCCTTCTTTCTTGTGGCTAAATAATATTCCTAGATATATGTAACACATCTTCTTTATCCATTCATTCACTGATGGACACTTAGGTTGCTTCCATATCTTGGCTGTTGTGAATAGTGCTGCAATGAATATGGGAGTTCAGACATCTCTTCAAGATCCTGATTTCATTTCCTTTGGATATATACCCAGAAGTGGGATTGCTGAATCATATGGTAGTTCTATTTTCAATTTTATGAGGAACCTCCATACTGTTCTCCATAATGGCTGTACTTATTTACATTCCCACCAGCAGTGCACAAGGGCTCTCTTTTCTCCATATCCTCACCAATACTTATTTCTTGTCTTGTTGATGCTACCCATTCTAACAGATGTAAAGTGATATCTCATTGTGATTTTATTTGCGTTTTTCTAATTAGTTATGTTGAGCATCTTTTCATGTTAGCCATTTGTATGTCTTCTTAGGTAAAAAACTTCTATTCATTTCTTTTGTCCACTTTTAAATTGGATTGTTTGGTGTTTTGCTTCTGAGTTGTATGAGTTCTTTATATATTTTTGGTATTAACCCCTTTTCAGATATATGACTTGCAAATATTTTATTCCATCCTGTAGATTGCCAATAAATTCTGTTGTTTCTTTTGCTGTGTAGAAGCTTTTTAGTTTAATGTAGTACAACTTACTACTTTTGCTCTTGTTGCTTGTGCTTTTGATGTCATATCCAAAAAATTATTGTCAAGGCCAATGTCCAGGTGTTTTCCCCTGTTTTCTTCTAGGAGTTTTGTGGTTTCAGGTCTTATGTTTAATTCTTTAATACATTTTGAGTTAAATGTTGTGGGTGGTATAAGATAGGGGTTCAATTTCATTCTTCTGCATGTGGCTAACCGGTTTTGCTAATACCATTTATTAAAGAGCTTGTTTTTTCCCCATTAATTATTCATGGCTCCCTTGTCAGATATTAGTTGACCATATATGCAAGGGTTTATTTCTGGGCTCTCCATCTGTTCCATTGTCTATGTGTCTATTATGCCAATACCATACTGCTTTGATTACTCTAGCTTTGTAGTATAGTGTGAAATCAGGAAACACGAAACCTCCATCTTTGTTCTTTCTCAGGATTGCTATGGCTCTTTGAGGTCTTTGGTGGTTCTGTACAAATTTTAGGGTTGTTTTTCCTGTATCTGTGAAGAATATCATTGAAATTTTTTCAAGAGATTGCATTGAATCTATAGACAGTATTGGCTCTTATGGACATTTAACAATCATATTTCCTATAGGAGGTGTTTTGTGTGTGTGTGGTACGCACGCCTCTCACTGTTGTGGCCTCTCCCGTTGCGGAGCACAGGCTCCGGACGTGCAGGCTCAGCGGCCATGGCTCACGGGCCCAGCCGCTCCGCGGCATGTGGGATCTTCCCGGACCGGGGCACGAACCCGTGTCCCCTGCATCAGCAGGCGGACTCTCACCCACTGCGCCACGAGGGAAGCCCTTCCCAGAATCATTTTGAGGGAGGAGCCTAGCATAGTTCCTAGCAAATAGTGATTAAAAAGTAGAAGCTTCTTCATCTCACCCTCCCAAAACTTACACATGTCTTGGACACACACAGGTGGGCACAAACTTACTTCTTCTAAAAAATAAACAAAATATGAATTGGCTTGTAAATACTGAATAAAAATAATTATTTCTAATTATTGAGAAATATAGCATAGAAGAGGTTGGTTGGAAAACATTAATATAACTTAAATATATTAAATAATATGTAATTTTGACATTACAAATCAGAGAAAGGCTTCAAAGCTTAGCACATCATGCCTCTCTGTTTTGTTCTCACTGAATGCCTTTTTTCTCTTAACTATCCATTCTTTCAACTTGATCTTCTAAACCAACACATTCCAACCTGTCTTTTAAAGATAGCTTGAAGAAGTCCTCTTCTCTGAGAAGCCTTCCTTGGTCTGCCTACCCACTTCCTATCAGGCTCTCCTCCTCCATGCTTTGATTCACCTCACTCTGTATCATTGTTCCTATCACATAATAAGGATTTAATGAATGTGAGTTCTTCAAACAAATCTGAATATAGTCAGTCTCTGATTTTGCTATATCTTTGATAGAATGAATGTTAATATATTAAGATATGTTTTTCTTCAAATACTAATTTTGATGTGTCATTTACACTCCTTTTTTTTTGTTTTCGATTCTAAATAACACTTCTCAAAAAAGCGTGTTTTTATAACTTTGTTTTAAATAATATTATATTGTCACAATTTCTGGAAACTGTGAACTCATGTGAAATCAATAAAGTGCTAAGAATAACATATATACAGTGTTATTTCATAATGAATATAAAATTTGTGACTATAAAACCAGTAAGTTATCCTAGAATGTGTTTTTAATTGATGAACAAGTAGTTGGTAATTATTTTTCTTGATGTTGCTAGTGGAGGTGAGATTTAGAACAGTTACTGTTTATTTTTGTATGTCTTATTTGATTAAATAGGCAGTAATAAAAATTTTTAAATAAACATGATCAAAATTTTCCCCAAAATTGTTGATATATTTTCCTGTTTGAAAACATCAGCTAAAAAATGATTATCTCCTTTTATCCTGTGATTTTTATACTACAGCAAGGATTAATAATGTAGTCACAATGCTATATAGAAAAGCAATCATATTTCTCTGTAATTATTGAATAGAACTATTTTGAAGGAATGAATTTAAAATATTTTGAGAATATTTTATAGTCTCAAGTTGCAGATTTGACCTCTTTTAAGAGAAGTAAACCAGAGAAATATAAAATTTTAAAAAGTGCTTAGCCCAACACATTCCTTTTTTTTCTGTTCTGTCTTTAAATATTCTCTCTCCTCTCTTTCTCCCTCTCCTTCTTTCTCCATTCCCTCTTCTCTCTAACTTCCTCACTACACTTCTGCCTAAAGAACAGTTTAGCTGGGCTTCCCTGGTGGCGCAGTGGGTGAGAGTCCGCCTGCCGATGCTAGGGGACACGGGTTCGTGCCCCGGTCCGGGAAGATCCCACATGCCGCGGAGCGGCTGGGCCCGTGAGCCATGGCCGCTGAGCCTGCGCGTCCGGAGCCTGTGCTCCGCAACGGGAGAGGCCACAACAGTCAGAGGCCCACGTACCGCAAAAAAAAAAAAAAAAAAAAAAGAACAGTACAACTGTTCTAGTGAGAAAGTTAGAGAGAAGAGGGAATGGAGAAAGAGTTAGATAGGCTACTTCATATCAAATATATGAAGCTAAAAATAGTGTCTTGAAGAGTCTTAAGTTTTTGTTTTTCCAACTGAGACTGTATCATTATAGTGTGATTGGATATATGTGTGTTTGCGTGTTTTAAAAGGCTCCAGTTATGCAAAATTTCAATCTTGACAGTGTGAATATTATTTTATATTGTGAAAAATGTATAAAATATATACTGAACAGACTTTTTTATATCTGTAGGGCAAAAAAATTTTATATTAATTATCTAAAATAAAACACATGCATTTTATATTTCCTAGCTGAAATGAATTACTTGCTAACAGAAGTTAATATTTTTGGCTAGGTACGAAAAGAGTATGGGAAATGTCTGCGAACACATTGTTGTAGTGGCAAAAGTACAGAGAGCTCCATTGGCTCAGGGAAAACATCTGGTTCTCGAACTCCTGGGCGGTACTCCACAGGCTCACAGGTAAACAATATTTGTTAACTAAAATGAAATATCTCTTACCTATCTTCTGTTATGGGTTGCTATCCTTTCTTGATGAGATCTATTTTCTATCTCAAGTATTTAACATATCAAATTTGTTGTTTTGTTTTAGTGTGTCTCAAATGAAAATGGTTATGACAGAAATTTAAGAAACCAAATTGCAAAAAAAGTGAAGTTTAGGGTCTAAGTTTGCATAATAATTCATGATTTCAGATTATTCCCAGTTGAATGAATATAGAAGGTAAGGAAAGGAATTTTGCATTTCACCCAAAATTCTAAGAAAGTAATATTTTACATAGATATATGATTCTTGAGTTAATTACTTCACTTAACTAGTGTAATAATTCTTTATCATATACTGTATTTACTTATTAGATGGTATGTTTAATAAAAACAGTTCTAACTCATACCATATTGTATGCTGGTAAATCAAAGGGCAATTCAGGTAGTGAAGACTACCATAATAGCATCATTGACTTAACTGATCTAAGTGCTACTCCCATCAGTCCAGCATTAAATATAGTAGCTGCATTATCCCTCATCAAGGAAATTTTAAACTTTTAGGTAACCTGTCTGCCATTTTTCCTAGGCCACAATGTCAGTCCAAAGATTATTACGTAGAAAGTTCAGCAACTCTAGGATGACTAAAATGAGCCAGTCAAATAAAAGACATATGTGGGTCATACATGAATGAGTTTGGGTTCCAACTAGCATACTAATATTTTTAAGATTGTATGGTTCAGTGGGAAAAACAATCATTTTTTTCAGTGTTGTTAATAGCAATTTTCTGAAGCAGACTTGAATTTTAATTCCTAAATAAAGTTATAAATCAATAACATTTTTTTTAACTCAGCTCAACCTGTAAATCTATTTTTTTAACTTGGTAATTTTATATATAATATAAAAAAGAACATTTGTTCTTTGACTAATTTCCAATCAGCTTGTAAATTTAATCCATTAAATTCACCTAAACAATTCCATTCATAGGCTTAGAAAATTAAATATCCTCGTAACCTTTAAATATCATTTAATGATATTTAACAAATCTAATATATCTGATTCTCTCAAACACATTCACTGTCAGACTGGACTGTCGTACACACCTAACTAGCACTTGAAAAACTCTATAAACCAAAGATAATGAACAATATTGTCAGAAATAAACACTTTCTCACACTAAAGGAGTTCTCTTTTATCTTACAAATAAAACTACATATCTAATATCAATCTAATATTTCCAACTAAAAATTTTAAAACTAACCTATAACTGTCAAACCTATCAGACTATCTCAACACTTAACAAGCACTAATTATCATAATGATCATGAAACTTATTCCTACATATAATATACAGCTATTAATAATTTGAATTTATTTTATTATTTCTATGCCTTACTGAGGTTGCAAAGTTGTAAATTAGGGGAAGCAAATGTTCCAAGTTAGGTGGACTGAGATTTCTTAGTCTAGGACTACTAAATTTGTCAGTTAGAAATCTGAAGTTTCACATAAGAGTTGGGGCATACCTGGATGATGCTTCCAGCGTGACCTCCTTGTAATCCATTACTTTATTTTCAACCTGATAATGCTTAACTCTCTTTTTTGTAACAATCTTTTCCACAGCTTTTAAATTGCCGAGATTCTATATGTCATTTAACTTGACTTGTTTGTGCATACTTCTCATAAAACCGAACGCATCAACCATTATCCCGTAGTTATTTTATTGACATATGCCCTTAATGAAACAATACGTTGGAGCTTCATTTATTATGTTAAAACAGAGTTGTGCAGTGTTTAGCATTACTTCTAAGCTACATGATAGGGCAGTGCAGCTTAATAGAATAACCATAAACTTGGTGGGTGGGGAGACCTTGGTTTGAATTCTAGCCTTGCCATGTACCTACCAGCTGTGACATAAAACAAGTTATTAAATCTCACTGACCCTCAGTTTTTTTGTAAGTAAAGTGGTTTCTGATTTCTTATGTTGTTAGGAAGATCAAGCTAATGTATACCAAACACAACATACTGTACATGCTCAATAAACTGGAGCAGGTACCACTTACTAGTGTCATTATTGCAGACTATAATTTCAGGTATATATTTTAAAGCTGTGTCATTTTTTTCACTTTTACAGTTATAACATCACGATTCTAATAGTGGGAACAAAAACCCAACATTAGGTTTTTTATTATGCTTAATATAATACTAATTCTGATTAACTACAACAATCCAACCCTACATAAAATGATAGTCACTTTAACCTAGTCTGTTTAGGTAAAAATAATAAATATTTCATATTAACTCTGAACTTCCATGAGCAAAGTCTAAAACAGTCACTGATATTAAGGTAAACTTTTGGGAGTATAGATGCCTTTTTCCACATCAGAGAACTTCTAAAATCACAATTGTTATATTTTTTGTTGAGAAACATTGAGTTTCTCTTTAAATGCCAAGCAGTCTTGTAAGCTCTGGTGATAAAATGGTTGAAAGACAAATAACTTTCCCCATGATCTGGAGCTTTCATTCTAATTGTGAAAGGCAGAAAATTTATTAACAAATAAACCAACAGGGAATATCAGATTATGAGAGCTGGTGGATAACCAAATATGGTTATGTGATACAGAAAGTCCAGGTAGTTACTTAGATTAGTGCTAGGCAAAGACTATTTGGGGAAAGACAGGAAGGGAGTTCAGGGAAAGAGAATTCCAGGTGAGAGAACATCAAATACAAAACCCTTTAGGTGGGTGAGACCTTGCAACTTTGGGAATAAGAAGAATGTCATTGGCTAAAGTGGTGAGAGAGTGAGTAGGAGATGAAGTCAAAGAAGGCTGGAGACAGATCCTTAGGTATTTTAAGAGTATGGGAGTTCACATTTTATTTTGATTACTTTAGAAAGGTAATGGGATCATTTAGAAAAGGCAGTGACAGGAAATCATCCACATGTAATAAAGATCATGTGGCTACTATGTAGGTAATGAAAGAGTGTGACTGGCAAGACTAAAAATTAAAAATCCTCTCCACCTGTTGATCCCCTGGTGCTAATCACTTATAAAAAGGTGGTAATATCCATAATCACACACAAACATATATTCACAGAGATGTGTATAGGATTGGTATGTGTGTGTATTTTTAAAAACTATGAGCTGAAGTATTGTCCTTTCCACTTTGACCTTCCATTAATTGTTCTGTCATTTATCTTTCATTTGTTTTACTGACTTTGTAAATGTATTTACTTTTGTTACATAATATTTGAAACATAAAAAAATATATGTGGCATATATTAGATTGTGAAGCATAGTATAATAAAATCAATACCCGTGAACTCACCAACCAACTTAGGAAGCAATATTTTCCATACGTTTTTCCCTTGTTGAAACCTCTCCCTAACCAATCCCTATGCCTCCCTACCAGAGACAGCTACTAACTTCTGTTCTTCATTTCCTTGACTTTTCTAATAATTTCTTCACCTCCAGAAAAGATGTTGTTTACTTCACCTTTTTAAAATCTTTCTTTAAAATGGTACCTATTGTATGTAGTCTTCTGTGACTTGCTTTATTCACTGCCATATTCTAAGGCTTGTCCTGGTTCGTTCCATGAACATTTAAGTGTTGGCTCTGTGCCACATACTGTATACTTTTCTTCTGCCTGCAATACTTTACCCTTTTCTCCATTTCCTTTTCAGAAATTATTTGATATAATGTAGTGAGTTGTTAATCTCCTAGATCAGAATTCAGATACTGGTTATGCCATTTATTTGGTCTGTGATATTGGACATGTGAACCTCTAAACCTCAATTTTGTAATGAATAAGAGAGTGAATACATGAAAAATACATAGCATAAAACCTAGAACATAGAAAGAATTGAAATATTTAAATATTATATTTATAATACATATTTTATGTATATACACATATAATAATCACTGTGTACCAGGCATTATTTCAGGTGTGTGATACATCACTGAACAAAAAAAGGCAAAATTTTTGTTTTTCTTTTTATCTTTGGGCCACGCTGTGCTGCTTGCGGGATCTTAGTTCCCCGACCAGGGATTGAACCTGGACCCTCGTCAGTGAAAGCATGGAGTCCTAACCACTCGACCGCCAGGGAATTCCCAAAATTTCTGTTTTTCTAGAGCCTCAAACCTAATGCAGACATTGGACATTAATTATTGGACATTAAATATAAGAAAACTATATTATAATAATATTGTAGAAGATGGTAATGCTATGGGGGCAGAAATTGCAGAGGTGGGTGGGTGCAATACAGTTCTAAATGGGGTGATCAAGTTAGGTCTCTTTCAGGAGCGAAAGTTGAAGAGGTGAAAGATATATCCATACCAGTATCTGGGGAAGGAGCACTCCAGACAGAAGAAATAATCATACAAAACCTAAGGCAGGGGCTTCCCTGGTGGCGCAGTGGTTGAGAGTCCGCCTGCCGATGCAGGGGACACGGGTTCGTGCCCCGGTACGGGAAGATCCCACATGCCGCGAAGCGGCTGGGCCCGTGAGCCATGGCCGCTGAGCCTGCGCGTCAGGAGCCTGTGCTCCGCAACGGGAGAGGCCACAACAGTGAGAGGCCTGCGTACGGCAAAAAAAAAAAAAAAAAACCTAAGGCAGAATTGTGCTTGGTGTGTTAAGGAATGGCAGGGAAACAGGTGTGGCTAGCCCAGGTAGAGGAGACTAATGAAAATAATAATAGAAGATAATGGGGCAGCTCAAATAAATGTCACCTAACAATGATCATAATTCCATCAACTCTCAGCTGAGATGTCACTTCTTCAGTGCAATGTTCTCAGATTTCCTAAACATGTTCTCTTGTTATGTGCACTTAAAAATTATTTCAATTAAGCAGTATAAAAAACATTAAAAAAGCATGCAAAATATAAGCATATGGCACGGTGATTTATTACCCTTCCCCAGACCAAATATTAGAATATTGAGAGTGCCTCAGAAACCATTTGAACGCTTCTCAATCATTCACCTCAAAACATAGTCACTATCTTAACTTTTAACAGTACTTTTTGTTTTGCATGTGTTTGATACTTACCCACATGAAATCATCCAATACGTATTCTTTTATGTTTTCCTCCTTTCTTTGGACATGTATGTTGCTTCAGGAGGCTATGTTGCTCTTTTATTTTCATCGCTGTATATTGTTCTATAATTTATTCACTCATTCTACCATTGATAATCAGTTGGGTTGGTCACAGTTTTCAGCTATAAGTAATGCTTCTATGGAGATTTGTGGGTACATTGTACTTTTGCATTAATTTTTGTTAATTTATATTTAATTAGTCTGTCACTTACTAGTCTAGCAACTCCATGAAGGCAAAGATGTTTGTGTTTGCCTTTCGCCTTTGTATTTCCTAGATCAGTATTTGGCATGCAGTAAAGGGTAATTAATATTTTTAATTAGTTAACTAATAAAACAAATGTGAGAGATTTGTTTTCAGTATTTCAGCTTGAAGTTTTGAAGTATTTTTCAATAGAAACATTTTTCAAGTGCAGGTTTTACTGCACCGGTTTTCTTATTGTACTTTTATTAGTTTTGCTGTATGTGTATGTGTATGTATGTATTTGCTGACCTATATAACAATATAGACATTTCTAAAAGATAAACATATCCCAATATTCATAAAACCAACTGTCTAGTATTTTAAGATTAGGTACTCCTGTTATTCAAGGAATTCAAATATATTTGGAACATAACCCATTTGTGAGCTTGATTTCACCATTAGTACTAGTAATAGTTCTAAGAAGTTTTTCATCCTTGGAAAAGCTTCTGAAAATATTTTGTTTCCTGCTCACAAGATTGTTAATACTTTTTGATCCCTAACTCAAATAAAATAGCAAAGCAGTAAACCAGAAAAAAGTCCCCCCTCAATGGAAAAATATTACACTGCTTTCTTGAATTATCAGACACTTGGAAAATTGAATTTGAGAATATATATAATGATGTAAGAATTTTCAGTTCTCTATAAAACTTCCTACTGTCTAGAAATGAATGAAGATGAATCGACTTCCTTTATCTCCTTCAAAAGAAAGAAGAAGTTGAGATAGTATGTAACCTGTAAAATTACATTGGTCTTACAAAATTTATGGAAAATGTTAAGTTTAGTAACATTTTAATATACTCTGTTCTTTTCTTACCAAACTGTTTCTTCTTGCAAGATTCTGAATTCATAAGTAAATCTTTTGTTAATAAAACTTACAAATTAATGCATATTTAAATATCCCATTCCCATAAAAGTTACAATGAAAATAATTTGTTTTACCTTAGAAATTTAAATTATTAAATTCTATCTGGAGTACATTTCTATGTATCTTCATGTTTAAATTGGTATAGTATGTTACATTTATTCCTTTTAAATAGCTATAATTATTTCTGGCATAGGCATTTAAGAACACACTTAATGAGAACCAATTATTATCATTAATTTAGTTCCTGATGTTCTTATGCTACTGTACTACAAGCATGTAGAAGTTGTATATTTGCCAGATGCCAGAAATATAAGCCTCATACTGTAATAGAAACAAAAAAGAACATATGTGTGAAAATTCACAGTGTGGTGAGCGCATTTCCTTTTTTTCCTTTCCCTCCTCCAGAGCCGAATTCGTAGGATGTGGAATGACACGGTCCGAAAGCAGTCAGAGTCTTCCTTCATTACTGGAGATATAAACAGTTCAGCATCACTCAACAGAGGTAATTAGAAATAAGTTTTCATATTCACTCTTTTTTGTGATTACTTTAAGAAGTTCTTAAATGCATTGCTGTATTTGCAACTTCTGGACCTTGTTCCATGTGATAGGAATATTGCAAGGATATAAAACCTGGTTGAGTGTAGTAGTGTGTTCCATTATTCATAAGCCTTTTTGTTTTTTCAATCCAGAATTTTCAGGAGATCTTTTCTGAAAGTAAGTTAAAAAGTGAGAAACTTCTTTCTCTAGTCATCTGCCACTGTTATAAACTGGTGAGCTGTCAGGCCTCATTGGAAGCAGTGAAAATGGGCAATTATGTAGCTATATAGTCTGCTAGACATCATAGAGTTCCACATTACCCCACGTATAGAGCAATTTCATAGTCTTTGTGGAAGTAAAATTATACTCTCTAATACATACTTAAGGCAACCTGTGTATTTGGGGAAAAATCCCACCTAATCTTAATATCAAAAAGATGTGTCCAGATAATATTGGATATTTAAAGATACAGAAGAAAAAACCCACTATATATAAATCTTATATATATATAAAATGATTTTTTTGGTGTGTATGTGCTTCTGGTTAAAATGCTTCTGGGGTATCATTTTGGTTTTGAAAATGAAGTTCCCTTAATCTACTATTTTGTTTGTGGTTGATCTTTTTATTGCCTCTGTCTCTCTCTTTCTCCCTCTTCTCCCCCTCCCCACTGTGTGTGTGTGTGTGTGTGTGTGTGTGATTAAAATTAAATTGACTGCAGTAAAAATGAGTAGATATAATGTTTGTGGAGAGCTAGAGTACACTACACTCTGTACAGGGAAATCTTTAGAATACACTTTTATCTGGGGGGTGGTGCTTCTATGAGCACATTCTAATTGCACTGTCCTAAAAGAGACATTTTTTAATGCATATATTCAGTGGTTATTTTTATGATTGACATTGTTATTTTTTTTAGCCTCTAAGCTAGAATTATTTGTTTGTTCTAAACCTGTTTCTGAGAGCTTTCTGTTATATTAAATGCTACTTAGAAACAATTTAATAATTATGGTTTACAATTAAGAAAGATTCAGATGCTGGTGCTGTTAATTACTTTTACTCAAGTAAGTTGCATCTTATTTATATAAAAGAAGTTACAACAAGTAGTGTCTAAGTTGAATTTGATATAGGGATTCATCCATATTATATTTAATTTTGATTGATTTACATACTTTTATTTGTGGTAGTGATATAGTTAACTATAAGCTAGTAATGATATTAAATTTTCTACATCACTTTTGCTTAAGTTAAAACAGTGAGTGCAAATATTCCGCCAAATCTGAAGAAAATACATTAAAATAAAACAATTACCTTCTTTTATTTTGTTTCATTTTTAGTTTATTTTACATAATATCTCTTAAGTATTCTTCTCATTTTAAGTTTAGTTTTACTGGTTAGTTTGTGAAAATTTAAATATGAATACTTTTAACTTTCTGACATACTTCCTAAACCACAGAGAACAGATTACTTACACATGCCTCCAAAGTTTAGGAACAAATTTGCTTTCATAGTGACAGATTTTTCTTTTTACTTTAAATAATACATAGAAATAATACATAGAAAATTTACAGTATGTTCCTTTAAGAAAACTATCCTTATTAATAAGATTTATTATTAGAAGTATCTTGCATCTAACGGTCACAGCAGCCATAGGATAAGTGTCATTTAAACAAAAGATGAGATTTAATTTTAATGATGCACTGTTTATTTGCCTACTGTGAAGACAGATAAAATATGTAAAATAACTATTTGGTTTAGCATTATGATCTAAATTTATGTAAAGATAATAA
Organism: Aethalodelphis obliquidens; assembly: GCF_003676395.1. Classification (NCBI taxonomy): domain Eukaryota; kingdom Metazoa; phylum Chordata; class Mammalia; order Artiodactyla; family Delphinidae; genus Aethalodelphis; species Aethalodelphis obliquidens. The sequence continues at coordinate 4,647,628 of NW_020838011.1, forward strand.
GGTATGCAGCTTTATTAAAAATTATTTTAAATGAATAATTTTTATGACCTTGATTTTTAAGGTCAATCACATTATATAACATTGCTGTGCCCTTTTTAGTTCCTTCTCAGAAAGTTCAACTTGGAATATGTGCTATGAGGATGACTAGGTCAATTTGAAATATATTTATAGAAAATAATATTTTATATTGTCTGATTATATGTTTAAGTCTGTTTTTAAAATCTTTAGCTCTAAAAGATATTTCTTAAAGTTATTGAAGAAAGGGTATAAAATTTCTTGTGACATCCAATAAGTTACTTTGATGATGGCTTTGGGGAGGGGGTTAAATTGAATTTATGACTTGTATGTTCATGCAGTGATCTTTTCCTTCAGCATATATATTCTTCCTTTCACTCAGTGACTTTAATGGTGGTAGACATCATAATAATCTTCCTGATCTCCTATATTAATTTCCTAGTTCCCCTAGTCAGAAACTTCTCATTTTATTCTCATCTCATTATTTTTTATCTTAGATGAGTGCAGTATTTTAAAATTTTATTTCTTCATATTATATCTCTGAAGCTAGTCTTTAACTTCCTTCTTTAATCTTGTCTTATTTCCCAGGGTCCTATCCTCCCTGCATTCAGGCGTGTGTATCATATTTAGGTAGGTGGCATCCAAGATTCACCTTTCCAGATAAACAGTTCAGTCACCTCAGCAACATAATTATTCACATCTATTTATTCAAAAAATTATATTCCCTATTATTAAAATAAAATGTTAGGCACTGCATTTTTATATCTTCCTGTACAGTATTCTAACTTCCCATTCATTCTTAGTTTCTTACAGCTGCAATTTTTTTTTTTTAATTCCAACTCCATTTTCCTTTCTTTCTAACAGATATATTAAATCTCTTATGTTTGCTTTTAGAGTACTTCTGACCTTTGAAAACTACAAGAAGTTGTCTAAAAATTAGTCCTATTTTCACTTCAGGTTTTCTTTCCTATTCATAATCACTGCTCAATTCATCAAAAGAATAATTATTTTAAAATTCTGTACGTCTTATCACCTATTCTTCCAAACAAGAATCCATCAGTATCATCTTTGGGATTCATTAAGAATAAAGCATCTACCATGCAGTGCAGAAATCTTTCTCAGTGGTTTTTATTTTTTCAAATCATCTCTAATATTCTGTTCTTGAACCAGCTTGTTACATCCTATGTATCAGTTTACCTGTCCAGATTTCCCAATGTGATAAATTTGATTACTATTGGGATTTTACTCCTTGTAATCAAGCAAGACCTTGGAACATTTGTTGATAATTTTCAATTTATGTAATCATTCTTATATATTCTCTTTGGGATTTTGTTATTTGGTCACCTCATCTCTTTAAAAACTTTCATTACATTGCCTTTTGAATATATTTATGAAAATGTTTTCCAGGTGTTCTCTATACATTTTCAAAATTTTTTCTTCTGCTGACTTGTTTGCTACAATGCTACACACTCATACGAAGCCAGAATTTCTTGAGGGCAATACCCAATACTCCAGGGTTACCATCAAGTTAACTTCACCGATGCCGCTGTATACACAGGTAGAAGGAGCTTTTTGAGAGCCCTAAGGTGATGGTTGATTACAGAGAGTTTCAAGGAAAGTTAACTCTTATCCAAACCCAAGTTTCACAAACCCCACAGGAGGGTTTATTCATTTGTTCATTTAAACATATACAATTTGCACATACCTCGAAGACAGTCCTCAATCCCCAAGCTCCTCCCAGGCCAATAGAACTCTAATCCAAATTTCTGGAAGCTCTAAGTTCCCGATAGTAGTAGAAACGATTTGCAGCTAAGGTAATCTTTTTCACCTGTATCCCCTACCCACAATCTCTGCTAGCCAAACAGCATTCTGAGCGATTTAGATTAACAATACCTATAAAACTTGAGTTTGATCCAAAAATGAAGCATTTGGCGAGAAATTTCTCTGGTAGTTCAATTAATTGTTAAACATTTCCATTCTTTCTGTAGATTTATGTGGAAATTGGGATTTTTCTGAAATGAGACTTTACTAGGCTTTATCATCATGAATAATATAATTGCATTTCCCACTTTCTTTTTTTTAATAAGTTGAATCGACATCAGAAATTTCAGTTTAAAATCAAGGTTTGCTAGGTAGCTGCTACCAATATGGTATTGCTATATGAATTACCAAAAGGTGGCCCCCCTCCCAGCTGTGGATTGCAAAAATGTGCCACATCTGAGTGTCAGAATTAGCAAAAAGGCATTTCTCCTTCTGCAACAATGACTTGGCCTGTATTGTGGGGTTTTATTTCCCCTACCTCCCATTCTCCATCTTACCAACCTCCCACACAAGTTAATGCAATATAGATTTTTATTCATGGAGATCTGACCAGTAAAGCTATATTTATTTAAGCCATATTTAAGTGTTATATGGCAGAAGAATGTCTAATCTGTAGTTGTTTTTTGCATAGAAGTTTTGAGTAAGGAGTTTTAACCCAGTGACTTTGGGTAAATTGCTTAACTTCTCAGTGTCTATGTAATAGGGATATAAACAGTACCCACGTCAGAGGGACTCTGAGAGGACTGAGTTAATATGTGTTAATTGCTTACAACATGCCAGGGACATAATAAGTACTATTATTATTCTATTCAGAAGTTCACTTATATTTTCTAACAAATGAAAACTGGTCCTTGCCAGTGCTCTCAAGAATGTTATTAAAATTCATCATTCACTACCAAAGGTTTCTTTTCCTTTGTATTTCCTAATAATAATAGGTGGGAGGAATTAAGTGGTTACCTGAATGTCAAGTAAAAGAAATAATTTACCTAAAATGATGCTCCCCTTGATGCTAACAAAAGGAAATAAACTCATAAAACTGAATTATCTCTTTTAAATTAGAAATTAAATGCAAATTACATCTGCATAGTTGTACTTTCCATTTTTGATTTGTAACTATATTTTAGCAATGAGGAAATAAAGGTACGATATTTCTTCTCCCTACCTTAGATAATGATATAAACAAGCACTGCCTTCTCTTTCCTCCAAGCGCTCCTACCCTTCAGAGGTTTAGAGAACACTAGTTAGACAGGCCTGCTAAATAACCAGTTATGTAGCAGAGTAGGGATGTGACTCATTCCCTTTTTAAACTCATATCTTCTCAGAGCCTGTATTGTCTTTCCCAGGAGGCTGGTCACTGGCACGGATGAAACTTCACAATAAATCACCTGCTGTCTCATTAATATTCAGGCTACTAAACATATTTTGTTTTTATGTTTTTAAAGAAAAATACAAGTGAAAAGGTATAAGTGGTGTTCACCGCGATTAATGATTTCTATAAATTAAAGCTACTAGGGTGAACACGCAAACTCATTCACTCCATTTTATTAATGTTAGTAAATATAATTTGGCTTATATGCCTAAAGTGTCATATTGCCCCAAAGCCTTGCTGTTTTGAAGGATTATAAAATCATTTGTTATAAATATTAACCAGATTCTAATATAATCTGACATTTGTCAAATTTGCAGAAACAGTTAATCATATGCCTAAGAGTACTTCTTGCATAGCTAACAAATCAGACTAGGCTATATAACAAATTATTTTTTGTTTTGAGAAAGTATTACAATGATATGAGCACAAATATAATAAGTGTCCCATGGCATGGAGAAATTTTTCATTTGACATTCGCCATTATATTTATATCTAGTATTTTTTGACCTTTATATTCTTGATTGTAAATGAGGCAACAGTGATTTCTGTGTTAATTTCTTTCCTTTGAATGTGTCCTCAATAATCAGAAAATGTACAATAAAATAAGGATATCTTCTGTTTCAGGAAAATCAGTTTAATATACAAAAGCAAAATAGGTACAGATTTTAAAAAGTGAGTTGCTGCATCAAATAGATAATTAAACAATACTACTAATACCCTGATTCCTAATTCTAGGAGACCAAATAACTTTCAGAATGAACTTTTCATTGTAAAATGGAATATATTAAATATTGATTTCTAGTCAATCTGGGGCAAATGTTCTTTCTATAAATTGTTAGCAGGAACTGAAAAAGAAAAACTTTTAAAATGCTTGCCCAGTGAGTCCTTCTTATGTTTTGTTCTTAACTTTGTCTCTTTGTTCAGAATCCTTGAAATCATCCAGCCTCTCACAGTCAGCTACACAATATTAAAAATGGTTTTATTATTATTATTATTATTATTGTTTTCAAAGATCCCTTCACGAAGGCTTATTTATGTAGAGTAGATTTCTCATTTTTATGATTTATTATCTTACTGCCTTTATATATAGTTAGCAGTATCTCTTACCTCTTTGTTATAAATCAGACAAGCCACAGTGGGTTACCTTGATAACTTCTAAATATGGTGCTATAGAACATTTCCAATTGGTTTTAAAATATTACTGTTTTGTATAAGTTGCTGAGAATGTAATTTTTTTTAGAAAACAGTATCTTTTTTGAGAACTAAATGTGAATACTACAACTTATCTTCAGAAATTCGTGGTATTCTTTTCTCTGATAGAACACAATGTGCCTCTTTATACTCTTGGTGAAGTTGGGATTTCTCCTTTAGTGTGTGTAACTATCATTTACCTGTTTTACACTGTTCAGTATTTATTATCCATTATCTTTATATCCATGAAGAACCTGGGTTTTCTGGCAATTTGTCCAAAATCACATGGCTAATAAAGAACACAATCTAAATTCCAAACGAGGGCTTTCTGACCACGCAGCCCTACTTACAATAATAAAAATGTTCGTTATTTTCTTATGATGACAGTTTTACATGAAGCTTGCTGAAGACTAGAATTAGGTTTCCAAGAATGTATTTCAGAATGATTTTTATCACCTCATGGAAATAAGATATTCTTAAAGCATAATTATTCACATCTTTATTTCTTAATTTCCTTGATGTACTATTCATTTCTTTCCACTTTATTTTGTTATAAGTGCAATTCTTTAGAGTGGATTCATTCATCCTATTTACTTAGGGAAGGAGAAGCTTTAAAATATTGTGAATATATGGGGAGATGGATTGACCAATAACATCTTTTTACAAAACTATTTGATATCAAATATGCTGAATTACTATACATAACTGTTCAGTTGTAGGACTTAGATTGCAAGAATTTTATAATCATTCTTTTCTCCTGGAAGTTCTCAAATACCAAAAATCTCAAGATATTTTATTAGTAGAATCCTTTTATCTTTAATTTTTAATTTCTTATATTTCAGTAAAAGGATAAATATTTTGGTCAGAGCAAAGACTGTGTTTAAAAAATCTGGTAAATAGCTTCTGCCTATAATCATTTAGTAATAGAACCAAAGATATAACTTTCCCAAATCTCCGTACTCCTGAATTTGATATTCTTTGAAACTGTGTCCTCTGTCAGGGCAATATAATAATGCCTAGAACAGATAGGAAATTTATTTGAGTTGACTTCAAATAGGTAGTGATAATGTTATAAATTAAACTTCTTATTACTTTTATGTGCTAATTCCAGTTTTTTAAAAACTATGAAATGCCTTATAATTCAAATTTTAAAAGCAAAAAAAACTGGACTGTACCTCTCATCTGGAAAAATATTCCTACTGTATTATAAGCATAAAATTGTGATGCTATAAATGCGGTATATAATAACCAAAGTTAACTAAAAGTCATCACTTGTTCAGATTATTTTTTTCTAAGAAATAGATTATATTAACCTATATCTGCTATTTGAAAGTGAATAGAAGTTAGTTCATTTACATGAAAAATTAAAATATGGAAATGGAATATATGTTTAGCATAAGAAGATCTTAGAAAAAAAAGATACTTAAATACCAATAATTGTGTATTATCCAAGATAGCCCCTGTTTATTGCACACTGAGACTTGCACTTTATATAGTTCAGCCTTATATACTGCATGCCATTTAAAAATAAGTGTTTATGTGATAGGCTCTCCTATAATCTTCATAATAGACTTTCCTCATAGTTTATTATTATAAGGAATGTGGGTGCTTTAAAAACTAAAACAAGTTACCCATCACATTCATAGATAGTAATTTATAACCCCAGAAAAATCACTGGAGAACTAAGAAAGATTTAAAAGGATATACAGATTGAAGGAAGACAATTAGTCTTGATGTAGAAAAATAGAAACAATATGTTTCCTGAAACAGTCTCAGTCTAAACAGAACAGAGCTGGTTATGATTATATGACAAAATAAGCCTTCTCTGAACAACATAATCAAGAATCTCTTTATTCATAGATATCTTGTTTTAATTCATATCTACTTTTCTGTCACATACTTTTTTTCAAATAAATTTCCAAATATAAAATTCAGGTTTTAGCTGGTATAGACTTTCTGCATACGAGTTTGTAAAATTTGTACAATATAAGAAAATATACCAATAGAGGGCAGAGAAGTATATGAAAAGTCATATTTTCTTCAAATTGGTAAATTATTTTATATTGTTAAGTAGTTATACTTTCCTTTGTTCTGAGGTTTGTTTTATTCAGCAAAACTTCACAAGCAGTGTGAATTTACAAATAAAATGTAAAGCAGTGTGTGATTTACAAATAAACACAGCTGTGGGAATGACTACATTCTTACTAGAAAGAAATGGAATTTACTGCTATTTTACCTGTGGATAAGCATACTTGACCCATTATCTTTGGGCTCAGTATTCTTTGTTTTGAGTACTATGCCAATGTATTGAAAATATCCAAGTTAAAAGCACACAGAAATACATGACTTTGACCACAAAAAATGAGTTTTACAGATGAATGACTGAGTAGTATAGGTTCATCATTTCTACTTGCAAATCAGCCACTCTCTATACTGTAAAACAAAGATTCGTCAAGAATTATGATTTCTAAGCCTACCACTGTTGTCTAGAGCAATCAGAAAACATAAGAGCTCTGAGAAGCTTCTTTTTCAATAAAAAACAATAATGAGTATCTAATGGTATCAGTTTCTCCATTGCAGCACAACCGGGTTGTGTTGAATTTCAGGGCAAAAAAAAAAAAAATGTATATACATAAAATAATACTTTAAAGCTTTTAGAAGAAAATATACTTTAGATTTTAGGTTAAAGGAGTTCTTGAAAACAAAGATCATAAATTATAAGAAAAAGACAGATAAGAGTCCTATCTCAAAATTTAAACAGTACTCAAAACAGGTGAACTACTGGAAGGAGGTGTAAACAATACATATAAAAAACAAAATGTTAATGCATATATTGTATCAATAAATAATCAATACATAAAATTCAACAACCTAATATGTATGTGGGCAAAAGATAAGAACAGGCAATTCACAGAATAAGAAACCTTTACAACCAATAAATATATGAAAAATTATTCCATCTGTCTGGTAATCAGGAAAATGCAAAGTATAACAGTAATATGAGATACTTCATACTCTATCAAATTGGCAAAATGTCAGCCTGACAATACCATGTCCTAGCAAGAATTTAAGAAATATACACTGCTTATGGGAAGTGTGAATTGATACATACATATTTGACAGCATTGTGGCAATATGTTGTAAAATGAAAATGTGGACCACATATGACCTAGGAATTTTACTTCTAAATGTTTATTGTAGAAAAACCCATGTATCTGATGAAGAAGACATGTATAAAGCCAATTAGTGCAAAATAAGGGAGAACAGAATACGTAATTTCTAGGGTTCCCAACTCTAAAGCTTTGAATTTACATATTGAAATAGAGGCAACACCTCTACATTCAGAATATTTCATTTTATACTGAACTAACAATGACCCGATCGGTACTCTGGAGAAGACATGTCATTGAAATCCATATTAATAGATTCCCAGTGAATGAATTAGCTATTAAAAGAAACTGAAGTATCCCTGAACCATTTGAAAGAAATTTAATAGGCAGGTTGATTAAAATTTAATAGCTAACTTGTTGGCTATTAAAAGTGCACAGTGTGATAAATCAAGATGTCAGCTCTTCAATTTATGACTTTAGAAAAAAATGATGAAAAAGATTTTGACTTTCAATAAAGCATTTCTTTGACACTTTGTAATTTCATTAATTGTTTGAATAAAAACAGTAAAAAATATAAAATTATGGTTTCTATGGCTTTAAAACTTGTATAACTTTTAAGGATAGTATGCAGATTATTTTAGCTTTGTTTATTATTATAAACAACTTGGTCTTGATTAATATGGCTGTCTCTATTTTATAAAGTAGCCCTTTAAAATTGAACTAATCATTGCTTACACTGGCTTTCTGTAGATTGCATGTGTACTGATATTGTTTTGTTACATAGAAAAGCAAAAAATAGGAAACAAAATATTTAAAATAGAAAATGCCTATTGAATCAGTTCTCCACAGTTCTAGAAGTCTCTTTTATCTATTTACTTTTATTTTTGTTTGTTTATTTATGTTATGTGAATTAATATGTGAATATGAAAATAAAATAATTGAACATTACAGAAAAGCATATTATGAAAAAGTAGTGCACTCCTATAAGGCTCCTAATAAAATTTTGTTGAAACATATTTTTGGGAGAGGGTGCTAAAAAATGTTTGAAAATCGCTGATATAAATATGTTTAAGAAAAACTATCAGTCATGTGTGACCTTGAATAAATTATGAACATCTCTGGACCTGCATTTCTTTACATATTGAGCGATGATAGTAGATTAGATAAGATTAAAATCTTATTCCATTGTAAATTCTGGATTATAACCATTCTCCATTATGTTATACTGCAATTGATTAGGTGATACTTACATACATAAGATATATTTTGGGTATTCTGAATCATTTTTTCCAGTTTTCTTGTTTATATTATAGGTCACTCGCCAAAGAAAGAGACATGTCTTTTTTCCTGTATACTTCTTTTCTTAAATATTGAAAAGGAAGTAAAAGCCTCAGGACCCTTTCACCGGAAAGAAGTGCAGGCATGTGTGTGCACAACAGAGCACACAAACATACACCAAAAGCATTTTACATACAATTTTAAGGGTTTCACAACTTCATAGATACCATCTCCTGGTGAAAGATTCCTTGCCTTACACTGAAGTTAGTATTCTAATTCTATAGAAAATACCATCATTAGTGAAATTATTTTTACTTGTTACAAAATGAAGTCTCTGCTTTCGGCCAAAATTAATGTGGCCCAAAGCAAAACAAAACCCAAGCACAAAGCTGAAAACAAAAGCACAAAGTCATCACTCAGTAGTAACTCTGCTGTGTGTATAACTCTGACTTGTATGCTCAGTCGATATATATAATGAAAATGACTTCATAAAAGAAAAATATGTCAAACCAAAGGAGAGAGAACCATGAGGGAATTAAGTGGAGGATGAGGTACATTAAGAAAGAAAGAATCATCCAGGTAAAGCTATTTTATTGAAATAAAACAGAACATTTACCATGTTACATGTTTATACATAAAAATTTGAAAATTGACGTATATTGGTATGTGACTATTAGAGAATGGTGTATTCACTTGGTTCATTAGATCACCGAGGTCTTAATTTATAAAACTTTGCCCATTCAGTATGATAAAATAAGAATGTAACTACATTTTTTAAAAAATGAAGTGTGAGGGGCGAGCAGAGTGATAGTTCAAGTTATTTTAAGAGCTTTTCAGTATACTTTTGTTAGCCTGCTGTCAAGAAGAAACGTTGTTTGAATTATGTTTCTGAATGATATAATATAGATTCAAGTGAGATCCAACTGTCACCTTGTTTCAGATCTGTTCTTTACTTCACAGTTTCAAAGCAGGCAGATCTGCCTTGGAGTTTCAGTCCTCAATTACATGTTCACATTGAACTGACCTAGGCAGTGCTGTCATTCAGGGCCTCCCAATGTCAAAACACCTATTTTATTTTCATAAGGAAAGAAATGTAGCAGTTTTGTGGTAAAAACTACACATTTGAAAAGTGTACTCATTATTCCATTCAAATTTCACTCATTTAAAAACTTTTATATCAAAAACATCAGTCTTCAGGTATAAAGTTAAAAGAAAAAAAACCTCTTCTTAAAATGATTATCTGTGATTTTAAACTTAGTCTTTTTTCAGTAACTTACTGTCTTACAAAAAAATCATCAGAAAAACTTCCCTAAGTTTTTCAGTGTGGAATATGAAAATCCTCTTTTGCTTTCTATCATGCTTTCACCAGAAATAAAGATTTTGTGCTTGGTCTTCTGTCGATAGCCTTGTTAATGATTCACATATGTTGAAATTCAATGTTAATTCCTTTTCCATGGTTTTATGAAAGAGCTGACCCTTGTTTCTGATAGCAAATATGCAGGTATGACTAGACTGTAGCCAGGATTTAAGGACTCAGAGAATTAAAGAACAGCTATTTTTCACAGCCACCTTGAGCTGTTTTACCCTATTTTAGCTTTTTTGAGTCATGGCAGGTTGTACTGTTTTTTTCCCCTCTAATTAATATCTTCAGTTAGTATTCAGGTAGCATTTTCTATTTCCAAATAATTATATGAATGTTTATCTTTGCTTTAAAAGTTTCAGTATTATGGCCACTGGTGTAGTATTAGAAGGAAATAAATCACATTAGAAATTAGACAAATGGCACTCTTCAAAAATTTACTCAAAATATAAAACTATTCGTAATTGATAAAATGACTTTCGTTTTCGTATTTTCAGGATGCCATGGATTTCACATAAATTTTTTCTTTAATTAAGGAAATATTTATTGTGCTCTAAGAACTAACCTAGACATGCGGTATAGAGCAGTGAAAAAACAAAAACCCTATGTATTCCCTGTTTTCCTGGGGTTTACATTCCAGTGAAATTAGCACATAAACATGCTTTTCACATACATAGGCTGTAACTACCTCCCAGCATCAACTGATTTGTGTCTTCAAACTGACTAACCAGTAAGCTTAACTTTTCAGCTGAAAAACAGTGACAGATGGTCTGTAAACACTGATCTTCTTGGAAGTCTTCAGCAATTTCACAGCTATTAGAAGGGAAGTTTACAAATCAGAAGTTAGTTGGAGGTAAGAGAAAGAGGCAGGATGGACAGAACCTTGGAAAATAGTATCAGAATTCAAAGTGACCCTATTAAATTGGAGAAGCAGCTAGAAGCAAACAGAATAGACTTAGGCAAAGACAAGTGAAATGCAGTGCAGCTACAGAGAAAAGACAAAAGTAACTGTGCACATAAAAGATGAAGGTAGACAGGTTCTGTGCAGGTTTTTAGGAAAAGATCTAGGCATTGGCAACAAGCAGGTTTTTTTAGCACAGACGGTGCTACCTTTAAAAAGTATAACTGAAATGCCTAAATGTGAGTGGGTACTGTAGGAAACACTTTCTAGGAAAATTGCTCTTGTTTGGCATGCCAACAGGAAAAATGGCCTCTTGAGGTCACAGCAAGCTGTGAGTGTCCATTAAAAATTATTAACTTCTTACACTAGGTGAATCAAATGAGGGATAATTGTTCAGTTATTCAGACATCTCCCTCATTCTTTCAAACTAGCAAACTCATAGAGCTTACCCATAACCTTACATTCTTTGCAAAACATTAATCACCAAACTTTACATCCTGCTCTGTAGTTCCTGTGACTGAGCCCTCACTTGTGTTATAACTCTCCACTTTCAGGACTAAATCAGTTTCAGTGACACTAATTATGTTAGTTTTAAATGGTATATGAAGTATAAAGATGAGCAATAGTTAAAAAGCAGCTTAATTTAAATAGTGATTCTTTTTCTATCAGGAAAAAATGTCCTTAATACCAAGGATAAAAAGAAAACTGACTTTATTTTTGTTTTAAATTGTTTTAATGTGTTTGTGTGATTTTAGATTTAATGGCAGGTAGATCTCCAATCATGTCACTCATTAGGGCTGTAGATTAGTAACAGATTCTGTGTTGCACCCGGATTTGAGGAAGCACCCTACCAAAGCCATGTGGCGGGGACTGAATATTGTTCCATTTCACCAACATTGTGTCATAATACAGCTGTATACCAATCCATTTCTGCTATTGTTGCTTGCCTTTCTAGCTCAGCAGGAATTGATGAGATAAATAAGTGAACTTTAAAATTCAGTCTTCCTATATTAGATTTCACTGATATAAGTGCTTTAAATTTAAAGTACATTCAAAAATTAGAAAAACACTAAGAAAAACTGAAAAGGAACTTTATGCTAAGAAAGCTAGAACCAGATTTTCTATACAAATTGTGATAGCTTTGTTAGAATTCCATTATGGAGCTCCATTTTTGTATGATTAAACTTTTTTTATTCTCACATTATTAGCTTTTTTGTAAACTGAACGCTAAACAGAAACCAAAATATTGAGTCACCTGCTTCTTGCTTATGCTTGATTCTTCCCAACTCAATTGTTTCCTTATTCTAACGTATAGATCATCTTTTTTTAAATTACATTCTTTTATCATTTATTTATTAGTTTTTGAATTCAGGTAAATTGACATATTAACATTATACTAGTTTCAGGTGTATAACAATTAAATACTTGTATATATTATGAAATGGTCACCACAATGAGTCTAGTTCACATTCATCACCATAAATAATTACAGTTTTTTTTTCTTCTGATGAGAACTTTTAAGCAGATCATCTTCTTTTACATCAGCAGGTAAAAAAAAGGAATATTTTCTTTTATAAGCTATATGAAGCCAGAGAAAAAAGTGACGAGCCATCTTTCCAGCCTACTGTTTGTTTTCCAGTTAGTTTAAATTACATAATGTGTAGGAATAAAAGGAATGTGTAGAGATGTACATATAAGTCCCAGACATAAAGATCTTACCCTTATTTGATCTATAAGGAAGTGTAAAGAGTTTGAGCAATTTTATATTTTTAAGGTTTTTACCCTAGTTCATTTTAAGTTGCTTACACCTTTCATTTTTTATTTAAATGCTTATTTAGAGTAACTTTAGAAGACAGCTACTTGTGTTAGAAGACTAACTTTCCTTTTTACTTGAGAAAAGGCTGCAATAATAAATATTAGGTAGCAGATACAATTTACAGGTAGTTTGCTTTCTAAAAATGTTGGGCAGACCAAATCCTGTCTCAAACAATTAATCTTAAATTTGTGTAACATCAACAATATCCATGTTTAAGATTAACAGTATTCCATTTCTTATCTGAAAGGCACCATAGCCAACTCTTTTTAGCTTTTCATACTAATATACCATGTATTTAATTCATCAATGGGAAACAATAATCTGATATGCCCATTATATGATAAATTGAAGATCTGTCATCTCACTGTGTAAAGACATCTAAATGTATATGAAGTACAATTTCAGCAAATATTCATCAAGCACACGGAAAACTTCTGTGTTAGTTCTATGCTAGTTCTTTGCAGAATGTGTAGGATGCAAACATATGGCTTATTTCCTGATAAAACTGAAACTTTCTAGCTCTAGAGATCAGACAAGCTTTATTGTCCTTTAAATCAATAGTTCACTTTCCCAATTTTGAGGTTAAAATATTTATTTGACTGGTAATTTACTATAAAACAAAGAGTTATGATTAAGAAAAAATTAAAACTGCCATGGCCAAGTTTTCCATTTTCATTTTTTTAACATTTCTATGAGTGACTGAATGTTCTTGTCATATTCATTCAATATAGATTACTTTTTATTTTGTTGTAGATTCACTTGCAGTTGTATGAAATGATACAGAGATTATGTACCTTTTACCCAGTTTCCCTCAATAATATCTTGTAAAACTGTACTACAGTGTTACAGCCAGGATATTGACATTGAAACAGTCCTCCAATTTTGTTCAGATTTCTTCTATTTTACTTGTATTTAATTGTATCTGTGTGTGTGTGTGTGTGTGTGTGTGTGTGTTTAGTTCACTGCAATTCTATCACAAGAGTAAGTTTGTGTATCCACGACCATAGCCAAGATACAGAGTCATTCCATCACCTCAAGGATGCCTCATGCTGCCCTTTTATTACCATACGCACCTCCCTCCCGTTTGCATTTTTAAACCCTGGCAACCACTAATCTATTCTCCATTTCTATAATTTTGTCATTTCAAGAATATATGTATTTATAGAATCATTCAGTTTTTGAATTGTCTCTTTTACCCAGTATAATTCTCTAGAAATTCATCCAGGTCATTATGTGTATTGATAGTTGTTCCTTTTTATTCCTGAGTAATATTCCATGGTATGGATGTGCCACAGATTGTTTAACTGTTCACCAGTTGAAGGACATCTGGGCTCTTTCCCATTACGGGCTATTACAAATAAAGCTGCCATGACCATTCATCTGTAGGTTTTTGTGTGAACATAAATTTCCAGTTCTCTGGGATAAATGTTCAAGAGTACAATTGCTGGGTGGTATGGTAATTGCACGTTTAGTTTTATAAGAAGCTGCCAAACTGTTTTTCAGAGGAGCTGTACTATTTTACATTCCTACCAGCAAAGTACGAGTGATCCAGTTTCTCTTCATCCATGCCAGCATTTTTGTCACCACCATTTTTAAGTGTGTAATGATATCTCATTATGGTTTTAACCTGTATTTTCCTAATGACTAATAACAGTTATTTTCTCATTATGAGCTTGTTTGCCACCTGTATACCCTCTTCCATAAAATGTGTGTTTATACCTTTGGCCCATTTTCTAATTGGATTGTTTTTGGTTTTGTTTCTTGTTGATTGTTTTTTACTGTTGACCTTTGGGAGTTGTCCAAAGTCCCATATATCCCAGATACTATTCCTTTGTTGGATTGCAAATATTTGTAAATTTGTTTGCAAGTATTTTCTCCTGTTCTATATATTTCTATTCTCTAATATATATATTTAAATTAATACATACCTGTGTTTTCAACCTATCCTTATATAATTTGTGTTTTTCTTTCTTCATTTTTCTTTTCTTTATCATCTAACACAAACATACATTCTGCCTATCATTTCCATACATGGCCTAATTATATTTAATAAAACTGTCATTCTCAATTTTTTGCTTTTTTGGTTAAATGACTCTTGAGGGTGGGAGGTTGTAAGCATACTGACAGTATGTTAGAGATTAAGTACATCTGTTCATAAAGAGATGAAAGAGTTTAACTTTGTTACTTTGCTATGCCAAAGTCCAAACAACCAGTTGGAAAATGGAAAATGGAATTATATGTATTGCTTGATACCATGAAGTTAATATTTTATTTAAAATATTTAAAAATAATATCCTTATGATTATTTTATCAGATTTGTAAGTTCACCTAATTAGTATGCTTACTATGGTGTACTAATAAGTGTGATTGCATTTTAGTTTATTTCAATTTAAAGAATTCTTCTTCATAGAATTTTAAGTAATGTCAAAATCTTCTGTTGTGTCAACAGCTGCTCTCCAAATGAGTGTTTTATCATAAATGTTGCCTTTTATTATTTCATTGAAAACAACCCAATGGTTTCCGTGATTGAGGGAATGTTTTGTTTAATTTTAACTTTTCTTTCTGTGTTTTAAACTTTTCTTTCAGCTTTTGTTTTGTGTTATATGTTTTGTTTATACGAAGACTATATTTTGCTTTTTTTTTAAATTTTTCATTTTTAGCAAGCATGGGAATATATTTTTGCTTACACTCTGGGAAAGAGAAGACCCTAAATGTGGCTTAATCAACATTGTAAATCATTTAATTTCTTTCCCATTGAGTTGGATACGTGCCTTGATGGAAACGTGTGCTTTAGTGGCATATATTTTTGAGTCTAACTAGCTGCCTGCCTGTAATCAGGACTATATCAACTGTTGTCATTCTAAATGTTTCCTTTCCTTTTTTTCAAACACATTTGCCTGATTGACCTTTTTTTTTTCTCTGTCTTTCTATGGGGCTGCTCCAGGAGCCATGGCTAATCATCTTATAAGCAATGCTCTGCTTCGTCCGCATGGTACTAACAATCCCTATAATACATTGCTTGGGGAACCGGCGGTCTGTAACAACCCTTCTGTCAGCATGTACAACGCACAAGGTGTGCTGGAGTTTATTTTAATTTTTTCAAGTGAGAGTCCCAGTTTATGTAGCTTTTGTGGCCACATTCTATTTTTCTTTCTTTCTTCCTGCCTTTTCTTTCTTTTGGAAGCAGATGCACAGACTCTTTTTGCCTTCCACCCCTCTTGGTGCTTTTATTTTCCATTTTCCTTAGGTTTTCCTTAGTAAGAAATGGATTCCTTCCTTCTGATAAACAAATGCTTGATTCATCAATATGTTTTTGTTTCTCTGTAATGTTGTAAAGTGTATTGTGGTTTGTCAGTACTTTTCTTGTTGTTGATTGATTTCTATATTAAATACCTATGTATTCATTTTAAGAAATGAGATATTTGCCTAAGGTAAGTAAGATAAAGGAAGACTTGGTTCAGCAATCTTAAGATCAAGAAAGTAATCTTACTCTGTTATACCATGAATCACACTCTAGGCACAAACATCACTACAGATGAAAGCACTTAGATCAACTCCATGGAAAACACTGAAATAAGCTGTGGTGGAAAGAACAGTGAATTGAACAGTAGCAGATCAGGTTCTACCATAGCTTGATATTGCCTCTATGAACTGGCTCAGGAAGGTCATGAAATGCTTTTTCTACTGTGACTGCATGTTAAAAACAAAGGTTTTAAATATGGTTGCTCTGTATATCCTCCAACTTTAAATGATTTAAAAATTTAATTGTATCTCAAACACATAAGCATAAATCTCTTTAAAACCACTTACAATCTAAGCATTTTTACATGACTTTTTACCTTTTCTAAGCTAAAAAATGTATTGGGGTATAAGAAATTTAAAATATTCATATCATAAATAAAGTGACCACAGGAAAAATTTATTCAAGTAAAAGTGTCATAAAAGAAAAATTTTAGTCAGTGATACACCTATTTAAAATTATATTTGAAAGAAAATTCACAATAACAGAGACTTTGGTGGTTCCTTCAAATTGGATGAGACAGATTAGCAATATTTTAAATTTTTCCCAGGCAATCTTGAATAAAATTTCTATTATCCTCTTTGGGAATCTGTGTGTGTGTGTGTGTGTGTGTGTGTGTGTGTGTGTGTGTGTGTGTGCGTGCGTGTGTGTGTGTTTCTTCTCAGTCAGAGGTAAAAGATTAGTGGCATGAGTGCGAAAAACTTGGTGTGCATGCTTATTCCAGAAAAGCATGTTTGTTGCAACATGGTCATTGGGTGTATAAAACCATCTGAGTTTCCCAGGTGACACCTTGTCAGATACGAAGGATAATTTTAAATTTAAGGATAATTTTAAATTTAAATTTCAAAAATACCAAAGCCAGTAAGTCAGAAGTGACTTCAGGAATAGTCAAGTTGTTTTTCAATAGGATTAAATAATTAAGCAAACTGTCAGTTTTATCCAGTTTCTTAAGGGCCTACACCTAAGAATCATAGACTTAGAATCAAAAGAAGAGATAGAACTCATTGAATCCTCTGTTCCACATTGTGGACGTTCTGTCAACCTGTGCTTAAGTATTTCCTCTAATGAGGCCCTTCCTACCTCGGGATTTTATATATTCAATTGTTGAAGTGCTCCATTCGTTATAAATATTTTTTCTTTCCACCAAGTCGAAATTTGCCTGTGGCTGTGATGCTTAGGTTTGCCTTCTAGAACAAAGATGAGCAGAGCATTTTTCTGCTGTCTGTGGCAATCCTTTAAATATTTGAAGGCAGTTAATCTGGCTTCTTTTAGTCCTCCATTTTCTAGTAAAGCAACCTCAGTGCTATCAGGAGGAGAAAGTTTCTTCATGGTTGTCCCCCTTTACATTGTCTACCATTTGTCAATGTCCCTATTTCATTGTAGCACTCAGTGATGTGTATATTACATAATGCACTAAATGTGGTTTGTCAGAACAATTTTGCAGACCTTATAGAGTCTTGTTTGGGTTTTTCCCTTTATTTTCATTGGGCTAAATGACATAAGTGTGTCATTAGAGTATTTTAAATTGTTCTGACATATTAATAAGTTTTGAATGATGTTAAATGAAGATTTACACCATATTTGCATATTAAATCTATTCTACATTATTCACCTTATACAAAGAGTTGTTGGAAATTGTTTTAAAATAAGTAATAGTTTAGATCATATTTTGTTTAGCTTTTTTGATTATTCAGATATAATTTCTAATGTCTTAAATAATGAAAAACTAACAATCATTAATCTGTATGTTTTCCTTAATTCAGTATCTGCCTTCTTGTCTTATCTTACTCCTGGTATCCTAAATTAGGAGATTTTTCTAAGGATGGAACACTATTATAAACACTATCCAAGAGAAATTCTCACGACAAAATTTAAAATAATACCATATAAATCCAAAGTTTTATTCCTATCGAGCCTATTACTGAATATTGCTATTAAGATTATAAAAAAATACACAAAGGATTCTTCAGAATGGATTTGATGTTTATGCCAGTAAATTAAATTCTACTGACTTTTCTTAAAAACAAAAGTAAATAATTTTATTATTGGTTTTCAGAGTCAGAAATGGAATTGTTCAACTACTTTATGTTTTAATATTTTTGAGATATTAAGAAACTATGGTAGTGCTTAAAATAATTTTTTTACCACTGAACAAAAAACTTGGTGATTGTCATATTGCTACTAATCTTATGCTTTCAGATGAATGCACTTATATTCTTACTGGCAAGGTGAAATCTTACATGAAATATAGGTGGCTCGGTATGTACTGGAGTGGATTATGTTGAATTACCACTTGGTTCTGTTCTGTTGGTCCTTTAATTCTGTTGTACCAATGCCATTCAAGCAAAGAAGCATTCAGATTTAAAGTATCCATTTTTGTTTGTGATGCCTTTATTTAAAATATGTAAAGATATGTTACAGTATTACTAATGCATATAGAGTTAGGAATAAAGATAAATAATATAATTTTGTTATATTAGATTCAGATTCTATCTGTGGAAATATTTAAAACTTCATGCATAGTACTTCTGGACCATTATCTTCTTGTCAGTATTGGAGAATTTAGTTTTTGTTAGATAAATCTCATTATAGATTAACCTGTCAACAAAATGTAATATAGAGAAGTCATGCTTTTACAAGTTAATTTACATTTTAAAGTAACTGAATTCAATTCTAAAACTTTAAAGAAAAACATATCTCTAGGATGGGATATAGTGAAGAATACATTATAGTTGTCAAGAATACAAGGTTATAGTATAAAGTATATAAATAAATATTCTATTATAGCTTTCAAAGCCTAAGGCAGATGTGAGGAGAAGGAGGTAGATAGTAGTGCACGGAGGCAATCTAGAAGATTCCCATTATGATCCCAGTTCTGCCACTGTTAGCAGAAGTGGCGTTAGATAAGGCTCAGTCTCTTTTGGTTGAAGCTTCCTCATCTTAAAAAGCAGGAACTGAACTTCAGTTATCTCTTATGTGCTTTCCAGTTCTAAAATGTTATCATTTACGGAAGGAGCCATAATGAGCCTACTAGCAATTTCCATCTGTTGCTATACTAGTTTGGCTTTTTATTTCCAATTCTCTTTCTAAATGTGTTTTGAAACTTTAGAAGAAATTTTCTCTGCATTTTGAAATATTGTTGGTCTTTTGCTGAGAAGCAAGTCGACTTTTAAAGTACAAAAACAGTATCTCTAAAGCAACGGCTAAATTATAACAAGTTGGAATCTCTTGAAATGATACAGCCCAATGACATCGCTGGTTTTTATTTTGTAATGATTTAACCTTCTTATAAACAAAATCAGCAAGAGCAGGTTTTTTGACAGGATTAATATATGAGGGTTTTCTTTTTTTAAATAATTTTGCTACTATTGTTTTTAGAGGATTAACTTTTAAAATGTTAGATTGCATATGATTGTGCAACAGTCCAGAAGAAAACCTGATATTGATTGGTGGTATTTTTTCCCCCCTCACATTTTCTTGATACAGAATAATGGTTGCATTTAGCCTTTTTCTTTCTCCATAGTTATACAACTTTTGAATATGAGCTCCAGAAATGACAGTATCGATCAGTATAATTTACAAATGATAAAAAGCACTTGTATAGGTACAGTGGGAGAAAAATAACCTTTGTACATGAAAAAAAAAGATACATAAGAGAAAACACAATTATGAAAAGTTCAAACTGTGGTATTTTTCTCTGTATATAAACAAAAGAATTTATTTATAATCTTGCTGAAAAATTTTAAAGTTAAATGACATTCCTTAGAAGCAAATATGTCCTAACCTATACACACACACATATACATAATACTGAATTTTAGTTGTGGAAATAGTCATAGCTTGCCCTCAAGATTTTACTCTCTTTGGTTGGTGTGATAATTTTAACTTTAAAATAAGTGTGTATTTGTTTGAAATTTACAAACTGCAGAAACGCTTATTAAAGACTCATTAGCATGTATTATGGGGGTTTCTTATTTTCTAACTAACATTTCAGTATTTTTAATTATGATAAACCATGTAACACAGACTCATGAATTTTGGGGCAGTGGAACTATTTCCTTTGACTCTTTTTTCTGCATATCATCAATTTGCTTTTTACTCATGTTTCTTCTACTGTCGCTGTAAGCTTACTTGTTGTTTTTTCTTTCCTTTTCTTCATGCTGTCGTTTAGAGCCCTACAGAGAGACAAGTATGGGAGTAAAGCTAAACATTGCATATCAAATGTAATTTTTTTTAGTTCACTTTTATTGCATCACATATAGATGATGTAGTTATTAAAAACAGTTCATCTCACAATTTAAAAACTAAAGAACCTATGAATCAACTTATATAAATATATGTTAATAGAGATTAGACGCTTTTGTTGTCTGATTCTTTTATTGTGTCACATAACATAGTTGTTAAGTCTCATGTAATGTTTGTGTGAGTTAAATTGTTTTTAAATTAAGCATTTATTTTTGCTAAGTAATTCATAAACTTTTAATTTTCATTACTACATTCCATCATACAAATACATGCAACATACCCAGTTTATTTAACTATGGCTGTTTTCAAGCCATACCCAATGCATTGACAACAGAAGTAATAAACACATGTTTCAATGCATCAGTTGCTCAACCATAACCATCAAGCCTACCATAGCAGCCTCTGCAGCAGCAATCACCCATCACATATGGCCCTTTAAAAAGCATTTACTTTTATTTTTTCTTAACATTGTGGATTTGTCTACAAGATATCTTATAACATGAAAATAAATCGCTTCACCCTATGTCTGTGATGGCTGCTTTTTTAATGTATTTAATGCATTGCTATTTTTGAAAACTGTGTTACTTGAATACAGAGTATGCATCAGAAGTCCATATAAAAATTGTTATATTTGGGATACTTTATTTAAACAAGTAATGAACTAGTTGTTTTGGTAAACATAACTGCATCACAGATATAGAATGAATGCTATATTTTCACAAGTTAGTGATGTTTTGACAAGTTTAATAGAATTCTTCAATTAATTGTTCTATAAAGAAATACCCTTTATTATTTAGCAGTATTTGTTAAATGTTTGTGTTTTATTTTCTTTTGTGTTTGCATTTGGAGAGATTTATGGAACTATTATAGATCCTTGGATTTCTGTTCGTTCAAGAAAATGCAAAAACCTTGAAGAAGCATGTGGTCAAATTTATTTCACTGCAGCTGTTTCTTCCCAGAATAAGACATTTAATCTCTTTTAAACCCAAAGTTTAATATGCACACAAAGTCATCACTCGTTATGAAATGGAACCTTTAATACTGACACTGTGTTTTTAGGAATCAGATCCCCCATGTCTTTACACAGTCTTTTGTAGAATTGTCTAATGACCCTAAACAATTACTAATGGATTAATATATAATAGTAACGAAAGTACTTATAGCAGAAAAAAAAATTGGAAAGTAAATCCAAATATTTTTTTTTGAAAATTCCTATGTGCAAATTACTTTGAAGTGCCATTTATTTGACTAGGCATTATTTCATGACTATATCATTCTGACAGATTTAACATAATCCTTTTGTGGTTTTGTGTGTAGGGATTATTTTCAATCTTATAAATTACGTATCAGATCATTAGAGCCTGCTCAAATCTTTTACTTTGACCAGTATATTCAGAGTACCACACATGAATTATGTTAATTTTATACCTATTTCAATTTTAAGACAGCACATAAAATTAAAGGTAATGAATTATTGGATTGACTTTGGTGTGTATAAATTGAAAGCTATGAATGACTACAGCAAAATTTTGCGTTTTTTTCCCTAAGTTATAACCAAATATGTTTCAAATACTGTCAAACAATGTTTGTGTGGAAATTGCAAATTTATAGGGTTTTTTTAAATTCTTTTAAAGATTTACTTTAAATACTTCTTTTCTGTTTATAAGATTTCTATCAATTGTCCAAGTATCATATATATATATATAGATATATATATATATAGATATGTACATACAGATTTAATATTTTTTTATTTCCAAACATTTTATACTTAATTAAAATTGCTAGCAATTTATACATACTTCATAGTCGGGTGTTTTCGCTTTTGTGTTTGTGTGTGTGTTCTATGGCCAATTGGATATAAATGTCATAATGTTTTGTAATCTTTTTCAGAGGGGCTTCTGAACAATGCCAGGGATACAAGTGTCATGGATACTCTACCACTGAATGGTAACCATGGCAATAGTTACAGCATTGCCAGTGGCGAATACTTGAGCAACTGTGTGCAAATCATAGACCGTGGCTATAACCATAACGAGACCGCCCTAGAGAAAAAGATTCTGAAGGAACTCACTTCCAACTATATCCCGTCTTACCTGAATAACCATGAGCGCTCCAGCGAACAGAACAGGAATCTGATGAACAAGCTGGTGAATAACCTGGGCAGTGGGAGTGAAGATGATGCCATTGTCCTGGATGATGCCACCTCCTTTAACCATGAGGAGAGTCTGGGCCTAGAACTAATTCATGAGGAATCTGATGCTCCTTTGCTGCCCCCAAGAGTTTACTCCACAGAGAACCACCAGCCACATCATTACACCAGAAGGCGGATCCCCCAAGACCACAGTGAGAGCTTTTTCCCTTTGCTAACCAACGAGCACACAGAAGATCTCCAGTCACCCCATAGGGACTCTCTCTACACCAGCATGCCGGCACTGGCTGGTGTGCCCGCCGCAGAGAGCGTTACCACCAGCACCCAGACCGAACCCCCACTGGCCAAATGTGGTGATGCCGAAGATGTTTACTACAAAAGCATGCCAAACCTAGGCTCCAGAAACCACATCCATCAGCTGCATACCTACTACCAGCTAGGCCGCGGTAGCAGTGACGGATTTATAGTTCCTCCAAACAAAGATGGGACCCCTCCAGAGGGGAGTTCAAAAGGACCTGCTCATTTGGTCACTAGCCTATAGAAGATGACAGAAATTTAAGCCAACAAAACTGCTAACACCTGGTTGACTGTTCTGAGTTGATATAAGCAGTGGTAATAATGTGTGTACTCCTAAATATGCTGTTCTTAAACGACAAACACAAACTCTCAGACTTCTTTTTTTTTTTTTTTTTAAACTGGGATTTTTTTAGGTCAGCCCAGGGGAGAAAGATCATTGCTGAAATTCCCCTGTGCCAGCTTCTTTCCTGTCCTCCCCCCCTCAGATGGAGACTTCATTATGTTAATGAACGAGATTTGAAGAAGATGGCGCTCATTGTGGCCTTGTTGAATTATGTTGTGTTTGTTCTAACATCTCTGATGCTCTGTTACTATAATTACAAGGACCTGATTTTTTAAAAGGCCAAAACATTTGTCTGAAAATTAGTAACAATGCTGCATCTAGATTGGAGTGCTGCACAAACATAAAATCAAAGCAAACTATCACATAGTGGTTTTTAGTCGCTCACAACCTGAATTCACCACAGCAGGAATAGCTGAGGTGTACAAAATAAAACAACAAAATCGATAATGAAATGGAGGGGAATTCTAGAATTATATGCTAAATGCATATTTTATGATTTGCTGTATTAACTGATGATAAAACTAATGGCAGAAAAAAATTTGAACAATTCTATGTAATGTACAGATACTAGCATTGCACATGTAGTCTGCTTTCTGTTCCTCCAGAATTTGAGTCCTGTTAATGTAGTGGAAAAAAAAGAAATTTTCTTTTTCTTTCGTGCTGGTCTTGCAAGTTTGTCTACCAGTAAGAGAGCAAAGTTTCCTTCCTTTCTTCTTTTTTTCTTCATTTTCTTTTCTTTCTTTCTTTCGTTCTTTTTTTTTTTTTTTTTTGCTTTTTTTCTTTAAAATTTCACATGGCAAAAAATAAATAAATAAATAAAATAAATAAATGAAGCTATCACTTTATAAGAATCATTTTCTAGTAATACAAACAAATTATTTTTTACAAAAAAAATAAAATAAATAAAATTAGACTTCCTTCCCTCACTATATATCTTTATTCAGTCAGAATATTTCCAAGAACATTTTTGCAATTAGAGCAGGAAGAACTTTTCTGTTTACAGTGCACATCTGTTGTAATGCAAAACATATTTGGCAAGCAGTTCATCACTAAGAGAGTAGCTATGATTCTAGAAGTAAAGAGGTGTCAATAGAACTAGTGGGGCTTCTGCATGTGAGAAATGGTATCCCATGGGTGTGAAAGTGCTGAATGCTCAGTCTGTTCCCCAAGTGGGCACCTGCACTACCAATTTTTAAAAGAAATTCACTCCCTCGTAGAAAGAATTGAAAGGTCAATTATTTTGAACTGATTTTTTTAAAAACTTCTGTTTATTAACAGGAAAATTTATTTATTTGACAGGATTTTAAGTAATGTAGGAATACAAGAGGTAAATTAGCAGCACATATAATTTTTTTTAAATTTATGATCCATTTTGTATGGTCTCAAAGTTGGATGACCTCATTACTAATATTTGTTGTAAAAGTGAAACTTGTTTGCCAACCAATAAACAACTGATTGAGATTTAGAAGATATTGTATTGATGTATGTACTATATGATTAATTATTCTTTTCATTTTTCTCGTCTTTCCTTCTGTTTTCAATATATAAACTTTGTTAATCCTCTATGGCCCAAATGAGCCATGCAAAAGAAATCAACCTGCCTAAACTAAGCACAAAATTATGCAGTTTTTGCAAAGTAATCCAGAAAAATGGGATGGGCATGTTTATGTTGGCTGAAATAAGATGCATAACGTACTTTCGAGCAGGTTAATATATAGGTTACTATGTGCTTATTTATAAGCCAACTGCAGTCACACGGCTTATTATAAGTAAGTCAGCTTCAGTCAGAGATTTCAGTATTGAACTGGGGAAGGGGGGATCATATTTTTTCCTCCTTTGTATGCTTCATTTTGATGTTGGATATTAAATTCACTCAATTGGCTAAAAATGCAAGAATAATGGCAAGGAGAATATCCATTTTATAAAGATGGTACTATAAGACAGTTTTTTGCTAATTCTTTGTTTTTCTATATATGGATAAAATGGGAGGGAAAAAGTCCTTTTAAAGAAACTTTCTAGATCTCCAATTACTGAAGAATCTTTACCAGCAGTGTCCAAGCATGGAGATCCTCCTAGGGCAAAGTTAGAATGCATTTGCCAAATTGTAATTTCTGTTATATTATGTGATATCTTGGCAATTTCTTTTTCTTTATTTTTTTCAAAAAAAAATTAAGCACCAGCCACTTATAAATGAATTTCTTAAGATTAGAAGTAGTTTAGAGAATAGCCAGTAATCTATACATACAGTTTTAAAATATATAACAAAAGAAAAAATTCTGTGCTGGGCCAGAGTACATCGTAACCTTAAATTAATATCACCTCAAAATATCTTATGCACCATTCCTTTTTAGTCATTTGACATAAGTATTTTTTAAGTCTACAGATTTTCTCTAAGTTGCAGGAGAACCACAAGCTTTAATAGTAATTAGGTTTTCTCATACCACATATGGCAAT
The DNA here is from genome assembly GCF_003676395.1 of Aethalodelphis obliquidens. Taxonomy (NCBI): domain Eukaryota; kingdom Metazoa; phylum Chordata; class Mammalia; order Artiodactyla; family Delphinidae; genus Aethalodelphis; species Aethalodelphis obliquidens. The sequence goes on from NW_020838011.1 coordinate 4,673,500, forward strand.
ATTAGCACCTGAGAGGTGGTTAGCCTGTTACATAGAATACATTTGGTAATGAAAGAATCCTTTTTAGACATGTTTAAGGTAACTTCAGAAACACAAATGTAGTCTGTGGATTTATGAGTATTTATGCTAGTTTTGCCAATCCAACAGTAATCTATATGAAAGCAGCGCCATCACTAAGAAGCTAGTTTCACAGAATAATGGGGAAACTACCTCAATTCAGCTTGCTGATGCTGCCGATTCTGATTTTCTGCTATTGCTACCTCCCTGCCCATTATCTTTTGTGTTTCATTATATGGAAATTTGAAGCCAGTAGCTTCCCAGCTCTACATAGTCCAAATTGAAGAAAATCACTTGAATACGTAAACTGGTATGGAAAGCCATTCAGTCCTGTTAGTTCCTACCAAGTTCTTACATCAAGATGAAAGGGTGAGATTTTTGAACTCGCATACATCGTAATTGGTGTGCTTTCAGCAAGACTTAAGATTCCAAAGACTTTCGCATGAAGATATTATTCCCCCAAATTCAATGTGACTATAATGAAAACAAAACTGGATGAAAGTTAATTATGTATACATTTCAATAGAAATTTGTGTATGTCTAACATGTACTCATTTAGTCCTCTTTACACTAGCAAGGTTGAATTCCTGAACTTGAATCTTTTTTTTACATGCATTTCATGTGTAGCAACTGATAAATTAATAACTTTAAAATTTTCTCATTTTTTTGCCATTTTGGCTGTCTCTATATTTGCAATACCCTGTGACATTCATGACCTTATTTGCATATTTCTGATGTGTTTATCTGATTTTCCATTAAGAAGTAAATTTTCATCAAATATACTATACATACATAGCTCATTATTTGGATAGCTGGAAGTAAAAGTTATGCCAATGAAACAAATTATTATTGCCAAGTAAAATAATATTTTCATAACATTTTACACTTTTTTTCCCTCTTTGAGGTCTATTTCACCTGATACTTTATTAGGACACTAGCTAACAAACCTCATGTTATTTGATTCAGAAGCTGTTGGATTGTTGCACAGCTCACATTCCTAACTGATAATATTTATGGAGAAATATAAATTTTGTGAAGGAGAATAGGCTGGAATTCCAATTCAATTTTTGAACATCCCTCTTTGTTTTCACTCTATTACAATTAAAAATACTATACTTAAATAATAATTGCTATGCTAAAATAATCATAATGACAAAAAAGAACTGACATGAGGACAATCTTCTTGAGATAAAAATAGTGGGGAAAATGTAGTAATCAAATTCAGGTAATGGAAACCCCTTAACTTCCTGTAATACAAATTCACAATGACTTAAAATGTAGTTTATTATGTGTATTTTTAAATTCCCCATTAATCTAAAAATGTTGACATACTGATGAAAGGTCTTTAAAATTTCATCTTGTAATTTTTTAATATTAACTTGGTGTGACATGTTTTCATAATAATGGAGATAAGCATGTAAGTGAATTAGTAATTTTATAAAGAACCCATAGACATAAATTTAGGCAATATCTTCAGCTTTTCCCCTCATGCTTGTTCAGATCCATTGACTAATTTGCTTATTTTTTGAAAATGGCATTAAAAACTTCAAAGACTGACTTTTTGCTCAATTACAGAGACCAAAAGGGAGAGAAAAAATATTTCTTCTGGGTTGTCTAAGGATCAACTGCAAATTAATCAATCATCACCTCCTATTAGTGAAAGAATAATTCATTTTTAGAAGTTGTCCATCAGTAGTGTACCAAAGTGCTACTTCTTGGGGCATTCTTCAAAAAACACAAAACACTGCAGAATTACAATGCAGTCAATTAAAATTTGGAGAGAGAGAAATTTAGAGAGAGGAAAAAGAAAGAACCCAAACCCTAATTTGATTTTGAGCAATTCTGAAAATATTGACATGAATGTCCTTTCTTCTCTAACAAAAATATTTTAGATAAAATAACAATATGTATGATCTCCCCAGTATATTATAGTATCAAGGTATTAAGAATTAATTAGTTCACGTTTAGCAATTCATAACTCACCACATAGGTAATTCTTATGCATTTCTAAGTAATACTTTAAATATATCTCATGTTAGATTTTTGCACATCGGTAAATTAGGAACATGGAAGCACAAGAGTGAAGCAGCAGCTTTGCAAAATAGTTTATGGAAGAATTTTTGTGCAAATGAATTCTACATGAGACGCATCTTTGACCTTATAAAATAGATTCGGTGGATCCAAACTGTAAATTCAATTTTGTAATCAGCAAATAGGTCCTTATTAAAGCATCTGGAAAATATTGCTAAATATCTAAATTTTCACTTCTAGACTAGAAGAAGTTAAAGTGTTGGTAGCTGCTTCTTTCCTGCTTAGGCTGTAAGAGGAATCTTTCCTGTTTACTAATTAACCTGATTACTTCTTCTTTGCTTTAAAAGGGAAATCAATCTTCAACTTTCACCTATACACATACTTACATACTCCATTCCTTTTATTTCCAGCCTGCAAAGGAAATAGCTTGTTTACATTATTACAAACTTTGTGATTTTTGCAATGAAACAGGTAGTTATGGTTTTGCGTATTCTCATTTGAAATAAAATTATTGCTATTCCCTCTTTTAAAAGTTAAAAGTCAGCACTTCTTTAACATCTAGGATCTTTGTTATTATTCAAATGTCTTGATTTCAACTATGTTGTGATGTTTCTTTCTCTCTCTTAATATTACATCACGCAAATTTTTCTTAATTTGTGTCCCTTTAGAATATTTATTGCATTTAGGTAAATACAAACTATGATTTTTAAGAAGGCGTGTGAAAGGAGAACTTTGATTTGCATGAAGAAGTCTAGGAAGACTATACACGGAAAAAACCTCTATTGAGATAACAAAGTCTTTTCAATCACAATAGGAACAGGAGAGCAAAACCAAGTTGGCAAATTCATGGTGAGGTAACTGGACCTAAATTAGAGATACAGAGAAAAATTATCCAGGAAAAAAATAATAAAATTCCTTAGAGTGATAAAAATCTTAAACACTGTACCCAATGCTATTGATGTGTTGAAAAAAATTAAATTGAAGTTTACCATATTATAATTTTAACCTGCTGATTCCACAGAAAACACTAAAACACTTTTAACACTCTTTAGGCATTTCTTGTCTAAGTATTGTTGCCTCAATTCACCTTCACTCTCTAATCTGCTTACTCTGTTGTATGCCAACGCAGTTAATGCTACTAGTAGCTTTGTACCTTTTAAAGCTTTACTATGAATCTTTCTAATAAACATTAAATTAATATTAAATTGGAATTATGTATGTTGTGCAAAATAATTCATAACCAAGCAATAGTCATAGGATAATTCATTATATATATATATTACTTTGAGACTGAACAAATAATTACACTGCTGAAAATATTACTCTCAAGTCCTTCTCTCTCTTCAATTATTGTAGTCAATTCATAAAATTCTGCAGACAGTTGTACACATGATATGTTATCAAAGTGCTCCATAATCCAAATGTGTCTAAAAGTATTCCAATGCTTCTTTCATTCTAGAATGCTAAAGGAAAGAGCTTGAAAGAAGAGAAAGTAAAGCTGTCTTCTAAGTATCTAATTTAGATAAATATTGTCATTCAGAATGAAAAATTTTGAAATGAGAACGTTCCACTTTGTGGTCTGAGGGAGAGGTTATTAAAGATTACACTTAGTCCGGTATTGGAGGATTTTAATTTTTTTTCTTTTTTTTTTGTGGTACGCGGGCCTCTCGCTGTTGTGGCCTCTCCCGTTGCAGAGCACAGGCTCCGGACACGCAGGCTCGGCGGCCATGGCTCACGGGCCCAGCCGCTCCGCGGCACGTGGGATCTTCCCGTATCGGGGCACGAACCCGTGTCCCCTGCATCGGCAGGCGGACTCTCAACCACTGCGCCACCAGGGAAGCCCCTAAATTTTAAAGAAGTTAAGTTTGTCTCAGTGGCCCAAGACTGCAGAATTTCACAGTACATTGGCAAGGAAATGTGTTTAAAATCTATACCCAAAGTGGCTTTTTAAAGCTTAAAAATTCCTGATTCTTCTTAATGTGAAACTGGCAAAATAGTCCTGGCTTCAAAATGAAACGTATTAGTTGACCTAAAAAAATGGCAAAATTTATGAATGCCATGAACTCTTTAATAGTAGGTAGAGGTCTTTGGGGATGGAACTCAGGATACACTGACTAGAACAGAGTGTCCTCTTATGCAGACCACTGCCTAGTCCTCGAACATTTTTAATGCCTTGAATTTCAACTTGTCACAATATCTTATGTTTTGAATGACATCATGAATCAAGAGATGAGGAAAAAAACATTTAAAGTTGGTTTTCATGCCGCATTTGAAAATAAAGATTTCCTTTACCATCCTAAGTAATAAAAGATGATATGTCTTGAAACAGCTGTGGGCAATCAGAATGTTTTCATTTATAAACAAGTCTTATTTGTATATTCTAACACTGCTCTTTGCCTATGAACTACAAAGACAAGAATTGTAGAAAGGGTCAACTTGATTTCCCTTAATGGCTTCTGTGAATGTATTGGAAAATGGAAGGATAATTGAAAAAGTTTTTTCATACTGTTTTCCCACTTGCCAAGCATTAAATCTAATTCAAGATACATCTTTTTAAAAAATGATAGTTTACTTTAAAAACTAACAACTAATTAGGCTATTTCTCATTGATAAGAAAAATCATTTTTTAGGAGCAAGAATATAGCTATTGCAAGCTTTGGTCTCTTACATTCTCATATATTACACATGGCATTACTCTTACCATATACACCCACCAGATTTCAATCTATTGGATTTTTTTCCCTTGTACAACCTTTCCAACCTCCTTTTTTCCCCCTTAAATCTTCTGTACAATCACATGTAAAGTAATGAGCTACAAACCTCAATAAAAAATATCAGTGAACAATAAGTGATGTAATTACTGTTATTATATGGTAATACTCAAACATTGGTTTGGGGACAGTGTTTCAAACTGCAGGATAATAACTGAAACATGGACTCCTTGTATATTTTCTTACTATCCCCGCACCCTTCAACCTCCTCTCATATATTGAAAATAAAATGTGAGGCTTTTTTCTTTATGTTTCCAGAGAACTGCTGCCACCCAAGGTGTCTGTAAGTCGATTTGTTCTTTCCAGGAAGATAGGAAGTTAAATTAAGAACTTACAGTTTGCCCTTAAAGTTTGCCAATGATGTGATATAATCAGATGTAGTCCTATATCTGCTGCCTGATCAATTTATTTCTCCTAATCTTTTTTTTTTTTTTTTGCGGTACGTGGGCCTCTCACTGTTGTGGCCTCTCCCGTTGCGGAGCACAGGCTCCAGATGCGCAGGCTCAGCGGCCATGGCTCACGGGCCCAGCCGCTCCGCGGCATGTGGGATCTTCCCGGACCGGGGCACGAACTCCTAATCTTAAACTGGGTAGTAGGAGTGTCAGTCACCAATGAACTTCTGGTCCAAAGGAGAGTTAGGAACTCTATGCTATTCTTCTTTTGAATAAAGAGCACAATAAATATTAGTATACATGTGGATCACAAAAGTAGACATTATTTAACCATCATTCTGTAGTGTCAGGGATTCTGATTATTTAGTTTACTAACTCTTAGCATCAGTAATATGAGTACAAATATCAGCTAGAGTAATCTAATTTAGATGCGTCTACTTTATAATATTGAAAACACATTTTCGTAAGAAATATTCCAAAGAGGAAACAGAAGTCAGCAGCTTCTGAGTGGCTAGTATGTGCCTGACACTTTACATTGCCTCATTTGATCTTTTCAATAATATGGTGAAATAGATTTTTTTCATACTTGCTTTATGAAGGAAGTTGAAATTCAGATCTCAGAGTCATAAAGCTAGTAAGTTTTGAACCAAAATCTCTCAGTCTAAAGTCCATTTTATTCTTTTTTAACCATGTTACATTGCATCAACTAAATGAGTAGTTGAAAAGAGATTAACCCATCCCTTCTCGTTTAAATAAACGGGTGAAACAGGCATTCAAGGAAACCTTAAAAAAACCTGCAGCCTGCTTTTAAAGAGCTTTTGAAGTTTATGCAAACTCCATTTTACCAGGCAGTTGGGAGAAATAAAAGAGAGAGAGAAAAAGAGAAGTGTCACCGATTCTATACTTTTGAACAAATTACTTTTCTAAGAATAAGGCTTCTCGTCTCTAAAGTAAATTCAATACCTAATTTGTATGTGACACATAATGTACTTGGCACACATGAAATTCTCCAGAAAACTCTTAAACAGATTTTTGGTTAGTACTAAATAGACTCTGTGTGTGTGTCTTGTTTTTCAGCAGGTCTCATTTGATGAAAAAAAAATGTTTTTGAGTTTAAATACATTTGGCAGATGTCAGGCTAAAGTAAAATAGCTTTTTTATTACAAGATTTCAGAGAATGAGCTGCAAAGTAGAAGAGTATTTATCGTGCTGTTTCCTAAACTAATTTGGCCCTGAAATCCTCAAGGAACCTGAAGAGCAATAATTTAAAACTATTAACCCATGGAACTCAGTTTGTAAAACACTGCCCAAAATATTTTTGTTGCAGCTGAGTTTCCCCGAGTATTTTACATCAATGAGCTGCTGGAGGTGTGACTCCTCCAATATTAATTGGTTTTATAACTCATCATAAAATAATGTTACAAAAGTTTCTCCACTAAATGTATGGTCCCAATCTTCAGGTAGAGAAAGAGCAATTAATAAGATGAATGATGGCTTAAGTATTCTGCCCTAATCATAGAATCCCTTGATTTTAGTATAGCTTCCTATCTTCCACTATCAAATATCCACTTGGCTAAAGCAGCTGGAGGCAAAGAGTTTTTACTCAACAATTGTGTTTCTCAAAATAAAAATCAACTGGATTATTAAATATATATTTCATTTTTTAATTCATAGAACAAAAACTCTTGTTCAGAATATCTGGATTTCTCTCACCATTTTCAGGGTCCATGAATATTATCATATAGAAAGAAGTCAGTTATTAATTTTAAATCATGCAGAATTCACAGATAAATATCAGAATTATTTACATGGAACAAAAGCCTCTTCAAGTTTTTCCTGGAAATTTGACTGTTATCAGACCATATATCTACCTGGTATTTAGCACAGTGTCACAGCTATTCAAAAATCTACTCATTGTAAAAGTGAATTGACTGTAATTCCACAGACTAAAGCTGTAAATTGATGAAGGATATATATTTTTTATTATTTAAAATGCATGATAGTAAATCGAGTTTCTTCAGTATAACTCCCAGCTTATATTTAGCTGTTGGCCACCCAATTCACATTCTTCTTTTTAAGTTTTAGTAAACAACTAATATTGGTTCCTAAAAGTTTCTCTAAATAGCATGGAGGATCCCATGGAAGGTAAGAGAAAAATTAGTAACCATTCATTAGATAGAAATAGCCACTTCTCTTGGGTTCTCACAACCACTAGTCTTCTTCAATGGTTAGTAATAATATATAGAATTAATACATCTAATTTACCAAGATACTTATCGCATAACTTTCATGGATAAAGTGATAGGGTGTCAAATAGTTTTTACTCTGGTGACCGCTAATCCAGTGGTAATGCCTGTTTGGAGCACGTCTTCAGAAGGCTGCATCTAAGATTAGTAAGAAAGAATTCCATGATGGATTATTTATGTTTGCTATGGTCATTGAAAAGAACCACAGGGGTAATAATCAACTCACATGCAATTTACATATAAATTATATATATATTTATCTCTTGTATACAAATTGTTAATACAAATATCTGGCACATATTTTATTTTATATTTATTTATTTATTTATTTAAATTTATTTATTTTTGGCTGTGTTGGGTCTTTGTTGCTGCACGAGGGCTTTCTCCAGTTGCAGCAAGCAGGGGCTACTCTTTGTTGCGTTGCGCAGGCTTCTCATTGCAGTGGCTTCTCTTGTTGCCAAGCATGGGCTCTAGGCACGTGGGCCTCAGTAGTTGTGGCACGTGGGCTCAGTAGTTGTGGCGCACGGGCTTAGTTGCTCCGCGACATGTGGGATCTTCATCGACCAGGGCTCGAACCCGTGTCCCCTGCATTGGCAGATGGATTCTTAACCACTGAGCCACCAGGGAAGAACCTCTGACATATATTTTTGAAGAATCCAGGGCCCTAACTCCTTTTTGATGATAGCTACTTCAATTATGCAATGATAGAAAATATCGATATTTTACAAGGGGAGCAGAAAAATTATTTCTATCATTCATTCCACTTCTTTCTCATGCTTGCTTTATATAAATTATTGGGCTATGTTTAGAAAGCTTTCTTTCCCATTATTTTCACAGAGCTATACCTAAGCCCTCCCCTCCTCTATGCAGTCATCACCTCCATCTGACCACATTCCTGACCAGTCTCCCTCAGATTCAGGCTAAATTCCATCTACTGTCATAGAATATGAGATCTCTTTTCTCTTTAATCTTTTCCTACCTATCAATCTCATTCTCAGTCTCCCTCTTATGTTTAATCTTAGTTTTACTCGTTTTCCCCTTTTATGTCTGTGTTTCACAAGTCATTTCTATCTTATCTGATGTTTCTTTAACTCCAAAAATCAGCAGCATCTTCTCTCACTCAGTCTAGAGATTTACTCATCAGATAGTCCTTTTCTTCGTTTCTTCTTTCTCTCAAAATTCCCAGACCCACCTTTGTCTTAGCCCTCAACCACATTTTTTTTTTCTAGGTCATTTTCATCCATCTCTCTGAACTTCTCCATTCATCACTCTAAGTCGTTTGTTCTTCCTATGTACAGTGTAAATTGACAGAATTGCAGACCTGAAAAAACCCTTGAAATCATTTAGTTCAATCCCTTTACTTCACAGATAAGTAAACTGAGGACTACAGAGGACATGTGACTGTTCAATGTCATAGCTCATTCATGCTGGAGCTAATTCTTGAAGCAGGACTTCCTGATCAGCATATTTTCTACTGTGTTATTTTTAAAATATTTTCCTGGCTAAGCCTTTCTACTGCAACATGTCTGCCTCACCTGTGATCTAGTTTCTCCTCTCTTACTAGATGAGTATTTCAGGATCCTTTGATTTTAAGCAATAGAAACATGATTCAAACTTGCTTAAGCTAAACAAATGAAAAACATCAAATTTTATTTTTACATTTTTACTGGAGTATAATTGCTTTACAGTGTTGTGTTAGTTTCTGCTGTATAACAAAGTGAATCATATATATGTATACGTATATCCCCATATCCCCTCCCTCTTGTGCCTCCCTCCCACCCTCTCTACCCCACCTCTCTAGGTGGTCACAAAGCACTGAGCTGATCTCCCTGTGCTATGCAGCTGCTTCCCACTAGCTATCTATTTTATATTTGGTAGTGTGTATTTGTCATTTCTACTCTCTCACTTCATCCCAGTTTCCCCCTCCACCTCCTCCAAACCCATATCCTCAAGTCCATTCTCTGTGTCTACATCTTTATTCCTGTCCTGCCCCTAGGTTCATCAGAATAATATATATATTTTTAGATTCCATATATATGTGTTAGCATATGGTATTTGTTTTTCTCTTTCTGACTTACTTTACTCTGTATGACAGACTCTAGGTCCATTCACCTCACTACAAATAACTCAATTTTGTTTCTTTTTATGGCTGAGTAATATTCCATTGTATATATGTGCCACATCTTTATCCATTCATCTGTCGATGGACATTTAGGTTGCTTCCATGTCCTGGCGATTGTAAATAGTGCTGCAATGAACATTGTGGTACATGCATTTTTTTGAATTATGGTTTTCTCTGGGTATATGCCCAGTAGTGGGATTGCTGGGTCACATGGTAGCTCTATTTTTAGTTTTTTAAGGAACTCCATACTGTTCTCCATAGTGGCTGTATCAATTTACATTCCCACCAACAGTGTAAGAGGGTTCCCTTTTCTCCACACCCTCTCCAGCATTTACTGTTTGTAGATTTTTTGATGATGGTCATTCTGACTGGTGTGAGGTGATACCTCATTGTGGTTTTGATTTCCATTTCTCTAACGATTAGTGATGTTGAGCATCCTTTCATGTATTTGTTGGCAATCTGTATATCTTCTTTGGAGAAATGTCTGTTTAGGTCTTCCTCCCATTTTGGGATTGGGCTGTTTGATTTTTTTTGATATTGAGCTGCATGAACTGCTTGTATATTTTGGAGATTAATCTATGTGAGTTGTTTCATTAGCAAATATTTTCTCCCATTCTGAGGGTTGTCTTTTCGTCTTGTTTGTGGTTTCCTTTGCTGTGCAAAAGCTTTTAAGTTTCATTAGGTCAAATATTTTAATGGGATTTATTGACTCACCTAATCATGGAGAAAATGTGTGAGGCCAAGGTTAATTAGGAACCAGGACAATGAACACAGTAAAGACTTTCTCTGTGTCTTATTTTTCCTGTTTTTCCCTGCGTGCTAGCTTGATATTTTTTCCTACTGAGAAGCAGTATCTGATGGTTGAGTTTCCAGACTTTGAATCTAGACTCTGAGTTAAAAGCCTGCTTCTCTATTTTCTAGTCTTGGGATTATGAGCAAGTTCCTCTCTATAGCTCAGTCTCCTCCTCTATTAAAAAAAAAAAAAGGTAATAAAATCTACTGAATAGTTATTGAGATAATAGAGATAAAATCATGAGTTTATAAAGTGTTTAGAACAGTGCCTTACACATAATACATGCTTAAGAATTGTTCCCTCTTCTTACTGTTGCAACAAGACAGTCTCTTTTTTATAGAGAGTCATGTTTGGCAGCAGTTTTGGACTTTGAATCAAATAGCTCCATGAAAATATGAAAGGGCATTTAGTTAGAAAAATCTCAAGGAAGCATTCAGATTCACCATGCTTGGTTCTTATACCTTACCCTGGACCAGTTTCGCCCAGAGGATTGAGTACACACCTGGAGTAGAATCCGTTCTTACAGTGTTATGTCTTACCGAGTCCATCTGAGACATGAACCTTGCAAAGTTCACTCTTTCTTATCTAAATCATGCTTCACGTCTGACTGACCTTAACTGTTTATCTTTACTCAGTTCCGTGTTCTATCTCACCAGTATACTGCTAATCAAATGCACCCAATAATTCAATCAATGCTACAAAGTGACACATTTCCATCAGTTACAGTTCATTTCTTTCCTCTCTTTAATAAGCCTTAATTGTAAACATTAGAAAATCAGAAACGAATGTTTTGTTCTTCTCACTCTTCTCTCAGATCAAGGTCTTGAATTCCACTCTGTAAGTCTGAAATTTTCAAATAGAGAAATACTACTTTTTCTAAATACTATGTGTCCTTGAAAAGATAATTAAATTGGTTTTGATGAAAACTCTTTCTCAAAAAAAAGGTAGAAATAAAAATGCTATTAGGTTTAATCCAGGATTAGCAAGAGATATCCAGAAAAGCTGTTATTCTTACTAAGCCTGAAGGCTTAGAGCTGAGGATACACCCTACCACAATGGTACATCTAAATAAAAGAACAGTTATATTTACAAAGAATGCTGCCACCAGCCAGAAAGTCTTTCAGGTAAAATTGTCGGAACTTTTCCCAAGGTATGCCTTGCATGAAAAGCACTTTATTTGAACATGGGTTGCCGATCTTACTTTTCAACATACACGCAACTATTGGGAGGAAAAAACAAGTGAAAAATATATATACACAATTCTAGCAAACAAAAGTGAATACTATCAGTTTTCCCCCAATTTCACGAAAGATGTATATGTATACAGCATATTCTGGGGTTCTCCATATTCTCTGAGTTAAGGAGAAGATCCAGCCCTTAGTATAGTGCCATAGGATTTCCAAAGTCAGAAGTGAAAAACAATTACAGTCCTGCATCCTATGCGCAGTGACCCATATGACTGTAGAGTTGTGTTTTATTTATTAGTATCTTCAGTTTTATTTTAAGTGGAAGTGGTTATTGAGATTTTTGTGAATAAACAAACTAGAAGTGCTACTAAATTTTGATTTTTCTTTTGAAGCATTTACTGAAATGTTAAAAGCTAGACAAAAATTAAAAAACTGAGTGGTCTCATTAAAAAAAAAGTTTGAAGTGTTACAAATCTGCAAAAACTTGGATTTATGTCAGAAGAAATTACTATTTCGAGTAGATTTAATTCAAAACAAGCTACAGGAGAGACCATAATAAGAAAATGATACAAATCTTTAATTCAAATATTTAAAGTCTAATAGTGACTTAATTACAGATAAGATTAAATTTTGTCAATTTTAAAAGTAAAATTCAATTGAATGTTAATGCTTTATTGAAGGTTTGCTAGATTTAAAAGCCTACATTTTGGAATTATGGCATTTTGATTACTAAAAAAGACCTCTTCCTTTATCTATATATGCTTTACATTAAAGCAGTTGCATGATCTCAGGACACTAAACTTTTTAAGATGATAGAATGTTCAACCATTTCTTGTCACCCTACATAAGTGCTAACAACATAAAAAATCAACATATACTTTCACTTTTCTCAGAGGAATATCAACTTCAAGAACAAACCAAAATACTGAGGATTAAATCACACTTGGGGCTTGTAGAGTCACATGCCCAAAGTGTTTGAAAATGCTTTCAAGAGAAAGGAGTGCTTAAAAGGATTATAACTCACAAGACTATTGTAACTAAGCACATTGTGCTACAAATAAATCCTGATGTGACTGTTACAGAAAATAGGTGCTGTAAAGACCATCCTTTAAAGGGAAAATACAAGCTGTCTATGCAAATAATAAAACCTTTCTCATTAAATGAGCTGAAGCTCTGATGTCTCCAGAGTTTTAGAATGCTATTCAGCAATTATGTCCCTACTGAGATTTAATTATCCCATTAGATATTTATTTACTACTACGTATTAAGTTACAGTACTCTATTAGAGTCAGCGAACTAATAAACACATAACTACGGCTAGATAGAAACAGCTTAGCCAAATAATTATTTCCAATTATTTCACTAATATTTAACAATATCCCCAGAACAATCCTCTTCCCAGAACAGGCATTTAATAAATAATTTTTGGAAATGAGAGGATGGAGGAGGGATGACCTGACTTGCATGTTATTTGGCTGCTATTATCTGATTTCCTTTGCAATAAACCTTATGGCGATCCCCTTAGAACTTTGAGTCTCAAACTACATTAAGCAGGCTTGGGGAAGGAAAGTAACACAGAGAAATGGAAGAATGTATAGGGTCACTTACAAGTAAGTAACTTTTTAAACACACCCTGCTAGGGTTATTTTCTCTGCCGAAAGCTACCATAGGTTGGCAAGAGAATGTTTACTGTGTTAGGAACCAAGACACAAAGGACTAGAGATAAAGCCTTTGAATAATTATTTCTGTGTTGTAGGTCTGCAAAAGAAGAGAGAGAAAAAAAAAAAGATCTACTGATCTCAAAGTAAGCTTAGTGTTTCTCCAGTAAATGAATGTTTATATTACACCTCTTTTTCAAAGAGTTTGGAAAAGTTATCAAGCCTTCAAAATAATCTCTATCATGATGACATTTCTCCAGCAATGAAGCATTAAGAAGTTATTCTAAGAGGATAATATTCCAGATTATGATGGGATATAAAAGAAGGAAATTAAAATAGAAAGAACATTAGAAATCCATTACTAAGTCCATGATCCGTTGATTTCTAAACCTAGTTCTTGATCAACAGGACCTCAATCATGCTCTATTTTTTTTTTTTTTTCGCTACGCGGGCCTCTCACTCTTGTGGCCTCTCCCATTGCGGAGCACAGGCTCCGGACACGCAGGCTCAGCGGCCATGACTCACGGGCCCAGCCGCTTCGCGGCATGTGGGGTCCTCCCGGACTGGGGCACGAACCCGTGTCCCCTGCAACGGCAGGCGGACTCCCAAACACTGCGCCACCAGGGAAGCGCAATCAGGCTCTATTTTGCAAGAAGATATTGGAAAGGAGTGACAGAATAGACTCACTCTTTGGTGAATAAGCAATTGCACGTTATTTACCCAGTCATCCTTGTCCCACTGAGAGAGGTGGGATAGCTATTTGTGGGGGGATAAACAAAGTCCGCCTTGAAGGTATTACTGGAACACAGCCATGCCAATTCATTTAGTTTCATCTATTGCTGCTGCTTTTGATTTACGAGGGTAGAGTTGAATAATCGCATAGAGACCTTATGGCTGGCAAGCCTAAAATGCTGAGTATCCGACCCTTTTTAAAAAAAGATTGTCCTGTCCTGCCACTAGGTTCATCAGGACCATTTTTATTTTTTTTTTAGATTCCATATATATGCCTTAGCATGTGGTATTTGTTTTTCTCTTTCTGAGAGGTGGTATAAGGAGGTTGGGAGGGAGGCTCAAGAGGGAGGGGAGTTGGGGATATATGTATACGTATAGCTGATCCATTTTGTTATGCACCAGAAACTAACACAACATTGCAAAGCAATTATACTCCAAAAAAGATGTTAAAAAAAAAAAAAGGTCTAAGAAGGTCTTTAAGAAGGACCACTTCTTGGACTTTGCAGTGTTGAAAAAAAAATTAAAAAAGGTTGTCAACCTCGGCATTACTAGTTAGAGGTACACACTCTGGAACCATAAATCAGGCTTCAAATCTTGGATTATTCCTGACTTAGGTGAGTTACACAACCTTTCACTGTCTCAGTTACCTCATCTGCAAAACATGAGTAATAATTTTACCTCCCTCATAGGGTTGTTATAAGAACTAAATAAGTTAATCTAGGAAAAGCACTTAGAACTTGTGATACACATGTATGCCTGATACACATAAAGTGTACATAAGTACTAAACTGTTATTACTATTACTAATAAAACCCTGATATTATATACCATTGCAGTTTGCTTAGCTACAAATCAATATTACCCATCCTTTTTTGTAGCTGGAAGTGATCAATGAGATATAGCTGAAAATTATTGATATTACTTCAAAGAAGACTCCTTAATGGGAGTTGCCTCAGCTGGGCAGTGTGTCCTTCATCCCTCTTCCTCTTCCTCCTTATCCTTGTTGGAATATAACTGTGATGGTTGGAACGCTAGCAGCCATCTTGGACCATTAAGCAACCTTGAAAAAGAAAGCTATATGTTAAAGATGGCAGAGCAAGAGATTGTAGGAGCATAAGTCCCTGGTGACTGTGCAGCTTCTGTATGACCCTGAATTGTCCACCTTCAGACATCTTTCACCTGAGCAAAAATAAATCACAAACTTATTTTAGTCATTGTTACTTAGACTTTACTAGCACATGTAGCTAAACATAATTCCTAACTGATAGAGCAGTGAATCAATTAAAATTATTATTTTCTTTTTTTGATGGGGGTGGGAAAGGTAATAATGCCCCTTTTTTTAAACATAAGGAAAGAGTGGCAGAGCTTTACCCTTCAACATTAAACTACAGCTTTGCATCAAGGTCTCACTTTAGACCGCTTAAAACAGGATGATTCCATTTAATTCTAATCTCTTCATGGATTATATATTATTGTGGAAAAATCTCAGCTATCATTTAGCTCCAGCACAGCATGATTTCTCATTACTAACCTACAGTTATCAGAGGCGTTTCCTCTCAAGGTTGCAATTATTATGAAAATGGCAATGAAATATTTAGTTGAAAGATAGTAAAGTATGCTTCAATTAAAACCTGATAGCAACACAAATCCTTCTTTTCTTTCTTGACTCATGCATAAAAGCTGTCTATATCAACACTTAACTACTCAATTAAAAAAGAGCACTAGATAAGGTATAGCAAGGGCCATAATGGCAAACACACCATGAGATGGCTATTTAACAAATGCTGCAGTATCTTATTGGGGAAGGGGGAATGATGGCCAGGTATGTGATTTAACTTTCCTCTTGATAAGGCCATGCTATTTTACCCAATGATGTCAGTAAGATACAACTCTCTGTCCAAATAACACGGCACACACGACTAGCATAATATAATCAAGCTGATAAGCAATTGGTTGGTAAAACAATAAGTGTTGCTTAGACGGACATTTCTGAATATTTCTGCATTCTCCATCTTTTGCACATATACAGATACCTCCATTATTTGAAATTAAGAGGAACAAACAGGAAGAGTATAATTAGTTGTAGTGGCAAGCGAAGAAACTAGTTTCAACAAGTGGTTACGAGGAAAAATAGTGAAGATTTTTAGAGCTAAACACATAAGTATTTAAAAATGACTCAAGGTTTGATTTGATAGGCTCTCAAATAGATCACTGCCAATTGGCACCCAGGCTAATGCTTTCCTTTTCTGCAAATGGTCATACTTCCAAATTAAGGGGAGACAACCACAGATATCTTTTTATAAGTATTTTCATGTGCAAATGATACAAACTTATAAATCACAACAAAATAACTACATAAGAAAAATCCCCAAAGCTAGTATTGCAAAAAACAATAAAAAAATGTCTGATAGCCTGTCTCATCTCACTCAGTGTCAAAAAAGTAAGTCCTTACTAAGACCTACAAGATTAGGCATCCAGTTCCCTCTGAATTCATCTCCTTTACTCTTCCCTTCATTCTCTCCCCTCAGCCACACTGTTCTCAGTGCCAGTCCTCAAAGATAGGTGTGCTCTTGCAAAAAGTCCTTGCAATTGCTATTCTCTCTGCTGCAGGGCTTCCTCCCAAGAAAATCTCCAGAGTTACTGCCCACAGTTCCTCAGTGAGGCTTGTGCTGGCCAACCTATCTAAAAATTCATCAATCTCCCCCTCCCACTCTTTCTTTGTTTAATTTTTCTTGTGATATGCTAAAATTTTTACCTATTTATCTGGCATATTATCACTACCCATGAGAGTAGTGATTTATGTCTGTGTTATTCATTAGTGTATTCCCAGTTCCTGGAATCATATATGGCATATAGTGGCACTAAATAAGTATTTGTTAAATAAATGAGTCAATGAATGGATAGGCAATAATGAAAAATTTTAAAATAGCGTATTATAAAATTTGCCACTGATATCAGTTTGGTGCATATTCCTTCTAAAAACTTTCTAGGGATATGCCAGTGTGTATTTGTGCCTGGGTATACATTCACACACGTATATCTATGTTGATATGCATATATAGGCACGCTTTATATAATTATATATTTTACACTGACACTTTTATATATTCACATTTAATATGTTACTTATGTCACTTATGAGAAATTATTTTCAGCAAATGGCTTTTTTTTCTTTACATTTTGAGTATTTCAATGGCAACAGAGGGAATAGCACTTATTCTTTATAATAATTTTTCATTACTGAATTTTTTTCTTTTTTCTAATTTTTTTGTTCAATCACCTTGTCTAAACTTTCAAAATTCTGATATATATTGTTCTTTCATAACTTCTATCATTTTATTATTTCTTTTACTTTATTTTAAAATTTATTTTATAATTTTTATCTTTTTTGAGGATATCTGGTCTGCTTTCATGTGTGTAGGAAGTTCTGCTCCATATTCTTTTCTTGCTTCCAAAAAACTTTGTATGGGTTTCAAACCAATCACTTTCTGTAGCTCAGTTCTATCTGAATTTAGTTTTCTGAACTTTTAGAAAGGAGAGGTCAATCAGAATATTTTTTTAGCATATTTCTAGGAATCCTTCTTGTTTTCATAAAGTGTTAAAAAATACGGTTTTATATTTTCTGAACTCTGCTGATCTGGTACCCTTCTTCTGTTTTTATTCAGAACTTCTCTTTTCTTATATTTTATATTGTCCCTGTCTTGCTCAAGTTGCAACCTGTTCCCAACAATTTCTTCTCATTGGGGGACTTTGTCCTAAATGGGAGCTTTGGCTGGTTAGTTTTGAGTGTTCACAGAGACTATACTGCTCCATCCTGTCAGACCTTACCATGGAACTCGTGCACCCAAGAATTGGAATGTGCAAAAACTCTCCCACTTTCAGCTCCTGTGCTTTCTGGTAAAAATCTGTTGGAATTCTGGAGTTCTCCTCCTTTCAGATCATTCAGATTTCCATTTGCTTCATTTTTATCCCTCCAATGAATGCTATGAATTGCAGTTTTATAATTATTGGTGGTCTACCCCCATCTGCTTGTATTTTGGAGTCCATGGAGATACTTTGCCATTTTTATTGTAGTTGCTAGCTGTGAGGTTTTGGTTTTTGCTATGCAGTTTCTGCATGTCTTTTTATGGTGGGATTTTGGAAGATCCAACGTTATACCACTACAACAATCATTTCAGAGTATTCTAGAAAACAGGGTATGTGGCTTTTTAATTTTGATGGGTAGGGGGAAATTTCCCTCAACAAAGTCTTAGTCATTGTGCTCTCACATACAGTTTATGAGAGTTTCTTTCCCCATCCCATGGCTAACATTAGATATTATTACTTTTCATCTTCAGCAGTCTATCAACTGAACAGTTGTAGATCACTGTTTTATGTTGCCTTTCATGAAAGAAACTTAAGAAGAAAGGGTGATTTGAGCTGTTTTCATGGATATACTGGGCAATCATGTATGTTTTCCTAGGAACTAATATTTTGTATCCTTTGAACATATTTCTAACAGGGTTGGTGGTCTTGTTAGTATTGATTTATTATTTTAATATATTAATAAATTGGTTAAATTATTTAGAGAATTTTAATGTAGTGATTCATAGTTTCCTAAGTATTCCATGTCATTTGCCTTTCATAAAACACCCTGCGTTTAAACATTGTTGCCCAAATATTCTGTTTTCTTCGATGATTTGAAATCCCACGTTTATCGCTCTTAAATTACAAAACTGTACTTGGATTGATCAATGGGCATTTAATTCTGATTCACTTGAAGCGTCTGCCTACTCTTTTCTATCACAATCCATTTAAAATTATTATCTTTACAGTATATTTTAATATCTATTAGGACTATTTTCCTCTCAACACATTTTTCTTAATGTTTTCTTTCATTAGATGAAATTTAATTTTTACTTTTTAAGGAAGTAAGTGGCTTGCCTGAAGACACATAACTAGTGGTGTGCAGAGGCAGCATTTGAAATAAAATCTGCCTGGCTCCAAAATTTATGCTCTATATACATGGTTCTTCTTTCTTAAAACTTCAGTTCATTCATCAAGAAAAACAAATCTGTGGTGTGTACTGTGTGCCGGATTCTCTGTTAACCGCTAAGGCTACAAAGATAAATTACTTTGTTTTTGAACTTGAGAGCTTATTGACTAATATCCTATTATAACCCTTTTTTATTGCCAATTTCCCTCAAGAAAAATCATATATGAATCTTTACAGAGCCTTTTAAAACCATAGAAGTAGCCATTTTAAATATCATAAGTATGTCATTTATACCCAGAGACAGTTTCTAAAATAATTTTTCTTTGGATTCGTTTTTATAGGAGATTACTACTTTAAAAAAAGCAAGCTTTATATTTTAAAAAATAATAGAGTAAGTATAATCTCTTCTACAAAACAGTTGCTTTACAGTTTATACATAAAGATCCTAATTCATGTTCTCTAATTCCCCTTTAAAGATTGTTTGAGCTATTGGAAAACATGGCTCAGGTTTCAAATCATTCCTCCTTATATTAGTTATTTGTAGCTGCATAAAATACTACCCTGACACTACATTAAAACAACAATATTTATTATCTCACTGAAACTGAAATCTCAGTTTCAGTAGGTCAGGAATCCAAGTGAGGCTAGGCTGGGTGTTCTGTTTCAAGTTACAATCAATCAAGATGTCAACCACGAGAGCAGTCATCATCAGGTTCAACTGACTAAGGGTCTACTTCCAAGCTCACTCACCAAATTGTTGGCAGGATTTAGGGCCTCAGTTTTCACTGGCTGTTGGTCAGAAGCTGCCTTCAGTTCCTTGCCGGTTGGACCTCTCTATAGTGCCACTCACAACATGGCAACTTGCTTCATCAGAGCAAGCAAGCAAGAAGACAAGAGAAAGCTGTGCTAGCAAATGGCAGTCAGATTTGAATCTAGTCTTGGTAACACCATCCCATCACCTTTGCTGGGTTCAGTTCATTAGAAGTAGGTCATTAGGTTCATCCCACATACAAGTGAAAGGGATCATAAAATGACATGATAACAGGAGGCAGGAGTCCTTACAGGTCATCTTAGAAGTCTGCCTACAACTCTCCTTTCTGTACTGATTCTGCTACCTTGGCTTGTCTGTGTAATAGAGAGTCAGAGAAGAAAAGAAATATATTTACAAATTATTATCAATAAAATTAAATCTAGATATTCATGGAATAAAATTTTGTCAATATTTTCTTTATTTTTACTCTTACTGATAATAGTTAACATCCATTAACCACTTACTGTATGGCCAGTGCTGAACTAAATTTTGTACAAGTTTTATCTCCTCTAGTATTCACATAAGATTACTAACACAATCGTAAGTTAGGTGATCACTATGTCCCCTTGTTGTATTTGACAAAACCGGGGCACAGAGAATCTAAGTAACTTGTCCCAAGTCATACAACTAGTAAAAACCTGCCAGCCTATCTCCAACTTCATGAATGCCACCACTACATTGTAAACAAAAGTTGTATTTATTTTTAAAGTCTCTCTAAATTCTGTAAACTGGAAACTCTCTACTGCATTGCTAGTAACTAATGCTGAGACCAAAATCATCTTCTAAGTAGGACTTTGGGTGTTTGTTTGAAAAAAAAAGTCAGCTATGAGTTAAAGTTCACATAAATATCATACAGTAAGGCTTTGCTGCACAGAAATTTTATAAGCCTGCAGCAGTTATTACCCTGAACTTACCTGAACTTACCCTGAAAAAACCTGAACAGACACAAACCTTTTGCAGATAATTGTGCTGACATTCCTACTTCATTACTTTTAATAGAATTGAATTTGTGGTACTCATGCCCAGGTACGTGAGTGCTACCTTCAGGAGGAAGACGTGTCAAGTGTCTTTATTCCCAGGTGAATTGAATGCTTTTGGCAGGAAGTCACTGTGCAGCACAAAGGACACATTCACTTAACCAGCTTTATTAAAACAAAATAATTTTTTAAATGATTTCAGATGATCCTGTGCATCTAGCCTAGCTATAAGTAAAAGAGACGTGATGCTAGAAAGCAATTATACAATAGAGTTCTCTGGGCAAATTTGGTATCCATTCCAATATATATCAAGAATTAACTAGATAACCCACTCTTTTAAACTGTGAGGGGGAGTCAAACAAATACACATTGTCAAAGGTTACTTTTGTATTCAGTGAGTGATGAGATTGAGAAAACTTTAAAACATTTAATATGAAATAAATTTAATCAATAAAATTAAACAGCTAAACATAATACTCAGGTCCTTTGCCTATCCAAATGAACTTCTTTCTAGCCCCGAAACCATTCCATTTTGTCATTCAAGTCACTTTATTAAATGAATATTCATTGAAAATAGGTTGTATATCACTGCTATTCCTGCACTCATTCAACTAGTGATTTTATATGCCTTCCTAAGAGACTTTTCCTAACTAATGCTATTCCACACATTATTGGATTTTTTTTTTTTTTTTTCTTCCACACACAATTTTATTTTTTTTTTTTTTTTTTTGCGGTACGTCCCCTCTCACTGCTGTGGCCTCTCCCGTTGCGGAGCACAGGCTCCGGACGCGCAGGCTCAGCGGCCATGGCTCACAGGCCCAGCTGCTCCATGGCATGTGGGATCTTCCCGGACCGGGGCACGAGCCCGTGTTCCCTGCATCGGCAGGCGGACTCTCAACCTCTGCGCCACCAGGGAAGTCCCCATTATTGGATTTTTTTCAACACATTTTAAGATTATAAAACATATATATATATAATGGTGATACTCTCCAAATTGATCTAAAGATTATTTCAAATCCTGTCAAAAATCCCAGCGACCTGTTTTGCAGCATTTAGCAAGCTGCTTCTAATATTCATATGGAAATGCAAGGGACCCCAAATGACCAAAGCAGATTTAAAAAAAAAAGGAATTTAAACTTCCTGATTTTAAAACTTACTACAAAGCTGCTTATCAAGACAGTAGGATACTTGCATAAGGATTGACATACATATCAATGGAATAGAATTTAAGTTCCAGAAATAAACTTTTACATTTATGGTCAATTGATTTTGACAAGGGTGCCAAGTCAATTTAGTTGGGGGGGGTGGTGGTGAGGATAGAAACAACGAGACATCCACATGAAAAGGAAAGAATTTGGTCCTCTACATCATATCATATGTAAAAACTAACTCAAAATGAGTCAAAGATGTAAATTTAAAAGCTAAATATATGAAACTCTTAGAAGAAAACACAGTAGCCAATTTTCATGACCTTGGATTAGTAAATAGTTTCTTAGTTATGATGATCAAAGCACAAACAACAAAAGAGAAATAGATAAATTAAACTTCTTCAAAAATAAAAATGTGTTTTTATGTGTACCATCAAGGAAGTGAAAAGACAACCACAGAATGGGAGAAAATATTTGCAAATCATAAGGGATTTGTATCCAGAATATATACAAAATTTACAACTCAACCAGGAAAAGTTAAATAACCTAATTAAATAATGGGTAAAAAACCAAATAGACATTTCTCCATAGAAGATACACAAGTGACAAATAAGCACATGAAAAGAGTTGCTCAGTATCACTAGCCATTAGGGAAAGGCAAATCAAAACAATAGTGAGATGCCCCTTCACACTCACTTGAATGGCTGAAACAAAAAAACATAGAATAACAGATTTTGGCAATTGTGTAGAAAGTGAAACCATTAAACACTGCTTGTGAAATTGTAAAAGGTGCAGGCACTAAGGATGACAGTTCAGCAGTTCCTCAAAAGAGTAAATAAACATAGAGCTATTATATGTGGCAGCAATTCTTCTCCTAGGGATATCCCCAAGAGAACTAAAAACATATGTCCACACAAAAACTTGCATATTCATAATAGTCAAAAAATGGAAACAAATCAAATTCCACAAACATAAATGTATAAACAAAATGTGGTATATTTATACAGTGGAATATTATTCATCTCTAAAAATAAATGAAGACTGGTACATGCTACAACCTGAATGAACCTCAAAAATAGCATGCTATGTAAAAGAAGCCACTCACGAAAGACCAGATATTTGATCATTCATTTATACAAAATGTCCAGAATAGGCAAATCCAGAGAAAGAGACAGTAGGTTAATTGTTGCCAAGGACTGGGGGAAGGAGAAAATTGGAAGTGACTGCTAACGTGTATGGAGTTTCTTTGGGGGGGGGGGGTGATAAAAATATCTTGGAATTAGATAGTGGTTGTGTTTGCACAATTCTATGAACATTAAAGACAACTCTATATTTCAGATAGGTGAGTTTTATATTATATGAATTATATCCCAATAGAAGTGTATAAGAAAATTGTACTTGCCTCATTATGTATTTGTCTATTTTTTCCTATTACATTTTAAGTTTTTTTTTACCTGAATATAAAAATTCATTAAAATTAGAAGGGTTCTACTTCCCTGCGAAATTGTACTTATTCTCTTTAATAACTATCTTTAACCGTACTTTTTGACGTAAAGTCTATTTGTCTATTGTTTTTAAAGCTACAACAGCTTTCTTTGATAAGAATATGGTGTGTTATAACTTTTTAAGAATTCTTTTAATTTCAACTCTCTATTTTTCAATTCTAAATGTTTCTCTCACAAGTAGCAAAGCCCTTGGAAAGGCTTTAATCAATATATTCATTGGCCATATGTTTTGGTTAAATTTGCAGTAAAAGATATTTTGACTGTAATTGATTGATTGCTCCTTTTTTTCCACTCAGTTTTTCCTCAGTCATACTTCCCTACCTGGTTGATGGCAATAGAGTGGCCATGGAACTTTTGGGGATTCAGCTAAGGGGATAAGTTCTTTAGGTGTAGAGAAATGTGTTTATGCGGTTTATAGAGTTAACTTTCCTGGATTTTTAATTCTTGTTTGCTGTGTTGGGGTAGGAAAGCCTTCCAGGAGTTCTCCAACCGCGCATCATGCAGTCTCACCTGGCATCACAGCACAGAACTTATGGCCCTGAAACTGAGCTGCCAAATGAACTTGTCCTACAGTTCCTGGCAACAGAAATATATGTGAAGTGAAGGAGAAATAAGTTTTGGAAAGCATGAATGCAGGAACTTACTTGTGGAAAATTCTTCCAAAGAGGTTTAAAATGGTAAGCAGAAGGTGTGGTTATTCTCAATGCTTATTCAGAACAGAAGCTCTGTCCTGTCCGATACACACCCAATAATTCACAGGTACAGTTATAAATACACACTTTTTAAAAAGTAACTTATACAGTAGAATCTATTAGACCTCCAGTGTTTTGTAGGGCACAAACATGTAGACATACTGCAAATAAGTACACCAGCGTGTTCAACCTTGTTTTATACATCTCAACATATGGGAACACATCTTAGTATATTAAATGCATTTGTCTTTTAAGTTCCAAATGTATGGCTCATGCTAAAAAAAAAAAAGATTTCTTGCTGATGTGACCCAAAATACTAACACTGATGAATATACCATAAAATATACCACACAATAAGGCTATCAATAATTTGGTTAAGGTGGCGCAGTGGTTGAGAGTCCGCCTGCCGATGCAGAGGACACAGGTCCGTGCCCCGGTCCGGGAGGATCCCACATGCCGCGGAGCGGCTGGGCCCGTGAGCCATGGCCGCTGAACCTGCGCGTTCGGAGCCTGTGCCCTGCAACGGGAGAGGCCACAACAGTGAGAGGACCACGTACCGGAAAAAAAAAAAAAAAAAAAAAATTTGGTTAAAGAATACATAATTCTTTAATATATTTCCCTGCACCAGAAAATTTTAAATGCCCTGAAATCTCCTAGCTCATATATGAAACAAACTTACAGAGGTTTTCCTAATTTTGACAAAAATCTTTAAAAAAATCTAAATGATATTACTAATAATAAGTCATAAAGCTGAAACTTTTCTACACTAACAATATTAGAAACAAACTTCAATCATGTTAAAAATTGGAATTATCTTTCTATTCCCTTCACTAAAAATTTTCCAAAATTGTTGTTATCAGTATATGAAGAGCAATAAAGAAGTTTGCAGCCATGGGGAATTCCCAGGTGGTCTAGTCGTTAGGACTCTGTCCTCTCACTGCCAAGGGCCCAGGTTCAATCTCTGGTCAGGGAACCAGGATCCCACATACCTTGGGGCCCAGCCAAAAAAGAAAACAAACAAAACAAACAAACAAAAGGGTAGGAGGGAATATGCAGACAAAAAGTTCAGGGACATACCATTATAAGATATATCCAAAAGGAAAATTTTTTTAAGTTTTCTTGTTTATTTGTTTTGGCTTATTGTGTTTGTGGTATTTATCAGCTTTTAAAATTGGTAATTTGCTGTGATTTCTCTTTTTAAATAAATGTTAAATTGTATACCTAATTTGTTATTAGTTATTCTTTATTTCTTTTTTCTTAGAGAGAGAACCCCAAATTAAACCCCTGGATTCTTACAAAATCTGGATTTGTGTCTATCACTTATTTTAATTTTTGTCATTAAGTGCATATAAAATGGTATTTCAGTGTGGTTTTTTTGTTTGCTATTTGTTTTCTTGGTTTATTGGTTTTTTTTGCATTTCCCCACCCACTACTAATGTTTTTATTGGCCATGTGAATTTCTTTTTCTTTGAAAAGTCTCTATCTCTTTTGACCATTTCTTTTATTATTTAAAAGTTTTTCATATTAATTTTTACTACATCTTTACTGTTATATATATTGCAAATATTTTCTCCCACTTTGTAACATTTTCACTTTAATACATCTTTTGATTAATAACAGCTCTCAGTTTTGACATAGTTAAATTTATGTCTTTTTATTTATGGTCAACTCTTTTTTCTAAATGTATTTTAAAGAAACTTTCATGTCCCTAATTCTAAAATCTTTTTAAATAGGTTTTTCTACCAGACACTTAAGACATTTCAGTTTTGACATTTAAGTCTTTAAATCTTTGCACTTTATGTTTATATATGAGATGAAGTGGCTTCCTTTTGTTTTCCTTTTTTTAAATCTTTTTTCCATATGGATAGAGACTTTTTTCCCCAAACATCTCTCCTTTCCCAACTGATCTGAAATGTCACCTCTGTCATGTATCAACAAGTGTGGGTATGTGTCTTAGTTCTCTATTTCACTTGTCATTTTGTTTATTCTTATACCAGTTTAACTTCCTACTTATATTATAGGTTTATAATAATTCCTGGTCACTCTTTGGGCAATTCCTTTCCCCTTCATCTCTGGCTACTATTGGTCCTTTACTCTTCCACATAACATTTTAGAATCAGATTATGTTTCATGAATAACATTGGTATACATTGGAATTGTATTAGATATAATCATTATCAGAAGATATACTATTTCCAAATATCAGTCTTTCTAGCCAAAGACATGGTACATTACTCAGTATACTTAGATGTCTTTTAATATCTGATAATAAAGCTTTTAAAAAATGTCGTCTTAGCAGTCTTGAACATTTTTAAAGATTCTTGATCTTCTGTGATAATATTGTAAATTATGATATCTATTTAATTGTATTTTCAGAATGCTTATTACTGGCAATTGGAAATGCAACTGATGTAAATTTTGTATTACTATTTAATTAAATAATAATTATATATAGCCAATTTACTAAGTTATTTTTAGTAATTTATAAGCTCTTTGGTTTTCTATGTAAATTATATCTTTCCTACTTCACATCTTTATGTCTCATTTTTTTCTTATTACACTTGCTAAGACTTCTAAAGCAGTGTTGCATAAAAGCACTGGTATTGTGCATCCTTGTCTTAGTCCTGATTATAAAGAAAACTCTTCTAAAGTTTCCCCTTTCAGGATGGTATTAACCTTAGGTCTATCCTCTTTATAAGAGTAAGGATGTTCTACTCTACATTCCTTGTTTACTAATAACATTTATTATGATGGGTATTGGATTTTATTAAATGTTTTTTTCCAACCTAAGTAGATGATCACTTTTTTCCCCTTTAATCTTTTAATGTGCTGAATTAAATGTATGAATTTGAAAATATTGACCTAATCTCACATAACTGGGATACCATTTTGGCCAAATATATTATTAGAAAAATACACTTGGATTCTATTTGCTAATATTCTGTTTAGGATATTGCATCTATATTCATGAATGAAATATTTCTGTAATTTTCCTTTCTTTTATTTTTCTGGGTTTAATATCAGGCATGTCCATGAATAGTAGAATGAGTTGGGAAGATTTTCTCTTTTTCTATTGTCTATAATATTTGGCATGATCTGTTCTTTGAAAAATTGATAGAACTCTCCTATCTTCTGGATTCCATTTTTGTTATTAAAAAGTTAACTGTCTAGCGTACATTTCTTCAAAAATAACCTGACTTTTCCTCTATCTCATTTTAATATTTTATCTTTTTATTTGCTGTCTATAATTTCATTAAAATGTTGCCATGTTTGGATTTCTTTAATCTATTCTATAAATGACACATCAGACTTCTTGAGTCTTTTGTTTGGCCTCTTCCATTAGTTATAGAATATTCTCAACCTCACTCTTTTTACTAATTAATTTATTTCTCTCTAGCTGGATCAGTAATTGAACTATGTTAGATTTTCTCAGTTATTTTCACCATCTCTTAACCATTTTCATAGTTTCTAAGTTTTACATTCTGTTCTGCATTCTGTGTGCTTTCTTCTTACCTAGCTTCCATTGTACTAACTCTTTCCCTCTTTTGTGTCTAATCTGATGTTATAATCATTTACTGAGCTTCTATTTTCAGTTTTAACATTTTAAATTTCTATGTTTTCTTTGTTTTTTTATTCCCAAAGCTGCTTGTTTTCTTTATTGTTTCCAGTTTCCTGAAGATAGAGTCAAACTAATATTTTGTTTCTTTAATTCTAGCCAGCATAATTGCTTTTTATTTTCATAATGTGAATATTTGATGCATTCATGGTTTACTTCTGTGGTCTGATTTATTTTTTTTCCTTTTTGCTGGTTCTTACATATAGTGGCTTATTTCCTTGAATGCTTTTTGATTTATTTTTCTTATAACTGCTTATGTTTTGGGGAAATTATCCATGAGAGTTCTTTGAGTCCTAAGATGAAGGTTTGCTCCTCTAGAAAAGATTTTTATTTGCTTCTTCCAGATCCCTGGAAGTACTAGCAATCTCCATCAACTTTACTGTAAATTTATGACAAGTTTTCATGTATTAACAGTACAATGTGAATTTTTGGCAGCAAATTCACCTTGGGACCAGTCTGAGTTACTACTTCACAAAGTCAGTTCTATGTTATAGGTTTGCCCTGGGAATTTAATTATTGGTGATTTATTCAAACAATTTTATTGATTGTGTTAGGACTAACAGCCATACTTTGAGTTTGCATTGCAGTTAGTCTAAACACTTGAGAAACAGGAAATTTGATATTTCCTTCAGATCCTAGTTTATGATAGCTTAATAACACCTGTGTTACTGAAATGATCTGATTGCTATAAATGTGTGGATTCAGTTTAAGATTAAGGTTAGATGGGTTTAATAGCTATTTAATTATAGAATTCATCATTGCATGTTTACAGGAAATTGATTTGGCCAGAGGCCAAAATGTGGAGATGTTTTTATGGCATTGCTTATTTGTAAACATTTTGCTTAGGCTAAGCTTTTAAGCAGTTAAATATGAATAGATACTATGAATAATAATGTAAGCACCAGAGTAGTTTAAAATACCTTTATCTAAAGGAAAATACCATTCTGGTGCCTTTGTTAGCAATCAGCATATGTATTTAATGTAAGATTTTTCATCATCGTTATTAACTACTGAGCTTCTGAAAGGAGAAATGCACACATTTTTAAAAAGCAGTTTGCCTAGATTATAAAGATATAATATTCACTCATACCTCACTTAATAGATTTTTCTATCACTGCACATCTTTAATTATTTCTTTCTTTATTTACTTAGAACCAAATTCTAAAGCAACAGATGTACTGAAATAATATATTTGATGCAAAAATTCATTACAACAATATGCATGTATGTAATATATATTATTATATACATAATTGTGCCTACTTAGCACAGATTCCTAGCACTTCACATAAATGAGGCGGCTGTGATTATGATTCCCAAGTTCATGTGCTTTTAGATGTATTCTGATAAAGTACATTACACTTCAGAGTATAATGTTAGCACTCAGGTTGTGTGAAATGGAAACCCACTCAGCTTGAGCAAAAAGCTAATTTATTAGGGCAGCAATATATCTGGGCCTCAGGAATAGAACAAGAATGGGAACACACTAACGAATACATTGTTAGTCTCTTGGTTCCTCTTATGTCTATTTTTCTCTGAATATCATGCTTTGTTTTTCTTCTTCATTGAAAGACAGTTTTTCTCTTTCCCTGTCCCCTGGGTAGAAAATGACCACCAACACTTGCTCTGGAATTTAAGTAAAGTCATGAGGTAATTGAGAAATACTAAATTGACTCTCCCTGGGTCTCAGTTCTCACTATTGGACAAGGAACTGATTGGTTGAGTTCAGGGCTCACTCCTGGGGTGTGAATCAAATAGAATCTTGAGGGCTTCCACTGTATCAGTGTTGATGGAGAGAAAAGGGAATATTCTGAGAAAAGAGATGCTGGACAACAGTTTAGTAGTATCTCTTGTATTTGGCTAGAGGCTGCATTCCCTAACCGCTTGCCACTCAAAGTGTGGTCAATGGAATAATAATGCTGGTATTATCACGGAGCTTGATTGAAATTTAGAATCTCAGCTGCACTCTATCTCTTATGAATTCGGATTTGCAATTAACAAGATCCTCAGGTGATTTGAATGCAGGTTAAAAATTAAACACGGTTCTAGTCTGTTAAAAAGTCAGGACCAGGTGCATAAAAATTGATGCTATTTCAAGGTATCTTTTACTCCTAATCAGACATAACCCTTTAGCTTCCCAACTTAACCTTTTACATCCTGGCAGAATCCCCATCAACTGATATATATACATTTAATATATAGACACAAGTATAGATTTAATTATAATATAAAGGTAACCTTGAGAGTGTGTAGATCACTGCAAATTCATTTCCATTAATGGAAAAATCAAACATTTTAAGATTTAGATTCTAATAATTTGGGTCAATAGTCCCAATTTTACATATGAAGGATAGCATAATATATCTATTGACAATGTATTCCTAATATTTTAAAATTTTACTAGTATGACACATTTATATTAATTACCAAAAAAATAATAACTGGTTGGACAATTCAGATGGAAACAAGAAATCCAGGTAACCTTTATGAAGATGCTTAAGATCATGGAAATCATCAGGTCTTAGGTTATCATATGCTTTAATTTTTATGTAAGCATATCTTATGGAGTAAAATATTATTAGCTGAGTGTTATTAATGTTTATTACATGCCAAAAACCTTCCTAAATAATTTACACAGATTTTATGGTTTATATTTGGTGGTGTTCAGATTGTGATCTACCATTAATTGAACTTTTATGAATATCATTGTTTTTAAAAGCTACGTTTTCTTTTCTCTCTTTATCACGGTAGTATACATTTTAACTTGAGCTTGGGATATGGTGTTGGACTGATATTGGATTTGAATTCAGGTTCAACTTATTACTGGTTGTATGTGCTGGGGCTATTTACATTACTTCCCTAAGGCTCAGTTCCTTGTCTATAAAGTAGAAATAATCATTGCAATTTTTTTATAGAGTTGTGAGACTTGAAAGAGAAAGTGTATATGTCCTGGCAGATAGTATCATGTATGGTCAGGCCACTCAAGATGGCTGTGCTTTTGCTCTCTGTACATTCCCTGCTTGACCAGTCCCTGCTTCCCCTATGCCTTACTCACGTGAACATGCTTGCCCTCAGCCTCAGCTAGTGATTGCCCTAATCCTTAGGCCAGAATGGGTCCACCTGCTAGTTATTAAAGGGAAAGCCCTTGTGATGGTATTAACCTGAGGGGCTGTGAGGGAAATGCCCCAGCCTCTGGTTTCCCTGGTAACTGATGAGCCAGCCTGATGCCAATTTCTCCCGTAAATGGTAGCCTCCTTCTCCCCTGAGTAGTGAAGATGGCTGTCTGTCCTCTCTGCTACTTGCTGTCCACAGTGCGATGTCGCTCCAGGACATTTTGCTTCAGACAGGTAAGATTCCTTGTCTGGTAAGCCATCAATATCTCTGTCTCCATCTCAGAGCTCTTTCTTTGGTCTCGAGGCTGGGCTACTACAAGGCTTGCAAGCCTGCGGCGTGCAGCCCAATACTTCAGTAAGGATTAATTATTATTATTATTTACTTATACAGTCACCCTTACTTAATTTCATTTGGTTCCTGACAGGAAGTTTTTTCATGTTGCTTTTGGAAACATTTTTACTCTATCTAACTACTAAGAAAAAGAAATTTTCTTCTTTGGTCAGATTATTTTCACTAAGCCAGATGTGGCTAATTTGGGCTAGAGATTTATGGCCAATAGCTCTCCTTTTTAAATGGGAACTTGAAAATAGTATGTGTTGCCTATATTTGGTCATACATTATGTGTTGCCTGTATTTGGTTATAAACTCCACTGGAGTTTTCAACTGGATCCTTATTTAGGTTGACTTCATGTAATCTTATACCATTGTATATATACTGTGTCAGAAACAGGTAAGCAGAGAAAAGTCAACATGAAAGGCATTGTTTGATGATGTTTATATATATTTTAAACATAAATAGATCTCTAGCTTCCTTACCTCCTGATTCAATATTAGATTTGCCACAGACAATTCATACAACATTTTAGAGGTTGAAACCTCCAGGTTAGAAGTTTTGTGGTAAATTTATACTTTCCTATAATCATAAAGGCAATCCTTGATCTCATAAAAATTTATTTTGAAGAACTTTGCAAATATCCTTTTAATATTTCTGTATGACACAGGGTTAGGTATAATATTATTCTGATTCAATATTGTTATTTCTCATATATTTCATGAGATGAAAAATTCAGGTAGAATGTATCTCACATAAAAACACGTTGAATTTTCATTTCTCAAGGTTTATCCTTTTTTCGGGTTTGGAAGCAACTGAGAGATAGACTTGAAGACCAGACAAAGAACAAAATGTCACGTTCATTTCTCTCATGAGTAATTGAAAAGGTAAATTTAGATGTAAAGCTAAATTGGCTTACTAATAATCCATCTCTGTATCAGACTAACTCACCCCATTAATGGGAGAACTGTATAATCCCAGAGTGGATATACCAGACTTTTTTCCCCTTACAAATAAGACAGTAAACAGACCAGAATAGATGCCTCCTGCAGACAAAATAGAAGCACAGAAGTTGCCAAGAGACTTATGCTTAATTCTTTCTTCTAGCACCATCATCATCATGAAAATCATTCCTCCTTCTATGATCAAGGTAATATGAACTTTATTTTTTTTTCAAGGTAATACAGTGAAATAACACAAAACTTTAATATTACTATGGAACTGAAGACATCTTAAGCACTGGTAAATAATAGCATTCTAACATTCTGGGTAGTTTTCAAAACCTAAGGATAGATTGTTCACCTTAAATGTATTATCATTTTAAGTTTGTGTAAGATTAAATAGAGATCTGTG
The DNA here is from genome assembly GCF_003676395.1 of Aethalodelphis obliquidens. Taxonomy (NCBI): domain Eukaryota; kingdom Metazoa; phylum Chordata; class Mammalia; order Artiodactyla; family Delphinidae; genus Aethalodelphis; species Aethalodelphis obliquidens. The sequence goes on from NW_020838011.1 coordinate 4,706,011, forward strand.
ATACCCTCAGAAAAGTAAAATCTAGGCCAATCTTTGGAGCTATGAATTTAAGCTGTAAAAATGCTGTAGATTTCCTCTTACCGTTGACTATTAAAGGGTGCACCTTCTTTACTAAACCTCTTCTAACTTCATGCATTTCCTTCTGCCCAACTTTTTTTCTAGTATACCAACAGTTTCAGGGTGGGAGGAAGCTCACTGGGTAGGATCCAAGGCAAACCATTAATAATGATGCAATTGCAATGATACAAATCTCAAACATCGAATTTAAAATTTACTTTTACTTTTTTTCTTCATTGGATCAACTCAGTTTACTTTGATTCCTCCAGCTCCAACCTCACTCATTACATCATCATAAGAAGCTAATCTCTTCCCATGACATTGTGTATATGGAATGCATAAGAAAGCCACAGAGACAAGATTTATTTGTCACATCTCTAGCTCTAATGTTTCATGAGTGGACAAGGAAGTTGAAGTTCTGCTTCTCTTTTCCTTTTTTATATTTTAATTGTAGAATTCAAGACTACTGTTTTTGTTTTTTAAAAACCTGCAAATTTTATCATTTAATTTAATTGAGTATTGTCTGAAACAGATTTTGGGACATCATTTTTTTCAATATAAACACCCATTTCAAAATACACATGTTGGGTATTAGTTACATTCTTAAAGATGATTAAACTATTCTCTGGACAATTTAACAGCACTCTTACTGTATTTACTTCAACCATCTGGTTTACCTAAAGAGAATTTAAAGGATGATGTCATCAGAGTACCTCATCTACATTGAGAGCACTACACAGCATACACAAGTGTGTTATTAGAAACATATGTTTGGTTTAAAAACATCTTCCATTTCATTCACTGTGAGCCAGATTCTATCAGTGACAAAAATTTCTCAGGAAGTTGGCTAGCACTTGAATTTATTAAATTACTGCTAAAAGGTACAACATCTTAAAACTAGTTTCAAATATCTGTTGCACCAATCAATACTTGATTTACTTTAAAGAGAACATTCTCTTCTTTAAAAAAAACCCCCAAAACACAACAGCTGTATTATAGTTGAGAAGGCATAGCAAAGATTTAGAGAGTCTATATACCACCACTTATATTGTTTCATGTTTAAAGAAAAGAAGGTCAATATTTACTCTCACAGTGAAATTATTGACCTATTTCCACAGAGGGTTAAAAAAAATTAAATTGTCTGGCTTAGGAGAGGAAATGCAAAAGACATAGGGGAACATTTAAAAGAAATAATCAGAACAAAGTATTCTTTTGGGGCTAACCTAGTGTTTTCAGTGACTTAATTTTTAAAAGAAAGAGCTGTTTATAATATTATTTTAGAGCTTCCTCCTCCAAACCAATTGCCTCATAATTTCTTTTTAATATGTTTTCCCTGAAAGACAAAAAACTTTAGACTAGCAAAATTAATCTTACTTTGAAAAATAGTCTAGAACAAGCCTGGAAAACGGGTGGTAAATATCAAACAAAATCATATTTCTGAGAACAAGGATAAAGATAGAATGGTTTTTAGATAGGCAATCAACCACATATGCTTCTAAGGGCTTATATGAAATCAATTTTGATGTAGTCAGATTATTCAATGTACCTGAAGTATGTTATTGCATTATACATTAATGTATTAATTGCTGTATTTCTTGTGAAAGCTAAAGCTCTCAAAAAAAATCCTTATATTTTCCAGTGTAAATGACAGAATAAAAATATGCCTTAAAGTCAATGAAACTGATAATATGGGTACAAGATATAAATAACCTAGGAATAATGTGGTCCCCTAAAAGCCTTGTTTGTTGATAAACCAGATTACATACATAGAATGGTCTTTGACTTAGCAAATGTCATAAATTTAATGTCATATTAAAATGTGGTTTATTCTGTAAGCTTGTGAGTATCCATAAAGTTCAACAACTTCCAAATTGGGATACATTTTAGGAGATACTGTAGTAAAGTGAATGGGGCATGGGTTTTGGAAAAACAAATATCCCCCAAACAACAGCCTGAGTTTTAATCCCAATGTCTTTATATACTAACAGTGTGGGTCAGAGTGAGTCATATAATCTGAGCCTGTTTTCACTTCTGTAAAATGGGATAATTTTAAGGTGCTGTGTATATGACATATACTTATTCCAGTTTCTAAGGCTTCATAACAAATCACCCAAAAGTTAATGGTATACAACTGTCCAAGTGTTCTGTGGGTCCAGAATTCAGCCAGGGCACAATGGGAATGTTTTTTTATCTGCTCTACAATGTCCTTCACCTTAACAGGTACCTCTTCTCATAAGCCTCTCTGTGTGAGGGCTAGTTTAGGCTTCCTCACAGCATGGTGTCTGGGTTGCAAGGATGAGTGTCCTGAGAGAGCACCAAGGGAAGCTGCAACCATTATGCAACCTAACCTAAGCAGTCAATAAAATTATTCTGCCATACTCCGTTGGGTAGAGCACTTGCAAACACCTGCCCAGACACAATGGAACCCTACCTCTTGATGGGAAGATTTTCAGTCACATTGTAAGAACATGTGGGATGGGGTACATACATTCTCTGATCATTTTTAGAAAATAAAATTTCTGCAGTACTCAACATATAGAAGCTATTATTATTTTATATGATATAGTATAGAATTGTGGAAAAGGCAAGGATTTGAGATCAGGATACTTTGCTACTTAAAAGTCCTTGTTAAGTTATTTAGTGTCTCTGACAAATCCTTCACCTATTAAATTAGTATGATACACTTATTTTGAAGGGTTATTGTGAGGATTTAAGAGATAATATGCAAAATTATTTGACAGATACTACGTGCTCAGTAAATGCTCCCCCAAATTTTGGCTCAACAGGTAATGGCACTAAAAATGCCTCAGTCTGCTACAAAATCAGAGTTTCCAACAAGCCAAAGTGGTTGTAAATAAGCCAAAGGGATGGATTTCTGTTTAGAATCAAACTTTGAGCAGAGTGTTCAGGACCAGCAAAATATAACTTTATATGGAAAAATACAGTGTCACCAACAAGTTTGAGGAACGAATTGAATCACAGACTCATGGAACCTTAGAGAAGGAAGGTGGCTGACAGATAAAACTCCACATTTCATAGATAAGAGAATCAAGAGAGGTTAAATTGCTTGTTCAAGGTTATACTCTAAGGAGCAAATCTGCAGCTGAAATTCATGTCCTGCTAACTTGTAAGTTGAAATCTTTAATAGTCTACTATGCACAAGTTCAAATCTTCAATAGTCAACTATGCACATTATGAATTTTCTTTATACCTTTTCCTCTCTGGAATGGAATCCTGCATTAGTTACAGTTGAGCATATTATTTGTGTGAATACAATAATAATGTGATTACAATAGCTAATAAATTAATGTCTTATGAGAGTTTTTAAAAATTTTAATACAATAGAAGGAATTATTATTCCATTATGGGAAACAATCAGGAAATTGAGGCTTAAAAAAAGCTGAAAAAAATTTCCAGTTTCCCAAAATGCATATTTCCAGTTTTGAATTTCTGACATTGGTTAACCAAAAATGCAAATATGGTTGGATTGATCATAGATACATACTGGGCAAGTCAGTCAGCTTTCCCATGGAATATAGTGTAGCAGGTAAGGATAAGGGGTTTGGAACAAGACTACCTGGATTGGATCTACACTACCTGGATTGGATAAGTAAACTGTGCTTCCAATAATAGTTGGTACATTGAGTAGTTGTGAGAACTAAGTGGTGTATTAGTTTCCTGCTGCTGCTGTAACAAATTGCCACAACATAGTGGCATAAAACAACACACATGTATTTTCTTACAGTTCTAGACTAGAAGTCCTAAACAAATCTCATAGTTTCATTTGGATAAAGTCAAGGTGTTGGCGGTCTCCTCTGGAGGCTCTGAGGGGAGAATCTTTTTTTTTTTTTTTTTTGCTTTTTTCAACTTCTAGTGGCCACCTGCATTCCTTGTGATTACATTTAGGACCACATAGATAATCCAGAATCATCTTCCTATCTCAAGATACTTAAGTAAATCACATTTGTAAAGTCCCTTTGGTCATATTAGAAAACATTCACAGGTCCTAGATGTAGGTAAACATAGGAGTCTTTATTCAGTCTACCACAAGTGGGATGATACACACATAGTACTTTACCTCTTGCCTGGCTCTAAGCAAAGGCTCAATAAATGCTAACAATTATTATGAAATACAGCTAATTTATAGTTATACACATAGACATCATTTGTATCCCTCGAAGCCACACTACTGTGTATGTTATTCAAAGAATGTGGGTGACAAAAACAATTTAGTTAAAAATGATCTTTGTCTCTGAGCATCACCTAGTGAAATCACTAGAAACCAAGCACACTCCATAGCCCTTCCTTCCCCTCACATGATCCTAAGAAGTCACCTCTGTATTCTATACACTTTTAAATCTTCTTCTTTCCACCTCTTTCCTGATTCTCACTCTTGATCTGCAAAGATGTCCACCTTTGCATTTCCTGTGTCAGTGACATTTTGACATTGCTGCTGATGCATCCTAGCTCTGTCCCTGCCAACCAGGGTTGCTCCATTCACCATTAATCCTCAATCATGGGTGAGATGCCCCACCCTTTTCTCTGTTTGTCACTCTGATGATTCAAGGCCATTTTGGGCCCTTTCTCTTCCCCTAGGTTTCTTTTTTCTTTCTTTTACCAACTTGAGTATTGTATACTCCTTTATTAATTGATGTCTGTAGGTCTCTCATAGCCTTCTCTTGCAAGGCACTTCAAGCAGTTTTCCTAGGCTAAAATGGATGACATTAACATCAGCTGTCTCATTGACAGAAGATGTTCAAGATGAAGGTATTCTTTTTGCCAAGCACAGAGTGAGTTTTCTGTCGATCTAGGATGTGAATAATGATTAAAAATGTAGTGCATATCAGACCTGTGTTGATGAACATGAAAGCCACAATCTCTGCCTAAGAAGTTTATTAAGTATGGGAAAAAAAAAACATGAAACAGGTAATTATATTCCAGAGTGATATGCTGGAGAATATTAGACATTTAGGGTGCTACAGGAGCACATAGGAGAGGCAATTAGTTCTGATTTGGAGAGTTAGAGGATGGTTCCTGGAGAAAATGTTCAGTAGGATGAGACTTAAAGGATCAACACTCCTTAGACAAATGAAGTGCAAGAGAGGATAGGACTGATGGCTGCATGGAGAATACAGTTTTCGAAGGAAAAAGAAAAGCCTAAAGCAGATACTTCGAGATTAAGAGAGGTTGGTGTGTGTAAAGTTCTGAGTGATTTCAGAATGGCTGAAGCATTTGGTATGACAGGAGAATGGGAAGAGAGAAGACTGGAGAGGTTAGCCAGATCCTGAGGACTTTGAGAGTGATTTTAAGAAGTTTAGACTTTATATAAAGGACGAAGAGGAATTCTTGAAGTGGAGTGGTATTTTAGGAGTGGTGTTTAGGAAGATCATTCTTTGACTCATGTTGCAGTGGAAAAAGGGAAAATGGCAAGACTGGAGATTGATTGGGTAGGGCAGAGTGGAACCTATTGCAGTAATACAGTTGAGCTTCATTTTAACTGGTGATCGTGACAGAATAAGGTGGAAAGTTTAAGAACTACTTAGGAGGTAAACCTCACAGTATTTTATGCTTGGTTGAATGTGAATGTTGGAGTGAAATGAGAGGGAGGAGTTCCTGGTGCCTGTCATGTATAGATTCTTGGTTCTGAGGTTAACTGTCAGACTTTAGGGTCCTTTCACAGTTTTTCTAAGGAAACACTTCATTTTTGCATGAAAAGAACTGACAAGCTAGAATTCATGGCACACTCACAGATTTTGCCCTTCAACTAGGCCTCTGTTGCACATATACTTTTTATTATAATCATTATTGTTTAACCATTGCATGGGATTCATTTCTGCGACCCTCCCATAGAATTAGATGGAACTGATTTTCACAAGCCCCATAAATCAAGAAAAAGTTAGGAAACATATGGCTACAGATTAGTCAGAAAGTCTTGTTGTTTAGGAGACGAAGACATTTTGATGAAGCCCCTGGGAACCTTTCAGCTGAAATATCTTGACAGTTTCCTTCTGCTCTTTAGGAGGTATCAGAGGCAATGGTCTTATTAGAGACAGTGAGGCAAAATTTTCCTATTCACCTCCTGTCTATTTTTAGGGTCATTTCCTAGTGTGATTCCAGAATGTTGTAAGGTGCTGAATTATTAGTAAATCCAAACAATAAGGCAGAGTAAAAGCTTTTATAACTAAGAGATGGGAGAAAAACTTTATCCAATGGATTGTTTCTTCTCCCTTCTGAGGAATGACCTTAGACTGACAAATCATATCCAACATGACCACAATACACACTATGCAGCCATTAGGAATTCGTCTCCTGTTATGACAGGAATTGGTAAGATCTGTGGTTGCAAAGTTCTATACAGTTGGCTAGCCTTTGCAAACAATGTGGGAGAAGCACAATTCGTGGGTTTCTAGAGTTTGACAGAATCCTTTAATTTTTTATTAAAGGATGTGAACAGTTTACACAGTTGTCTGAATTTTCTAAGAGAAAACCAGGCAGGTCAAATTTCAGAAAGATATGCAGTACTCTTTTGGCATGCCAATGTGTTTTTCTTTGTATGCTCTATGGAGGACCATGAGCAAAAATAGTAAAATTACTGTTCAAAAATAATACAAAACAAAACAAAACAAAAATCAATACAAGAATAAATATGTGGATAACTTTGGATTGTATTACAGGGAGGACTTTTAAAAGCACAAAACAAATGAAAGAAATGACAAAAGAGACAGTTTATGTCCCTTAGAAAAATATCTATATGGAAATATTAATCGAATCAAATGTAATGACAAACTGGACGGATATGATTAAGAAATATGACAGAAAAATAGTTTAGAACCTTAACCTCTTGCTTTTCAAAAAAACAAATTCACAAGGAAATTTTAATTACTTTAGGACAAAGTTTGGAAATAGCTCACAGAGAAATACCAATAGCCTATAAGTGTACTGTGATGACCATTTGTTTTTCCTTGAACTCTCCAGCAGTTATTCTCTTCTGACATCACTCCATGAAATTCACTTGGGGACTCCACCTCCGACCCCAGAGGTGAACCTTGTAATCTAGGCTCAAGGCAATCAGTAGTTCAGAGCTGGGCATGTGTCCAAAGAGGATCCATTCAGATCTTAGGCTCTTTCTGGGGGCTACTTGTAAAGAGACTTTCCCACTGAACTTGAACCCAAGAATATATGACTGGAGTTACTGCAGCCATCCTGCCACTCTGTGGTGCCTAAGAATAAAGTTTACATGTAGAAGAAAGAAGAGTACAGCAAGTAAACAAATAAGGAGACTAGGAAAGAATGACATTGTTTAGAGCCTAGAAATTCATCTGTGCTTGGAAAGTAGTTACAACCTTTTTGCAGAACAATATGTTAATAATATTAGCTCATATGACTGAGAATATATGTTAATACAGTAAAAGGTTAACATACTCATATTGCATATATTTGGTTGATATTATTACTAATGATTTTAATTTCCTTTTTCATGTTCTATTTCCTAAATTCTTCTAAAATGACATTTATTACTTTTGTTTTTTAATTTTTATCTTTTTGTATTACCTTTATAAATAAGAAATATATACATTATTAATGTATGTTAATTAATTTGATCAACTGTATGAGCAGCAGGACTTAATTCACATATTGTGAATTTAGTTAGACTTAAACATTTACTCTCACAGATATAATAAGATGTTACCAGTTTGCCAGATTGTGAGGTTTGAGGATACATACCTCTAGACTGCCAAGTGTGCCCAAGACTTCTGACATCAACTGCAAGTTTTGGGGGTTACCATAACCACTCAAAATTTAAACAATTAGCTAGAAGAATTCACAGAACTCATTGAAAGCCAGTATACTCATGGTTACAGATGATTACAGGAAAAGACAATATATGAAAATATCAGTCGAGGGACGAGATGCATAAGGCAAAGTCTGGGAGGGTTCCAGATGTGAAGCTTCTATTGACTTCTGGGTGATTTACTCTCCTGGAATTGGTGGTGACAATACACCTGAAGTGTTGCCAACCAGAGAAATTCACCCGAGTTTCAATGTCCAGAGTTTTTACTGAGGTTTTATTACATAGGAATAATTGATTGATTTGTTGCCTATGTGGTTTAACTCAATCACCAGGTAGATTACTCTGCTTGGACTGCCATAACAAAATACCACAGACTGGATGACTTAAACAACAAAAATTTATTTCTTATAGTTCTGGAGGCTGGGATGTCCAAGATCAATGTCTTGGTAAGGTAGACTTTATTCTAAGGCCTCTTCTCCTGGCTTGTCAATGGCCACCATCTTTCTGTGGGCTCACAGAGAAAGAGCTATCTGGTGTCTCTTATAAGAGCACCAATCTCATTAGACCAGGGCCCCACCCTCATGAGCTCATCTAACCAAATTTACTTCCCCAAAGCCCCTTCTCCAAATACTGTCACATTGTTGTTTAGGGCTTCAATATATGAATTTTGGAAGGACACAAACACTCAACCCATAAAACCAGGTCAGTTGATACCACGGGATTCAAAGCCCCCACTCTAATCCACATGGTTGGTCTTTCTAGCAGGACCAGCTCCACACTAAGGTCCAGTGTGGCAAGAGCCCTCACCTTTAAACAATGGCATAGAATACCTAGCAGAAGCTGAGGATAAAGGCCAAGCTCTTGTGGGGCAAGGTCAAATTCTTCACCACACAGGTGCCATATATATGTATATATATGGCTAGTTTTTTTAAGAAAACAGGTTAACTTAGTAAAGTGCAATAAGGGAACAGCTTTATTCTTTATTCTTTCCCTTTTTCTGTGTTTTGATATAGGCTTTTCTTTCCCTACCTGATGACAGTATCTCTGGCAGATCCTGTGGCTGTACACAGTCACTGTCAACTATAAAAATAGTCTTATTTAATCTTAAATAAAATTTAAGTCTTTTCTTCTCCCTTTCCTCACACTGAATCTGTGGGCTGGTACCTGCAGAAGGGATGAGACCTAGTCTCTTTTTCTCTTTCCCTCCACCTCCTTCCGAATCCTTCTGATACTGCCAGGGTAGGGTTTATATTCAACAGAGAAATAATTCAACAGAGAAATAGAGCAAATATTTTCATTGGTTGGATACCGGTGTAAACTGACTCTCAATACACTCTGCCATGTCAGGCATGCATGGGTTTATGTAGGCTTATACACAACAGATAATACTTTTGGGTTGGTCTCTTTCTACTCTTTTATTAATTCTTTCCCATCCAAGTGGTTCTGTTCCCTAGTCCACAGCTCCATGTCAAGCCACTTACCCATAGTGGCATTCTTGTGGCCCAAGGGAACTCATGCCTCCTGGCTCTACAAAATGCCAAATTTAGCTAAATTTTTTAGTTGATAGCAAATGTCCCATTCAACATCCCATCAAATGTCCCATAACATGGCATATGTTAATATGCTCACTTGCTGCCCAGAAGAACTAAGGCATATGGCTGCCTGCTTGCTGTACTGTCCTCTCCCTTCACCTTGTCAGTTAATGTTACCAAGGCTGGCATCATTGCCTCCTCTGAAGTTCCCAAGATAAGTGTGTACAGTCTTTCTCTTCACATTACCCCCAAACCCGGAAGACTCACATCAGTTTTTCTTAAGAATTCTCTCATGCTTTACGTCATTAGATCTGTAGCTTCACAAGCATAAGATACAAATAGTGAGAGAGATGCTAATATTCCCTCTTACAGAAAACTCTTATTTATATTAATAATTTTGGGGGGCACCTCTCTTCACTTGACGGTGGTGGGACAATGGAAACACTCTTTCCTTTCCATGGATGAAGGAAAGAGTGAGGCACAGGTTTCTCTACTCTTATGAATTTCCTTTAAGTAATCTCCTTATGAATCTTCCAGTCATTTTTAACAAAGACTGGAAGTGGATGATGGTCATTGATAGTCAAAGAACCAATTTAATCGCATGTTATTAAGTTCTGTGGGAATGTTTGTAGCTCTCTTTGGATAAGGCAGTTATATATCACCTACTTTCTGCAGCTTGGGGATTTCACCAAATTTTTCAAGTCGATAGGAAACGTCCCATTCAACATCCTAAAACATATGACATATATTACTATGCTCATTTGCTGCCCCCCAAAACTAAAGAGTATTAAACTAATATAGACTTAGGGAAAACTATTATTTCTGATTGATCTTATTCTAATCTAGCACTTCCTAATGCTGCAGAGAAAGACTCTTCTAATGGAGGGATCCTTGGGCTCCCAGCATAATAAAGATTCTGAGAAATCATACCAATGATCTGTACCAAACCACCCCAAAATTCAGTGGATTGAAATAACACATTTATTCTTGTGTATCTGTTTGTCTTGTGGGGCTTGGCTGATCTCAGTTGAACTTGACTAGGTGGCACTCTGCAGACAGTGATGCCTCAGATCCTGATTCTAATTAAAGGTTGAAGTCAGAGTGGGCGTATTCAGTATCTCTTATTTTCCTTGTGTCAGAGAGGTAGCCAGAGATGTCCCTTCCTCTTGTAGCACTGGCACACAGGTGCAAGATAATAAGCACAAACATGCATCCTTCTAAGGTCTGGGCTTGGCACTGGCACATTGTTACATCTACCCATAGACCTTTAATCAAAGTCAGTCATTTGACTAAGCCAAAGTCAAGGGGTGGTGAAATATACCCATGATGAGGCCATGGCAAGGTGTGGATGCATTGTAAGGGAGAAGAATCAGGGAAATAATTCAATTTAATCTGAAATAGCATTGTTTGATGAAACTTTTGCAAACTTTATATATATATATATATATATATATATATATATATATATATAGCCATGAAGTTATTTTTATTTAGATGAAATACCTAATAAAATCCTAGGTGCTTTGGGAAATGTTATTCTAGACCATTCTCAAAAAGTGGACAATAAACTGTCTATTGGGTCAGAGATAAGTTCTAATGGTTTACCTCAACAACAAGCAAACTTACTTCAAACAAGTAATGATGAAAGTCATTAACCAGGCTTCAAACTCAGAGTCAGAGCCTAGCTGTGACACCCTTTATCTGAGTGACCATGGGTGAGACACTCCACTTCTCTAAAGTTTAGCTTCCTCATATGCAAACCTAAGATAAAGAATAATAGATTCTACTTCACTGAAAAGTGGTGAGGAGTAAAAGAGATAATATGAATGATTAAATAATAATCTATTTTCTATATGGTCTTATTTATTTTTTACCAGTATCATCTGTGTATTAAATTTCACAACTGCCATGCCTCTTTTTTTTTTTTTGCGGTACTCGAGCCCCTCACTATTGTGGCCTCTCCCGTTGCGGAGCACAGGCTCCAGACGCGCAGGCCCAGTGGCCGTGGCCCATGGGCCCAGCCGCTCCGCGGCATGTGGGATCCTCCTGGACCGGGGCACGAACCCGCGTCCCCTGCGTCGGTAGGCAGACTCCCAACCACTGTGCCACCAGGGAAGTCCTGCCATGCCTTTTAAAATCGATTCAACTCCCTTCTGTTTTAGACAGTAGCTGTAAACTTTTCAGTGCTTTATAACCTGTATCATCCAAATACTTCTCTTCCTCACCACCTCCTGCTCCATCCTGGTTGCAACCATCACAGACTTAGAGAGTCTCAATAGTTTCCTAACCTGGATCCTCACTATCTCCTGTTGCCTTACTATCCACCAACCCATTCTCCACAGTGTACTCCACAGTGTACTAATGTGGTACTGTAAATAGAAATCAACTCTTATTCATACATACGTACAGATACACACATGTGCACGCACACACACGTCTCGTTTTTATTTTTTGTTTGAATTTATTATTTATTTATTTATTTTTCAAACAATTGTTTCATTGTTTTTAAAAAGGTCAAAATCTTTAACATGAGATACAAGATACAAAGGCTTGCATTGTATTTTATCCCTATTTTCCTCCATGTCTTGCAACGTTCTTCCCCTTGATCTTTTTACAAAAGCCACATCAATCTCATATTTCCTTAAAAGTGTCAAACTACCTTCTGTTCTTGCCTTTCCGGGGACTGTTTCCTCTACCAGGAGTCCTTTCTTGCCTTCACTAAACTCTCCCTCTCCTTCATGTCTCGGTCAATCACCACTTCCTTAGTCAAGCCTTCCAGGACTTTCCACCTTGGTCATTTCCTCCATTACAAGTTCTCATAATCACTGTGTTCCTTCCTGAAACATTTGTAGGGTAAGAAAAGTTTCTTTTCCTCTACCTATTTTAGGTTCTTTAGCTGGGGCTCTGTAAATTAGACTGGCCAAAGACAGATTAACAAGAGAAAAACAATAGAAATTTATAGACATGTGCATCACACATATACACAGAAAAACACCTAGTGATGACTAACCCAAAGGGGTGTTTAGAACTTAAATTAACATAATATCTTAAGCTAAACCAATGAAAAAGTAGTTTTAGGCTTCCAGGCAGGGGACAGTAACCTGGAAAAGCATAGTAAACAAAGGTTTAATAAGGTTTGTTATGCAGCTTTAAGTCAGTAGGTGCCTTCTCCATTGATAAGAGGTATTAAAAGTCCTCCTCTTCCTAGTATGGTAGAAGGAGACACCTTTTACAGATAGAAACTTCCTTTATAAATGTAAATTTATAAATGTAAATTTCCTTCACAAGTGGAAAATTTGTGCCCTGTTTTTAACACTTTTTCTGCATCTGCTGGTTCTCTGTGGCCTTTAGTTCAAAATAATCCATATGCCAAAGAGGCATATTTTGGGGTGACATATTCCTGTATCCTTCACATTACTTATTACAATGGCAATGTTATATTTCTTTGTGTGATCATTTAGTTAATGTCTCTCTTATGAACTTGAATATAGGCTCCAAGAGGACAGGAGACATGCTGGATTCAGTCACTGATATCACTAATTTCATGCAAACCACCTCCCCCAATTCAGGAAATACATTTATTGGATTATTTTGACTATTATTTCTTATAGTGTAGGATAAGAATAGTTTATAGTATCTGGGATTACATTATTGTAGCACAAGAGAAAAAAAGGAAATATCTTGTATAGATATTCATTTATTGTCATAGAATGATTCCAAGTTTTTTCCTTAGAGTCTGATTTCTTTTTTAAACAAGTTTTCTTTTAAATTATGCCTCAATAAAGAGGTTCTACCTTTGTTTATAACTTCTCTCTCTACCTTCTTTCACATCCTTCTATTCTTTTATCTTTAAAACATATCTTTTAATACTGAACCCTAAACTAACCTGATTCTATACCCCAAAAGCCTGAGTTTTGGTAAATCCCAAGGGGTTCCCCATCAAGCTAAAGAAAAACACTATTTACATGAGTGGATGAAGTCTCTACCATCTCAAATTCCTGTTATAATTAGTTTCAGAAGAACAGATTCATGTTATGTCTATTTCTATTCCTTTCCTCCTCTGTAGCAGGGGAATGAGTCATTAGAATTTTAACGTCAGCATTACATGCCAGCAGAAGTCTGTTGTTATGCTTTAACTACTTAAATATTCTGAATTCTGACTGGTTTATCCGTTCTACCTTTTATTGTAAGAAAGCAGGAATGGACTCCTAATCAAACAAGAGAGCGTGGAAAGCATGGAAAAGGTCAAATGAGTGCAAAATCGTCTGTCGATCATTAAATGGTGACAGAATTAGAAGGCTTGCTTTTGTGACTAAGATTGAAACTGAAACACAGAATTTCACCACATGAATCCTCTAGATACACAATGAAGGTGGTTGGAGTAGGAATGGAGAAGAATTAACTATTTTAAAACGATTGTGTTGCATTGAAAATTCTAAAAAGACACATTCTTTAGCCACAGGAAATGGTTCCAGTGATAATGGGGTGGTGATAGTGTGCTGTTCTGAACTCATCCGAGTGCAAAATTTTTTGGATAAACATTTAAAAAGAAGCCAAGTCCTATTCTTGAAGCATTTCATAAATTTCACTACTAAGATAGTATATCTTTTCAAATTGACCTTGTGCTTGTATTTTTTAAATTTAGAAATAATTGTTCTGAGTTGTAAATTGTGAGGTTCTATTTTCAGATATGAATTTGTCTCTAGTTCATTTATTTTTTGGCTACATTTTAATCTTCATACTCGTTTTTTTTTTCCCCCAGAAATGCTGCCAAATAATACTCCTTTAGATTTCTAATTTATCATGTATTTAAATGGACTTTCAAATAAATCATTCTAAAAGTTGTTATTTCCTTTGCTGTGGATTAGTTCAAATCTGCTTTTAACTTATTTCTCATTGCTTTTAACAGTCACAACAATAGACCTTTGCCATCATTTCAGGACTGAAAGCTATGTACCAGTCACCAATTTATATATATATATATATATATATATATATATATATATATATTTATTGTGGTATGTGGGCCTCTCACTGCTGCGGCCTCTCCCATTGCGGAGCACAGGCTCCAGATGCACAGGCTCAGCGGCCATGGCTCACGGGCCCAGTCGCTCCGCCGCATGTGGGATCTTCCCGGACCGGGGCACGAACCCATGTCCCCTGCATCGGCAGGCAGACTCTCAATCACTGCGCCACCAGGGAAGCCCGATATATATATTTTTAAGACACTCATGTTATCTGTGGACTATTCAAAATGTTCGGTTTCCCTTCCACTCTCTCCTGCAGATTTCCTTTTCCTGCTGCACTACATTTCAGAACCTTCATTGTAGAAAAAGGAGAGGAGATAAAACTATAAAGTGAGGTTCAGTCCAATGACTAAATGAAGTTTGTAGTGTTATTTGTATGGTTCAATCTCCTCTACCCGCTTTATCTTCCTAAGTCTTTGGAAATGAAATTTATTTGTTCCTATGCCAGGTGTTGAGACTGTTACCAAACTCAGATTTGGCTGTTTGCCACTCAAAAGACAATACTCAAGAGGGAAGTGTTGGTAAAAAGGAAATGTTGCTTTAATCAGAAGGCCAATAATCTGTGGAGAAGGTGGATTTATGTCTCCAAAACCAACTCCGAAATTCGGCTTGTCCATAACAGTTTTTAAAGGGAAAAGGGTGAAAGAATCCCAGTGAATCATCGAGGCAGGAGGTTAGGTTCTGTATCATTCTCCATTGTGTGAAGACTGGCTGACTTCTCATTATCTTTCTTCAGATTTTATCTAGACCACGTGATCTGCCTGCAGGATTGCTAAGGGAGCTCCTGGGGGGTATAGAGCTAGTCATTCCTTAACTACTTAATTCTTCATTCTTATTTATTTTAATCTAGGAAAAGAATCAACAGGTTAGACAAGGCATGGTGTGCATTCAATAGAGCATAAGTCAGGAGTTAGGTTAAACTGCCTCATGGTCTCCTTTCTGTAGTTAGGTTCTTCTAAGGTTAAAGGGGAACAGGAATGGGCCAATAGGAAAGAAGCAAAAGAGTTGCTTACAAGACCTGTACAAGGTCATCTGAATGGATCTTTTTATATATGGAAAACAACTCTAAAGCACTTAACCATTTATCATAAATTGGATTCTTTGGCTTAGCAACTGCTTTGTTAGCCAGCCGGCTCAGAGAAAAGTTTTTTGATCACTGGTGTTGTCTATAGACATGCAGTCTGTAACAGCAATAGAAATCTTGGAAGTTGAGAAGCAGCTGTGGACAGAAGTACAAGATAAATTACTGTCACTCTCATAACAAAAGTAAAGAGCTAAATTAGCTGATCCAGAAGTAAATCAGAACATCATGCTTTAGGATATAATTTTGTATTCCATGGAAGTTGAGAGGTAGACAACAAAACCCAATGTGAAAACTAATAGAAAAATAGAGAAGGCCCAGAAAATAGAAGTCACTATTAAAACATGTGATTTATAGGTCTGCCAGAGGGAACTCTAAGAGTCTCGATTTCAGTGAAATTATTTGAAAAATCTATTCAGAGAGGTGCAATGGAGAGGGCAAGGGAAGAGTGGAATAAAATTGATAGAATCCTTCATCTTCACATGCTCAGCACATGACTTCAAGGCTCAGTAAAAGTGCAGTTGGCAGTATTTTGAGTCCATGATATATAAAGGAAGCTGTATTATTGTCATGAGTCTTCATTAAAACTGACTAAACTTCACAGTCAGATTAGGCAAGTTCAGTTTGTTCAATATGTATACATGTTGATTAGAGCACTCTTTTTGTCATTGCAGAGGGGAAAAACAATCAAACTTGGAGAATGCCCTGGACCTAGGACTTTATGTTTATAAATCCAATTTTCTTTTCATTATACCCCCTCTATATTGTTTTAGTCTTGAGCCAGAAGATGAATGGGTCAAATAAAGGAATGCTTTGTGGGTATGTGGATTACCAAAAACATGTAAGAAGATGAAAAGCATAATCTGATATGGGCACGGGCAATATATGTGATGTGGTAGTAGAGTGTGGCTCAAATGTGACAGCACATTCCAAGACCTCTGATAATTGCAAATATCTAATTTGGTGTGCTATTTCAGGCTTGCTGTGTCTGAAACATGCATAAGAACATCTTATAAGGCTGACCACGGTTGGAGGAGTCTAAGTCACTTTGTCAGTTGCAGCTCTTTAATGATATTAAATTCATTATTACACTAAGACTGAGGTGAGAATAAGAAGTACTCACAAAAATATACTATTTCTATGGTCTTTGAGTTTTTAAAGGGCTCTTAGGGGTAGTTGAAGAAGCAATCTTCAACTATTATGCTAGAGGCAGTGTGCCAGGTAAGGAAGAGGGCTACAAATAAACCATAAGACCCAGTTAAGACTCTGAAACAACAAACTATCTTGCTTGAGAAATAAAATCTGAAACAACAACCAAGAACAATTGAAATCTCTGAGATCCAGCCTATCAGTGCCTAGACTGTATTGACCATGATTAAATGTTGAATAGAATTCATTCATTCGTTCGTTCATTCATTTGAGGACGGGAGACAACACCAGAGTGGGCACAATAGTACATACCTCCTTTCTTCAGTATTTTTTGACACCATCACATCCTCCTAAATATTGGAACATGGGAAGTGAGAATGGGAGGTGGGGGAGGTTGCATAGGGGTTGGCAAAGATGACCTTTCGATAATCTCTGTTTAACTCAATTGCACTTGGATATACTAATGTAGAAAAATGAAGAATATAGAGGAGGAAAGATAATTTTTCCTCTGTCTGTCTGAGTTCTTGTCTGAGATCCCTGTAATAAAAGACAGATTAACAAAAGTAAACCAAGCAAGTTTATTAACATGTACAACTCAGGTATACTTGGGAGATACCCAGGAAAACGTGAAAAACTCTCTGGGGTGGCTTAGAACTCAGGCTTCAATGTCATTTTAACCTAAAGATAAAAGAAAGAAATGTGTGTGTTTGGCAGAGGCCAGTTATGAAGAGGTTCCTAGGAAAAGCTTAGTAAATAACTATAAGGTTTGTTATGAAGACTTAAGCGAGTGCCTTCTCTACAGATTAAGATTCTCTTGTGACTTAGAGTCATCCTTCTCTTCCTGATACAGAGAAGGAGACACGCTTACAAATGAAGATTTCATTTATAAATGTAAATTTCTCTTTCAAAAGGGTACCTTCTACTTTTCTGAGAGCTTTTCCTGTTGTGCTGTTGCTCAAAATAATCAGCTCAAAATAATGCTTATGCCAAAGAGGCATTTTTGGGGTGTATATTCTGCTGTCCTTTATAGAAGAATATTGTTTACATAATTATGTAGGTCAATATGACCTAGAAGAAATTTTAAGTTGCACTTATATGTGTTAGATTCATTAATTTTATATGTATTTTGGAATATACAGGAAAGGTGTACAAAAGTGTCAGGCAGTTAACTAATACAGATATTTTTTCCCCTCAATTTTATGTTTGTGCTACAATCAAAAGATGTTAGTTTTTTAAAAGATGTTAATTTTTCTTCAGTAGAGTCCTCCAAATTGTGTGAGTTTTAGGCCTCATAAAACTTTTATCCATCCCTTATAAATATTTAGCAATCATAATTTAAAAAATAGATTTGTTTAAAAGCATGAACTCTTAGTCACTTAACCAGATGTAAATTATATTTTTGACATAGCTTTCTATCAAGCTTGTGATGGTGAGCCTATAAGTATTAACTGACTCACAAATGACAGAAGGGGCCACTGCAGCTAGCAGAGAAGTTAGTTGTTAGGGTCATTAGATAAATAGGAAAAAAGCTATAAAAATGGAAGTGTTATGAATATCACTGTATGATGTATACAAAACTTGCCACACATTGCATGAAAAATCTTAGTACAGGAAAAATACTTTGATATCTATAAAAATATAATTATTTGAAGTCTTAGGCATCATCTTATTTGAAAAAGTTGACTTTCATAATTTTTCTTCATCAGGGTTCATCAACACTCAGAGGTCAGTACCTTTGAAATAGCTCGGGAGATTTGTTAACAGAAATTCTCTTATAATAGTTTTCCAACAGAAAACAAGAAATTCTAGGAAACTTGGTCAATAATCATTTTTTCCTAGGTAAAGCATGGTGTGTTGTGTACATTTTTTAATAGTGGTAAACATGTCAGACTCTAAAATGAGACTAATATATTATCAGGGTATTTATCTTATTAATTTGTGTTTCCAAATACTGCAATTTTTGATTAATGCAATGTTTGGAAAAATAAATCTGCATCTACAGATGTGATTCTCTCACCCAACAATATCTCCCTACAATTGTTCTTCTGTTCTTCAAATTCCACTTCTTCAAAGAAGACTTCCTGACTGACCCTCTTTAACCCTCTCTCTTCTGAAATCTTATATTACTATTGTTTTACAAATACTCTTTATAAATTATTCCTCACTGTGATTTTAATTCTTCATTGTTCAAGTCTAATCTCCCCAATTAGCTTTTAATCTCTATCAAGACAAGATCTGTGTCTTTTGACTTCTTGGTACTGCTCACAGTAAAATGTAAGTAATTAAGATTTAATGTGATTTAATTTAATTTAATTCAATGTAGATTCCAATGGATTTTTTCCCAATTAGATGGTTTGGGATTTTTATCCATTAAAAGATATGCTATTATTACTAATTTTAGCCCTTCACACTTATCCAAAGGATGAGCTAAGACTTGTTATATTTTGCAGTCTTGAGATACATTTCATAGGCTCTTCATCTAATCACTTTTCTATTCATCTTCTACAAATTCTATCCATAAAATATAACATGCAATTGTCTCAGCTCAGATTTACTATAAATCCTTGTTCTACAAGAAACCATATATTTATAAATTTATGAAAAACATTAGATATAGGAGTAAGAACATATTGAAAACATTTTAAACATATTATTCAAGAAAGAGATGATAATGTATCAGATCAGATTTAAGGACTGAATAAAGAAGATAACTTCTGGATGGGGGGATCTGATTACTGTGTCTTGCCCCTTTCACCCACAATTTGACTACTCTCTTCAAACATTTAAAAATATATATATTTAAAACCATTCAAGGTTTAAATAATCAGTTTGTTGAGCCGTCTAAATTCAATTGCTTTAAAAAAAAAATGAAGCAGCTTTATTTTTCTTCAATCACTGCCTTTAACTATGCTGTAACTTATCTCCATTTCTGGTCCCTTAAAAAATATTTGAGAGATTCCCTATTCCCAGTCAATCTCACTTATTATAACCAGCCCAGTTAAAACATTGAAACTTAAACTCTATAAATCTCATCTCCTCACCTCTACTTAGCACAGACCAGATTCCTGGCTCCAACACATGAAGAGAGTGCTGAGGAGCATGGCTTTGGAATACATCCACCACTTCTCTCTTCCAGGTCCAAAATTTTTTCCATTAGGAATTGAGGGTTCAGCTTAGGGGACAAGATTACTCTTATCATTTCAGAGGGAAGAGATAGAATCTCCTGTTTTTGGCTACAAAGCTTCTAAGGATAGATAGCAATTGGGTGAATAGTCACCCTAAAAAGATATGTCCAAGTCCTAGCCCCTGGTATCTGTGAATGTGACCATATTTGGAAATAGGGTGTTTGCAGATGTAATTAAGGATCTCAAGATGAGATCCTCCTGCTTTTATAGCATGGTCCTCAAATCCAACAATGAACATCCTTATAAAAGAAAGAAAAGGAGAAAACACAGAGACATACAGAGAGGAAAGTTATGTGAAGATGGAGACAGAGATTGGAGTTTTACATCTACAAGCCAAGGAACATCGAGCATTGCTGGCAGCCATCAGAAGCTAGGAGAGATATGGAATGAATTCTTCCTCAAGCCTTCAAAAGGAACCCACACTTCAGACACCTTGATTTTGGACTTCTGGACTCCAGAACCGTGTGGTAGTAAGTTTTTATTGGTTTAAGCCACCTAGTTAGTGGTAATTCGTTATGACAGCTATAGGAAACTAATACAGTCTTGTTCTTGATACCTGTGTGTGGCAGATATCTAAATGTTTGCCCTGTCGGGCTGTATACTCGAGTTCTTAAGAGAATCTTAGGCAGTCTCCCACTGTCATTTCCCTGATCTGAAAAGTCAGCCTTGAGCTCAAATTTCCCTCCTCATCTTAACCCCTGTAGCAAGCAGTATATCCAAAAGTTTGTGCTGTTGTTATCCTCTTGCCTTGAGGTCAATTCTCATTTATGGCTCACTGGCAAGATAGCTCAGATATTCTGTTGTATTCCCCTGATCTCTGAGAAACCCACACATTTTCAACACAACAAATACTGAAAACAGGTCACTCTAGTCCTTTCACTTCTGTACCTCTCCCTAATTTTCTTGTCCTGCTCTGAGGAGTCTAATGCCTAACAGTCAACTAACTTAGGGAAGGGTATGCCAGCTCTTTCTCCTGAAGGACATTCATTTCTAAGAGTACAGCACGGTTTCAGATTTTTTGAGAAGCAGCACCCCCTTCCCTGTGGAGAGGGGGATTAATAATATTTTCTCTAAGAACTTACAGTTTTTACAAGAAAAATAACCTAATGTCTTTCTCTCTCTTGCTCCACATGGACCCAACCTCTTTCTTAGATTGGGAAGGAA
Organism: Aethalodelphis obliquidens; assembly: GCF_003676395.1. Lineage (NCBI taxonomy): Eukaryota > Metazoa > Chordata > Mammalia > Artiodactyla > Delphinidae > Aethalodelphis > Aethalodelphis obliquidens. Next base: position 4,726,998 of record NW_020838011.1, read on the forward strand.
GATGGAATTGCAGCTGGTGGTATAGTTGAGGCTGGTTCTCCAAACCCATAATTAACTCAGGAGTCAGGGTGGGAGTAGACAATGTTTGCCCTTAGCTGTTGCCCAGCTCTCCTTAAAATGTTGGGTAATTAGTGCCTCTTTGTCTTCAACTTTGGATGCTGGACACTGATTTGGGGCGAACTGGGAGCCATTTCACTCAATAACATTACATATACTTTATGTGAAATCCCTCCACTAGTTATCATTAAGTTTGTGGATTAAAATCTTTAATGTGAAAAAGCAGTTAGCAAGATTTAATTTTACTATTTATATGATGTCCAACTGAACTCTTCAATTTAATTCTTTGTAAAGTAAGAGAATTGGACAAAAATCAGGTATTTCTTACGTAACTGGTTTTTAGGAGATAAAAGGGAAAATAAATGTGCAGAGTAGTCACTGTGAATGGGGGCTGCAATCAACTTAAAAGTGTCAATACTTACCTGAGATATTGACATTGTTAGCCAAGCCAATCATAGCAAGTCTTCTGGAAACCAGTTCCTAACCTCTGCTAGATGGCCTTTAATGTCTATTCTACATTTAATGGTCCATGCATCTGTTCTCTATGCCACTTAGACAGTATGAGACCATATATTTCTTGTCATAATGATCAAAAGTGAGTGTTACTAGTCTTTTTAGTTATATGGGACCAGAAATATTATATATGCAATTCTCCTTTGTTCCACATGATTTTCAAATGGCACATAGGACATTCATGCAACGAAAAAAAATCTGTTCTTATTTATTTGAATAGAAACTCAATTATGTTTTTTATAGAGAGAGATATAAAGATTCCTTGCATAATTTTATAGAGATATTTTTCCTGAAATACACATTACTGTGTATATTGAGGGATTATTGCACTTTATTTTGTTTAAAGTCTTAGCCAGCATTGTTTAGTATCAGCCACTCTTTCACAAAATCATTTCAGCAATAGCAAGTTATTCATAGAATTTGAGTCCCTAATCCTTCACACCTGAATCAGGTAGCATTTGTAGTTTTGCATTTATGTAATTATATGGGTAGAGGCCAGCATCTGACTATGTCATGAAATCTTCTTGTGTAGCTATGCCTAAGAGTGTACATACTGAACTTCAGATTTTTTTCCCTAATAAACTGCTTTCTTATTATTTATACTTAAATAGCAGATGGGGCATTATATAGATATTAAAAAATATGTGTAGGTAGATCTTCATATCTGTGGTCTTAATTTTGGGTGGTAAACCATGTATTACAAATTATTTGCTATAAAAAGGGAAAGATGGTTTGATAACACTGATCTATACCTACTTTCAGAGATCTATAAAATTCCAAAGTTCATCAAAATTCCAGAGTACCCATGTATGTACATATATGGATCTTCACCTATTTCCTGGTATATACATCTGCAATGTCTTTTAGTATGTCATTATCCTCACACTATGATATTCTTTTCAGAGTCACGAGGGGTTTAAAATAGTTTGGTCTTATTGTAACATAGTAAAAATTTCAACCTGACTCCAACTTCCAGAGAAATTATTCATTTGATGATTTCCCGAATAGAGGCAGTTTTCAGTTGTAGATTTAATATGAGAGAAGTGCGGATCCCTAAATATTGTCTATGGTTATTTTTAGATTTTTACAGAATTCTTTTTTTACCATGATTAAAATATTTATGAAACTGAGGAATTTTAAAATTCAAACGAATAAATTGGAAACTCAGTGTTAAATGGCAAAGCATTTTCAACATTATAATGAGGATGGATCATTTTATTTTCAGACACTTTTTCTTTCTAATTGAATCTAATTAGTGAGCACATGCTAAAAAAGGTGAAAATATTAATGAGATATTCATAGATGTTTCATAGAATGAAGTCAAATATTATCACCTATATATATATATATATATATATTTGTATATATGTTACAGAGAAAATTCTCATTATGCAAGATAATTGTGACTTGTCACAAAAATTTTCCATAGCAATTACAGGTGGCATAAAATTGTAAGAAGCCATTTATCTGATCTTTCCCATTTCTGTTATTTACTACCTTTTGTCCATAAATGAATCTTCCTATTTGCTCACATCTTTAATTATCACTAAAAAATAAGAGAGTGAGAGAGCAATTTCTACTACAATTTTAAACTAAAAGTTTGCTCATTCTGCAAACGTGGTGAGCGCCTGATACAGTTAAAAGATAGCGTAGATGTTGTCAGGGATAGAAAGTGTGGGAGACAATTTATATCTCTTATTTCTCCCCATTCTGCAATTATAGAAAAAGATAGTTTACATTTTTAAAAATTTACATATTCTTTAATTTGTTACATTTATTAAATTGGGCGACAAAAATAAAGTGATTTTTAGGATAAGCATTTCTGTATCTTCTTTTTCCCTAGTTTGTATTTTCATTATTTTTATATTATTTTCATTTCCTTCATAAAGTTTTATATATCTGTGATATAATGTCTAAATTTGCAGATTGACATAAAGCCCAGGTTGACAGTATATATGAACAGTAGTATAATCCAAAAGGAATACCTTTATATTGTTCATAATTGTTTCTAATTTGAACTATAATTATTAAGGGAATCTGCTAACAGAAGATTGTTTGGCAGAGGATATAACTACAGTGTTATGTAACACACAAATTACTCCTCAAGGTAGCAACCAGCTTGAAGGAACCTATAACTGTCATGTCCCTGAGGGGTGCTTAATCCAGAGTTCATGGCTGAAATTATATGCAATATTTTAAGCATTTTTCTGTGTGTGTGTGTGTGTTTGCGATTTTTGAGGGGTGGGGGAGGGTATGGCCCATTTATTATCATCAGATTCTAAAACCTTAAGCCCGCACCGCAACGACGAGCAGCCCCCACTCGCTGCAACTAGAGAAAGCCCATGCGCGGCAACAAAGACCCAACACAGCCCCACCCCTCCAAAAAAAATCCACTAACACTATTGGCTTTGACAGGCTCTGCTCAAATAAAGACTAGTTCCACTTCATTTTTAAGCCATTCAGCTTTATCCAAGTGACATTCCTGAGAGTTGTACAAATTTCATTTGTGCATTCTAATCATTTAATTTAGTAAGCTTAGTAAGCTTAATAAGCTTATCTCTAGTCAAAGATAACATGACATTTATATGACTCTAGGGTGTGTTAGGACTGGATTCTTCCTGTTTCAGTTTCAATGTAGACTCTATTTTGATAATATCAGATACCAAAGTGAGTGTGAAGCAAATCTACCCAGGAAGATTTTAAAAGAGACTGATTAAGAACCTACTCTTTTATTTCTTGAACACTCTCACTTACTTAGAGACTATACAAGAGGATCACGGTGTAAAGAGAGGATCTTATGAAAAGGATTAGTAAAGATGTTTCTTTGGAGCTGTTGCCCTGCTGGGCTGTTCCATCCTCTTTTGAGGAAGAGGCATTAAGAGGGGAGTTACTTTCCAACCCCAAGCTTTAAGAGGGTGGGCTTCTAGACTCACAATTGGTGACTTTTGAAATAGTCAGGAAACTTTATTTGTGCCTGACCAAAATAAAGCAAGGTAAAGCAGAATGAATTCTGAGGTTTTTCCTGCCCAGGAAACCCAAAGGAAGAGAGAAGTTCTGACAAAAAGCTGTTGCTTTGGTGGCTGCACTGGGGTAGACCCACCCTCTCAAATCCTGTCAAGGAAAAAGAGGTGTAATTGTTCCTGGTGAACCAGACGTGGATGCGCTTTGAAGATTTTTGGGGCGTGGGGGGCTTGTCCATTAGGGATCTCAGGAGGAAGCAATGAGGGCTGGAAGTGTGCTCTGGATGCTCTGGGACTAGGGCAGAGTCACAAGAGGCCACATGTTGTAGAGACAGATCAACCCGGGACAAGGGCATTTCAGGCAAAAGGAGGAGCACAGAACGATTCTGAGGCTTATAAAATCAAGATCATGAGAGAAAGGGTCAGCTTTGATTATCTGCTAGGTGCACTGAAGGCACCCAGAGGTTCACCCATCTCCTCTGCTCAGATAGCGCAAAGCCACCCAGTCAAGTAAATCTGGTAAGGAACCAAACAGCAGCTTGCAAGTAGAAAGAGAAGCTGGTAGACAGCAGAAGCCCTGGGCACCACCCTCGTTCACCTTCCTTGAGCTTCCACTTGAGCAAGAAAGCGATTTCAAACAACATCGACTGGAGTGTTTTGAGCATCTGATAGTGGATATTCTAATTACTAAAATGAAATAGTATCTGCAAACTGAAATGACCATATTGTGATCTATTCCTCAAGACTGTGCAAAAAAGCCTTGGGACCCACTGAACTTCCATCCAGGGCTACAGGGAGATGGTCTTTATTGTAGAAAGTTTAAAGGGATGGTGTTAGAGCAAAAGAAAGTTGTGTTTTATTCATGTCTCAAGTTCTATTTGTTCATTATACTGGTTATGCTGCTTAAATGGAATCCAGGCAATTAGTACTCATACTGATAACTGATTCTTTTTTTTTTAATGCAACATACTATTTTTTTTTACAGTACCGTAGATGAATAGATGGGTAGAGTCTAATAGTACTTAGCTTTCAACTGATATGTTTTAGTCTCCATCATTTTCACTATTAAAATGATAAGTCATACATGTTTAATCCTTGATGTGTTTTCCATACTATTTCAGGTCATGATATAGTTCATTTCCAAACTTAGTGATTCTCAGAAGAATCTGGGTGTCCCTTAGGTTAGTGAGAGTGTGTCTGTCATCCAGGGTCAATACTCATGATTCCATACAGCCTTGCCTCCCACCTCACTCACTGGAGATGAAAAAACTCTGACTTTTAGAGGCAGACTGTCTGGAAGTCATAATGTGAAACTGCCTTCTAAACAAATTCAGCTAAATCACATTTAATATCAGATTTTAGTGACTTTCTCATGACCATTTATCAGCTCTCTAAGCTCCCAAATGAGTCTTTAATTAATTGTTTCTCCTTTAGTGGCTCATTTTCTGTCAGGTCCTAGAGCACTGTTTCACCACCCATAGGGCAGAAAGGCTGTCTGAGATTCCACTACTGTTAAATGTAGCCCAGCATCATTTAAGTATGTTACCTTGATGACGGTGATGTCACTCAGGTATTTGGCCTACAAGGAACTAGCACAATTTCACTTATTTCATTTTAATGGGTCCCCTTGGCTTTGAGGCTATAAACTAAAATACCATTGCAGTCTCCTCTAGCAATCTCAAACTTAATTATTCCACTCCAGGAAGCTGTCTGATGGCCCTGCAGAGACCTGCTTTTGCTCTCAAATGCAATCCCTTATTGTGTGACAAAATTACCTTTGCTTCACGTTCTTTTTTTTTTTTAATTTATTTACAAACAGCATGGAAAACACTTCTCAGCACAACTTAATAGGTGATTATCACACATTTGATTTCAAGAAGTTAGATTGGATATTTGTCAGGGTTTACTTTTTATTCTTTCCTATGAAATCATGAAGACTTCTTAAATACTATTCCAAGTACTGGGCATTGTGGGTAATGAGGTGTAAATTGCCAGGATAGCTGACTCGAATCTTTTCCCCTACTAAGTTTTGATATTATTTATTAAGTTTCATAGTTCAGATGGCACATCTTATATACCCATCTCTACCAATATCTTTTTTGCTGCTTTGAGCAAATTTAGTTTTCTAAACTAAAATTTCTAAGTGATTTTGCAGAAAGCAGAGAGAGTGACAGAGATACATTGCAAGAGAAAGAGCCAGAGATATCAGAGATTTACAGATGTCATTTGCAATACACAGTTATTTATGAAAATGGAAATGGTCACTAACACATTTGATGAGTGATTGCAATTTTCTTTTTAAATTTTACATGTATAATATGGAATAATACTAATATGAATATTCTCACAATTTGAATAATGACCAAGAAAAATTCAGTTCATAGTCAAAAAGAAGATTGAACTGAAAGCCAGAAACTCTGTAATATTATACAAAGGAATATTTCAGCTCTGTTCAACACTTTGGTCTATGAAGACTAATAGGAATCTTATTTCTTACATCGGTCTCACATTGTTTAAAGACAAAGGGGTAGCCCATGTATGTGCTATGTTTCCTATTAATAACATTTTCTTTCCATCGCTAGTCTTAGGCTTTGGGAAAAAAAATGGCGAGGTGAGAGAGAAAAAAGTGAGAGAGCCTGGTTTTATTATACTTTATGTGTGCAAGTAGTTTTTCACATTGTTCTTTTCAGCCTAATGCTCTCATCTGTGCAAGAAATTAAGTGCATGAGAATTAATATGCTCCAGTCGATAGATGAAGCAATAAAATATAACTGAAGAGAAAGGACTCCCATCATACACAAACTTTACAGACACGTAATTCCCTATGTGGATGGGATATTTACTTTCCTGGACTGAAGCTTCATACAAAACAAGAATTAGATTTTCTTCATTTTGAGCTTGCAATCCTACTTCATTTAACAACTGTGGAACTGAGAAAGAAAAACAGATGCACGGACAGACAATATTTGGAAAAAGAACCAGAATCAAGTTGAATTCCACTTGTTTATTTTGGGTTTTGGAGAATGTGGAAAAAAAGAGATTGAATTTAAACACACAAAAACCACAAACACTTTTTTCTAAAACTCATTTTAGTTATCCTCCCTGAACAAACTGAACAATATTTAGTGAAGCTCTGTCTCAATCCCAGTGACCAGTTTTAAATTACCGGATGGTCAGGGGAGAATTGGTGAGTGCATCAAAGATTGACAAGCCATTGCAGACAGAGCAGGCTGATGCAGGTTTCACATAATCTATTGCTTCACCATGAAAGGTTCCCCATAAAATGAGTTACTATACTTTGCAGACACATTGAAAAACATATAGGTATTCATAGATGTTATTTGCTTAGGCTTAGAGATAAATAAAAACTAATACTAAGTTTTTAATATTAAGAAATGCCAATTTCTTAATATTAAAGAAGACTTTATGATTGAAGGCTAATATACCAAAACATGAAGTCTATATATTGTTACCACATAAGTGAAGCATATAATTTCCTACTCAAAGGGAACTAATAGGTTAAAATGACACAACAGTCCTGAAAGAACTTTGAAAACGTTTATATAAACCTACAGCTTTGACTTTCATTTTGACCATAATAAATTTCATCCTCTTTCTACTCCTGCAAAGAGATTATTTTCCATATTCAACAAAGTTAAATTATGTTTTTAAGCAAGTGTCTTTCTATTATGAGGGCTGATTTATTCAACAAATATTAATTAATGGTACTTAGCACTGTGTGACTAGGTTTGCTTCATTCCTGGTCCATCAAACAGAAGACTTTTAGTCAGGGCAGATACAGATTTTGTGGTGTCTGAAGTTTCTAAAATTTTTAAAGGAATGAAGTACAAAATTGCAAACACATAACTACAAGGGACCCCTCCTAGGGTCTTGGAAGGGGTGTGGTCTAGTGAGGATCCCAAATATTAGCTTATCCCAAATATATTAGCTTATCCCAAATAAGCTAATATTTATATTAGCTTCATAGTTAATCTTACCCTGGTTTCTTGTAATCTTATGGAAAGCACGATTCTCCTATCCTTTGAATTGGAAACAAATGGTGTCAACCTGAAAAAACAAAAAGAATGCACTCTCCTTTGCTTTTCAATACAAGGCTGAACAAGATTTTCTTCAACTTCCCAGCATCAAATGGTGGTAAATATGTCTTGCCCTACATCTTTAGTGGTATTATGATAAGGACACATTGTTTGGGTGGCAATTGATCTAAATGACAGGTAGCAGGAGATGAATCCCACAGCATCAGGGAGTGTATTATGGAGATATGGTACAATACAAGCAACTTAAGATCTCACAAATATTAAGAGATAGTGTGGAGCCCAAACCAGGAGTGAACTTAGAGGTGTCAGAGCAGGGATTCAGGCTAGGGAAACTGAGGTCATTACAACTATTCATATACTAACTGAGCCTGGGTTTTGGTAACACATTTATGGAGCACCCACCTATTGGCCATGCATTATGCTAGGCCCTAAAGATATACACACAACAGAAACCAACCACCAGGGAATTAAAAATCTTGTGGGAGAGGTACCTTCTTCAACAGGTGGCATTGAAATAACTGATTTTTAAATTATAAAAACCTATATAAATCATGAAGTTCCTTGAGTGATTATAATTTGTTTACTTAATCAATTTGGAAATCACTCCAGTCCTCCACTCTACCTGCAACATATCCCCTTGATTCAGGAGGCATATCTTTGATTACCTTCACTGCCATTTAATCCAATCCCTATGCCATTTCAGTTTTTCACAGATGCTGGAACTTGGTTAACTCTTGGAAGGTGCACCTGGGGCAGGACTTGCTTTGCATGGTAAAGTTAGTGGTCCCATGTTTGGATGTGAGAAGAATTAAAAATAATTTTAATTTTAAAATTAAATAATTTAAATAATTTATTGATATGCAGATAATTTTATTGACATGCTGCCTTCACTATAGAAGTGAATGAATACCTTGCTTCATGATCTCAGGAAAGAGGAGGCTTCCTTCTTCACATAAGACAACCCTTCCCTAGAAGTCACCCTATAATCTCTGGAGAGAAGATGCCCTCATAGAGTTTTGAGCTCCTGGCAGCTTTGGATAGCACCAGTGACTTTCATGCCGTCAGATGCTAACTTCATCTATCAGCAATGTAGGGGAGGACAAAGGGTTACTCAATCCTCTTGCAGTCCTTGGCTGCATCTGAAAATTAAACTAACAAAAAGCAATTAGCAGGAGAAAAGTACACAAATTTATATAAGTTTTATGTGACATGGGAGATTTTATTAAGGAAATGAAGACCCAAAGAAATATACCTGAGTATTTTAATGCTAGGTTTGATGAAGAATGCACAGTCGTGTAGATATAGGATAGGTCAGAGAGCATGAGGTAAGTATAGCAAACTGGGGAAACTTAGCAAGGCCTATTTGTTCAGATTCTTCTTGGTGTCCCTTTGTCTTTGGAGATAAGGATGCTCGTTTCCTCTGGGTATAGGGAGGACACCTCTCACGTAGGGATTTCATGGTCTGTTTCAGGGAAGAAGGGCAAGCTTGGGGCTGGAGGTCAGAGTGAACTTCCTGCTTCTCAAACTCCTTCAGCTTAAAATATTCAATATGCCAAGGTGACAAATTTGGGGGTAGCATGTCCTGAAACCCAGCAGCAGCAGCAGCAATGGAAACATTTGATCACTCCTGTCTCCTTAAAACACTTTCTCCTGAATTCTGGGATACAATTCTCTCTTGGTTCTTTTCTACCTCATGAGTTCTTCCTCTTGAGTCTGCTCTGTCAGTTTCTTTCTTCCTAATGTCTCCAAGTTGGAGTGCTCAGGGCTCAGTCTTGAAGCTTTTGTCCTGTCAGCCTATCTACACACTTCCAGTGATCTCATCAGATCACATATATGGCTTCAAATAACATTGATATTGTGATGACTCTATATCTCCAGCCTGAACCATTTCCATGAAATCCAGGCATGTATGTTAAACTGCCATAGACATCTCCACTTAGATTTCTCAAATTAATATATCAAAAATTGTGTTCCTGATTTCCCATCCTAAACTAACTTTTCTCACCTATAATCCCACCTCCTAGTCAAAGTCAATTCCATTATTCTAACTGTTCAGACAAAAACTTTGAAGTCATCATTGATTTCTCTCTATAGTTCCCACCCTATATCCAAACCAATAGTAAATTCTATCATCTCTGTTTGCAGTCCAGTATAGAATTTAATTCTTACTACCTTCATTGCTACTGTCTACATACAAAACACCATTATTTCTTGCCTGGGCTTTTGCAATAGCCTTATAACTGGTCTCCATTATCACCCTTCTCTCACTACAGATTAGTTTCTTCCCACATTCAGGGTGATTCTTTCTAACATGTCAGATTATGTCATCCCCTACAAAGCCCTACAATGTTTATCCATCTCCACAGGGCTAAAATCTAAAGTCCTAATTATCTGGCTTCCATGACATTTTTATGCTTTCCACCTCTGGGCTCCTCCTTGCTCACTTAGGTCCAGGTATGCTGGCCAATGTGCAGTTTCTTGAACATGTAGAACATGTTCCAACCTCAGAATCTTTGCACATGCTGTTCTCATTATGCTCTTCACCAAGATATTTGCACAGCTTATTCTCAGTTGATTCTTAACTTTCAGGAGACAGAGAGGAGACAACACCTACCACCTGAAATTCACTATTCATCTTACCTTGATTTATTTTCTTCATATAAGGTATTGTCATTTAACATATTATTGAATTTATATGTTGTTTTCAGCTTTATTGAGGTATAATTGACATATAACTTTGTGTAAGTTTAAGGTGTATGACATATGATTTGATACGCTCATTTTGCAAAACTAGCATAGTAGCGTTCCTTAACATTGCCATCACCTCACATAATTACCATTTCTTTTATGTTTAAGATCTACTCTCTCAGCAATTTTCAGGTTTATAATATAGTATTTTAAACTATTGTCACCATGCTGTACATTAGATTTCCAGAACTTTTTCATCTTATAACTGGGAGTTTGTACCCTTTGACTGACATCTTGCCATTTCTTCCACCCTCAGCCCCAGGCAACTCTCATTCTACTTTCTTTTTCTATGAGTGTGACTTTTTTCCCCTAGATTCCACATAAGAGTGATATAATGCAGTATTTGTCTTTCTCTTTATGACTTACTTCACTTAGCATAATGCTCTCAAGATTCATCCATGTTGTAACAAATATTAAGATTTCCTTCTTTCTCTTGGCTGAATAATATTCCATTGTACATATGTACCTCATCTTCTTTATCAATTCATCCATTGATAAACACTTAGGTTGTTTCATATCTTGGCTATTGTGAATAATGCTGCAATGAACATGAGAGTGCTGATATCTTTTTGGGATCCTGATTTTATTTCTTTTGGATTTATACTCAGAAGTGGGATTGCTGGATCATATGGTAGTTCTAAATTTAATTTTGTGAAGAACTCTGTACTGTTTTCCATAGTGGCTGAACCAATATACATTCCCATCAACAGTGCACAAGGGTTCCCTCTTCTTCTCAATCTTGCCAACATTTCTTATCTCTTGTCTTTTTGATAACAGCCATTCTAACAGGTGTGAGATGTTATCTTGTGGTTTTGGTTTGCATTTCTCTGATGATGAATGATGTTGAGCATATTTTATTTACATGTTGGCCATTTGGATGTCTTTTTTGATGAAATGTCTATACAGATCCTCTGCCCATTTTAAAATCAGATTGGTTATTTTTTGCTATTGAATCATATGTGTTCCGTATGTATTTCAGATATTAACCCCTTATCAGATAAATAATTTGCAAATATTTTCTTTCATTACATAAGTCTTATTTTGTTGATTGTTTCTTTTGCTGTGCAGAGACTTTTTTGTTTGTAAAAAGCCTCACTTATTTATTTTTTTTGCTTGTGCCTTTGATGTCAGTTTCAAAAACTCATCTCTAAGACCCATGTCAAGGAGCTTTTCCTCAGGTTTTCTTCTGGGAGTTTTATGGTTTCTGGTCTTACATTTAAATTTTTAATTAATTTTGTGTTAATTTTTGTGCATGGTATAAAGTAGGGGTTTGATTTCATTTCATGTGATTACCCAGTTTTCTCAACACTATTATTGAAGAGACTACCTTTTCCTCATTGATTATTCTTGGTTCCCTTGTCAAATTTTAGTTGACCATATACATGAAGGTCTATTTCTGGGCTCCTGAATCTGTTCCATTGTCTATGTATCTATTTTTATTTCAGTTCCATACTGTTTTGATTACTATAGGTATCTAGTACAGTTTAAATCAGGAAGTGTGATGCTTGCAGCTTTTTTCTTTCTCAGGATTGCTTTGGCTATTTGGGGTCTTTTGTGGTTTCACATAAATTTTAGAACTGTTTTTCTCTATTACTGTGAAAAATGTCATTGGAATTTTGATAGGAATTTAATCAAATCTATAGATGCCTTTGAGTAGTATGGCCATTTAAACAATATTTGTTAACAATATATAGAATTAGTAAGACATTTGTTAAATGTCTTAAGGGATGCTTAAAAAGATTTAGAAAAAATAATTCCAATATCCTATTATATAAAATTTAGTGTTAATATATTTTCAGGAAAAGGTTTCTAAAAATATCTACCTCAAGTGAAAGGGGCTATTTTCCGGACAGTGTAAATAATGGAATTTAGAATAGCTTCTTGGCTATCTGGCTTTTCCATCTTCTACAGTGTGCATGAAGAAGACCCTTGTCAATTTGGTTGGTCACTCTGTTACTGTTGGTGTATTTCCTTTTTAACTTTAACAGATTTTATTTGAATAGATGTCATGTGCACATATTTCTGTGATGGCCTGGAGCTGCTCACTTGGTTTGCAAACACCCAGGGATGTTGGGTTTAGAAGCTGCCAAGATATTCATCACCCATGAGACTCTTTTTGTTCTGTGTCAGCTTTGCTTCTCAGGTGGGGTTAATGGCTGTTCTTTCTAGAACTTGACAGTTGTATTTCTAGTATGCAAAAAGTGTTTCTAATTGCTTTTAGTATCAGGCTTAATCTAGGAGTAACAAAAATCTTATGTTTTTTTCCCCTGGGGCCCTTCAACACTTCAACATGTGGGGCCAGAAACTGTCTTTTTTAAGAAGTGAGAGAAATTGCAAATATATCTAAACAATTTGGGGGAAATATAATCTGTGAAAACAGTTTCATTATTCAACACATCTGAAATGTGAAAATGAAATAAATAAAACAAAACCAAAAGCACCGTGGGACAGAATAGTTTGTAAAATAGATGGAAGAATTAACTAAAGCCTGCATATTTTTGGTGGCTTCAGATTCTTAACATGAAGGCAATATGGACGAGAGTGTAAGAAAATGGCTTCATGACAATATGCCAGGAAAATAACCCTATAAATGCTGTATTATCTGTATCTAACCAATGTGCAGTATTTGGCAAATTTCTTAAACTTATATTTGTAAGAAATATCTATAGAACAGTTGTTTGGCTTCCTTAAGTTTTAATTCTTTGTTAGATATATTTTTACACATTTTGATGGAGTGGAAATGCAATTCAATTATGCTTTATAATTACAAAATATTTCTGCAGGAGAAAATGTCACACCCTAAAATTCAGAAAGATTGAAAAAAGGTAAAATATCGTGAAAGGTCTTTCTAAGGAAGTAAAAATTAGGATCAATTTATCAGTGAAATGATTTATCCTAGAGCCTAATTTTAGTTAATTCTAAGTTGTTAACATATATTTTAATAGTTTTTTTGAGTATGTAGTAATCTTTTAAAATATCTTAAAACACCTTTTAAAAACTCTAGTTCTCTCTATTATATTAAATTATTAGATAGAAGGTAGACATAAGATGATAAGGCTTTTAAGGAAGATATATTTACTTCATATAGGTTTTCTACTTTCCAAAATAATCCCAAATTTATATATATTTTCAATATAATCTGACAGTGCGTGGCATAACACTTGGCATATCATGGTTATAACAGTCTGGATTCTGGGTTGCAAGCCACACTAACAATAGCGGGCTAACTTATCAGAAAAGAAATTTCTTGGAAGTATATCAGGCCATTACTCACAGACTTAATGGGAAAACTGGAGAATCAGGCTCAGAGAATGAATAGGAAACAAGGAAGAATCAACAACAAGATTTCCACCTCTGGTCATATTACAAAGTTGTCTGATCTGGTCTCCATGACAAAATGCTGCTGCTGCTGAAAGTTGTCCCCTGAGAATATATTAAAAATTATGCCTTTGTCTTCATGTCACAGGCTTTCACATCCATCTCGAGATTCAGTGTCATAGGTAATAACGTTCACTTGACTGATAATAGTTAAGTGCCTGACCCTTACTGCCAAGGCTATGGAGAGACAGTATCTGATACCCTTCAGCTTGACAATTTACACTCCAACCAAGGTTTAAACAATGGAAGAATACCCTCCATTTAAATTAGAAGAAACCTTGAATAAAGGGAAACTAAAGACAAACAGATATCCTCTAAACTAGGCATTCTATAATATATAGACAGTTGATTATTGTTATTCACGTTTGTTATGTTCTATAAAGTCTCCTTCAACACTGAGTTAGCCAATGCTAAGCATTGCAATTAGGGAAAAGTACAGAATTAGGTTCCCGTGAGCCACTGGCTACAACATTTTAATCAGCCAAAACAAATGTATAACTTTGTTTTATTTGTGTTTATGTTTAAAGACACCTTACTTAACATATATTGTTGATTCATTAACCTTGGACTTATGACCAACAGCACTACAACTGATGTCTGAATGAAGTTTGTCTAACACACATATTTTCTCCATAAGACACATCACAGCCTTCTTGACTTTTGTAACACCAGATAGCACATTGGCGCTATGCTTGGCGGCCATTTTAAACACCAAAATCATCAACAAAAAGCTCAAAAATTTAAAAAGTGTGGTGCTAAATAAACTGTGAAAAGGACACTTGTTTACAGTATGAGAGCTAAAACAGGAAGGTAGAGTGTTGCCTTGTTCAATTTCCAAAGGGAATGTGAGTGCTGGCAGCCGAAATTTTTTGCTGCTCTGTGCTTGAGTATGTCTGCAAATGACAGCAAAAATGCCACAAGTATTGATTTTGGGGTTACAAATAAATTTCAGCAAGTAGTTGAATTAACAAATATGAAAGGTGTATACATATATATATTTGGAATTAACAAATAGTGCTGTGCTTTTGCAAACTGTAAAGCATACACATGCATATAAAACTGAAAGCATAGTAGTGTAAGTTAATCATCTAACATACCTGAAAATTCTGTATCGGCATTGAAATATTTCAATATTTAAAATTCCTAGTATATTTCTATTATTAGATAAATGTGATAATGTGAGAAGTTATATATCTGTTCTCTATTTGGTTGTCCAGGTTAATTGCTAATACTCTGAAAACCTTTTTACATCTATGAATTTGCTTATCACTTGTGGGTTTTAGTTTTGCTCAGTTATGTCAAAATCTCTTAGTCAGGTATCCATTACAAAAAGCTAGTACCAAAGTTCTGTATACTATTTTCAATCTCTAAACTACATTTAAAGGTAATCATCTAAATAATTAATTGCTCTCCTTTGTTCAAGGATACTCAGATTGAAATACTTTTTTTTTACTTACACATCTGATGAGTTGGATAGACCTCATCAGTCAAATGACTTCCCTGAGCATCTGGTAAATTAAAGATATCAAAACATAAATAAGCCTAATTCCTGTCAACATTCCCACCTTTGGTTTCTTTCTGGACATTAGCAGAAAGTCAGTATGGCTTAGTGCTCTCAGTACCTTAAAGTTTTCAATCTTTCTCAGCTTTTTCTTGGATCACTGACTTTTGACCTTTGGTTTATGTCAATGAAGATAATAATATAAAATATATTTTATGAAGAAATGAGGAGAAATAACTATCAGATCCAAAAACCAAGTTCCAGATGGAAAACCTTGCCAGTCCTATAGTTAATGCTGGCATTGTTGATAACTCTGGCAAAGGTGGATCAGAAGGATAGTGTTAGGACTTATTTGAAGCAAAGGTTTAGATCAAGGGTATAGTAAACTTTTACATCAACATGAGGTTGAACAAAAAAATCACAATAGGTAGGAGTGGTGTGGCAGACACCTCAGTTCTAGACTGAAATATATCAGATAGAACATCTAAGAAATCAGAGAATGAATATGATTGATTCTAGAAATTGCAAGCTGCTTGGCCTCTGCTCCATTTTATACTACCTCCTAGAGTGGGTAGGCTCAGGTCTTGAGATATCACTTTAAGCAAGAAAGGTCGGAAGCTTGCAGGATAAGGTCAGACATGTTAAAATAATATTTTGAAAATAATAATTCTATGATAAAATTAGGTACAAGTATATGAATTTCTGAGGGAAAGTGAATTTAGTTCTTGGAAAATAATAAAGAAAAATGGCAAAGCCTCTAAGACCTAATATTTCATATATTCATTTATCTGAAGTAAAAGCAATTTTTCATATCTAAAATAAAAAAGAAATACCATAATTCATTGATTCTAAGATGCACTTTTTCACATTCTTAACACCTCTGGAACCTGGAAGCATCTTACAATTAATGGCATCCTACAATTAAAATTGAATAATGTTTTTTCTTCATGAAACTTAAAATAATGAGGCATGTTACAATTGAAGTTAACTTTGCTTTGATTAAATACAGTAATATGCCTTAAATTTAGAAACAGATATTCATTAGCAAAAGTAAGATTAATAAACTGTGCAAAATAAACATTTTAAAATAAATTTAACGTAATACTTCACAATTCAAACCTAGAACTCAGTGGACCCCTTTCAAGGGTCAACTTTCTGTTATTTTATACACAATTCTTTTTGTATATGTGTACATGTATTTTTCTCCATAAAGAGTCTGTAGTTCTCATCTAATCCTAAGTCAGTATTCAAAAACTGAAAAACATCTTAAATAATTAAGATGATTAATTTTAGTATTCCAAATAATGATTATATAGTAGATATTTTCTAATGATTACATTAAACAATTTACATAGTAGCATTTTTTTCATTTTTGATTCTTCATTACTCTCCTAATATCACACAGCTTAACAGACATGAATCCACCTAAATTTATAGTAGAGTCCATAACTTATACACAGGAAGAAAAAGTAGAAAGGATCCTCTACTATTCGAGTTATCAAATATACCCCTATATTACATTTTAATGTCTAGAAAAGTGTCAATTTTCATATTGACAATTTAAAAATAAGTTTAAATCAAACTTTATAATGTAGAATAATTTCTTCTAATTAAAAAAATGGTATTTTTGGTAAAATACATACAATGGGAAGAAAAAATATCTCACAAAAATTGAACTATATTCACACCCTAATTTTAGAGGGAAAAGAAGCATTGATCAGGGATAGATAAATTTTGTTAAGGTCTAAAACTACCAGCCTCTTTGTGCTTCATTTACCTTAGCTCCAAAATGGGAGTAAAGTGTGCTTAATCCATAGAGTTGTTTGAGGATTAAATCTGTTAATGCAGCAGTCCCCAACCTTTTCAGCACAAGGGATAATTTTTCCATGGGGGAGGGGGTGGTGGGAAGAGGTGGGGAATGGTTCAGGCAGTAATGCAAGCGATGGGGAGTGGCAGATGAAGCTTTGCTAGCTCACCTCCTGCTGTGCGGCCTGGGGTAGGGGGTGGGGGGAGTGG
Source organism: Aethalodelphis obliquidens (assembly GCF_003676395.1). NCBI lineage: Eukaryota > Metazoa > Chordata > Mammalia > Artiodactyla > Delphinidae > Aethalodelphis > Aethalodelphis obliquidens. The sequence goes on from NW_020838011.1 coordinate 4,744,229, forward strand.
GGGTGGGTTGGGGACCCCTGTGTTAATGCATATGAAGTTCTTATACCACCTCTAGGCATAGTGTAAAAATTAAATACAAGTTTTGGTGTAAAATCACACACAAAGAACTGGAGCACTGTGAGGTAGCATTGAGATTTACTAAGTATCTTAAAATTGAACCGGGAACAGGGATTTAGAGTAAAGCGTCTGTGCAAGTCTTAAGAGTCCCTTCTGCAAGTGTCCTTTCTGATTCTGTGTGGTAACTCAGGAAGACTCAGAAATAGTGGGTAGAGGAATGAAGCTGCTCCAGTTTCATGGAATGGAGGCTTGGGTCGACTTTATAAGGCTATTAATAAAGGGTAACTCTGGAAGGCTCCATAACTTCAAAATGTTCGGGTTATATACGCAACATAGAAAGTGAAATATCCCAGTCATCTTGCTCCTCAGAAATACCCTTTGTTGTGAATTTAATGTACAGAATATACTTTTTTTTTCATAGTCTTAATAAAATTATTTTACTTTTTTTTTTTTTTTTTGCGGTATGCAGGCCTCTCACTGTTGTGGCCTCTCCCGTTGCGGAGCACAGGCTCCAGATGCGCAGGCTCAGCGGCCATGGCTCACGGGCCCAGCCGCTCCGCGGCATGTGGGATCTTCCCAGACCGGGGCATGAACCCGCGTGTCCTGCATCGGCAGGCGGACTCTCAGCCACTGCGCCACCAGGGAAGCCCTTATTTTACTTTTGAAGGAAGAAAAATAAGTGCCCAACAGTCATTTTCATTTCCCTGAATTGACCAGTGTGAAAATACCCCTGTGTTTTCATTGCATTCAAGGTAAGATGCTGCCTTGAAAATTGGGAGGCACAGTGGACCAAACTTGGGTCCACTCACCTGTGTGTGGTAAAGCCAATCTACTGACACCGGGTTGTGGTGAAGGAAAGTGCAGCATTTATTGCAGGGTGCCAATCAAGGAGTCCAGGGCAACTAGTGCTCAAAAATACCCAAACTCCCTGGTGGGTTTCAGGAAAGCATTTTTAAAGGCAAGGTGAGAGAGGGGCATCCCGAGGTATGTGATCAGCTCATGCACAATTCTCTGATTGGTTGTTGGCGAGGTAACAGGGCTGTGTCACAGGGGTTAACATTGTCAATTGCTAGGTTCCATTAGGCCTGGGGGCTATGTGCTCATGGTCATCAAGTAGTTAATATCTTCCAGTTGGTATTGGTTAAAGCATCTGTAAAAGCTGTTATCTAGGTATTTGAGAGAGCAGCTAAAGCAGAGGATATGGGGGAGGGGTCTGTCCCAGGAAGACCCCATAGGGTCCTTCTCAGTTACAGTAGGTCTTCTGGTTTTAACTTGTATTATTCTATGTAAATTGCTTCATATCTGAAGGACTCAATTTCATCATATTTTAAATGAAAGTACTTAGCAAATCTTCCCTAAATCACCTTCCACATCTAAAATTATATAATTTTAAGTGTTCAATAGCAGTTTGGCTGATTGGATTATAACAAAAGTACTTTTATTTCTAAAAGCAAGTATTTCCTTTTTCTTTTTTGAAAATGGTGATTCAATAGCCCATAGTCCACAACCTCTAGGTTTCACCAAACAAGTCGCAAGTCTAAATACTTTAGAGTAACTGAGAATGTGATTTTTAATGATTTTTCTCTGTATGGGGTAGTATTACATCTCCACTGTATTTATTTACATACCTCTTCATTCTTTTAATCGTGAAAGATTTGATGAGAGGTTGAGTTTTAATCTAATATCTGTACTTGGCTGCAGGTATACATGACAATCTCAGTAGACTGGAGGCCATTTGATGGAGGTAGACTGGCTTGCCCTACCTATTTTTAAAGAACCTTCAGTCAGAATGACCAGTTTATAACAACTGGTGTTATAACTGGTGGTGACAGTGGAAAAGGAAGCAGGTAGATCTATAACATAATCTGGGGAAAATAAAAGGAAAAGAAAGGGTTAGTCAGAGATTACACTAGATAAAGCAATAATTTCTAGAAATTTTTCTTCTCCAACCTCCTATAGATTTTGCCTTAGTTATCCGTTACCACCCAATCTGCAGTTGTAATATAACTCACTGTAGGTAGATGTTCTTTAGAATGAGTAGCACATAAAGACATTATTCATTTAACTATTGGTATTTAAGCTAACCTGCTTGTTTCTGTCATCAGGACCAGTAAACAGAGACAACTTTGTGGAATGCTGTGGGAATCTAGAGTTGGGAGAGCCCATATTAAGTAGATAACTGAATGAGAATTATAGACACATTGATGGGTGGCAGGGTTGGTATGAAGAGAATGGTGCAGAGAGGGAAGAGAAACTTGCTAATATACAAGTTCTCTGAAAACTTCCTTTGAGTTTTAATTTTCCCTGAAAGCTGGCCCCCCAATCAAAGTTCCTAGGGAAACTGGGCTAATTCAAAATGTAGATTCTGTAGTCTGAAATGCTTTGAATCTATTTATTCAGCTCAAGGCATTTGCTCTCTATACATGTTATTTTAGGATTATGATGCCAGATGTTTCTTGTGCAGGATGCCGGCAATGAAATTCTTCATATATTTACCTTTTGATCTTTATCTGGGAGGCTTTGACTGAATGCCACATGACCGGAATTAAAAGAAATATGCAATCCAGTTTTTAAACTTAATATTTAATAACTCTTCTCACAGAGATATACTTATTAATCTTAATGTCATTGATAGTAGGCACTTTTCTCAGTTTTTGTTGATTTTATCTTGTCTTCAATCATAAGCTGTGAAATAAAATTAAACATATATAATTACAGTCCTCTTGGTAGGCTGTTGACTATTTTGAGTTAAAAAGCATTCTGTGCTGGCAGCAGAAACACAGCAGCAGTGGTCTAATTTCCTCTAATCCACTAGGTGCCTGCTTAATTACAACCTTCCATTTACTAGCTCTTTGGCTGTATTCCATCTTTGCTTGTATATTTTTTTCATTCAGTTTATTGTCCATTTCTGTTTCATCGAGTAACATAATATAGACTGTGCCTGTTTTGCTCCCTAGCTTGCACACATTCAGTTGAGCCATTTCTATATTTTGTTATGGAATTGATTTTAACTTTTTTTTTTACTCAGAGAAGAAAGCCGTTCATATAAAGTTTAGTGTAGAAAAGGTTTTTTTTTTTTTTTAAATGTCAGAACATTATGGGAAATAACAGAGGAGTCTGGAAGTCATTTCAACTATCAAATTGAAGATAGATAGATACTGGGGAAAAAAAACAGATGTTGGTGGAAGAGTTTTGTTGCCATATAATATATTTTGTTAATTAGTTTTAATGAAAGAAAGACTCTTAGAACTAGTTTTCAAAACTGTCTTATGTATATATAATGATATAATTCTTCAAACCAACCAAATATTTTTTTAATTAAAAAGATTATTGAAATATAGTTGATTTACAATGTATTAGACAAACCAACCAAATATTGAATGAAATAAATGAATGAAAAGTACAAAATTTATTTATTTAGTGTACAATGATTATTTGTTTAAATACTTATTGATTATATGCATTTAATTGTATACATGTAAAATATATGGAGTTTCTATCAGCTGAAACAGTTTTGTCATTTTTGTGGTGTTAAAATTGCACAGGACGTTTTAGATTCAATAGAATTAATATTGGGTTTGGTTTACAGTAAATTTATTCAACTTACTTAGATTGTAATCCACATGAGAGTGGGGATCTTGTCTAACTTTTTTAGCACCATAGTCTGAGACTGATGCTAAATATAATGCCTGGCAATGAGTATGAGGATTTAAGTGAATTTTTCCTATACAGACATAAGGTGACCTACACTTACAGATTTAACAACAGTACACAACCAGATATACACATGAAGTTTGGCCAAATGCAGAATGAAGGCTGTGCATTGAGAAGGCTGTTGTCAGCAGCCAGAAGACAAAATCAGGAAGGTTAGAGAGAAGCAGAGACAGGAAATTCGTATCTACAAGCTAATAATTCAAATGTTAGCTTTTTAATTTTATTTATTTTTTTTGCGGTACGCGGGGCTCTCACTGTTGTGGCCTCTCCCGTTGCGGAGCACAGGCTCCGGACGTGCAGGCTCAGCGGCCGTGGCTCATGGGCCCAGCCGCTCCGCGGCATGTGGGATCTTCCCGGACCGGGGCGCGAACCCGTGTCCCCTGCATTGGCAGGCGGACTCTCAACCACTGCGCCACCAGGGAAGCCCAAATGTTAGCTTTTTTAGATTAAAATAAATGATGGCTAGGAGTTGGGGGAGGTATCAAATGGAAAGGGGAACAAAGGATTATTTTAGAGTGATGAACATGTCTGTATCTTGATCGTGGTGTTGGTTAAATGTGTGTATAACATTTGCCAAAACTCATAGAGCTATTCTCTTAAAATAAGTGCTTTTTACGGTTTGTAAGTTGTAGTCCTCCATATGGTTGATTCAAAGAATGTTCTTAGATAGATAGATAGACAGACAGACAGGTGATGTCTCATAATGTGCCTTTTAAAAAACTTTAGCCAGAGAAACATTTTACAGCCTGACTGGAAGCCTAACCTGGAAATAATTTGTCAACTTGGAATTTGTTGACTAGAAAATCAATGACTCTGTCATTTTCATTTTATTCTTTTGCCTTTCCTGGCTATTAATCCCTGTGGAAGCAATGCATAGAAAATAGTAAAGGCTAGAAAGGACCAAGAAATCTCCTTAAGCTCTTTAATTATTATTAGAGAATGAGTTAGTTAGAAATTAGGGTCACTCAATATAACTCGTTGAATTTCTGAATAAACATTTTTGTAATGACGTCAAAATTCCATTTTTTTGAAGAGAATTTTTTTTATCTCTAATTTTGCTGTCATTGCTCACTTTTATTCAGTTAGCAATAGAGCTGTCTCATTTGCTGGGACTGTACTTTGAGGGTCTGATCATAAAGCCCTGTCTGACTTCAAATTATGTGATTCTTTAAGCTTTCCCAGTGGAATGCATGCTCACTCTTGTAACTTTAGTGCTTAGCAATGAAACCATCATGTCATATGTTATGAATAAATAACATGGATAAGTGAATTACTCCCTCCAGCAGATTTTTTTAACTTAGGTTGAGAGAGTCTAGATGAGACAATTTGGGTTTTGTTTTGTTTTGTTTACTACTATATTCTACAAAAAAATAGGTAACATGTTCTCATTTGATTCTTAGCCTCCATTACCTTCAATTAGAAGGCCAATTCCATTTGCATCTAGGATCTACAAGTATATTTCAATGACTGTTCTTCATACCCAGTGGTTGTCTGCCACATTTTGAACACTCCTTTTCATCTTTGGGGGAATTTTCTTCCTTATAAGTCTTGTCTTCTCAAGGAAAATACCAGGAATTTACTTTCCCACCCTCCCTTGAAACTAGGCTATGGAATTAGAGGGTTCTGCCAATTAGAAGCATCCATTCAAGAGTTTGATTTGGAATAGGAGCTATCATTTCACGTTGGGTGTTACCTGGTGTACCAAACCATATATTTGGACATGTGTGGTAAACCTCCACCATAACGTGAGTTCATCCATTCCATTAATTTATGCCTATGATTTCATGAGCAGTTAATTAATGGAGGAAGAAAAAAATTGAGCTTGGTTTGGATTATAGACCGTCCTGCATGGTATATCAGGAATGTGGACCTCTGCAGTGTTAGAATAGTACTCAGGGATGTTCCTAAAAGACAGTGGGGAAGAATTAATATCCTAATGGGGAGAATTAGGGGGTATACCTCTCATTGTTTATTTGTCTCGGAAGGAAAAATGACACTAGGTACCTTTCACACCCATTCATAGATGCTGATTAATAGTTAGGCTGGATTGGCTTGGACTTACTTAGAAGGAACGAGAATGGTAGATGGCTGGCAAATAAACTCACACTCTAGGTATATTTTATTTTCTATCTAAATAGCTCTTTGAGGAATATAGATACCATCCATACCTGTGGGTAGAGTATGAACTAGTCAAGAGCTAGTCAACTAGTGTGAACTAGTTACCATGAACTGGACAATAATTTGGGCTTACAGGAATAAATTACTATTTTGGATTTGGATTTACTTTCTCTCTTTTCCATGAATAATATCTGTGGACTAACTGAATGCCTTGTGTTCCATTATGATATCCATGTACCAGTGCTTCTGATCCTGGAACTGATTTTACAGGGACAAAATTATGGCATAGATGTATACTCACTGGATTTAGAGGTCTAGCTTTGTACCCTGTCACCCAAAAGTTGCTGGTCTTGCTGTGTATAAGATTATTGAAGACACATTACGGCACCAGTCTTATGAGGCTAAAATCCATCCTGCAGAATGTGGCATATGTTATATACTATTCAATAATATACAGTGCTTTTTCTTTCAAAGATCTGAGAACAAAGTGATTGGGAGTCAGAATATAACCTCTCACTTTTAGACCTCATGACCTATTGACAAAAATTATAGTTCATGGTCCATAACTTTTGGCTTTGTTGGTTTGGAAGTCTCAGTACTCAAGAAAAGATTGCTTTCACCCTGGCACACAACTGTGTTTCCATATAACTGGGATCAGAGACTGCTTCATGACCGTTACAAGCTTCTTATAAACAGGACAAGAATGGGGGTTAAAGTGTTGCTAGAGTGATTGATTATCAGAGGTGATAGGGGACTACATAATGGGTACAGGGATGAATATTTAAAATATAGGGGATATGCTGGTCTTCATAGTACTATTATAGCTAGTGATAAAGTGAATGGAAGGCTACCATAGGTAGGTACACAAAGGAAGGACCACCAAGGTCCCTGTATCTAAGGAATAAAATGTGGTGTACTATGTCAGGTAAGAACCCTGAACAGTTGAGGAACTAGTCGAGGGAAAAAGAAGCCTAGAATATGTAGTAGAGAAAGAGAATCAAAACTTGACATAATAAGCCATTCCAGAAATAAAGAATATAGTATCTACTCATATTCCCTGCAGTGTCTTACACATATTTGCATAATTTAAAATATTTTCTCTCTTTCCCATTCTATTATTATTTTATATTTATATATTTTTATTTCACAATTTAGTATATAAGAGAATATAACTATGGACTTATGACTTAGAAAAATAATGACTACCACCTAGATACCTTAGATTTGGAATTGAATGGGGAAATCTATGGAGCTTTGGATTTGCTACTTGTTTAGAGTGAGGGCACTTGTATTTTCATCTGTATGAAGAAAATTGCAATATGTTAGCCTGGGACATTTTCTTGTTGGAAATTTAAATATGAAAGGAAAACACGTGGTGATGTTGGGATGTCAAGAAATGGATAATAGTGGATATTTGTCATCTATTGTGGCCATCAGCATGTTTTGAACATTCCTCCTCTATTTTTGAATTTCCAGTGTTAGGAACCCCACATCTCCAAGGTGGAAGTCCCCTTCCCCAGGTTCTCTCATGGCTAAAATATAGATCCGTGACCTAAGTGCTACCAATCAGACATACCACTCAAGAATTCTGTTTGGAAGAGAGTGGCTTGAAGAAGGACGTACTCATAGGATCTTTCTGGCAATTGTGGCAGAGCCTGGTGGAGACATTTCTTTTTGGGGGGGGACATAAGTAGCAGAGGCCCTAAAGGCCACTTTTTTTTTTTTTTTTTTTTTTGTGGTACGCGGGCCTCTCACTGTTGTGGCCTCTCCCATTGCGGAGCACAGGCTCCGGACACGCAGGCTCAGCGGCCATGGCTCACGGGCCCAGCCGCTCCGCGGCATGTGGGATCTTCCCGGACCGGGGCATGAACCCGTGTCCCCTGCATCAGCAGGAGGACTCTCAACCACTGCGCCACCAGGGAAGCCCCTAAAGGCCACTTTTTACGTAACCTGCTAAAATGGTTTCTATTGTTTGCAATCCTGACTGAAACTTACATTGAAATATATGGCACCTGAGTGTGTGTATTGTGTGCATGTGTGTACATGTATGCACATGCATTTAGACACATAATACACATTTTTTTCCATATGTGTCTATTTATTTATAATATGCTCCCTAAACATAGTGGAACTCAAAAGGCAGTCTGGATGAACAACGGATATATGTGTGTGTGCACGTGTGTGTGTATGAAATAGCATTAGTTCAATTTGAATATTTCTAGTATGTAAGTTTTCAGACTACCTCCCATTTTTATATTTATTTGATGTAATAAATTATTCATTTTCCAAGTATCTTGATTATGAAAAAAATAGATTATGAGATTCTCAATATCACCCAATTGAACTTTTGAAATAGTATCACAGCATTTTTTTTTTAATTTCAAGGTATTTCTACTCATATAAATCCAATGGCAAGGGAAAATTCACAACTTCACTAAATAATATGAAAGGGTATATATCAGATATATAACTTTTAGAACATTATTTCTTACTTATTTTAAATAATTTTTAACAGTTTGAGGCTACTATTTTTATTCTTTGCTCAGTGATTTGGAAAGACCCAGCATTACTAATTTTTTTTAATTCCAATCATGCATACATATTTTATGAGAGTAATTTATATTTTTAAAAAATACTCTTGTAAATGTTTACTATGATTTCTTCTCATTGCTAATCAAGCCCAAGTTACTCAGTAACTGAATTGAACACATTTTGAGTGAATTAAGGAACATCTAAAACAATAAGTTTTTAACTATTTAACCAAGTAGATCATGTCAAAGACATTCTTTTCATTTGTTCAGCCCAAGCTAATAAACTGGTCATTTTCCAGTGTGGTGCTTGTCTCTGAATGGCCAGGTTCTCATTCAGGATGCTCTGCTTCTTCAGCCTTTACTAGACTCTCACACCTGAGTTAGGAATCTGAGAGGCACAGAGTCTGTGCAGGTTTATAAGGTTAAGGTACTGTTGTATTTCTGTTGCAGTTTAGAGTGGAATCTGTTCACACTTAAAGAGGGGAAAAAACTCCAAACAATAGAGAGGGCTTCCAAAATGTTTACCTTCAGGCCTTTCTCCATTTAAATATTTCTTCCGGGTTTTCTATCTCTATTTCCTCTGGTTTCTAGTGCTTCCTTTTATTCAAGCATTTAAAGAGGAAGTACTTAAACAGACCAAAGGAATCCTGTTCTAGGTAAATAGATTCAAGAGCTCAGTTCTGATGTCTTGAGGGCACACAGAGCAAAACAACAACTGAACCTAGAAAGGTTTTGGGGAGGTGTAAGGAGCCTGGAAACAATCCAGCTATTCTCATCAGAGTTCGTGTGTACTCCTGTCATCAGCAGGGATTAAATGTAAAAGAAAAGAAATTCTCTGCTCACTGGCTGCTCAACAGGCAAAGCATTAAATCTCCAAGTCCCTTCTACTTGTGAATTTTAATTGATGGGGCTGGTCCACAGAATAAAGCCATTTTGGCACAAATGACATGCGTTGGTGTTTAAACAAGAATGGCAATTTTAATTTTATCTTCATTCCAAATTAGAAAGGCAAAAAAAAAAAAAGGAAAAACCCTGTTGTTTGTCAAACAAAAAGGGTTCTTTTGTTTGTTTTTCGTTTCTGGTTTTTTCTGTTTTTTAATTTGGTTTACAGGTATAAAGAAAAAAAATAATTGAAACTTGCCTATGTCCTTTTAAAGCAGTTGGTTAATAAGCTTTGGCTTACAATTTCAATCTGGAATTTCCCTAGACTACCCTATTTATGATAGAGGCTGGATTTTACGGTGGCATTTTATGTGCCTGGTCTACATTTTAAAGCCCAGCCCTGTTGTTTAGGACCAGAAATGGACACAATTTAATTCTGTTTATTATAGAAATCAAGTGCTTTTGGAGAGAGGCTTGTGAGCAGCTGTTTAATATTGTCTTTCTGCTAATATAAAGGTTCATTTCTCTTGCCCTCTGAGGAAATAGCAATTCATGAGATTTCTGGAGGCTCTTTTCTATAGAAGTACAGGTCTGCTGCCAGGATTTAGGAGCAAAAAAAGATTTGCTGTTAATTGGTGGGGCTGGCTCTCTCTGACAGGTGTCAGTTTAAGACCTGTACTCCAGTAGGATGTCAGAGGATTCTGCAAAGAAGACATCAATAATCAAAATAGAAAAGAAAACATCATTTTTGTCATACAATTTCTTAGCTTTTTTTTTACTTTTTGTAGCTAAATTCAATATGAAGTAAGTTTTTGAAATGAAGATGGGCAAGAATTATCTGACTTCCTCAGAGACTGTGTTCAATAGTTAAGGAAGTTTAAAATTTTCTTTTGAAAACAATGCAGTTAAAATAATTGAGCAAGTTTTAAGGTGAGATGATTGTTTAAATAATTGTACTTACAATGATAAGTAACTGAAATTCACGGTCTCTTGAAGCAGGGCCTTGAATATAGCATTTGATGTGTCTTACAGTGACGTAAAGGTGACTATTAGACTTGGAAAATTTAAATGGCATTTGGCTCTTAAGTCATTCCTTTATTTGGTATTGATATGAGTAAAAACATACCTCCAGGATGGGACAGCTCATATTCTCTTAAGGGCCAGTTCTGGCTGTATATTCACTGTCTCAAATCTTAGGGTCCTTTTTGTTAGTGTTAAGAGAGAGACAGCCAACTGTATCTAAGAATTTCAGTGATGCTATGAGTCAAAGAATAACAACATCCAGGTAATTGCCTTATTCTTAAGGAATTTTATGAATATAAACTAAATGTGAACTACTTTGACAGCTGGAAAAACATTGAGGAATTATTAAATGGAATACGATTTCTACTACACATAAATTTTGAGCCAAATGCCCATTTAATATATGTCTCGAGAACATACCTCGGTGTATTTCTTAAAGCATACTGGTGGTCTTATAGGTGTGTGCTTTCTGGATTAAGACTACATGGTGTGAGGTTGTTTCTCTTTGTGTTCCATGATTACTTTGTTTTTATGTTTTCCATGATTTTGGAAAAGCTAGTTTGGATTTCTTCTTTCATGGGTCTTTCCTACTGTAAAAAAAGGTACTAAATGTAAAATTTATTGCACAAACATCGCATTTTGACCGAGTTGTGTAAAATGATTCAGAAGCAAATCGTTTGAGAGTCAGGTAATGTTTGTCACCTGCCTGCCTAAGAAGCTGATGTATTAGAATACAGATTTTAACTCTTTCTGTTGGAAGCACCTTGTGAATCTGCATTCCAAGGTTCTGTTTTTTTGGTTTCCAACTCAAATAACAAGTATTACTGAATTAGGTGGTAATCAAAATATACAGGATGTTTACCTTGAAAACTTGACTTGTGAAGAAAAGCTCTTTGAAATAAAAAATAATAGACATACATTTACTTTGTGGAAAAGAAAAATTTTAATAAGAAATTTTAGTCCCTGAGACTTTTTGGGTTTCAGGAAGCATGCAGCCTCAAGATCTCAGAAGCAAGGATGTTGGAAAAAATAAATAAATAAATAAGTAAGTAAGTAAGTAAGTAAGTAAATAAGTAAGTAAGTAAGTGAGTAAGTCAGTCCTCAAGTTTCCTTTCCGTAAAAGGAAACTTGAGGACTTGATGACTGTGTTGCTGCCATCTTCACCCTGGACTATCTGTTAGAGAGAATGACAGTTTTTTTGTTAAACCCTATAAGCCCTGTTTATTTTTGTTTTTATATAAAGGTGAACGCAATACTAACTGAAATATTTATTCAAGCAAACTGGGGTGAGGAAAAAGCATGAATCTCTCTGTTTTTCTCTCTTACTTTCCCTCCTGTGCCCTCTCCTTTTGGGTTGGGAAGTGAGGTGTCATAGTCATACACATGCCAAAATACACTTCAAATGAAGAGGAAATAAAGCTTGATTTGAAGTTGTAGGCTCTGTATTCACACTTGTTTTCGCTACTGCACAGATATTTTAACAGTATTTATCATTTATGTGCATGATCCTGCTGTTATTTTTTTTAATTTATTTTTTATTTTTGGTATGCGGGCCTCTCACTGTTGTGGCCTCTCCCGTTGCGGAGCACAGGCTCTGGACGCACAGGCTCAGCGGCCATGGCTCACGGGCCCAGCCGCTCCGCGGCATGTGGGATCTTCCCGGACCGGGACACGAACCCGCGTCCCCTGCATCGGCAGGCGGACTCTCAACCGCTGCGCCACCAGGGAAGCCCCCTGCTGTTATTTTATTCAAGATTAGACTGATGATGAACAAAATAAGATAAGAAAACAAAACTTGACACAGAGTGGCAGTCAAAAAATGTTGTTTCTTCTTTCTCCTTCCTTTAGGAAATGAGGCAATGTCAGAATTCACAGAGTTCACATAGGGATTAGAGCACTTTTCGCATTTTAAAGGTCATGTTATTCTTGTATGTGTTTTATCCTGAAATTACTGATAGTAACATATAATTATGCTGTAGAATACTATTTGGGGAGGGGGGGATTACATTTATATCCTACATTTGCAAGCATGTTGTCCTCAGTTGAGTGGAGAGAAGAATCAAATTAGCTGGTGACATTTAAAAGTACAATTTCTATTTTCAAGAATTTTATAAGCTTTGACCAAGTAGATCTTATCAGCCTATAAGAAGACTGGTATTCCTAAAAAAAAAAAAAATGCTCTTCAGTATCTTACATGGGAAATAACAATTGTTGCTTCACTGTATGTGAAGAAATTGGTGGCTTTCTTAAGTTGACTGTTTTCACAATTTTGTTTAGGAGAAAGCTATCACCTAAACCATTCACTTTTCACCCACTTGAACTGCCACATGGGAATGCATTTAAAGCAACTTGAACTTTGTACATGAGCATGATACAGCTTTAGTCTTGTCCTGTATTTCAAAAAAATGTGGGTAATTTTCATCAATTACATTTACATATGTTTCTAGTCCTCTGTTATGGCTATATCAAGAGGCAAAACTTGTGGAAATAGTACCAGACAGTGATCTTGTTTTAATAAGATTTTCAGTCTAATTATATGTGTTCTAAAGGTTCAAATAACATTTGGATCGACTGCCAGATTTTGGGAGTGCTTAGCTGATCTGAACTTCTGAACTTCTGAACAAGCTTACTCTTCAGTGCTTGAAAGACTCTTTTAGTGAAAGCAAATCCTTTGGTCTGGTCAGGATTTATTTATATATTTTTTTACAGTCTAGCCTGCTACATCTGACCTGTATATATCTTTTCTACTCAGCTTACTACTAAGGAAATAGAACCATCAATTTCAGAAAATGACAGATTTTTTTCCTAAGGTGGTGAATACCTATTTTGAACTGTGTCCTGTTATGTTCAGACTGGGAAAGAAAAAATTTTCTTTTTTTATGTTTGTAATTTACATTAAGTTAAGCTGATGGCTAGATGATGTCATCTCTGACTATAAAAGATAATGTTTTCCAATTAATAGTAACAACCCAGCTTTCTATGGATTTTATAATGCCCTCCCCATTTGTTTTAATACACATGTGATCCTAACAATTCCCCGTGAAATTTCTTATTAATCTCATTTTACCGGAAATGAAGGAGTCTTAGTAGTATAGTGACTGGCTGAGCATCTGAGTTAGTTCTCAAGCTGAGATATTCTGACTTTTGGTCCATTTTTCATTCCAGTGCACCACAACTACCTCATGTGATTAGGCTTTTTCAAGAGACAGAAGAAAACACAATGAGTAATATGGAAATAGGTAGATTTTGTCTGTGAGGGTGGCAAGTTTAAGTAGAGCTGGAATCTGCGCCACACATAAACCGAAGTTATGGCAGAGGAGAAGTGATTGAGAGGAAGTGTCTCCAGCAAGACGGGAGGTGGCCCTGGTTTCCTATTTTGTAGCTTCAGTCTGTGGCCCACCTGAATCATGAGGTTCCTCTCTTATTATTTTTTTTTGAAAGAAATAAGAAGAATAACAACATAAGAATCTGATGTTCTCCAGTAAGTAATAGATTCAAAAGGCATTTTTAATTTTTTTTTAATTTTCAGAAGATGGAAAGTTAGCTCTACTTCTTTCCAACATGTCCACTCAAAGAAACTTTTAAAATTCTAAAATATTTAAATGATTTAAACTGAATCTAGAAAAATAACCATTCAAATTCTGTCATAGATCCAGTTATGTTATTATGAATTACTGCAATTGTTTGAAAAATATCTCTCTGGCTGAATTCAACCATTTAAAGGAGTCTCTAAATATTAATCTCAGGCAACTATTTCCTCTCCTCTGAGGATTCTTCTGAAATCACAGAAAAACCTTAACAAAAACAACAAAGATATAATATTGTCATTAAAAATCAAGGAAAGGTTTTGCCAGAACAACAAAAGCTTAAAAGGATTCCTGGAGGTTAGAAAGCAAGCGATGAGACTGAAGGAGGAAGAAAAGAAAACTGGCCCTGGGCACTAGACAGAAGCATAGATCTTCTCTAGAAACTCCAAGGTCATAATCTACAGGTACAAGTGGGAATGGGCCAGGGAGCAACCAGCACAGCAAATTCATTACAGAGCTGCCTCTTTCTCATTTAAATAAATAGGCTGGCAGTAATGACTTTTACCCTTAGGCTCAAGCCAGGGAACTGCTCTCGAAAGAGTTTGTCATTGGCCTCAGGGGTGAATTTACTGGGTCCAGAGAGAGAGAGACAGAGAGACAGAGAGAGACAGAGAGATAGAGAGAGAGAGAGAAGCACAGTGGAATTTGAGGTAAACAGATTTAAACAATGAATGCAAGAAAAAGACTCCTCTATTCTCAGCCTCACAGCCCCCCACCAAAAAAAAAACCCCACAAACTATGTACCCTCTTTAATTTGTAAAATGTTGTTGGAGGGGAGGAGAGTTTCCAGTTGCCTAACTAGTGGTTCTTTATCTGTATACCCTACTGGCAAAACTGTCACTAGGCCCCAGCCCAACAATAACCTGAAACCATGAATTAGTGTCCCCCATTCAAGGAATGTTGTTGGTTGAGAGGAAAAAAATCTATCTATCTATCTATCATCTGTCTATATCATCTTATAGCATCTCTGTCTCTATCTCTATCTCATCATCCTCTATGTACACAGGAAACCCATGCAAGCCAACTAACTAACCTAGTATTTCCTTCAAAGTAGGACTGACTCCATGTGTAGTAGGTACATTAAACAAGAAAAATTTATAGGGTGTAATCATAAAAGCAACTTTATTTTCATCTTCCACTGTCCTTTTTATCCCACTGGTCAGGCAGAATATAGTTTCCTTACTTTTTGATGAAAACTCATGATTATTTTGAGGTATTGCTAGTCTAGACAGAAGATAGAGCATCAGACAAAACAGACAAGTCCTTGCTCTCAGGGACCTTATACATTCTTAAGGGATTTTAGCTTAAGCAGTATTTTTTATATGCCTTCCTGAGGGACTTGGCAAAGTGCTTTTTCCTTGGAGTTGGCCCAGGGTTTGAGTGAGACCAAGGTGTGGAAAGGTGATATAATCTTGTTCTTCAGGCAACAGGTACTTTATAAATAAGTTGGTTTTCAAATTGGGGTCACATCAGTTCACTCTTGGAAGCAGGAGTGGTGAGTGAGCTCAGCACCTAGTAGCTACCACTAATACCATATTTGGGAGATTTTGCTGTGGCAGCTGAATCAACAGCTGGGATTCTAAAATCCCTAACTTGCACATAGGATTTAGCTTTCTCACCCGCAAAATTACGGTCCTATATTTACCATCTGTGTGTCACTTTATATTTATGAAATTATAAAAATAAGGATTTATTGGGAAAGAAATATTTTTGAAAATAATTTAAAAGCATAAATCTGGGCTTAGAAATGCAGTTCTTGATAAGACATGGCCCATTAGACATAATAATAGCTCATTAACAAAGAGTTGATATTAGCTAATAATTTTTTAAAGGAATCACTATCAATTAAAAAAAATCATGAGATATTGAAAAGGCTATCTCCTTTACCAATAATAGCAAAAAGCCTTCTAAATTGCTACAGAGTTCATCCAATGCTTTATTCTTTTTAACTGTATCAAGTTCAATATACAATGGAAAGAACAATGAAAGCTAATCCTGTGGCACCTTTGAATGTCTTTTGTTTTTTGCCTTGTATTCAAAGGGCATTTGCTTTTTGCTAGAGGGTTTGAATTGAAAGAATGTCTGTCAAAATGCGGGTCACTTTTCAGGTGGACGACGGGTTGAGAAACAAAGAAACATGATTCTACCAGGCTAATATACACCTGGTAGATGCAAATCTCTTACTAACTGTTCCCATCGGTGTCATTAGCCCTCCTGTCCATAAATAAAGAGCCTCTCTGAGAAAGAGCTTCTAGGTATTATACTGCTCCTTCTGAGTGGCATCATCCCACAAACAAGGAAAAAGTGATCAGAGAGAAGGTGTTCCCCAGATAGGTTATCACCATGGACTGAGCCTTTGTGCTGGTCTGGGGAACAAAGGGCATGATTTCTATGTGCTTCAATGGAGTAGTGTGTCCGTTCTCATATACACTTTTCTCTTGATAAGGAACCAGTGAGTGTTTGTGCATCTCTGCAGTATCTTAAGTTCACTGTTTATAGTATTTCATAATAAGGAACCTTAGAGATGAACCTCTTACAGAGGAGAAAGCTTTTCACATTTGCCTTTTTTGGGAACTTATTTTTCTTATTGCAAATGACTGAGTTTAAGTGGGAGTGGAAGTGGTTTTTTGTTTTTTATGTTGTTGTTGTTCGGCGAATTATCAATTTAAACATACTTCTCAGTTTGGGAAAGAGAAAAATCAAGTAGACTTCTCCTTGAAATATTTAGTTACTCTTTCTCCAGATTTTTTTTTTTTTTTTTGCGGTACGCGGGCCCCTCACTGTTGTGGCCTCTCCCGTTGTGGAGCACAGGCTCCAGACGCGCAGGCTCAGCGGCCATGGCTCACGGGCCCAGCCGCTCCGCAGCATGTGGGATCCTCCCGGACCGGGGCACGAACCCGTGTCCCCTGCATCGGCAGGCGGACTCTCAACCACTGCGCCACTAGGGAAGCCCTCCAGATTTTAATGTTCAGAAATGACTGAACATTAACTTACAAAGACACATTTTCTTTGTTTCAAAATAGTTTGGGGTATTTAATCTGATGTTAAAGTTTATAATCTGAGATGATTTTATTTGTTTTTCATGAAAGATTTCCAGTGTCAGTAATTCCATAAGTGTATGGTCCTAATTTAACATAATTGTTCTGAAGTAAAAATAAGCAACTCTGTCACTGTGACACTTTAAAAAAAGGGGGGGGTAGTCTTCCAAGCAAATTATAAACAAATTGACCCTCTTAAGATTTTCATTCTTATCTAAAAACCCATTCTTTGCCAGTAAGCCTCATGATTTTTTTGTGGCTAGGAAAGCATAGTTCTTAATGGCTCATTATCCTCAGCATTCCTGCTCCAGACAAGTAAATGTAAGCCCATGCCTCATGAAGAATGATTGATTTAGTTACAAAGGCATAATTGTTTTATTAGGAAGAATCAGTTCCTTAAAGCTTTAGAGGAATGAGTAAGTTAGAGGAGGCTAGCTAGAGTTACTTTGACATGGAGACAATCAAGTGAGGGGAAATCAATTGACATCTATTTAATACTCCATGATGTGTAAAAACTATCCCAAGAAATTGTTTCTTTTTCCTTTTTTTCTGTCAAAAGAGAGAAATCAGTACTTTTACTTAAAATTTACATTCCACTTACGAATAAATGTAAGATGATTTCAAGGTATATGGAGATTCTTGAGAGACAGAACTTCATTCTAATTTATATTTATACATACTACCAGTACAGATGCCTCTTTGTAGATAAGGCTCTTTTACTTAGGTTTAAAAGGCATAGAGGAGCATCTTATAGAAGCAAGTTGATATAGTAAGAGTAAAGAAATATATATATATATATTTATATATAACTGTATTATTCTGTGAACAATATGATATGCCACTAATAGATTTATAGGGTTATAGGATTATAATAATAACAGTACATTGAATTTTGCAGCTTTTGCAGGGATATGCTTTTTCACAGAGACACTGCAAATTAGCCACTTCTATATAATTCCAGTTACTCATGTGGAACCTGAATTTAAAGGTCACCTTGGTTGTGGGAACCAGACCTAGACTTGATTCTAGGCCTTTTTGGGCCTGGAGAATATTTAGGTAATCCTATTATTGTATATATTACGAAATAACATTTTTAAGATTTCTGAATTGTTCAAGATCATAGCTTAAATGGACTCATATTAAGCTTTACTGAATCATTTAAGACTTTATAAATACATTTTATTGTAAAGAATTTAAATCATATAGATGCAAAAGTTAGGAAGTCACCTTTCTTCTCTATCTATAACCTTGTCAGATTGCTGTGAATCATTTCAGACATAGCCCTCTTTATTTAACCACAAAGGAACATGTTTACACACATACACATAGCCTCTCTCTCACACATCTGATTCATTTATTTATAAAATGAATAATAATTTTCATCTTTTTTCTGCAATCTGATTTTTAAACTTAATACATGCAGAGAAACTCTTGTATTTAGAATAGCTATACTATTCTTTGAAATTACTACATAGTATTACATAAGAGATAAAAACCCCTTATTTATGTGATCTCTAACCTATTCGTTAAATAAACTGTGCATTCCCTACTGATTTCAAAGGTCAACTCAATAATGTACTAAATTCTTGTTTATATATAACATGAAGTGTATAGTCCTATGATTGGGTCTCAGTCTTTTAGTGAGCCTGCACTTCTGGACTGTGTACTTCACAAGGGTGTCTCAGTTTTGTTTTTGTTTTTTTTCCTGTTAGGTGGGATAGTATGGCTAGAGTGGACTGGATTTGGGTATTTTCCTTTTCCAGCTTCTCCAGAGCTGCTGCAGTTAGAAATTTCCCTTGCCCAGGTCAATTAGGCTCTGATAATACTACATCAGGTTAGGCTTTGGTTAACTAGTTTCCTCTGAGGGCAGGCCTTGTTAAGAAGGACAGAGTGCTCTGGTGTATTTCAAAATGGCTCCCTTTCCCTTCCCTCTGCAGGAAGTCCAAGGGTATTTTCCTAAAATATTTCAATATATACCATGGGAATCTGGTCAAGCTCCTGGAGGTAAATCTCACAGTATTGTGGGACTCCCCTGTGACAGGATCCCCTAGGGGCTTTTAGTTGTCAGAGTTGTCTGCAGTTTGTCAAGTACAGTTCAGATTTTCCTACCAGAGCACTGCTTCCTGCAGCATAAGTCTTCCACTCCAGGAAGCAGCCATTTCCTGTATTCACCTGTCTCTCCAATGTTGTGGGCTGCAGATTGCCATGTGTCATCCCCTTTCTTAAGAATCCTAGAAGAGTTGTTGATTTCTGGGGTCTGTTCAGCTTTTTATTTGTTGTTAGGATGGTGTGGCAACTGCTAATCTGAGAGTATGTTTTATTTTACATCTGATTATTGTTGTTTATAGGAAGACTATTGATTTTCACCTGATTAGTATATGGCAAATGATAATTAGTAGATCTAATAGTGTTTCAGTTTATATTTTTATTTTCTAGATGGAAAATTATATCATCTATAAAAATGATAATTCTCATTTTTTTAATTATACATACTTATTTTCATTAAAGAGCCAATTTGGTTTTATTGTCTTCTGTTTTTTACTCTGTTTAGTTTGCATGCTTCTTTTATTTTCTAGTTTCAGAATTTGTGCTTTAAGATTTGTTACTTTCTTTTTGCATCTTTTAATTCCCTTTCTTGTATATCTGAAAACATTTCAATTTAGGGGTTGTTTTGACTGAATTCAAAGTTCAAAAAAAATAGCATTCCTTTTATGGTGTTATGTTCCAAGATTCAATGTTATTGATGAAAAGATATTTATATAATTCTCATTCTTTTTTTTTTTTTTTTCTTTTTTGCTGTATGCGGGCCTCTCACTGTTGTGGCCTCTACCATTGCGGAGCACAGGCTCCGGACGTGCGGGCTCAGCAGCCATGGCTCACGGGCCCAGCTGCTCCGCAGCATGTGGGATCTTCCCAGACCGGGGCACGAACCCGTGTCCCCTACATTGGCAGGCAGACTCTCAACCACTGTGCCACCAGGGAAGCCCAATTCTCATTCTTTGTAAGCATCCTATGTTAAAAGAACAAGCACACCCCCTCAAAAAAAGGCCAACTTATGAAATGCAAATAAGGGAAACCTAAAAGGCTAACAGTTATATGAAGAGATGCTCATATAAATTGTACCCATCAGACTGGGGAAAAATGATATAGTTTTATAATTCCAAGTACTGGAAGATATTTAGATAGAAAGAAATCTTGTGCACTGATGTTGAAGGTACAGACTGGTTCAACCACATTGTCAAGATATCTTATATCACTTGGTGTAATTATGTATGCCGACACCGAAACCCAGCAATCCAGCTCCTAAGTGTATATCCCAGAGAAATTCTACAAAGGACGTAAGGAGACATTGATGATGATTTGTAGTAGCAGAGAGTTAGAGGCAATCGTCTTTCACTGGGAGAATGGACGCGTGTGATGTGGTGGTTACACTTCAAAATATACCATGAAGCTGCTAGAAACAATGACTAGATATACACATAAAACTTGATCGCTCTTAGGAACAGTGTTGCATGGGAAAAAAAAAAAGAAAGAAAAACATAATGTTCCCAGCAAAATACCATTTATATATTCTAAACATATAAATGCAGAAAATAAAACTTTATATGTCCTTCTTAACATGAAAGAGTAAAAGGCCAAGAATAATCAGGATGTTTCTGAAGAATGAAATTAAGAATAGAAGATGAGTCCTACAAGACATCAGGACTTATTTTGAAGCTTCAATCATTAAAACAGGCACTCCTGTAAGGAATAAAATAGAATAGAACAAAACAGAAGATTTGGAAACAGACACATGCATTTATTGCACTTCAGTTTATGACAGAAATGACATGATCAGTAAGTGAAGAATTGAAGGGCATTTAGTTAGTTAAATTGTAAAAATGCTTATTGACATAGAAATATCAAAAGGAGGGGAATACACACTGTGCCCACCAAAAATAGAATATTCATGAAGAATCCTAATTACCACTACAATTATATTCTAAATAATCAGAGGTTCTTAAGTAGTTTTTAACTTAAGAGTAATTTAAAATAAAATTTCCAGTTGTTTAGATACTTTTGTTTCTAAGTTTTAAAACTTTTCAGAATGATTACATGGTTAGCTAATAGAATCTGTAGTTTAAAATATATTTTGCAAATTATTGAGGATTTCATATGATCAATGTGTATAAATGTTCCACCATCTGTTGAAAAGAAAATATAATATAATTTCTACTATCATAGTAGTATGTTTATATTCAATATGATTATATGTTATACTTCTGTCATTTATATTTTCTGTTTTAGTGCTTTGTTTATAAATTCTGCTATTTAGTTTAAATACTTTTGTTTTTTTATAAATTCTATTGCTACTATTTTTGGAGGTTTATACTTTTATTTTGGTACTCATTGAGGTAACTTTATAAATTTATATTATATGCTTAAACATCTATACTGATTCATAGGCTTTAGAGAGTGTCTTCTATTGACTATCTACTATAATGGTTAAAATAGTACATTTATCATTCTTCATCTCTCTTTATGGCCACTCCAGTTATTTGGTAGTTTTGTTGGTTTTCATAGATACTAAACACTACTGAATTAATAGATACAAGCCAGAACAATTGTGGATCTGGTTTTCTCTTGAAACACAATGTCCCCTCCTTCATTCTTCTTTTCAGATAGGGTTTTTTTTTTTTTTTTTCCGAGGCAATAAATAAAACTTATATTTAAAAAACTGCAGTACAGAGCACAATTCAGATAGAAAAAAAAAAAAAAAGACAAAAGGAAACAGGAAAAATATTTTCAGCACTTTACATCTTCATACAAGTTTTGTGGTTTTGTGTCTACATTCATCCATTGAGCATGGAATCCTCTGGATTTAAGATCTTTTAGCAAAATTAGAACACCAACATGGAAGGCTCTTTTTACAAAGGTCCATGTTCTGGCTTTGTTTTTTCCCTAATTATAAAACAGAGTCTGTCTGCATCTTGAGCTGCTTCTCTCACAAATGCTACCAGCCATGTCCTAGTCCACGGGAGGGGGCGGGAGGGTTTTGCTAAATCACATCAGAAAAAGGAGCGTCCACAGCTTCACGGGGAGGTGGGGGGGGCTCCCATGGTGGGAAGGGCGGAGCGGCTGCGCCCTCGCTCACTTCCCAGATTCAAGGCGTGAAGAGGCAATACCAGTAGCCACTCAGTCCAGCATGTCTGTTTCTGACATGCTTAGTTCTTTTCAGATAGGGTTGCAGGGAAATGATTATTACAGATTTGATCCCTGCTCTTATCTTCTTGTAATTTTGTTAAAAGTTCTATTCTGAGGTTCAGTTCAACTGCCTGAGTGTATACAGCTCATGATCTTAAGATTGCTTTCGTATTTTCTTTATTTTTTTCCCCACTCAATTCATTAGCTTCATTGAATTCATCATTTCTTCCTGGCAGAAGATACAAGAGATAGCAGAACTTGAGGTCTCTGGCCAAGAAGCTACTAGAGAAGGACATAGGAAATAGAGTGTTCTTTGCCCTTGGCCTTTCACTTCCTTAGAGACTCTACTGTATTTCTCTCTTTTGATCTCTGTTCAGATTGAATATGGCTTTCAAGACTCAGACAAATGTTTATTTTTAAAAAAATTCGCATTGCAAGTCTTTTTAATGAAAAAAACATACTCGAAAGAAAATTATATAATATATCCCATATATTCATCACCCAGCTTCTATAATTATCAACTCATGTCAGTTGGATTTATCTATATTCCTAGCCTGTTCCTCTTCCTTTCTCTTGGGTTATTTTGGAGAAAACACCACATATCGTATTACATTGTTTGTATTTTCGATGTATCTCTAAAAGATGGCTCATTTTAAAATAGAACCTCTCTTATTACATAAAAGACTAGGAGGGATTCTTTAATATAATTGAACATATAAAGATTGTTTAAATTCCCACAACTGTATCTCACTTTTTTTAAACAATTTAATTCTTCAAATCATGATCCAAATAAATTCCATGTACAGCAATTGGTGGATATATCTCGTCTCTTTTAATCTATAACTTCTATCTCTATCTCACTATTATTTTCTCACAGTTATTTGTTATGGCTTGTGTTATAGAATTTCCCACAGTCTAAATTTTGCTGATTGCATCCTGTGATATATTTAAATTGGTCCTCTACTTTTTTTCCTATAAATTGATCAGATTGAGGCTTGATGTTTTTGGACAAAGCTACTTGATGGGTGATGCAATATTTCCATTGGAAGGGTCATTATATCTGCTTGTCTATTTTTTGTGAATTTAGCAGATGATCACTGCTAGTTCCATTATTTCATAAAGGGTTGTAAAAGGGTGATATTCTAATTCAATCATTCCTTTTCAATTATTATCTGAAAAAACTTAGATGAATAAAAAATTCTCCCCCATCAACGTTTTGTTTATCTGAACTCAGAGCATGTAGGGATAGAACTACAGGGTAGATGCTTGAGTCTTTTCCCTATTTACCAGATTTCTAGATAATGAGTTGGCTTCCTAGCATCCTTGCAAAATCATGAATTAGTTCTATAAAATATATTTTTTAAAGAGCTTATGAATTTAAATATTTGATGTATTTTAAACAATTGAAATTATTATTACTATTTATGTTTGGATTTTCCCAGATTTGGATAGTAGGAGTGTTTCCCAGTTGGCTTCTGAGTCCTTTTGACATGATTTCAGTAATGTTTGCCTCCTTACTGTGTGGTTTGATAACATGTTCTCAGCTCATCTTGCATAATTTCTACCCCAGCTTGAAATTTAAAAATTTTTTGAGGGGCTCCATTTCCTTTGTGATAAATGATATCTAGAAGCCAAAATCTGGTTAAAAGTGATATTTATTGTCCCTGTGTAGGTTTTTTTAGTGAAAAGAAGTAGGACATATATATTTTTTTAAATCATATATTCATGTTTATGCTCTAATTCAAATTAAACAAATTTAGGAATTCAGGATTTTTTTAAATTTTTTCATTTATTTATTTATTTTTGGCTGCGTTGGGTCTTCGTTGCTGCGCGTGGGCTTTCTCTAGTTGCGGCGAGCAGGAGCTACTCTTTGTTGCAGTGTACGGGCTTCTCATTGTGGTGGCTTCTCTTGTTGCAGAGCACGGGCTCTAGGTGCATGGGCTTCAGTAGTTGTGGCTTGTGGGCTGTAGAGCACAGGTTCAGCAGTTGTGGCACATGGGCTCAGTTGCTCTGCAGCATGTGGGATCTCCTTGGACCAGGGCTTGAACCCATGCCCCTGCATTGGCAGGTGGACTCTTAACCACTGCGCCACCAGGAAAGCCCAGGAATTCAGGACTTTTACTTAACCAAATTCCTTTTACATGTGAGCCTTCTTTCCTCATGACCAAAATTCCAGTTTTCAATGACATCATTATTATTATTCATCTGTTATGTTCTGTACAGCACACTCAGGGAAACAGTGCTAGCTCTCAAAAACATGATTACTGAAAATAGTTTGAGAATTTTTTTCATTTTCAGTTTTCTCCCTTTTAGTGTATATCCTATTAAGAATGAACAATTGATTTACTGTGTTTTAAAAATCACTTGAAACAAATACTTCCTCTCAGTGTAGTTATTTTTATCAACTCCATAAGGCTGTGCTCATTTTTTTATTAATTTTCTGTTGGGATTAAGATTTTTAAAAAGTTCTTTTTTTGTGTTTATGGAAAATGTTTGTTATTCTATCAACTCTGTTTTCTTTTAAAAAAAACTGCTTTGTTTGTTTTCATTTATTTCTCCACTTGGAAAAAGTACAAGCAAATATGCTCTTTCTTAGGTCAATGGTAGGATTTAAAGCATCTTTAAAGATGAATAACATCTCTGTGTGTGTGTGTTTGTGCATGGGAGAAAGAGAGAAGGAAAGAGGGAGAAATAACACAGTTTCAAGAATGTGTGCTAAATTTTGGCATGGCAAGTAAATTTGTTTGAATTTATGGAAATTTCCCAAAATAATTTCACTGTACATATTTATAACTAGGAGTCTGTTTAATTTGACTGTTAATAGGCAAAGTTTTATAATTTACATGACTTTTTTTCTAACATATCCTCTGAGGCTGTTTACAAAGCCTATGTGATTCCACTGAGTTTATTTGAATAATTGTGAATATGGTCTTCATTTATATTTTAATGTGTAAATATATCTTTGACAAATACAAGGTCATTTGGAAATATTCTTTTTATTAAAACACTGCAATTTAGTAATGAGTTGAATGTGTCTTGATAATATTCAGTTTTAACTGAGAGCGAAATAAGCCTATCATTGTTATATATTAACATTGCTATATTGATTCTTCAAATTTATTTTAACATAGCTCTAATCTTTGAGAATAATTTTTCTAGTTTGCCTATTTTGGTGACTGCTAGTGATCCTTGCCTCATGGTATTTATGCCCTTAAGTTGTCTCCTTCCACCTTAGACCCAGCTTGACTTAGTAAACATTTCTCACAATTTTTCATTGATTTTATTACTTCTTATAGTAGTTACATATATCAATAACTGTCAAATCAATGACATGTTAAAAAGAAGGCTTTATTTACTAGGATTCTAGGCAAAATGCTCATTTCAAAAAAAATGCAATTAATGGATGATGGATGACACTTTTCCAGTGACTAGTCATGGTTGAAAATATGTCAAGATTTGGAGGAGATGTAGTGAGAGGTGAGCAGTATGACAGTGTAGTAGTGCTGGGACAGAGTGGAAGGAAAGAGAGATTCTTAATACTCTGAAAATGAAACTTGGAAGCAGGAGGGTCTAAAGGAAAACTTCTAAAAATGCTTACCAGTATGATGGCACAGTTTATGATATCCTTGGCCACACTTTCAAGAAAACCTATAGTCAAATGCTTCTGACTGGTCAGTGTGCAAAGAACTAGACTCATATTTCTTTGTGGTGGATCCCGGATTTTACAGCTAGAGGATGCTAACCTAGTTTTACATAGATTTTATCTATTGTTTCATCTCTCTTCGTCCCTGAACTCATCCTATCCACAGTCCACATCTGCTCTTCTGACTCTTGTATCAATGCATGGAAATACCATCTAACTTATGACTCAATATAGAAACGAGAGCCGTCCTTAACATTTGCCTGCCCCTTCATTTTCATAATCATTCATTGAGTCTTGTCAAGATTCTTCCTGAAATATCTCTCAAATTTGTCCTCTCTGATCACAACCTCCCAAACATTGCTTTAAGTCAGAAACTCCACAGCTGTGTTCTGATCTATTAAAATAGCTTCCTGACTCTTGTGCCTATCTTCAGAATCTGTCTAGCTCTAAACTATTCTCTCCACTTCCATTAATTTTTACTACAAAACACAGATATAATACCTCCAAATTTTAGATAGAAAATCTCAAATGGCACTGAATTACCAACCGATAGAAGTCCAGATACCTCAGGATGACATGCAAGTTTTATCCCATTGACCCCATATATCTTTGGGGATTGCACTGCTATCCAAAAGAATTCCCTTAACTGTAAAGAGAATCTATTACTGAGGGTCTTGGTAGCATTTGGTTGGTCCGGAGATGGGCAAAGGACAATGCAAGCAATCCAAAACCCTTTTTATGGGGTGACAGGAGGAGAAAATTTGGAGTTGGGCTACAGAAATGGAGAGAGAGAAAAATAAAGATTGAAACTTGGTCTCTCTCCTTATGACTGGACCTCTTTCATGTAAATTTAAGGAACTGTTGGCAGTCATCTTCCTTCTTTCATGTGACCTGAGTAGTAGAGAAAGTAGATATGTTGAGAAAAATTATTTAAACATGTTATCAGAAAGAAGCACATATGAAAGATTACAGAGCTTGCTCCCCAGGTCCCTTGAAACCTTCTAGTTGCTGATATCCTGAGATGTGGGTTTCTACTTGTCTATAGAAAAAAAAAATAAAGGAAAAAGAAAAAATGAAAAAAAAAAGCCAATGCATCTAGTGGTATTGGGGAAAAATAGAAGATACAAGTAATTCTGCTAATTACTAAGTGAGAAGGATAATTTTTTTTTTGATTTTTTTTAACATCTTTATTGGGGTATAATTGCTTTACAATGGTGTGTTAGTTTCTGCTTTATAACAAAGTGAATCAGTAATACATAAACATATGAGAAGGATAATTTTATTAAAGTTTGTTCAATTTTAACACACAAAGAATTAACAGAGATTTGAAATTTGTTATATCTCTATAAAAAGCTATATATATATTATATATATATAAATGTATATATGTTTAT
This sequence comes from Aethalodelphis obliquidens, assembly GCF_003676395.1. Classification (NCBI taxonomy): domain Eukaryota; kingdom Metazoa; phylum Chordata; class Mammalia; order Artiodactyla; family Delphinidae; genus Aethalodelphis; species Aethalodelphis obliquidens. The sequence goes on from NW_020838011.1 coordinate 4,771,400, forward strand.
AGTATTGAACATAAACGTTAGATAAGGAAACCATTAACAGGATTGTAATACAGTTATTCATCCATCTTTGTCTTTAGTTTATCTGAAAATTTTTTAAATCTTTGCCATTAGTTCAGAAAAAAAATTTTTTTCTCTGCCAACAGTACTTAATGTATAATTGGAATGAGATGTATTTTCTCAGTCAGGTGTGAATCGAGGCAAACTATGCCCTGTACCCCACCTCTAGCTCACCTATTCATGATTACATGTTAGATTCTTGTCAAATAGCAACGTCAGTGTAAGCTGTGTGAAGCTTCTCTGCTGTCTCAAAATTGAGTATGAGGCTTAACGCTAAAGATAAATGGGCTCTAATTACCCAATTTCTAAAACAAGCCACTGGCAATTAAGTCTAGAATCTTCCCACGCTTCCCACTCTTTATCCCTGGATATTAAACTTGAGGCATGTCTCCTATATTGGCTAGACTGTATTGGAGACAAATATAAATATGTAACTAGTGATTTAATAAGGGTAATTTCTGAGAGCAATAGTTGTTCTGAAGGATACAAACGCTGAATGTGATAGAATGTGACTGGGACAGGAACTCTGGGTAGGATGGTCCACAAGGGACTCTGAAAAAATGACAGTTGGGCTGAGATCTGAATGATGAGATGGATTCAGCTACCTGAATACTCATAGGAAGAGTATCCAAAGGAACAAGTACAAAGGTCAGGATGTTGGAACATGTCTGAGGTGGTTACAGAACAGAAAGGTCAATGGGCATCTGAGAGGCATAGAGCAGAATAGTTAGTATTATGATTTTAATGTATTTGCTAGAATAAATCTGACTATAATAATATAAATTATTTGGCCTTTTCAATGTTTCAATTTCTTATTTAATAACAAATATATCTTAATTTTATATTCAGTGTTTATTTGAATTATTATAATTAATTATAAAAATTGTGAATGATTCTTAGATACTCTGCAAGATCAAGTCATATGTTCTACATGTACAATGGGGCTTGTTTTCATAAGAAATATTGTTCATTATAGACATGATTATCTAGAAATTTTATATAAAGTTCTATTAGCACTTTATAGTGAGAAATGAAAGAGTCAATAGCATTCAAATACTTTTGTTTGAATATAAAAGGAAATACTATCTATTCCTCATGTCAGCTATCCTGGACAGTTTGAACTTGTTCACCTAACGTGGTTATCTGGTAGGATTTTTCTTTTTTATTTTTGGTCAAATCACATATCTCCTTTACTTTGCCTAGAGGAATTGGCAAGTATATACTTTTTAACTTACTGTAAAACTTTAAAAGTGATCACTTTGAGCAGATCTTTATTTTAAGATCTTAAGACTATCAATAACTGATGGAGTACAACAGGATTTTTATCCATTAATGACTTGCAGAAAGTTACATTAAGTCGTTATACAAGGTTCATCAGCCCACTGGCTAAAGCAGCAGAAATTCACTTGCAGGCATGGGTGTACTTCAGTACTGTAGTTATTAGCTGCATTTGTCAATGGAGAAATGAAGGCTAAGAAAGATTAATTAGGTTTGCCAAGCTTACAAAACATTGGAGTGACAAAACTAGAAGAAGAGCCTGAGTTGTCTGACACCCAAATCTCAGTTCAGAGTCCTACATAATTTTGCCTCCAGCTAAATGTTACTGGTTTGGTGGATAATAGGTTCAATGCAGTGCTTTTTTTAAAAAAAAAAATTTATATCTTTATTGGAGTATAATTGCTTTACAATGTTGTGTAGTTTCTGTTGTACAACAAAGTGAATCAGCTATAAGTACACATATATCCCCATATCTCTTCCCTCTTGCTTCTCCCTCCCTCCCACCCTCCCTATCCCACCCCTCTAGGTGGTCACAAAGCACGGAGCTGACCTCCCTGTGCTATGCGGCTGCTTCCCACTAGCCATCTATTTTACATCTGGTAGTGTATATATGTCAGTGCTACTCTCTCACTTCATCCCAGCTTCCCCTTCCCCCACTGTGTTCTTTAAGTCCGTTCTCTACATCAGTATCATTATTCCTGCCCCGCCACTAGGTTCATCAGTACCGGTTTTTAGATTCCATATACGTGCATTAGCACACAGCATTTGTTTTTCTCTTTCGGACTTACTTCACTCTGTATGACAGACTCTAGGTCCATCCACCTCCTTACAAATAACTCAGCTTCATTCTTTTCTATGGCTGAGTAATATTCCATTGTACATATGTGCCACATCTTCTTTATACATTCATCTGTCTATGGACATTTAGGTTCCATAGAACCTATTGCTTCCATGTCCTAGCAATTGTAAATATTGCTGCAGTGGACATTGTGGCACATGAGTCTTTTCGAATTGTGGTTTTCTCAGGGTATGTGCCCAGTAGTGGGATTGCTGGGTCATATGGTAGTTCTATTTTTAGTTTTTTAAGGAACGTCCATACTGTTCTCCATAATGGCTGTATCAATTTGCATTCCCACCAACAGTGCCTTTGGTTCCCTTTTCTCCACACCCTCTCCAGCATTTATTGTTTGTAGATTTTTTGATGATGGCCATTCTGACCGGTGTGAGGTGATACCTCATTGTGGATTTGATTTACATTTCTCTAATGATCAATGATGTTGAGTATCTTTTCATGTGTTTGTTGGCAATCTATATGTCTTCTTTGGAGAAATGTCTATTTAGGTCTTCTGCCCATTTTTGGATTGGGTTGTTTGTTTTTTTGATATTGAGATGCATGAGCTGCTTGTATATTTTGGAGATTAATCCTTTGTCAGTTGCTTCGTTTGTAAATATTTTCTCCCATTCTGAGGGTTGTCTTTTTATCTTGTTTACAGTTTCCTTTGCTGTGTAAAAGCTTTTGTTTCATTAGGTCCATTTGTTTATTTTTGATTTTATTTCCATTTTTCTAGGAGGTGGGTCAAAAAGATCTTGCTGTGATTTATGTCAAAGAGTGTTGTTCCTATGTTTTCCTCTAAGAATTTTATAGTGTCTGGCCTTACATTTATGTCTTTAATCAATTTTGAGTTTATTGTTGTGTATGGTGTTAGGGAGTGTTCTAATTTCCTTCTTTTACATATAGTTGTCCAGACTTCCCAGCTCCACTTATTGAAGATGCTGTCTTTTCTCTATTGTATCTTCTTGCCTCCTTTGTCAAAGATAAGGTGCCCATATGTGCTTGGGTTTATCTCTGGTCTTTCTATCCTGTTCCATTGATTTATATTTCTGTTTTAGTGCCAGTACCACACTGTCTTGATTAATGTAGCTTTGTAGTATAGTCTGAAGTCAGGGAGTCAGATTCCTCCAGCTTCATTTTTCTTTCTCAAGATTGCTTTGGCTATTTGGGGTCTTCTGTGTTTCCATACAAATTGTAAAAATTTTTGTTCTAGTTCTGTGAAAAATGCCATTGGTAATTTGATAGGGATTGCATTGAATCTATAGATTGCTTTGGGTAGTATAATCATTTTCACAATGTAATGCAATGCTTTTTATTGTGACTTTTCAGTAATTAATGACTAGGGATGCCTTCTCTGTTCTTTCTAAGACGTTAAACTGTTTCTCTGTGAGTTCTCAGTCATGAATCTTTGTCCTGTACTTGCCTATATTTCTCACCCCACTGATTTCACAGCGAGATGGAATACAGGAAAGATGTAAAGCCTTTGCCCTTTTTTCCATGAGTGAAAATATTTTTCCAGTTCAGTTACAGGTTTAAGCATAGGCTCTTTGTTAGCCAATGCATCCAATACCTCACTCACGCAGAGCCCAAAACATACAAATGCTTCCTAAATCTTTATGTTCTTATTCTCTTAATTTCAGAGACAAAGTAATGTGATGTTTTTACTTTATATCTTTTTATTATGAATTTATGAATTCTGCAATAACTTATTGGTAAGATAGGTTACCAAGGAGTATTGATTAAATCCTACTCATTTGTGAACAAGTACATTTTAACCCCGTTTCTCTTGGGCTAAGATTTGTTTCATAAATCAGATATGCCTTTGTGAAATGTAGCAATATTTTGAGAAACGTAAGTAATGACATTGAAGTTTTCCAGTCAATAGTATGATATAATACATTTAATTAATTTTCTTGCCACATCCCAAAGGCAATTGAAAAGGGAAGATTTTTCCTCGTCAAAATGTGCTGAACCCACTTGTAATAGTATATCTTGATAAAAAATACTATGGCCGTGCACAAGGGAAAGAAAATGCATTAAAAGGCCTTGTGTTGTGGAAGCAAAAGTACCTGGATAATAAGTTGCCAGTCAATTGAGATTTCACCCTAGGTAACAGAACAAGACATATACCCAAAGCTGATTCCTAGTTCATGATCTTTAACATATTTGGGTGATTTGTTTATCATTTGCATTTTTTCTTTTAAAATACATGTATTATACATTCTGAATACATTTAAAAAATTAGAAGTGAAGGTTTATGTTTTTTCAGAAATTTCACACATTTTGCCATTGCATTTAACCAACATGACTTAAAATTATAGTTAACATGTCTGTTTCCATACAGTTTCATTTTATTACCTATAATTTAATTAGCAGTATTTCAACAAAATGAATAAAACTCATTAAGTTTTTCAGAATGTGCCCTTCTGATTATTACAGTTCCTAGGTTTTTCTTGCATGGAGAATATTTGGCATAACCATATGCATCTGTTAAGAAAGTTAACATCTAATCTAAAGAAATTTTTTCTTCTTTGATTGATGGGCAATTTGTAAAGAATGCAGTTTGTCAAGAAGCCTTTCCCTTTTCCTTCCTGAAATCCCTGTTTCAAACCAGTACTGGCAATTTCCTGTCTGTGTTGGCATTCAAGGCATGAGATATCCTTGTTTTTGACAGCAAAGGACATTTGTTTTGTTTGAGCTGCACTCTTATCAGTGACAACAATAAAATTGTCAAGTGTGTTATTTGAAACATCAAATTCAATAAGAACCTTTGTGTAAGCAAGGGAAATTGGATATAATAATGTTTTCTTTCTTAACCAATGGAGCACACAGCTTGACTTCGGAATAGTTGTGGATTAAATGATAAATACTATATAATTACAAAAGAATGTAATTACAAGGAATCAAGGAAGACATTTTTGTAAATGATAGAGTAGAATATAAGTTATTTGTTGAATTATATATTTGGAATCAATGGGACTATAACAACAAATAGTTTAAAATTGCAAATAAATTTCAGTTCTCAACAAAGATTTGAAGTTAAATATCTGAGTTACCACTAAAAAATGAATGAAACAAGGTAAAAATTAGAATTCTCTATCTCTCTTGATTTAGAAAATCTCACTGTCAATTGGAAATAATAATAGTCGTTCATTCATTTTCCATATTGCTTGAATCCATGTCCTTCTGAGCTGACTCAGACCCATATTTCTTAATGGATTCAGTCTCTGTAAATGAAAAGAACTAACTACCTTGTGACTTGCTGAGGTAAATTAGATGAAAAGAATTTAAGGATTAAATGTAAGATTCACAACTTTTTTTTTTTTTTTTTTTTTTTGCGGTAAGCGGACCTCTCACTGTTGTGGCCTCTCCCGTTGCGGAGCACAGGCTCCGGACGCGCAGGCTCAGCAGCCATGGCTCATGGGCACGGCCGCTACGCAGCATGTGGGATCTTCCTGGACCGGGGCACGAACCCGTGTACCCTGCATCGGCAGGCAGACTCTCAACCATTGTGCCACCAGGGAAGCCCCAAGATTCACAACTTTTAAAGTTTTACAACTTATTCTACTCTTGGAAAAATCATAATTACACTGAATCTTAGAAAAATTTTCGGTTAGAATAAAATTCACAGTCCTATGAACATATAACTATATTCTATTAAGTTAAAATAGCTGTAAAGCTGTCACAATATAAGATCCTACGCACAGTGTAATAATTATGGTATTATTAAAACAGTCACCAGCAGTTTTTATTTTTAGCATCTGTGAAGCAACTCTAATTTATATTAATAATTATACGTAGATCATATTTTTATTTTACAAGCACAGAAATATCTTTTTAATTTCTTGGCTTCTTGCTTTTCAAGATTCCTAAAATATAAATTTAGACAATGTATCTTGAAACACAAAATTAGTAAATATATATGATAGGGATAGGACTATATACTTTCTTATTTTAAATGTATTGCATTTTCTTGGAACACCCTGTAGCCAAAGGGAAAAAAATACATGGTATCACAGTCCTTACCTAGAGAAAAAATTTTAGTTAAGAATTGTCATATCATTTTTTCTTAACTAAAATATATCCTCTGAAATTCTATTCCTTCTGGAGTAATGTGTAAGCTACATGGGTCCAAGAAGATACAACTTCTTTTTAATAGGTGGGGGATATAATGTGTTAACTTATTTCCTATGTGTAAACACATCTGAAGAGGTGTCCAGAGTAGAATCCATTAATGTTTAAAATGCACCTAGGGTTGCATTAGTGTCTAAAGTAGAGAAAAGGAGAAGGGTAAGATTGTCATTACAATTCTTTCTCTTCTTCATTTTATTTCCTCTTTGATTCTTGTCTTCCTCCTTTACTTGTTTACCTATACACACCCCTGATTCACATATAGTCCAAGACTGAGGGGCAGATTCATTTCTAGGTTTGCAACTGAATTGAATCAGTTTCCCTGCCACTGAGTGAGCAAACCGCAGGAAGCTATTTAGGCATTTGGGAGATAATGATTTTATTTTTAAAGATTTTACTGAGAAAAAGCATTAGCTCTGAATTAGAGGACTTTTTAGAAGTTGAAATTAATAGGTGAATGCATAATTAAAGTTACTTAATTTGAGAGGTATATATCCTTTAAATTTTTTCAAGCCCTGGGATATTTAATTGGTAAAGTACACAAGAATGAAAATGTCTTGGACCCATTTACTCTTTTTAAAACATAAAAAATTATATATTCATTATATATATATAATTATTATGTATATAGTTACTAATCTAATGATAATGCCTGCTAAATATGCTAGAATTCAATCGACAAGTCACATGATTTTTCCCTCTAATGCATAGTGTACATACAGCTGGAATTCCACCTATGTTATGTCCAGGCTTTTACCAGATTACCCTACTTCTGGCAATCTCCAGGGAATGCATGTACGTAAGTTCTGATCCCTGTTGGCACATCAAGTAGCCACCTGCCTCTAGAATCCAGCTCTCCACTCTGCTCAGTTTACCATGTGCTCTGTGGCTTGTCGTCTCACCCTTTGTCTTAAGACTTACTTCTCTCAGGTGACTCTTGTTGGTCCAAACTGCTTCATTTTAAGTTTGGGCAGAGAGCTGGCTTTTCAGCTCCCCACAGGAATGAATCCCTGAGAACAGGTTGTAATATTTAACAAGATTTTGCTGAAGACTTGGGAACAATAGAATAGAAATATATAATATAATACAAAGAACTTTTAAAAAGGATGCTCTACAGAACCACTCTCAGTACAAGCCAGCATCAGCTCGGTTCCTCCTGCACCTGCCACAGAGTCTGACACATAAAGGTGCTGGGTCGGTAATGTTTTGTGAATTCCTTAATGGAATTAAGTGTTTGTAAAATCCATATATTCAAATATATTCACAGAGTTTTTGAAGTAGGAGCTTCTTGACCTCTACCCTGCCAGCTTGCATCTGGGTTCAGTTTACCTACCCTCAAAGAGAGTCACTTTGAGAAGTTCTCTAATCCAGGCCCCATCTCTTTAAAACTAGCACTAACTAAGCCATTTTTTACTACTTGTCCAAATAAGAGGATTATTTCTGAAGTAGTGATTGCTATAATACCTTCATTATTCTAATATCTGCCATAACATGGTACTTTTAAGTACAAAAAATACACATTGTTGTAGTTGGTGTGATATCAGTCAGCACCTCCATTCCCTTTTTGAATTTCTTTCCCTTTCCTCTGCTGCCCACCACCCCAACTTTTGGTTTTTCTGACACGTTCACCCTTGAAACTTGGTACTCTCACTGTCAGGTCCTTAACTATTTGTCTACACACAGTTCCTACAAGCTCCTTCCCACCTGTTCCATTTCTACATGACCCCCTCTGGTCTGGCAACCCTACCAACTCTCCAAGTTTATCTTTCATCTGAAGAAGGGGAGAAGTTAGATTTAAAAAAAAGGGACATTCTGTAATCAAACGTTCTGCAAAATTGCCCTTAGGAAATTTCCTGGGAACTTCTGTCAGGGTAAATAAACATGCCGAGGAATTCTGAAGCCTAATAAGCCCAGCTCTCCCAGAGTTAGGAATTCGTCCGGAGGCTGCCTTGGGTGTGCTGGACTAAAGTTAAAGGAAACAACTGAGCCTGGAGCAGCTATCAACTTAAATTAGCGAGATGATAACTGATACACAAGCACATGTATGCGTTTATGTTTACCCAATGTTTTCCTTTAAAGTAAAGTTATTTGTGTTTTCATAATATCTAACACAATATTAATATGCAGTAAAATACTAGGAAATTTTTGTATTAAGCTATTTCTTTAAGAAGTTTTGAACGTACATGATATTTTATTTAATAAACTTTTCATCTTTCTATAATCAGGTAGTATAGAAAGCTTAGAGAATTACAAAATTTATCATTAATAGTATTTCTTGATTTGGTTATTCACTACTCATTGAAAAAATGTATCACTTACACATGTGGATTATCAAAGGAATGATGTTTGAGTCCTTGGAGAGGGTAGTTTTGACATTCTCAAGGTGAAGTGGAACACTGGTCAATGTCAGAGGTAGAAAAGAACCTGTTATTTTTTTTTAATTGAAGTATAGTTGATTTACAATGTTATATTAGTTTTGGGTGTACAACATAGTGGTCTGATATTTTTATAGATCATACTCAATTTAAGTTTATTATAAAATATTGCTTACAGTCCCTGTGCTGTACATTACATCCTTGTATTTTATTTATTTTATTTTTGTTTTGTTTTGTTTTGTTTTTTGGCCACGCTGTGTGGCTTGCAGGATCTCAGTTCCCCAACAAGGGGTTGAACCTGGGCCCACGGCAGTGAAAGCGCTGAGTCCTAACCACTGGACCGCCAGGGAATTCCCATATCTTATTTGTTTTGGAATTCCCATATCTTATTTATTTTAAACCTAGTAGTTTGTACCTCTTAATCTCCTTCCCCTATCTTGCCCCTCCCCACCCAGGAATCACTAGTTTGTTCTCTGTATCTATGAATCTGTTTCTGTTTTGTTATACTCTTTCCTTTTTTTTTAGGTTCTACATATAAATGAAAACATACAATGTTTGTCTTTCTCTGACTTACTTTACTAAGTATACTACTCTGGAGGTCCATCCATGTTATTACATATGCAAAATTTCATTCTTTTTTATGGATGAGTAATATTCCATTGTGTTTTGTCAGTGTGTGCGTGTGTGTTTATGTATATCACATCTTATTTATCCATTCACCTGTTGGTTGATACTTAGGTTGCTTCCATATCTCAGATATTGTAAATAATGCTGCCATGAACATTGGGATGCATATATCTTTTTGAAGTAGTGTTTTCCGTTGAAGAGAACTTATTTCAGTGACAGCAAGATAAAATTACTTAGCCAAGGCAGTAGTGGGTATTAGAGAATTATGGGAGGTGCATCTGGATTGATAGGAGAATTCTTATATTATTTTATTTTTTTGGAGAATTCTTAAAGTCAGTAAATAAATTTCGCACTGAGGGAAGCAGGAAATATTGAGTTCAAAAATTTTAGTTTGTTAAAGCAATCACAGAAATCATACAGCTTTTTATTTAGTGTATTGATGCTGCAGCTAGCCATGATATCCAACAAAATGCAACATTTTTGTATATCATGCTCTCATAGCAAAAGGAATAAAAATGTATGCCTTCTGTCCATTCTAGAGCTGAAACTATAGTGGCACACCCTATCACTTACATAAAATCCAATAGTTCTCCCAACTTAAAGATGATGAATTTGGAAAAAATGTAACCTCTGAAACAAAACTTAAGTGACAGTTATTTAGGAACAAATCCCAAGTGTAACTTTTCTTGTGAAGTAAAATGTTCCGAGTCATTTTCAAACATTTGATAGAAGCTGTGAATCTCCTTTGTGAATCTATAAGAAAAAAATCTAACGAAAACAACTGAAAGTTAGCATCTACTTAAGAAAACAAAAATATTCCTTTATATGTATTGTGTGTGTGTGTTTGTGTGTGTGTTTGTACTAGACCTTGTATTGATTTTGCTACTAATGTAGTAAGTACCGTAAGCCCAAGCATCCCATGCCATCTAGAGAGATGCAAAGTAGGAGCATAGTGTTATTCAAACTTTGTGACAAATATTGCTGCAGGTGCCAAGACACGTGCAAAAATTTCAAATTATCACGTGGTTTGTTTGCAAGAAGGAAAAGGGTCATGCTGCTTAGCCGAAATGTTGTAGCATTGTGATTCTAACACCTACTCTCTGTGCAAGACAAACCCTTAAACTTTTCCATCTGTGATGGTACCACATTTCATTGAGAAGAATCTATGCCAATTGTACAGCTGTGTGATGGCAGCCAAAAATAAAGAGATTTTGTAGTTCAAGGATTACAATCTATTAAACTATCTTAATTTTAGAAACTAGGGATTCATTTTGATTTCTTTAGGTCATGTATTTGTTGGCTTTCTAAAAACAACCCACAGTTGAATTAGTGAAGGATTCACTATTCATACCTCCAGTCCTAAATTGAACACATATACAAGAGTAAAAAGAGAATGCCATTGCCATATTGGTTTTTTTTACATGAATGTATTCTACTGATTTATTCTAGATGCTCATGTGCTGGCTAATTAGCTATCTGTAACACTCCTATTTTAGAACACTAACTGCTCACATTGAAAGTGTTATCTGTTGCCATTTTCTTGTGTGGCATTGCTCTTGTGAGCTACTGATACTCATAAAAGACAAAGAAATATAGTGCATTGAGATGTTGGAAAATCTTATGCATTATGTAATATTCAATTGTAAAAATAAGAGTGATTATTGATAAGGGGCCTATGTGCATTCGTTGTTCTAAGAGCCTGCTGGTTTTAGAAATAAAATCACAAATTCATTTCCCATCAATATAAAACTTCTGTGAATTGCTACAAGAAATAGTCTGCAAGTTAAAATGATACTAGAACATGTCTGTCCAGTTTGGTTGGAGCAAGAGGAATCTGGTATTTGAAAGTCCATAACCTTGATTTTGCTTTCTATCTCCTGATCCCTTGTTATACTTTTTTACACATTTCTTAATAGTAACTAGTTCAGTGTCAGTAGAGCTCCTTTCTCTCTCATGAAAACACCTCAGGTTTCTCTGTGGCTTGGGTCATTATCCCCATTTGTTACCTATCGAGTGTTCCATTTCATGCCAGTTCCACCTCTTGCTCTATTTTATGCTTTCTTCTCCCTTCAACTGAATGTGCAGGACCAAATAAACCTGGCATCTGGATGTGTAGTGGCACTATTTGAGTCTGCTCTGTATCTTAGGATCTAAATTCCATCAACCAAAGCGCTCATAAGTTCTGGTTTGATTGACATGCTGTTTATATTATGATTTGCATATTAAATATCTGTAAATTCAGTACTTTGAACATGTTGTCATACAACTGTCACATTAACAGTGAAATACTGTTTGCATCTTTATCTTTTTGCCTTGTGACCCATTTTTATTTCCACCATCATTTTGTATACACACACACACACACACACACACACACACACACACACACACACAGACACAGAGGCACATCTCCAAAATCCCTCGTTGAATTAGACCTGGGGAAGGATCCCTTATGATGCTGTACAGGAGAGAACAAAAATTCCTACCACCACTGAACCGTAGTTTGGAGCCTGAATTTATTTTCTATGAGCCTCTTGAACCACTAATTTAGAAAAAGGATAGAATATTTAATGCTAGCAGCTTTCAACTATTTTTGCTTTAGACTAGTTGAATATTATTACATTTTTAGTTGCACTGGCTTTATAAATCGATCCCTGTGGAGCTATCTTTTCCATGGGTGGTGTGCCTTCTTTTAAGCCTGGATTAATGCCACTGAATTTGCCCTTTGATGTTAATAATTAAAAGAGAATAAATACTCCTTGTGGATTTTTTCTTCAATGTAAGTTAAGCTTCATTTCTTTCTCAGTAGTAGCTATCTGATAAGATTTACATCAATGATAGAGACTAATTGGAATTTGTGGTTCATTTTTGAACTGTTGGGAATAATACTAAGTATGTTTCTGTAGTCTCTCTGGAATCATCAGGCTCTGTACAGAAAATCTTTTGATTTTCAGAGAGTATATATAGTGAGTATATTTGGTGTCATTCAATCTAGAAGTATATATCGTGCTTGAGCCATTTTGAATGATGCTTTGTAGGAATCAAAACAAAAAGATATAAGGTGACTTTCTCAAGTTACTATAATGTATTAGGGAATATAAGCCAATTGCAAATAACTGTATTAAGAATAAAACATAGAAAATGTTCTAAAAATGGTAAAATGCAAGGTAGGAGTACAGAAAGGAGAGTTTTTTTCATTGTTGTTCTATTCCTAAGTAATAACACATGAGTAGCCCTAAAATATTTGATGTTTTGGTATGGCAATTCATTTTAAAGTCATCCTCTTCAAATTTTACTAAATTACCACGTTCTTACTTTCAAAATATTCTTGGAGAAAAGTTATTTGTAAAATCAGTGTTTCTGATTTAAGAATATGCAGTAGTTACTTTTACTTGATTTTAGCAAATAGTGAAAACCTTGTAGAATATCTTAGATACAGTACAAAACTCTGAAAAAATTCTAATATGTGAGCTTTAATTCCACATAAATTATTATAAATTGGTAAAGGTAGAAATCACTGGTAAAAATTATTTCAGCCCACTGAAAAATAGTATGACTCATTGATGAGATGCTGAGTCATGTGTTTATTTTCAGAAACCCAATGGTATTGAAACTACTACAGCTACCAGGAAACCAAGAAAACTTGAAAAGCCTGCAGGAGATTCATGTTAATACTAGAAGTTTCATTAAGTAGAGTCTTAGGGCCAGAAATCTGGTTAGTGAACTTACCTGTAGCTGTGTTTATTTAGGAAGCACATTATTTTCCTTAGAGTGTAGGTATATTGGGATGGCTGGAGGCTGATAGAGAACAGGGGGTGGCAAACCCCATCCTCACAGCAACCCATGTCATAACCATGAGATCATTAATTGAAAGATTTTACTGTGTTAAATAACCTAATTTCTTATGATTAGTTTCTTGGGGGAATTTTCCATTGGCCTGAACAACTGAAATGCAATGGCATTAACAGAAAAAGAATATTTGTTACAGCATAGTATTTGCTATTCTTCCTTAACAGGTATGTTTTTAATATGTACACCTCACCTGAACTTTAACATGATCTCTGATAAATGTGATACATTTCCTACGTGCTTATGGTGAATTTGCTCTTTAGACAAATTCTGCTTTGGGGCATGTATTAGTTTGCTAGGTCTACTATAACAAAATACCAGAGACTGGGTGGCTTAAGCAACAGTTCATTTTCTCATAGTTCTGAAGGTTGGAAGTCTAAGACCAAAGATGTCAGAAGTTTTGGTTTCTCCTAAGACTTCTTTTTTTGGCCTGCAAATGCCCATCTTCTCGTGCTCACAAGGCCTTTTCTCTGGTGTCTCTCTATGTAGGTCTTAATCTCCTCTTCTTATAAGGACACCAGTCATATTCAACCCTATGATCTCATTTAACTGTAATTACCTCCTTAAAGGACCTGTGTCCAAATATAGTCCCATGGTGGGTGGGTGTTAGGGCTTTAACATACGAATTTGAGGGGGACAACGTTCAGTCCATAAGAGAGTTACAGGGGTTTAGATTTGCTGAACAATGAGAAGCTCTAAAAAGTACCCTGAGTAACTAAGGAAACAGTATATGCTGTGAAAAGAGGCTTTATGTGATATTTACTGGCTGCTTGTTTTACCCATCAAGAACAGCAACAGTTGCTTGAGTCAAGAATCTGGGATTCATTCATTATTCCTCACTCTCCTGATATTTAATGAGTTACTTAGGAGAATAAAATCTGTTCTGTCTCCTGAAGATCTGTCCAGATCATCAACTTTCCTCCAGTCTCAGTATGAATATGCTAACTTACATCCTGGCTAGATTACTATGGAAATTTCCTCATTAGTATTTCTGTCATTCTCCTAATTTTAACTCCTTCCGATTCATTCCCAATTTAACATCCAGAGTGATCTTTGTATAAACTCTTTGATGTTTCCCCCATGAACACAGAACTGAGTGAAATTCCCTGCATGATTTAATAAGCTTCTGTCTACTTCTCTACCCTTGTCCTCTGTCTCCTTCTCTTTTCTTCTCTCACTCACCTCTTACATTCTATGCTTTAGCCAGACTAAGCTGCATTTCTTGAGAAAGATCATGTTCCCTCTTGCCTCTGGTACTTTGTACATGTGGAAATTTTAGCCTAAAGCACTTTCTGCCAAGAATCTTGTCCATATTTAAGGTCTTAGTTTACACAGCATTTTATACAGGAAACCTTTATTGACTCTCAAATCTGGGTCAGATGCTCTTTTAAGCTATCACCAAAACCTATTTTTTTTGTCATTAAGTAATCCATACTTCTCCCATGATAATATTTCTCTCAGTACATTAAAATTACATTTTTTTACTAGCATATGTACTACTACAATATAAGCTCCTTGAGAAATAGCAATCCTGCCTTGCCCACTGCTCTAATCCCAGTATTACTGTTGAGCCTGGCATATAGTAGGCCTTCAACAGGATGAAGTTACTGAACGAATGATTAGATTATGGAAGCTCTTCTAACATATATCAGCTTTTTTTTTTTTGTGGTCCGCGGGCCTCTCACTGTTGTGGCCTTTCCTGTTGCGGAGCACAGGCTCCGGACGCGCAAGCTCAGCGGCCATGGCTCACGGGCCCAGCCGCTCCGCGGCATGTGGGATCTTCCTGGACCAGGGCATGAACCTGTGTCCCCCGCATCAGCTGGCGGACTCTCAACCACTGCACCACCAGGGAAGCCCCATATATCAGCTTTTAATAGGTCAGGGATTAATGGCAGGGTAAAATTGAAAAATTATAAGTTTTCTTTAATTATATGATTTTGCTGTCTTCAATATTTTCTTCTTCTGTTTCTATCATTTTCTGTACTGAAGCGTTTTCTATATTTTTGATCCCAAGAATCAGGTCATCACTTTTTTTTTTTTTTTTTTTTCACTTTGCACGTTACAAAGAGAAGCTTGAAAGATGCTGATATAGTGTATAAACTGACAACTGGGATGAATTGAAAAACTGAAGCCCAGCATCCTTATTAACCAAGAGGAAGAAAGTTAAAGGATAGTCTGTGTGACACGGGGGATGCTTTAGGGCAGCTGAGGCTGCTGCTGTCAAGTTTCTGCCTGGTAACAGAGCTGGTAGCTCTCATCACTAGATTGCTTTCAAAAGACAGGAGACTCTGCCGCTGTGTGCGCATGTGCATTTTAAGAGAAGAAATGTCCACCCAAACATCAAGGTTGTAAATTGTGTGTGACAATGAATTAGAGCTTTATTCTTCAAACAATGAAACTGAAATGTGATTGAAAGTGAGTGAAGCATGGAAAGGGAACTCACATGCAAAACACTCCTGGAAGAGAGAATGCCTGTGCAATGACTGTGCTAAAAACGTTATCATTTCTAAGTATATGCTATCAGTTTCACCAGGAATTGGGTCCAGGCTTGTAAACATTTAGTCAAATAATAAATTTCAGAATAAAATTACTCTTTACTTTAGATAAAGACTTTGACTATTTGATTACTATGAGAAATGCTTGTAGCCTTTGTTCCTTATGTCTTACATGCCCTCAGTTCTTTGGAAACCATTATGATATATTACTATTGTATCCCTTTAAATGAAGTATTGAGTATATTGCTCAATATATATTGAGCATATCAAGTCCTCTGTGGACTGTGAGTGAAAATGTTAGAAAATCATACTTATACATCTTGCTGCTTTTGCGAGTATAAAGAAACTGCCTTGTTGCTCCTGAGAGGAAAGTTGGACTATGTGGACTGAGGTAATGCCCTGTTACTGGAATTTTACTTCTAGAAAGGGAAATCTTTGGTAAATAAAGTACAAATGACTAGAGAATATATTTGTCCAGTCAGAAGTAACAGACCAACAGTTTAAATCTTTCCCCAAAGAATTACAACATCACCAGGAGTAGGTGTAGGTTGCCTTGTGTGTACTCTCTTCACAACTACTTTGATATCAGTAATTAAATACACATGTATTGAGTAATGACCATGATGTCTAGGACTGTGCAGGGCAATAGAGATGCAAAAATAAAGATTCTTGTCATCAACTTGCTCACAACCACTTGGAAAACTCATGATTTTTCTCAATAATATTATGTTTTCAAAATTTTAATCTCATCATGATCCTTTCTTTCTAAGCCTTCAATATCTACCCTTTACACCTGGAATAAACTAAAACTAGACACCACGATTCACAACAGTGCAACTGACCTAGTCTAAGTTTCTGGTCTCTTCCACCATCTCCTCAACCCTCACTGTGCTCCTTCAGGTCTTTACATGGTCACTGCTTCTCACAATGTTATTCTCTGTTATATGTTTCTTCCTCAGCGAGACTTTCCCTGACCATGATATTTAACAATCACTTCCCACTCCACACCCCTAAGTCAGTGTCTATCCCCTTTCACTGCTTAATATTCTTTATAGCACTTATCACTACCTGAAATGTTTGGTTGCCTTAAGAAAATCCCAATGAAATTAAGCTCCGTGGGGAAAAGACTTTTCGGTAACTGCTGAATTCACATTGTATAAACGTGTGGCTCACGGAAGGTGCTTGATGTGTATGTGTTATGCGAATGAATGACATTCTGGACAGGCCTTGGCAGTTCAGCATAGGGCGCCACAGTCCTCCACACAGCAGTAGTTTCCACACAACTGCAACAGTGGAAAAAGCTCAGGGAGCCAATCAAAATGTTTATGGAAAATGTTTTCTCCAGTCTCCCTTTAAATGCATGTTTATAAAATATAATTTGGCACGTAGATGTAGGAAGAGATGTAGAATTTCCCCTCAGTTAAGACCTCAATACTGAAAGACTTATCTAGACATGAGATCTTTCCCATGAACTTACACATCAGATGAAGTCCTTAACATTCATTTTTGAATATATTCCTAAAAACTTGGTTATAAAATCAGTTTTTACAAAATAATTTTTTGAAAAAGTAATGAGTTTTGGTAGCTAGATCTCATATTAAATGTGATTTTTATAAAAATATGTAGATATTTAGAAAGCTGTGTTTTCATATCAGAATTTCCTAACATAGAATGTATCTGTAATAGGTATATATGTTGTAAAATTAAAGTGGCACTTCTGGTTATCTTAAAGCATGGCTAGGTTGCAAACTTTACAAACGCTTTACAACAGCGTGTCAAGAAAGCCAATTTCAAAAAACAATTTGGACTAAACGTACACACATGTTAAGCCCTGAACCACATGTTGTTTAAACTGCATCCCTCTTATTTTAAAGACTGCACCTGCAAATACTGAGGGTGCGTTGAGAATGTTTATTATCTACCAGTTTCCTTTTTAGCTTGAGAGACAGTACTCAATATGATAAATTACCTTTCTGGTAGAAAATCCATTCCAGAGAAACCCTCTGAAGTGAATACCTGTTAAACTAGAAGATATTTAAAATGAATACATTTTATAATGAGAAAAAGAAATTGAAAGGCGAAGCACTGAAATAAAATGCCTGATGCTTGAAGGAAAAATGAAACTGGGTAACATGTAAAATTTACCTTTTTGAGTCATGCTTCATTAAAAAAAAATATAACAGTAGAGGTAACATGAAATGGTAAATGTCATGCTCAAGATAGGTTTTTGTTGTATGTAATTATGTTATTTTAGTTTATATGATTAAACTGTAGTCTTGTAGATTACTTTGAGTTAACTTAAAAAATCTGATATTATAAACTGAGTTTTGGGGAAGACATGATTCGTGGATAAGTTTTGAGTTGTACCACTGGGAAACCTTCAGATTGAATTCTTCCATTTTCCATCTACCCTTCAGGTTCCTCAGAGCAAATGTTGTTGAAGAACATACCTCAGTAATATTTCCTTAGAAACACAGTCACTTCTGAGTGGAAAAATATATTCCACCTATAACACCTAAATAAGTTGCTTCTGTATAAACCTCTCTCATTCCCTTTTCCACCTCCTTACCCATCCCCCACACCCCAAGTCTGTCTGTCTCCTCAAACTTCCTTCCTGACAAGTACCTTAAAAGTGACTCAATGACTGTTTTCTCATTCAAGTCTCAAGTCAAATGCGGTGGAGTTTGTCAGAAGGTAGTCACTCCTGAATTGCTGTAATAAGAGAAGCTCTCCTAACTTGAAGTTTGCAACATAAAATCTCTCTAGGGAGGATGAAATGGCAGCTGGGAACAGCATTTTAGGCACTGGAAGCAATATAGCAGCTGTTAGTGGACAGCATTCCTCTTATAGACGTCTATGTGATTTTCTTAGCCAGGGACACATCTGTGGGGCATTATGAATCTGCCAGAAGATTAAAAAATTCATTTATACTTATCGAAATGTCTGAGGGAACTATTTGAAGTGTGAGAGCCCTTTGTAGCTTTTACGAGGAGGCCTTTTCAGAAGCAAGAAATGTCATGTATTACAAAGGCCAGCTTTAAATTCAAACTAAAAAAAAAATTCTTATTTTAGGACCTGAATAGTAGAGTGAATGTTAAAAAGTGAAAAAAAAAAAAAAGTAGCATTCTTCTGAGCTAACAAAATGGCTATGAGTAGAAAATTATCAGGAGACCAAATTCTTTTAATGTTCCAACTTGTGTTATAATTTATGTATTAATTCCTCTCTCTGAATATGTACATATATGTATACATATATGTACACATATATATTCTAAAATAGTACACACCTGAGACATCTGCTCAAATGAGGATAATTATGTAAATGATATTTACATAGAGCTTTTATGTTTTTCAAAAAAATTTTAATTTAAAATTTGAACTTCAAAATAGAAAGGTAATATAGGGCAAATTTTTTGTTTTCATAGTACAGACTGGGAAAACTGACGTTGTGAGAATTTGTCTGTGGTTCTCCAAAATTGCCACAGTAATTGAATGCAATACTTCTAGTTCTAAGTCAACACAGGGCCCAGTACAGCACCTAAAATAGGGTAGATGTTCATTTCTTTTACATTAAAGAGAAATATGTTTAATGTTAAAAATTTCAAGTGATATGTTAAAATTATAACATGAAGAATATAATTTAATAACATTACTTATATAGCATTGGTAAAACATAAAAGCATTGACAATAAATTTAGATGGCATGTGGTTCTTGATGAGATATGATAGGATTTATCCTGTTCTTGGAGCAAAATCAATAAGTGGCCACAGATTACTGCTTAATATATATAATTAGAAGATCAAGAATGGGCATGTAGAAGTGGAGGTCACTTGCCTCCATAGAAAGTTATGATCTCTTGCTTTTTAGCTCCTAGATGTGAGCCAGTTCTCACACCAAGAAATCATGGATTGAACAGCAGTGATCTTCCTACTCCCTCCCCTAAAAGGACCTAGGGCCACTTGTTAGGGTAACCATACACTGGGGAATGGGGAATAATAGATCTTTAGAGGACCCTTGGATGTAGGATCTGAGTTGACACTGACATTTGGGACCCAAAGTGTTGTCATGGCACCCTTGTTAAAGGAGGGATGAACAAGATAAGGTAATAGAGCTCAAGTCCATCTCACAGTGGGTCCACTGGATCAACTTTGGCCCAGCCTACGCTCATGTCTCTGGTACTTAAACTGATATTCTTAGCTGTTGGCACAACCCTCATACTTATTTCTTGACCTGTCAAGTAACAGCTAGAAGGAAAGGACTAGAAGTCTTGAAAGCTATGCTTTTTTCAAGATAGTAAATGAAAAAGCACTGGCTATTCTCTAACTGGCAGGGAGATAGGGCCACCTCTGCAGGGCAATAATATCCCCAAGCTTCCCTATGGGATCAGATTGAAGCTAGTCTCTGGCTGAGACCACATTCTTACTATGATTTTTTCCTCTGCTCTTTCCACTTTGAGTTCTCCCTTTCTCCTGAGAGATCTTCCCAATAAGTCATTTGAACAGTAATTCCAGACTTAGGCTCTTCTCTAGGGAAGATTAAAAAATTTTTAAATTTTATATTGGAGTATAGTTGATTTGCAATGTTGTGTCAGTTTCAGGTGTACAGCAAAGTGATTTAGTTATACATGTTCCTATGTCTATTCTTTTTCAGATTCTTTTCCCATATAGGTTATTACAGAGTACTGAGTATAGCTCCCTGTGCTATTCAGTAGGTCCTTGTTGATTATCTATTTTACATTTAGTAGTGTGCATATGCCAATCCCAACCTCCCAATTCATCCGTCCCCTCACTTTTTCCCATTGGCAACCACAAACCTGCTCTCTAAGTCTGTGAGTCTGTTTCTGTTCCGTAAACGAGCTCACCTGCATCATTATTTTAGATTCCACATGTAAGTGATATCATATGATATTTGTCTTGCTCTCTCTGACTTACTTTACTTAGTTTGAAAATCTCTAGGTCCATCCATGTTGCTGCAAATGGCATTATTTTTATGGCTGAGTAATATTCCATTGTATATATGTACCACATCTTCTTTATCCATTCATCTGTCAGTGGACATTTAGGTTGCTTCCACGTTTTGGCTATTGTAACTAGCCAATGAACATTGGGGTGCAAGTATCTTTTTGAATTATGGTTTTCTCCAGATATATGCCCAGGAGTGGGATTGCTGGATCAACTGGTAGCTCTATTTTTAGTTTTTTAAGGAACCTCCATACTGTTCTCCATGGTGGCCATACCCATTTACATTCCCACTAACAGTGTAGGAGGAGGAACCCATAATATTTGAAATAACATCGTCCATTCCCTACCACCTTTCGTTTTCTATCCTCTCACCCATTTTATTTTACTTTTTACATACCTCAAAACTACTTCACATTATATTTCTAAATAATTATTTTTAAAGGTATTCAAATGAACTCCCTAATTAGATTCTAAGCTATTCTGAGATACTTTGTGCTGTTCACTACTTTAGCTCAGACAGAATAGGACCTAAGTAGTAGTAGATACTCCAATAAATTGTTCATGTGAATAAGCAAATGAATTTGAAATGGTCGGCCTTTATTTACCTTTAAATTTTGTTGTTCTTTATTGGGTAGTTTGTTAACTTATTCCTAAAGGGAAATTTAGTAGCTCAGTTTAACATATACTTTTTTCTATTCTTATTGTATGTGTAGATTCAAATAGGATCAAGAAAATATTTTGAATAAAATTAAATAAACTCATAAGTAAGAATTTAGAAGTTTATATTAATCTAAGTTTAAGCTATTTTTAAACTTAGATTATTTTTCCAAATTTACAAACTGAGTTCTTTCCTTTTTATGTTGATAACCTATATCTTGGGTGTTCTAAACTTAAATATGATGATATACCTATACTCTGAAACATACCAGTTTCCTAATCGCTCCCTACTGGTTAATAGTCATTTTACAAATGGAGCAGTATAATCTTTAAATATCCCAATATGCCATCCATTTAAAGAATGTCAACCTTTTGCACTTTTAGGCTTCTAAAACTTGTTGTAAGGTAGTAGATATGTTTTACTATAGCCAGTATGTTATAAAACCTCTATAATTTTTGGAATTGAGTAGATTTTTGAAATTGTTATAGTCTTTATAGCAATATTAACGTATATAAAAATTTCCTTTTTTTCACTTAAACTAATTGAATTATTTCACTACATATTTTATAGTAGCCTTTACAATATAGTGAGATAACTTAAAAATATAGCACATTAAATCAAGAAGTTGACATATACTGAGAGAAAGCAGACACTTTGAGTTTATCTCAAGTTGTCCTGCATATAAAGCCTAGAGATTTAAAACCTTGAAGCAATATTATTTGGTAGGAGTTTGGAGGCAACAACAACCAGAACAAAAACAAGACAGTTCAGTGCTTTTAAAAGTATCATCAAAGAATTAAGTCCAGTAGAGGAGGCATCAGGAGAACTGATTTGTCGTCCCAACTTTGCTTTATCTAGCTATGTGATCTGAGATATAAGTATTAGCATCAATAAAGTGATTTTATTTGATCAATATTGAGTGAATGTAATATAATATAAGTTGCTACTGTGTTTTGACTCCATCCCACTCTTCGCTTTAATCCCACACATGAGCCCATTTGACTTACGAGGTCACAGTTGCTCATATGGTCACAGTTGCCAAACCAGTAAATAGGAACTGTACATGCTTGACTTTTAAGTAGCAGTCCATGGATGACATTAAGAGATCTGGAAGAATACTTCCTGAATGCTACCAACTGAGTGTTTATAATTCTCCAAATTCATATATTAAATCCTAACTCTAAATGTGATAGTATTAGGAGATGAGATCTTTGTGAGGAGATTAGGTCATGGGAGGGGAACCCTCATGAATGGGCTTAGTGGCCTTATAAAAGAGACACCAGACAGCTTCCTTGTCCCTTCTGCCAGGTGAGGTTACAGCTAGAAGGAGCCATCTATGAACCAAGAAATGGGCTTTCACAAGACATTGAATTTGTTTTGACCTTGGACTTCCTGGTCACCAGACTGTGAGAAATACATTTCTGTTATTTGTAAGCCACCAGCCTATGGTATTTGTTATAGCATCCCAAACACTCTAAGGCCCTGGGTATGTTGCTCCCACACTAGAAGAGATTAAAATTCCTGGCTGAATTTTAGACATGACAATGAGAGGAAGCAAAAGTAAACTCTAGTGAAAGCAGAGGCTGTGTGCTCTAACACTTCAACCCCTGAGTCTTACCATTCAAGTTTGGGATAATAAAACTGCCAGTTAAATTTGGGCAGCTAAGAGTTTAAAGGAGCTGTGCTCTCCAAATTTGTCTGTAAAACTGGAAAACTGCAGCCTTGCAGGCATTCACTATGCCATTTTGACATGAGAACAAGAGAAGATAGATGGTTACCGGAGTTGGACACAGGGTAATTACATAGCCTAGTTTGCCCAGGACAGTCCTGATTTACATCTGCTTTTCAACAGCATTTGTCTCAGACAACATGTCCCAGTTTCAGATGATAAATTAGATGATCACTCTAGCTGTAAGTGGCAAATAGAGTTTGAAGTAGCCTTACGAAGTTTCTCATGGCACTAGATTGGAATAAGAATGTAGCTGCATTTTACTGTGTCCCAGTCTATTTAAGGAGACACAACAGTTGAACGAGGTATACATATGGAGACTGCATTTAACTTGGGGCACCTAGATGAATAGAGAGGTGCCTACGACGATGTAAAAATTTATTTGGCTGTAGATACAAATGGCAGCATAGTAAACAATATAACAAAATATTATTATCCCTGTCCATTAATGTCACCATGGTACTGTCAAATCCCTGGATAAAGGAGCATAAATTGACTGATTATAACCTGAAATGGCTGTTTATCTGAGATTGAATAAGATTATGTTTTTGTCTATGTTTTTAAACTAAGTTCAAACTTAGTTCAGTGATCGTTAAAAAGGAAAAAGTAATATATAGATTGAGGAATGTTACCAGCTACACGTATTTTTCAAACTGCTTTCTGAGATGTTCTACAGGTCCTCAGAGCGACATCAGGGGCAATAGGGTATGCGGGGGAGGGATCTGAGCTCACCACCCCTGCTTCAATCAGTTTGATTCTGTTCCTACTTGTTACAAAAGGTTTAATTGAAGAAAAGATATTGCTACTAATACAACGATATTAGAATAACATTTATTCCTCTATTTTTCTCACAGCCTCTATACAACACAAGTTTTACTGCTTCTGTTTTCAAAAGTCTGATCATTTCCTACTATCCCCACTGTTAATCACCATATTCAAAACCATCATCATTTCTCACCTGGATTAATGCAAGCACCTCCCAAATTGTTCCCTTTTGCTACCTGTATTACCCAGTAGTCTATTCTCAGCAGAGCAGCTGGAATAATCCTTTTAAAAAGATAAGTAGGGCTTCCCTGGTGACGCAGTGGTTGAGGGTCCGCCTGCCGATGCAGGGGACACGGGTTCGTGCCCCGGTCCGGGAAGATCCCACATGCCGCGGAGCGGCTGGGCCTGTGAGCCATGGCCGCTGAGCCTGCGCGTCCGGAGCCTGTGCTCCGCAACGGGAGAGGCCACAACAGTGAGAGGCCCACGTACCAAAAAAAAAAAAAAAAAAAAGATAAGTAAAATCAGGTCATTTCTGTGCTCATGACTCTTCAACAGTATCCCATATCACTTAGGCCCTACATGACATGCCCCTTAACGTACCTCCTATCACAAGGCCCTATTTGAGCTGCCCTCTTCTACCTACTATCTCTCTGATCTTACCCTTTTCCACACTTTCTTATTCTTTCTGTTCAGCTGGCTTCTCAGCATCACTATGTGCACAAACATGCTAATTATTCATCCACTTCAGGGTTTTTGCATTTTCTATTCACTATGATTAGCCCACCCTTCCCCCAGAGCAGGCACTAAAAAGTAAGTTTAATGACCACTAGACCCAATGATTTCTACAAAATCATTTTTATAACTAGTTCTGTAATTATAAAAAAATTTATGCATTGGAATACCTGGAATTGAACGAGATGTTCTCTTAAAACTCTTTAAAGGTGAAGAACTCTGTCTCTGTTATGCAGTTCTACGATGTCAATTTCCAAAATGTCTATTTGTCTCCTGATAGCGGAACTTTGGACCACTAATGTCAATACCAAAGTAATTACAGATAGCATACATTCAACAACCAATATTTATAGGATATGGATACCATTGCTATCTTATACCATTTAGCAAAGAATTTAAAAATTGCATTTCTTGTTAAAATTTACAAACCTTAAAATCTTCACTCTAATAAATTCAAGGAATCCTGTCTTGTGTTCATTTTAGTCTTTCCTGTAGTTTTCACTTAGTTAGGTATTACTTATAAAATTAGCTTTATAATCATTTCCATAGTCCTCACATATTTAGATATTTCTTCTAAAATTAGTTTTAAGATCAAGCCAAAAATACTGTCCAAAAATACTGTCCAGATAAGGTAAGCAGCCATATATTATTTCTAGAAATAGATACTTGAATGCAAACTTGTCAAGAGAACTGGAGTCCAATGATCAAGTCAGTTAACTTTTTGAGGATGCAGTTAATTTGTTTTTCTCATGTGGTAGGCAGCCACTACAGTGGCCCTCAATTATCCTCACTTCCTAGTATTCACACCCGTGTTTAATCTTGCCCCCTTGACTGTGAAATGGACTTAATTCTGATGAATAGAATATAAGAAATGAAGGGTAGTCATTTTTGAAGTTGGGTTATAAAAAGTCTATGGCTTCTGTCTCGGGTGCTCTCCCTTTCTCTGATACCTTGCCAGTTCTGGGGGAAGTAAGTTTCGTGTCCCAAAGCAGCCCTGTGGAGGATCCCACATGAGTGAGCTTGAAAGCAGATCTTGTGAGCTCTGTCAAGAGCTATGTGAGTGAGTTTAGACACAGATCTTCTCAGGGCTAAGAGCCATGTGTGTCGACTCGGAAACAATTCTTCCCAGTTGACCCTTGAGGTGGCAGCGGCCCTGGCTGCCACATTGATTGCAGCATTGTGAGAGATGCTGAGGCATAAACACTCAGCTAAGTTCTCTTGAATCTCTAACCATGACATAATAAATGTTCGTTATCACATGATATAATGGGAATATCATGCTAGGGATATGTTACCTAAGGATAACATTACTGATTACTGTAAAGTTCTTTCCTCTCTTAAATCCCTCCCTGCTTTTCTAGGGATAATCGGATTAGACTATGAGAGTTGTCATTCTCACTAGTCAAAGAGTAAAAATAATCACGTTGAGGAGAAATGTGATTTTGCATTGTGATAAATCTCTTAAATGGCCAATTGGACACATCAAATATGTTTAATGTATGTCAGTTTTGTAATTTTGTCCTAAAACTCTAGACTTTTCAAAAGTTAGTTTCCTAAATCACCTGCCCAACTTTAGTCTAAAGTGATAAAGTTCAGACAGTCAAGCCAGAGTGACTGCTCTAGCCCTCTTGCATAAAAAAGTTTACCTAGAGGAGACTTAGTTCTGTTTAGATCTGGGCTGCCTCAAAATGACAGCAGTAGACAGGTTGGTCAGGAGGCAGCAGCCTTGATCTTCAAGACTGCTGTCCTTACATTCCAAGCTTATACCAATGCCCTTTGAAATGACATATTTTGATCCTTCTGGTCCATCCACATGGGTATGGTTTTCATTTGTCAGAGGCCATTGATATCAATCCTTCACTTATGGCCTTGCTATATTATGGCTCTGGTACCAGGGACCTCTAGCATCACTGAGCCTTTTATTTGTACAAAAGGAGAAATCTTTCAACATTATTTATATAACTAGCACCTCCATGGCTCAAAGCATCAGCCTGCAGCCTCAGCTTTCTCCCAATTTTTTACAGCCTTTCTGTATATATAGGAGCATCAGTATTTTTATCTCTACCATTTTCTCATAGCTAAACTTCAATGTGCATTTATATATATAGAGACATGCAGACATATGATCATACACACATACACACAAATATAAGAATTTTTCTTTTTTCCAGCTAAATGCAGTGTAATAATTATGTAACAGTTAATAAAGTAGATAAAATAATGATTACAATAGTTTTTACTATAAACAGGTGACACCTTATATTAAAATGTACAGAAATACCTTAACTCTATACTAAAATTAATCTGTTTTTATATCCCCACAAAATAGAAAATAATAGAAAGTTGTCTATTCACATACTCTCACATATACATACATGAACACACACACGCCCACGCCCACACCCACACTTTTCTCCTTTGAGAACATTTACCAACAACTTGCTGTTATTTGTTTACGTATTTTCATAAGCAAATCATCTTTAGAGTTCTCTGATAATAGTCCCCAAGTGCACTTCTTGGGTTATTTTTAGTTAGGTGTTGACTTATTATATACTAACAATTCTCAGGTCACATATGTTTGAAAAATGCTGGCTTAAACAAGGTGAAATAAAAGTTGTCACCTCAGGAAATACTAAATTTTAATATGCCTATATGTATTATGAATGTGCAGTGGGGGACTGCAGGATGCAGCATTCCTCAGAAGAACTGATAAAGAATTGTTTTTTAGATAAAATATATTTGGGGAAAGAAAAAGGAAGAAAGGAGAGAGAAAGAAAGAGAGAAAGAGGATGGAAGGAAGGAAGGAAAGAAGGAAGAGAGGAAGGGAGGGAGGAAGGAAGAAAGAAAGGATGAAAAAAAGGAAGTAAGTAGGAAAGAAGGGAAGAAAGAGAAAAGGGGACACATATTACTTTTCCAATTGGTTAAAAGACAGAAAAAATAGATAATTCACTGGCTGGAATCTACCTAGGATACAATTGTGCTTTTACATATATAACTATCACATCATAAGTGATACGACTACTTAAAAAAAATCAAGATTTCTAGAAACATAATGGGTAAAAGCTCTTTAAGGTGTACATTTAACCTTTTTAACAGGCTTGTTTTTAACATGAACCCTTATTTAAATTCATAAAGACATCTTCATGTCTTTTTTGTTCTTTGAAGAAAGCTTTAAATCATATCAATGAACTTCAATTATAAATAGCCCTCATGCTTCTAGGAAATAAAATGAAAATATTATTAATCAATTCTCCCACCTGAGAGACATGGGAGAGTTAGGAGAGAGCAAGGACTACAAGTGTTTAATGAAGATATGAAAAGTGAAATACCTAGTTAAGTAGTTCTTAATAATAATTATTACCAACACAGTATGGTACCAATTGATATTTTATTGTGCTATAAATCTTGCAGCCACTTTCCTACATAAATACTAGAGTGTGCAATTTAAACTATTTGCTGAAAGGGCTTGCCAGATCTGAAGCTACACAAAGGAAAAACAAAAACCAAAAGCCAAAAACATAAGTAATCTTATAGTCAGAGGAGCTCCTCCTGACACTTCACTTCCCTATTCAGCTAGCACAACATAGACTCATTTTTTTTTCCTGAGCTGGTTAAAATATATGTGTGTATAGTATTCTTGAATGAATTAATCAAGAAGAGGGGTAGTGGCACATAAAGAAACATGATTTGGTATTGGAAGAATGTCAGTCCCCTGAGGCACTGCAGAGACAGTACATAATGTTAAGTGGATGATAATCCTCAATTACATTCTGTCAAAGGATATAGTCAAATCTATGAAGGCCACCTGTATGATTGTCTTGTACAAACAAGAGCATTGGTTTTCATTTCAACATCTTTGCTTGGCCTATCTCTCTAAAATGAGGCATCACTCATGGCTAGATTTCCATGTGTCTCTCCTCAAAGTTACATGTATTTTTACATGTATTGAAACATTTACATGTATTAAAACATTTGAGATTCACGTTTATAATCCACCCTCCTACCCAATGCTGGGAGATAGATGTTTTTGTCTTTATTTCATAGGTGCAGGAAGTGAAGCTCCCAAAGTTCAAGTGATTTGACCAAGGACACCCAGGTCAGAAGTGGACAAACTAGATTTGATGCCATCTTTCTGCCTCCAAGACAAGAACACTTTTACTTATACCAGACTATGGAAAGAACCATGCTGTAATATCTACTTGCTAAAATTTCATGGCAGAGAGATCTTGGAGCAGACTCTCTGAAATGATGCTGTGGATTTTACTACATCTACTGATATAAATGCTTGACAATCCTGCAGCCTGTGGAACAAAAACCACATTCACAGAAAGATAGAAAAGATGAAAAGGCAGAGGGCTATGTACCAGATGAAGGAACAAGATAAAACCCCAGAAAAACAACTAAATGAAGTGGAGATAGGCAACCTTCCAGAAAAAGAATTCAGAATAATGATAGTGAAGATGATCCAGGACCTTGGAAAAAGAACGGAGACAAAGATCAGGAAGATGCAAGAAATGTTTAACAAAGACCTAAAAGAATTAAAGATCAAACAACAGAGATGAACAATACAATAACTGAAATGAAAACTACACTAGAAGGAATCAATAGCAGTATAACTGAGGCAGAAGAATGGATAAGTGACCTGGAAGACAGAATGGTGGAATTCACTGCTGTGGAACAGAATAAAGAAAAAAGAATGAAAAGAAATGAAGACAGCCTAAGAGACCTCTGGGACAACATTAAACACAACAACATTCGCATTATAGGAGGCCCAGAAGGAGAAGACAGAGAGAAAGGACCAGAGAAAATATTTAAAGAGATTATAGTTGAAAACTTCCCTAACATGGGAAAGGAAATAGCCACCCAAGTCCAGGAAGTGCAGCAAGTCCCATACAGGATAAACCCAAGGAGAAACACGCCAAGATACATAGTAATCAAATTGACAGAAAATAAGGACAAAGAAAAATTATTGAAAGCAGCAAGGGAAACACGACAAATAACATACAAGGGAATGCCCAAAGGTTAACAGCTGATTTCTCAGCAGAAACTCTACAAGTCAGAAGGGAGTGGCATGACATATTTAAAGTAATGAAAGGGAAGAACCTACAACCAAGATTACTCTACCAGGAAAGGATCTTATTCAGATTCAATGGAGAAATCAAAAGCTTTACAGACAAGCAAAAGCCAGAAGAATTCAGCACCACCAAACCAGCTCTATAACAAATGCTAAAGGAACTTCTCTAAGTGGGAAACACAAGAGAAGAAAAGGACCTACAAAAACAAACCCAAAACAATTAAGAAAATGGTCATAGGAACATACATATCGATAATTACCTTAAACGTGAATGGATTAAATGCTCCAACCAAAAGACACAGGCTTGCTGAATGGATACAAAAACAAGACCCATATATATGCTGTGGGAGAGACCCACTTCAGACCTAGGGACACATACAAACTGAAAGTGAGGGGATGGAAAAAGATATTCCATGCAGATGGAAATCAAAAGAAAGCTAGAGTAGCAATACTCATATCAGATAAAATAGACTTTAAAATAAAGATGTTAAGATGTTAAAGAGGAAAACATAGGAAGAACACACTTTGACATAAGTCACAGTAAGATCTTTTTTGATCCACCTCCTAGAGTAATGGAAATAAAACGAAAAATAAACAAATGGGACCTGCACAGCAAAGGAAACCATAAACAAGATGAAAAGACAACCCTCAGAATGGGAGAAAACATTTGCAAACAAATCAACGGACACAGGTTTAATCTCCAAAATATATAAACAGCTCATGCAGCTCAATATTAAAAAAACAAACAATTCAATCCAAAAATGGGCAGAAGACCTAAATAGACACTTTTCCAAAGAAGACATTCAGATGGCCAAGAGGCACATGAAAAGCTGCTCAACATCACTAATCATTAGAGAAATGCAAATCAAAACTACAATGAGGTATCACCTCACACCAGTTAGAATGGGCATCATCAGAAAATCTACAAACAACAAATGCTGGTGAGGGTGTGGAGAAAAGGGAACTCTCATCCACTATTGGTGGGAATGTAAATTGATTCAGCCACTATGGACAACAGTATGGACGTTCCTTAAAAAACTAAAAATAGAATTACCATATGATCCAGCAATCCCATTACTGGGCATATACCCAGAAAAAACCATAATTCAAAAAGACACATGCAGGCTTCCCTGGTGGCACAGTGGTTGAGAGTCTGCCTGCCGATGCAGGAGACACGGGTTCGTGCCCTGGTCCAGGAAGATCCCACATGCCGCGGAGCGGCTGGGCCCGTGAGCCATGGCCACTGAGCCTGTGCATCTGGAGCCTGTGCTCTGCAACGGGAGAGGCCACAACAGTGAGAGGCCCACGTACCACAAAAAAAAAAAAAAAAGACACATGCACCCCAATGTCCATTGCAGCACTATTTACAATAGCTAAGTCATGGAAGCAACCTAAATGCCCATCGACAGATTAATGGATAAAGAAGATGTGGTGCACATATACAATGGAATATTAGCCATAAAAACGAACGAAATTGGGTCTTTTTTGAGACGTGGATGGATCTAGAGACTGTCATACAGAGTGAAGTAAGTCAGAAATAGAAAAACAGATATCGTATATTAACGCATATATGTGGAACCTAGAAAAATGGTTCAGATGAACCAGTTTGCAGGGCAGAAATAGAGACACAGATGTAGAGAACAAACATATGGACACCAAGGGGGGAAAGTGGTGGGGGAGTGGGGGTGTGTGTGATGAATTGGGCAATTGGGATTGACATGTATACACTGATTTGTATAAAATTGATGACTAATAAGGACCTGCTGTATAAAAAAATAAATAAAATTCAAAAAAAGAAAAACAAAAACCTTTGAGCTCCTTTTCATGGGAACTGCCATCTTCCAGTAATTTGCCAAAATGACTAACACAAGGATAAAGAGGAGAGACACCTGCTATATGTCTTCTAGGCCTTTTAGAAAACATCAAGTTGTTCTTTTGGCAACATACATGTAAATATACAAGAAAGGTGATACTATAGACATCGAGGAAATGGGCACTGTTCAAAAAGGAATATGCCACAAATATTACCATGGCAAAACCGGAAGTGTCTAGAGTGTACCCAGCAGGCTGTTGGCACTATTGAAAGAAGTTAAGGGGAAGATTCTTGCCAAGAGAATTAGTGTATGTGTTAGGCATATACACTCTAAGAGCCATGATAGCTTCCTGAAACTCATGAAGGAAAATGATCAGAAAAGAAGGAAGCCAAGGAGAAAGGTACCTGGGTTCACTTGAAGCCCAAGTCTGCTCCACCCAGAGGAGCACACTTTGTGAGCACCAATGGAAAGGAACCTGAACAGCTGGAACCTATTCCCTATGAATTCACAGATTGTAAAAGTTGTAAAAGTTAGGACTTCGTTTTTTTCTTAATTGAATAGAATGTAGTATCTCCTCCCCCAAAGAAATATTTAAAGCAAACTTTGTGTCCTAATTAATTAGGTAATATCTTTACTATTAAAATTTAGTGTTTTTCTTGCTAAAAAAGAAGTTTGAACTACTCTCTGGTCTGTATAGGACAGTATGATTCAAACATTCTGCTGCACTTCTGGCTCAACAAGTCACAATGAACATAGAGTGTGTTAAATGGGGCAGATATAGCTTTCTTCAGATCATTTTGCTCTTCCATATTCATAGAAAACCTCCCTTGTTTGTCAGATCTGTTTATTTCCTTTTCTTGTTTTTTCATTAATTATTAACATCCATTTCCCCCACTAATCTCTTCCCTCTTGATTTTTCTTTAGATTAGATCAACTCCACTCATATTATTCACTGCTCCTGGAGGTGAGGAAAGGTAAGCAAACATAACTGGAGAGATTAAAAAGATAAACTGGAGAGCTAGGGGTAGGGCTAAAGAAGCCAGAAGTCTAATGGGGACTGAATTGTAGAGATACAGTTAAATGTGTTTCTCTCTGAAGGAAACAAAATTCAGTTCACCAATTAATAACTTGTTCTCCCTTCTGCCTGGTACACACTCTTCTAGATCAATACCTGCTTAGCTCTCTCATAAGTTAGGACTCAGCTCATAAATTACTTTCTTTGAGCAGCTTTTCTTAATTTCGCAATATAAAATAATGCCCCTTCATCACTTACATCACATCACCATGTTTCAGTTTCTGTATGTCACCTGAGACTATCTGAATATATTTTATGTCATCACATGTTGGTTGTCTCCTTCAAATAAAAAGTAACCTCCACGTGCACAAGGTTCTTGTTTTTCTTTGAAGTCTCTATCACTGGCATCTAAAGAAAAGACATAAAATTTTTTTATAAAGCCAGATCTTTATCTTCATAGAAAGTTATAATTTAATTAGAGAGTGGAATAACTAGAAAAAGACTGAAGAGTACAATGCACCTTGTGAGCCATCAGTCCAGGTTCAAGGATGAGAGAAATCGATACCACTAAAAATATTTGGGAAGACTTCATAGGGGATGGGAGCTTTAAAATAGCCTCTGAAGAACAGGTGAAAAGAAGAAAGAGTATTCCCAGGGAGGGGAATAGCATGCACAGAGATAGTGCAGTAAGAATTAGCCTTAAACGCTACTAAGTGGTTTATTTTACACCACCAGCTTCTAAGTTCTTTCACACAAGAGTGCCATTTGAAATTATCCTCCTGAATTTTTTATATTTAACACCATGGCTTCCTTAAGGAACTGGTTGTAAAGGCATCACTTGTCTTTGTGCTCAAGTGTAGTGCTCAATAAGCCTATGTTCAATGAAGTGTTGTCTTTCTGACAAGACAGATGAGGCAGTGACTTTGTGAGTAGCAATTGTAGACTGTGCGGGCTGTGGCTTTCACAGCAGGGAGTTGTCAGGCTAGTGTGGATTTCATTTGGAAAACCTTAAGTGCATTTTCATGAGGATGTCTACATGGGCTGGCATAAGAGTTTCTCACTATTGCCCTAGGCCAGGGTATACACATTGCCTTCTCTCACCTTTTGATTTAGAAGCTGTCAATTTACCACTTTCTCCATCTGATAAAAACCCTGCCTAAGGATAATTTTATTCCTCAGGGTATTTAGTTAGTGGAAGGGAGGCAGCTAAGAATGAATTTTTGATATTGGGGAGTGGGGAATTAGCAAAACTAAATTTTTTCTTGTGGCTACCTTTGATATTGTCTTGTGACTCTGTGTGGATGCATGTGTGTGTTTCGTGTTTGTCTGTGTGTGTATGTGTGTCTGTTTTCCTGCTCCTTTTCTTTTCTTGTCGTATTGACAGGACTGTGCCCTTCTGGACTGTACAATGTCGAAATAGAAAGCAATCTATTTTGAAACGGCTGTTTTAAAGAATAATTGATAGGGCTTTCCTGGTGGCTCAGTGGTTGAGAGTCCGCCTGCCGATGCAGGGGACACGGGTTCCTGCCCCAGTCCAGGAAGATCCCACATGCCGCGGAGCGGCTGGGCCCGTGAGCCATGGCCGCTGAGCCTGCGCGTCCGGAGCCTGTGCTCCGCAACGGGAGAGGCCACAACAGTGAGAAGCCCACATACCGCAGAAAAAAATAATAAAAAATAAAAAAAGAATAATTGATGGAGATGGAAACCACTAGTAGGAAAGAAAAGGAATACAGATGATAAATTACTAGAGATCTGAGTGTTACGAACATTAAAAATATTGAGACACACTCATGCCAAGAGGTTTTGACTTCCTAAATAATAACCTTAATTGGAAGCATCATTTTCTTGATTTCTAGTAAGACCATATCTACAACCAAAGACAAGAGCTGACATACAGATGCTGAGGGTACCGTTATATTTAGAAAAGATAATCTTATCTTTGAAAGTTTCTATAGTTATGAATGACATTTTTTATGGCTATTAGTGATGTCCTTAAAATTTCTGTAAAACAATTCTATAAAGTATGATGATAAACTGAATATTGGGTTAATTTTTATTTAAAAATCTTTTCCCAATGTGTATATACTCTTATATATGTTCAGGTATATGTTATGGTGACATATTTTTATAAATGTACTGTGAAGATTGTCAATACATCTGTCACCTAATATAAAAGGTTACTATCTGTGATGGATGTTGGATGACATTTAAAAAATAAAAATAATTTTTAGCAATACTTAAAACTGTTAAAGATATTTTCCTTTAGAAGAAAACATTGTAGAAAAAGGTAACTTAAGCAATGATATTTTGGGTTTACATTTAATGTAAATGATAAAGCAGGATAAAACAAATAACCAACGTAATGCTCTTGGTTTAATAAGCTCACAACTTGGAAATGTGTCACTGGTGCATTCAAAATATAACCAATTTTGGGTGAACATTTAAAGAAATTATGGAGAAATAACTTAATTATAAAATTTTTAAAATTCAACCATAAATGATCTATATTTACTTTGAAATGTTATATAATTATTTGAAATCTACTGGATTTGATAAAACATAGAAAGTAAAAATACTAAAAAGATTTGTAGCATTCAGACAGCAGTACAGCATATCTCACCAATTGTGATAAAAGATTTACAGGCTAAATTACAGAACTGTACTTAATTGTCTATATGCTTATTCATTTATTTGATCCTTCATTCACTTATAATTTCATTGTGCTTGTTAACAGAGCATTTGGTTAGCCAATTGAATTAATTAGTTGTTTAGTCTAAGTTAGGAATTTTTTAATTGCTCCTGGTTGGGTTTGGACCAAAATTTTCCATGCCTTAATTTATAAAAGAGGTTATATGTCTGTTTACTAGTTTGGGCTCATCTAAATGCTAGGTTGAAAATTAAAATACATTTGCCTTTTGGGACTACAGTTTCACTTTCTGAATGTTTTCTCACTGTTTGTCCATATTCCCTTCATTTACTGTTGGCACTTGCATCCTCAAACCCACCTGTTCTGCTGTTTGTTAGCCACTTTATATAAGGCAAGTATTTAACTTATTAACAATATCTGTAATTTTGGAATGCAACATCTTCCTCTATGGTAATGCAGTCCACTGTGTAAACAGGTGTCATATGACTCTCTTATGTTGCCCTATGGGAATTGGCAGCTGGGGAATTGGCACAAGAATGAGGGTACTCTGGCTATTGCTAATGTTGTGAGTAATAAACTCTTCATCTCTAACCCAGGAATCTCATGTCTTGTACCAGCTTTCATGAAGCTGTGGAAAGCTAACTTGTTAGGTTCCAAATAGAGTAAACTTGTGGACCCTTTACAGTTCTTGTCAATGATGCCATGATTTGACTGGTAGCTTTATTTTCTTAGTGGTATATGAAGTAATGGTATATTCAAAAATTAATGGCTTCTTGGATTCAATGACATGTAGTATCTGAATATATATTCCTACACTTACCATGAATAGAGTCAATGGCATCCACAATTTCTCTCTAAGAATCTTGTCAAATTTCAAGTTCTTACAGCACAGAGCTGACCAGAACATGGTATAATCCCAATATTTTCACTTAGAATTAGACCTAGAGAGAAACCCCGTATTAGCTTTACTCGAGCTCTGCTTTGGAAAGCATTTGATACTGGCCCACCTAATCAACTCATACTTTTATTTCTCTTTCTATTCCCATCTTGTACATAGTCTCCTGGGAAAATTCCTTGGAGGAGGTTTGTCTGAGAAAGCTGGCTTTAGGAATTTTTGGCTGCGACACTCTATTCCTTGCTCTCTTTTAATGAAATCAACAAGAAAATTTATTATTTTAGAGTGAGGAATAACTGTGAAAGGTCCAAGACACTTCTGTCTTATACGTTATCTCCCTGTAGACAAGCAACATGGGAAGACAAATCATCGTTACAAGATTTTGTGGTAGGCACAGAATTAGACAATATTAATGTCATTATGTTGTTTACTAACATCTGATTGAAAAAAAAAGCAACAAAACCCATTAATATCCTTTCCCGGGGATGCCAGTGTCTAGTGTATCATTTGCCCCATTGGCTTAAGCCTTATCTCAATGGTTTCATTCTTCAGGACAAGTGCATTAGTTTTGGACATCAGAAAAAATTCAAGCTGTTGAGATATGACAGGAAGGAGACTGAGGATTTCTGAAAAAGAGACGCATTTCCTGTGGGCATTGTCTGGAATGGGCATTTGAAGATGGATGGAAATATAGTAGCCATCTTCAACCATACACAGAGCTAGCCTGTAGACAGGCCAAAATATACTTAGAAATAGCAAGATGGAAATCACCAGATGTCAATTCTGTCACTCTGTACTCAGCAGATATCTTTCCTGGGCTAACCTTGCATATCTTTCTTGCCTTCCTTCCCTGGCAGGAGTTGAGGGGGGTAGTGGGATAAAGTAGATTTGAGCAAAAGACATGGGCTCTCACTTATTTTTTATTACAGCTCTTCTCATTAATTTTCAGCCTAGTTTAATTCTTCCCTAGCTGAGAAAAGAGATATCAGTTTTCTTAATTCATGAATAATTGCTGGTCTTTTTTTTTTTTCTCTCTTTCTGATTCCAGGTATAGAATTATTTCAGTATTGAAGATTACAGTGTAGTGTTCTTTTTCTCCAATGTCCTTTTGAGGGACAAGAGTATTGAATGGAAATGAAAGTAAACCAGGTTTTGAAATAACAAATTTCTAACAGCCACAAATGAATGATCCATGTACCATATTTTTATATATATCATTAGCCATTATACTTTCTTATTATTATTGGCTTTTAATCATTATTCCTCTAACCAAACTATGGCTTCATGCATATCTTACTCTGTTTTAAGTAATTTCTGTTAGTTCTTATAAATTTTATCATATTTCTTTGCTTTCATAAAATTACTATTACGTTTATTTTATGGTATTTGATTAAGAGTTTCAACATATCAGATATTGAAACTCATATTTTTCAGACCATTGCTCTTAATAAACTTATCTGAGTTTTTTTCTGTTTTATACTTTAATATTTGCTCTTATTGATAATCATAGAAGAAGTTACATGTAAAAAATAATTTTCCCATTTCATCCATGCTAGGTGCATTGTTCTGTAGGGAATAATTCTCTTTCATAACCACAAAAGTGCTTCCAAAAATAGTTTTGTACTATTTCTTTTGAAAGTGTCTTTTGAAACACCATATTTTCATGACCATATATAATTTCCTGAAGCCTTTTTATAAAAGGCTAAATGGTAGCTTTTATCTCACTTTCTTGATACAATTTTTCACATTTCTATCACAGGTTTTACTTTTCTTTCAGCAACATTATTTTTAAACTTCAAATAGTAGTAGAATTCTATGTCACTTCCAAACCATTGATCAGGCTATTGTAAATAACACCTCATTCTCCATCATGATTCTCTGTTACTTTCTTTCACACTGGCTGCTGTTACACATGAAAGAAGGGTCAAAGTGAGGTTACTGCAATTGCTTTGAATATGACTGAATAGTGACCTCTGCAAGGTAGAGCCAAAGCTTGGGATTTGGGTATGGCAACAAATACAGGGACCTGTTAGTTCTACGGATGCCCACCAATAAGTGAGCCAGAGTATGTTAAATATTGGGGATCAGTATATAGGCCAGCAAGACTCAAATAGATTTGGAAATGTGTTTGAACTGACTTCTAGATCCAAGAAGCTGTCACCATTTTTATTTAACAGGGTCTGTAAAGCCCTGCCAATATAATAAGATTGTACACAGTAAGTTGTTAAAAAAAATTGTCATTATTTCCAAATAATATAGGTATTATATTTGTTCAAAATTGCATCTCACCTGAGAGTCCTGAAAACAATGGATTACACAAAGTTAATATTTATTATTGTTATTATTATTGTTGCACATAAAAGAATACTAGGGGTAGGAATTTCACTATTGATATGAGTTTTCCTGACATCATCAGAGAATGCGGCCTCTTCTAGTTTTTGCTCCATCTTCCTTAGTATGTGATTGTTGTTAATGTTTTCAAGATAGCTAATGGGCAGGAAGGATCAGGACAAAGGGAAAGAACAACAACAAAAAAAAATCATGGCTAGGTGAGTCTGCCCTGCTATTTAACTATTTTTTCCTGGAAAGTGCATTTAAAATTTTCTACTTATACAGACTATGTCCCATGATCATCTCTGCTCTCCAAGTGAGACTGAAAGACAGTTTTTAAAGCTGCATTGATATATTAAATAACATTAGAGATTTTTTAGTAAGAGAGAGGAGGATGACCATTGGGTAGGAGAAAAATAGTCTCTGCCACAATTAAACATTAGAAAACCAAAGAGAAGAAACCAAAAATTCTTGGAAATAATGAGAACATTTACTATGTGGATTATGGTTAAGACAGATACACAAAATCAAAATGCATTTTTGTATGCCAGAAGTTGAAATGTAGAAACAATAACAGTCACTACCCAAAATAAACTGTAAATACTTGGAAATTACTCTAAAAAATTCATAATATTTATTTGAAGCTCTTCACACAACTTTCTTGAGATATATGAGAAAAGATTTTAATGATTGGAGACACATGACATATTCTTGGATGAAAAATAGAATGTTTTAAAAATATCAGTTAATTCCAAATTAGTTTATTGGCTTAGTGTAAAGCCAATGAAATGCCAATTTTTTCCCATCTTCAACTCAATTCTCAAAATTAACAGGACAAATAGTAAGAACAGAATATTAAGATGTTTTTAAATTGTAACAAGGATAGATTTGCACTACCAAACATAAAAACATGTCATCATGTTATAAAAACAAAATAATGCAATTATGAAAAATCATAGTACTGAGCAAGGTTTAGAAACCAGATCAGTAAAACAGAACGAATTGTCACAAAACAAAGTAAAATATATACATATATTGTATTTATCATATTCTTAGTATATAATAAAGATATCATTATAAACTATTAGGAATGAAATACACTTTTCAACAAATATATGAAAAAAGTGTACTTAAAAATAAAAAATCAAATCAGACCATGGTTGTATCCAAAACACCCAAACTCCAGATGAATTAAAGTGTTGAAAGTAAAATTCATAAACAAATGAACAATAAACAAATGAATTAAAAATCTAGAAAACACTGATCTCAGATCAGAAAGGGCTTTTTGAGCCTTCTAGTTCCTGAAAATTATATCACAAGGAAAAAACTGATAAATTTGCTAGATTAAAATTTTGAAACATCTTGATGGTAAAATACCATAGAAAACATTGAACAGTCGGAAACATATTTAAAGTAAAAGTGACAAAGAAAGAGGATGTAGAGACATAACTGAAGCCCAGCACTGGGCAATGGTGTACAAGTTATAGAAATAACTATCTGGCAAGTATTTTGTTGATAGCATAGTATAACTAAACACCAGGATTTACAGAAAAGTCTTAATTTCAATTTATATAAGACTTACCATTGGCAGGTTTTTATATTATATTGATAGGTTTTCTCAATATGGACACATCTATGACATGTTCATAACTTCATCATCCTGAGTTATATTAAATCATGGCTTAAATCCCATAAATTCTGATCAATCCAGCAGCATTTTCCTAATGTACATGTATCAATAAAACATAAGGTATGGGCTTCCCTGGTGGCGCAGTGGTTGAGAGTCGGCCTGCCGAAGCAGGGGACACGGGTTCACGCCCCGTTCCGGGAAGATCCCACATGCCGCGGAGCGGCTGAGCCCGTGAGCCACGGCCGCTGAGCCTGCGCGTCCGGAGCCTGTGCTCCGCAACGGGAGAGGCCACAACAGTGAGAGGCCCGCGTACCGCAAAAGAAACAAAACAGAAAAAAAAAACACAACCCTTGGCCTAAGGCAGTTGACTATGATGTACCAGACAACACTAATCAATCAGAGTTTGAGTTCCCTTTATTCTGACAAGGCTTCCTAATATAAGCCATCAAAAGTAGTTTAAAACTTGGTAGTCCTGAGTGCCGCCGGGACCGTTGGTGAGTGTGGCTGCGTTGTAGGTTTTGTAGTAATCGATCTCTAGGCACTGCGAGCTGAAAGAGCCGAGCTCGCAGGCCAGTCATCATGTCACGTTACGGGCGGTACGGAAGAGAAACCAAGGTGTATGCTGGTAACCTGGGAACTGGTGCTGGCAAAGGAGAGTTAGAAAGGGCTTTCAGTTATTATGGTCCCTTAAGAACTGTGTGGATTGCCAGAAATCCTCCAGGATTTGCCTTTGTGGAATTTGAAGATCCTAGAGATGCAGAAGATGCAGTGCGAGGCCTGGATGGGAAAGTGATTTGTGGTTCCCCAGTGAGAGTTGAACTATCAACAGGCATGCCTCGGAGATCTCGTTTTGATAGACCACCTGCCCGACGTCCCTTTGATCCCAATGATAGATGCTATGAGTGTGACGAAAAGGGACATTATGCTTATGATTGTCATCTCTATAGCTGCCGAAGAAGAAGCAGGTCACGGTCTAGATGACATTAAAGATCCAGAGGTAGGCGATACTCGCGCTCTCGCAGCAGGAGCAGGGGAAGGAGGTCAAGATCAGCACCGCCTCGGCGATCTAGATCTGTGTCTCTTCGTAGATCAAGAACAGCTTCACTCAGACGATCTAGGTCTGGTTCTATAAAAGGATCGAGGTATTTCCAATCCCGGTCCAGGTCGAGATCAAGATCCAGGTCTCTTTCACAACCAAGAAGCAGCTGATCGAAGTCCAGATCTCTATCTCCGAAAAGAAGTCCTTCCCCATCAGGAAGTCCGTGAAGAAGTGCAAGTCCTGAAAGAGTGGACTGAAGCTCTCAAGTTCATCTTTTTTTTTTTTTTTTACATCTTTATTGGAGTATAATTGCTTTACAATGGTGTGTTAGTTTCTGCTTTATAACAAAGTGAATCAGTTATACATACACATATGTTCCCATATCTCTTCCCTCTTGCGTTTCCCTCCCTCCTACCCTCCCTATCCCACCCCTCTAAGTGGTCACAAAGCACTGAGCTGATCTCCCTGTGCTATGCGGCTGCTTCCCACTAGCTATCTATTTTACGTTTGGTAGTGTATATATGTCCATGCCTCTCTCTCGCTTTGTCACAGATTACCCTTCTCCTTCCCCATATCCTCAAGTCCATTCTCTAGTAGGTCTGTGTCTTTATTCCTGTCTTACCCCTAGGTTCTTCATGACATTTTTTTTTCTTAAATTTCACACATATGTGTTAGCATACGGTATTTGTCTTTCTCTTTCTGACTTACTTCACTCTGTATGACAGTTTCTAGGTCCTTCCACCTCATTACAAATAGCTCAATTTCATTTCTTTTTATGGCTAAAAACCCTCAGAGTGGGAGAAGATATTTGCAAATGAAGCAACTGGCAAAGGTTTAATCTCCAAAATTTACAAACAGCTCATGCAGCTCAATAACAAAAAAACAAACAACCCAATCCAAAAATGGGCAGAAGACCTAAATAGACATTTCTCCAAAGAAGATATTACAGATTGCCAACAAACACATGAAAGAATGCTCAACATCATTAATCATTAGAGAAATGCAAATCAAAACTACAATGAGATATCATCTCACACCAGTCAGAATGGCCATCATCAAAAAATCTAGAAACAATCAATGCTGGAGAGGATGTGGAGAAAACAGAACCCTCTTGCACTGCTGGTGGGAATGTGAATTGGTTCAGCCACTATGGAGAACAGTATGGGGGTTCCTTACAAAACTACTAATAGAAATACCATATGACCCAGTAATCCCACTACTGGGCATATACCCTGAGAAAACCATAATTCAAAAAGAGTCATGTACCAAGATGTTCATTGCAGCTCTATTTACAATAGCCAGGAGATGGGAACAACCTAAGTGTCCATCATCGGTTGAATGGATAAAGAAGATGTGGCACATATATACAATGGAATATTACTCAAGTTCATCTTTTAAGGAAAAGTTATTTTGTTTACATTATTATAAGGGATTTGTGATGTCTGTAAAGTGTAACTTAGGGAAGGGTAATTTAACCATCTAATCAAAACGAATCTGGACTATTACTCTGTAAATTCACAGCAGTAAGGTAATATAAATTTTTGTTGAATGTATTAAATCCTATGGTCTGAAAATGTAGGTTTTATTTGGCACATTTAAAATAAAATGTTTCTAATTAGATTTTTGATTTGTGTTCAGTATTAATGCTCCTCAATTTGGTAGGCTTCAAGAGTCAACCTTGATATTAACCGTATTCATACAG
Organism: Aethalodelphis obliquidens; assembly: GCF_003676395.1. NCBI lineage: Eukaryota > Metazoa > Chordata > Mammalia > Artiodactyla > Delphinidae > Aethalodelphis > Aethalodelphis obliquidens. Next base: position 4,814,037 of record NW_020838011.1, read on the forward strand.
ACCTACATTCAAAGTTTAATGGTGTTATTTAAGTCTTGAACATCACTGAATAGTATATATACACTTGGAAGATTCCTTTCTACGCTTAGAGTTTTGGGTAAGATGGTAAGAACTCGAGTGAGTCCCCCTTAGTAGCATGAATGCATCATGACGAGTCCCTAAATTAATCTATTGGAGTTGGCATTATTAGATGTCATCAGGCTAACGATCTCTTTTGTCAGGCTGTAGGGACCACTGACTTGCTATAAAGTGAACGCAATGGGAACTGAGCAAGAGTAGCTGGACTTAATGCTGGAGAAACTGAATTTTCTGAAACCTATTTAAGTATAGTAACTAATTGAGGTTTTCAGCCTATTAGATAAGATGGTGTCAAATTAGAGTTCTCCATTCTAGGAAGTTATACTCAATGTTCCTTTGTTTTCAAACACTAACCAATTTTATGCCAAAATTTTTGCATGTCTGAAGAATAGTCTGAATTTGGGACAAAACATCTTCATGTAAACCAGCTTTGCAAAATTTTCCAGCCCAGATATTCTCCTCTGTCTCTTCAAATGGATTGCCTTACTCTGAGCAGAGATCTCTTAATTCCCAAGTTAGATTTTGCAGTTCCCGAACACCAACACACTTTATCTTATTCTGCCAGGCTGGTGCAAAGTAATTAAAGATGTCAATCAGAAATGTTAAAAAGACTAAAGTAGTTTTGTAAATCCGACCTATATTTATTGTAGTTATTTTTTGGTAGTTATTTTTTGTAGTAGTTATTTTTTGGTAGTATCTGGTAAATTTTAGAATTTTAGAGCCAGTAGATTCTGTATTTGGACTTTAAATATCTTAAGTATCATAGGGCAGTAAAAATTTTGAGTTTTCTGGTCAAGCTTTTGGTGCAAAAAAATTTAGTGCTGGTGGCACAGCTGTCTGCCCTTGTTTCTTATGCTTTTAAACAAAGTTATTGGATAACTTTACAATTTGGGAATACTGATCTGCCTCAAGTTTATTTACTGGTCTGAATGATCATTAGTATGTTGGAAGTTTGGATGTTCTGTTTTGGGAATTTTGACAACTGGCTGCGTTATATGGTTGGTATATAGCTATGTGTGTAATCAGCAGGCTTATTTGTTGCACTTGGTCAGCTTTAATTGTTCTGTAGTATATGAAGATAAGATTACTCAACAATAAATCTGCAGAGAATAAAAAAAAAAACCCAAAAAACTTGGTAGTCTTGCCACCCTGTTTTTAATAGAACAGGTACATACCTCAGCTCCTGTCTTTTCCTTTATTGAAAAACTGACAGAGCATTACAAAATGCATCTGCCTTAAATATTTGAGGCCAACTATAAAACATCAAGATACGTGGTAATAAAAATGCATCCGTGATGATGTGCTGTGAAAAGAAATATGCATAAAACTGTCAAAAGGCCAGCAAAACAAGACAAAACAAAACCCCCGAAACATGAAGAGCAGGAATGAAGTTAGAAAAATAATTTTGCTAAGAAGGCAAAAATATAGTGGAAAAAAGCCTGGACTTAGTGGTCAGGAGACCTGACTTCTACTCTTTCCATGGGAGCTAAAACCTGGGTAATGTAGGCAAATTGCTAAGTTTCTCCAGGCTTCCCTGCACAAATTTAGAAAATAAGGAGGCAGACTGGATGATTTCCAAGCTTCCTTCCAAAGCCAAAATCTGATGAGTTTTTAGTGATTTGTAGTTGTTAGAAAGAAGACAAGAAAATTCAAATTCTTGCTTAACAATCTTCAGATGAAAATAAAATTTTCTTTTTTAACTTGTAGAAATTGTAATTGAAATACAAATGGCCACAACTCTCTCTATATGTATTTTTTGCTGCTTATTTTTCTAGCACTTGGTTTGATAGTTATTTCTCATGATCCGTTTTTACAAATAAAGAACTCAATATCATCAAAATTGCTATCAGATATTTACTCACATATACTCAAGTACTCACATGGCCATGAAGCAAATGTGTATGGAGTTCTTAACAAATTCTTTCCTTAGACCTAATGGTCCTTAAAGGAGGCTCTGTAAATATTTACTGAGCTTCTACTATGTGCAAGGAACTATTCTAGATTCTAATAATAAAGTGATAAACAAGAAAAGCAAGATATTTGATCTGACCTATTTTACATTCTAGAGGAGGAGGATGAAGAATAGATTAGCAAATTAGTAAACAGATAAAGGAATAATCATCTCACATGATGGTAAGTTTTATGAAGAAAGTAAAATGAGCTAGATGTATGCAAATGTATTTCTATCAGTTCCTAATTTTCCTTTCCTATCATAGGGAGATTGCCTTCTTTATTATATGATTAACAGCTACCAGTTTAAAACAAATGTTCAACCTGGACAACCAGACACCTATTCCCACACCAAACACAGAAACCAGCTTGGCCCAATGGATGTAACTTCTGTTTTGTTCTTCCTTGTCCTAGTATTTTCCATTTCTATTTAAATCTGGAATTTAAGATATCAAAATGGATCTCTAGGGCAAAATCTGGAGATAAAATTTACCATTTTAATTAATGTACTAGATGATGAAATATTTAACATATATGAGAGAGGCTGATTAATATTAATTTAATGTGTTTTTTTTCCCTTCCTGTAAAGATTTGTACTGAGATGTGGTAAGTTTTGAGATAATACTATATCCCTTACTTTTTATTATTTGGATTTTCTTTATTAGATAGTTTTTTGGAGATGTATTACCTGAAAATATAATTTGATTAGTGGGGAAGGAGGATTAGTGGATGAGTGCCAGGCTAGATGTGGTCTCCTCAAGGCCATTGACAAGTCCTTGTTTTTCTCTGTGACAGCTGCTGAAACAAAGAGCACCCTAGGCTGTTTGCAATTCCCTATTTCATTGTGTGAATAAGAATGAGCTTTTCCAGGCCACAGCACCCTGGGAACTCAGCCTATTCTATGTTGGAACTCCCTAGCTGCCCTTGGGATGGAGTGGGCTCACCCTGTGGATCTGTGCAATTTACTGCTTACTTAGTTGCTGGTGCAACTTGCACCTCTGGGCTAGGTACTCTACCTTTAGTTTCAAGGGGAATTAGCATCTTCTGCAATGGCATAGAGAAAAGATAATTATTAGTGGTCAGAACCTGAAGTTGAATCCCAATGGTTCTAATATTGTTCTAATTGTTCCAAACAGTTCTAATACTACTATTACCAAAAATAAAAATCATGATAATAAGAGCCAGTATTAATTGTGTTTTAGGCAGTGCAAAATGCTTTATGTGTTATTTCAATTAATATTTGTAACAACCCATGGAGGTAAGTATCATTGTCTCTTGGTATCTGCAGGGGATTTGGTTCCAGGACCCCTGTAGATACCCAAATTCAGTGGCTCAGGTCTCTTATATAAAATGGCATAGTGGAGTCAGCACTTGGTATCCATGGATGTGGAACCGCTGGATACAGGAGGGCCAACTGTATTATTATTAGCACAGAGAGATTAAATAATTTGTTCAAGTTGAGAGTGGTCATTTTTTTAACTTAAATTCTCTTGTTCTTAGCCACTTTGTGTGACAATGTTATTTAGCTTTCCTTAGAGTCCTAGATTTAGTTTCCTCATGTAAAATAGGAATAATAATGTTTCCTCCTCCTCACATATATGAATGTTTTATATATATAATATGTATATATATATTCATAGAGACATATCTATCTCTGTCTCTTGTCTCTGTCTCTTTATCTCTTTTTCTCTATCTCTATCTCTAACTTTATCTCTACCTCATCATTTAGCACAAAGCCTGACCAGTGATACATTGTTAATAAACAGTAGCTCAGCTTTTCTTTTTTTTTTATTTTTAAAATTAATTTCTTTTTAAAAAATTTTTATTGGAGTATAGTTGATTTACAATTTTGTGTTAATTTCTGCTGTACAATGAAGTGAATCAGTTATACATATACATATATCCACCCTGTTTTGGATTCTTTTCCCATATAGGCCATTACAGAGTATTGAGTAGAGTTCCCTGTGCTATATAGTAGGTTCTTGTTAGTTATCTATTTTATATATAGTAGTGTGTGTGTGTGTGTGTGTGTGTGTGTGTGTGTGTCAATCCCAATCTCCCAATTTATCCCACCCCCACTTATCCCCTGGTAATCATAAGTTTGTTTTCTACATCCATTACTCTACTTCTGTTTTGTAAATAAGTTCATTTGTATGCTTTTTAAAAATTCCACATATAAATGATATCATATGATATTTCTCTTTCAGTGTCTGACTTACTTCACTCAGTATGATAATTTCTAGGTCCATCCATGTTGCTGCAAATGGCATTATTTTGTTCTTTTTTATGACTGAGTAATATTCCATTGTATATATGTACCACATCTTCTTTATTCATTCCTCTTTTGATGGACATTTATGTTGCTTCCATGTCTTGGCTATTGTACATAGTGCTGCAATGAACATTGGGGTGCATGTATGTTTTTGAATTATGGTTTTCTCTGGGTATATGCCCAGGAGTGGGATTACTGGATCATATGGTAGTTCTATTTTTAGTTTTTTAAAGAACCTTCATATTGTTCCCCATAGTGGTTGTACCAATTTACATTCCCACCAACAGTGTAGGAGGGTTCCCTTTTCTCCACACCCTCTCCAGCATTTACTGTTTGTAGATTTTTTGATGATGGCATTCTGACCAGTGTGAGGTGATACCTCATAGTAGTTTTGATTTGCATTTCTCTTATAATTAATGATCTTGAACATCTTTTCATGTGCTTTTTGGCCATCTGTACATCTTTGGAGAAATGTCTGTTTAGATCTTCCACCCATTTTTTGATAGTGTTATTTGTTTTTTTGATATTGAGCCACATGAGCTATTTGTATATTTTGGAGGTTAATCCCTTGTTGATTGCTTCATTTGCAAGTATTTTCTCCCATTCTGAGGGTTGTCTTTTCATTTTGTTTATGGTTTCCTTTGTTGTGCAAAAGCATTTAAGTTTAATTAGGTCTCATTTGTTTACTTTTGTTTTTATTTTCATTACTCTAAGAGGTGAATCAAAAAAGATCTTGCTATGATTTATGTCCAAGAGTGTTCTGCCTATGTTTTCCTCTAAGAGGTTTATTGTGTCTGACCTTACATTTAGGTCTTTAATTCATTTTGAGTTTATTTTTATGTATGGTGTTAGGGAGTGTTCTAATTTCATTTGTTTACATGTAGCTGTCCAGTTTTCCCAGCCACTTATGGAAGAGATTGTCTTTTCTCCATTGTATATTGCCTCCTTTGTTATAGATTAGGTGACCATAGGTGCGTGAGTTTATCTTTGGACTTTCTATCCTGTTGCATTGATCTATATTTCTGTTTTTTGTGCCAGCACCATATTGTTTTCATTACTGTAGCTTTGTAGTATAGTCTGAAGTCAGGGAGACTGGTTCATCCAGCTCCAGTTTTCTTTCTCAAGATTGCTTTGGCTATTCAGGGTCTTTTGTTTTTCTATACAAATTATAAAATTTTTTGTCCTAATTCTGTGAAAAATGCCATTGGTAATTTGATAGGGATTGCATTGAATCTGTAGATTGCTTTGTGTAGTATAGTCGTTTTCACAATATTGATTCTTCTAGCTCATCTTTTCTTTGCTTGTGCAAGGTGCCTACTCTAATGTTGAACTGAACCCAGAGAGGAGAGCAAGAAGTTGGTATGCATCAGTGACAGATACATTTGGTTTAGTTAGGTCTGACAAATTTAATGAATTTACTGAAGACAAAATCAAGTCTGATCTTTTCTGATTCCTCACACAATGGCTAGACTAATGTCATTACCAGCCATTTATGAATTCCTACACATTTATAATTTTTTATTCATACTGATAATGCAAAACTATTGTTATCACTTCCTTTTTATAGAGAAAGAGAGGAGGGCTAAAGAGACGAAATGATGTGTTCTAAGTCATACAGAAAGTGACAGTAAGGGTATGTGTGTGTAACTACAAAGTTCATGATATGTTTTGTAAATCAGATTACCTCTGTGGCAGACAGATCCTAGGGTGGCCCCCATGGTTCCCTACCCCCTGATGTTCATGTCCCTTGAGTGTAGGTGGGACCCATGATTTGCTACTAGTCAGTAGAATATGGCAAACATTAAGGGCTTCTGCAGATGTAATAAAAGTCCTAAATCAGTTGGTTTTGCATTAATCAAAAGAGAGATTATCTTGGGTGGGCCTGACTTAATCATACAAAAATGCTTAAAATAAGGACTGGGCTCTTCCTGAGGTGAAAGATTCTCCTTATGGACCTGATGAAGTAAGCAGCCATATTAGAGAAACCTACATGGAAGGAACTGTGGAAAGCCACTAGGTGCAGCCTCTAACCAACTGTTGGAAAAAAGCTGAGACCCTCAGTAATACAGCTGCAAGGAAATGAATTCTGTCAACAACTTGCATTAGCTTGCAAGTAGATTCTTTCCCAGTCAAGGCTCCAGATGACAGCACAGCCTGGCTGAAATGTTGATTGCAGCCATGTGAATTGCTGAGTAGAGGACCCATCTAAGCTTTGCCCAGACTCCTGGTACATAGAAAGTGTGAGATAATAAAAGGTGTGTTAGTTTAAGTTACAAAGATTGCAGTAATTTGTTATGCAACAATAGAAAACTACAGCAATATCAAAAGTATTCATTCAACTAATATTTGTGGAGTAGTTTCTATGTGCAAAGTACTGTACTAAGGCCATATTAAATGTAAATAAAGCTATTTTCTAGAATCCCTGTCCTCAAGAAAATTACAGCTGCAACAGTAGAATCACATTGGCATCCTGGTACCATTTGGCTTCTTCTAGGAAATTTTATTAGCCTTTATTGGCAATCCTCCATTAATCGGAACATGACAGCCAGGTAGTAGTATCTATTTCTTGAATTTTGACAAGGATTGGGCTAAGAAAAATACTTTCAAATACAGAGATATTAATTTGGACCTGAGTTCTTTTCTAAGCTCATACGAAAACATGATATCCAAAGATAGCCAAATTAAATAGATATTTTTATGATAACTTCACGTTGGGTTACATTTGAAGGTTATAGATCTCTTGAATTCCTTTTTAATTTTAAAAATGTATCAGTATTTATGACTGTAGTAAGTCCTATTGTCCCCTGAATTTGAACAACATAGTTCCTAAATTAAGGGAATAAAATACTCCAATAAAGATGTAAAAACAAAAACAAAAACAAAACAAAACAAAAAACAGATGATATAAATTCAATACTAGTTTACGTGAAGTTATATTAGAAAGAATGTTCTTTGATTTCCAATCATGGAAATCTTGGGGGAAAAAAAGATTTCCAAATTCAATTCAAAGCATACAATGTTAAATAAATTTGTTCTTATTGCGATCTAAATTTGTGTTTCTTAACTGACATAGGATTTTCAACATCAACATTCATTCAAATTTGTTTGCATACTGGAAAAGTCAATTAAGCTGAATAGGTCATTCTTATGTTGTAGGGCATATCAATTTAAACTCCAGAGGAAATCTTCTAACTCCTATATAGGAGTTCTTGGGCTTTCAAGCAAGAAGTATAGAAAATATTTCCTTATACTTTGTTAACCTCAAAATAAATAGCTTTTGTAGGAGGTATCCCACGTTTTGGTCTTTTCTGAAATCCAGGTACTCTCCAAATAATATTAAACATCAGTATGCTCAAATTATTTACAAATTAAGCATACTAACATCAAATATAGAAAAAAATGCAAATTAACATGATAAATTATCAGTAAGAGGTGAATATTCTGAAGTGAAATTATACAATAGCAGGTACACTAAATACAAGATCTCAGAATAAGAATAAGTAAGACAGAGATTAATTATATAGTAAACAGAAGAATGGATTTAGGTTTTGTCCTCCTTTAAATCTAGTTTTTCTCTTAACTCTTACCTTCTGTATTCTTAAAAAACAAACAAAAAACAAATTTCATGGAATATCTCACGTTAGTGAAAAATATCCTTCTTTAATCTGAATCTCTCAGAGAAAACTCTTTCCCCCCACTTCTTTACCCGATTTGCACTGAAAATTCATAGTAAAAGAAGAAAAACAAAAAGCTTTTACTCTTAGAAAACCAAAAAAGCTGATAGAAAGCTTTGAAATATCAATACAAAAATTCTTTTTCTATCTAAAGCTCTCTCTCACACACACACCTTCAGACACAGACCCTAGTCATCAATACTACTGATTTTCTTTTTTTTCTGAGTCTGTCACTCCTACCAGAAGTAGCTGCTAGGCTTGATTTCCTCCATTAATGAGATCTGCTCAAGAGTGTAATTTTCCCAGTAATACTCTTGGAGAGCTTTTTGTCTCAACAACCCCATGCTTCAAAATCTCAAAGTTGCAGTCCATGTGTACAAACATGTACCATCAAGAGATTTCATTTCCGATCAGTTCTCCTACTAGTAGTGCCTGTAGTCCCTGCTAATGTACCATACAGAATAAAATAAAAGAAAATAAAGGAGGTATTGAAGTGAACATCTTTTTCCTCTCAGTTTATCTGCATTTGGAGGGCCTCTCTTTCTGTGCAAAATACACTAGAGAAAGCCTGATTGTTTGGATGCTCCCAGCATTTCATTATCTTCTGGAGTTTTTATTTTTTGCTTGCTTTATCTTTCTTCATCATTATGGAAGTTTCTCTCTGGGTCTCTGAGTTACTGTGTTTTGCCAGTTAAATCCATGAAACCCTTTATTTGCAGAAAGAATTGCATACCAGTACTGTCAATAATGAATGGTTATTGTAAAAAGGGGCTCAAAGAAAATAATTAAGAGATGGAAATCTCTTAAGAAACTTTTGCAAACCAATTGTAGATGTCATCTATTTATGTAAATGATGGGTTAACATGTGTATAGCACCTTTCTTCCAAATAGATTACTAGATACTTAACAACTGTGACTATTCTTGAAGGCATAGTATATTCTTTCCTTTCTCTGAAGTTGTTTTCATGATGAAATGTGCGTCTGTTTGATAAAGTTTGTTATGGATTATTTAAGGCAAGAAATATAAAAGAATGGATGATCCATTTGAGACAATTAAATTACATCAGCATGGTTCAATGTGCACATGTCCAAAACTTTGGGATTGGAAAGGCGATAACTGGGCCTAGGGGACCAAAAAATAACTCTTTTCCCTCTGTTATATCTCCCATCTTGTAACCACGACTTGACACATTTACCTACTACCACCACCTCACCTTTTCTTTGCTTCAAGCATAATTCCCTTCATTCTCCCTATCTCAATCAGAAGTGTGAGAACTTCTATTCGATACGGTTATTGTAACTTTCTCTTCACCAAACTGCAGTTGTTTCCAGTTATTTGGTGGGGCTCTTGTCCCTGTATTTTATAAAATCCAGCTTTTCTAAGATCTCACTCTGGTCCTACATCCTCCCTATATTAGTAACACCCTAATCTCTTCATTCATTTTGTTTTGTGAAAAAATAAATTTCTCTACAGGTGTCAAATATAGAAACTTACATAGTGGCTGTATATTCAAACCAAGATGAATTTGTAATTAAAAATAACTTCAAGGTGTGTTGTTGCTGTGTGGACATGAATTAGTTGCAAACGGGATTGGGTAAATACACGGAAAATATGTGAAAGATGTGTTATTCAGAGGATGATTTATTTTGAATAGTGGAAGAAAGCATTAAGAAATAAGTGCTGCCTCTCTAAAAATAATATTAAGAGAAGTTATTGAAATGTTCTCTGGGAGAACAAGTAAATGAAGTGTGGAAGCTAATTGGATTCTCAAAAATTGACCCCAGCAGTATTCTTGTTTGAGTATTGTCAGTGTGAGTATACAGCATGCAGAGGTCCAGTCACTGAGGACAGACTATGGTCTGGGCACTGTGGATGAAAACAGGAACAGGGCACAGCCTTTGCTTCTGATTCATTAGTGCATGTGAGTTTATATGGCTAATTGCAATGATAAAAAAAAATGAAGAGAAGTTCTTTATGGTTGCGGTCACCCAAAATAAAAACCTACTACCCAGGATTAGACAAAGACAGGTAAATAGTAGTATCATTTTCCTGGCTAATTTGTAGTTTGTGACTTTAAATATATTTTGATATTAATGCAGGCATACCTTCAATTCTAAGCTTGTAAACTTCTATAAGGCAGAGTAATAAAATTCTCTCAGGGCAGGTACATGCCTATTTTATATCTTTCTGACTTTAAAAATTAATTGGCTCTTAAAGCATGACATTGGATATATCTCCTTACTGGAGTAGTTGAAAGGAATGATTTAAGGATAACTGGAAATTACAAAGGGCTTCACAAATTAAGTTAATTCTCCCTTGCAACAGACTTTCTCGGTAGAAAAATATTGTCCTCCTATAAATGGCAGTTAAAATGGTAGTTAAAATAAATAAATTAACACAGAGAAAAAGACCAAGATTAACATTATATTGGCCTTTTGGTCTGATGATAAAAATCTCTTCTTCCCTATTAAAGGTAATGCCCTTTAGAGTTATGGGTTTCTTAAGGCATGTATCTTTTTATATCATCATCATCAACGACAACATTATTGTCATTATTTTCATTGTTATTACACCACTAGTCACATTAGCACTTCATACTAAAATATTTAATAACACTCTCCAGATACTGACAGTATATGATAGGCCACTTCTAAATAGTTGCAGTTCAGGCTTTCTCTGTTCTGGTCTATGTGTGAAAACACAGTAAAAAAGAGAGGCCTGGAAAGCAGAAGGACAACCATTCCTTTGAGATGTTTTTCAGAATTTGAGCTAGGGAAACAGTAAGTGAAATAGTTCCTTGTTGACCTTTGCACTTTATCTTCTCTTTTTTTGCTTGGCTCTAATTCTGGAATTATTTTCTTATATTGTTTCGTATAAGCCATGTTGGGATTTGTCCTGACTTCCAAGCACTTTTGGATACTTTATATTAGGGTTCTTTTAGTTAAAATCTGGTATAAAAATGTGCTTGTATATGAAAGCCTGATTGTATAATTTTGTTGTTCCAGCTTTTCTTTTTCTCTTAACGTTTTTTGAACTATAAGTTTCAAGTTATTTGAAATGGAGCCCTTTTGCTTACTCTAATTTTAAGAATTTTGTATATGCGTACTGGGAAGAACTAGGGCAGATGTTTAGCCTGGCTTACTTGTTTATTATAGAAACAATCCTGAAAAGGACAGTATTTTCGAAACAGATCAGTAGTGACAATGTTGAACTAAGCCTTGTGATCCTGGAAGAGTGAAGGTTAAAGAAATCCCTCAACACTTTTGTGTTCCTGAAAAGGCCTTACTTGGAAGAACCATCCCTCCCAGGTGACATAGATAAGACTCAGGCCTCCTACTTTATTGATGACAAGCCAGACACAGACCCACCAAATTCCCCTTTTTGGCTTCTAAATGACTAGCGGAAAGGCTTGCCCCACTGGTCAATAAGAACAAAATGCTGGTTAACTAGACCTTGGTTAAGCTTCTCTCCTTCCCTCAGGCCCCTAAACATTAACACACCCCCAGCCTGAGCAGCATAGAACCTTCCTTAACAGCCTCTCCCAAGCTGTATTTCAGGCCTTGGGATAAAACATTTTCTGATCTACTACCTACTATCCTGTCACCTCACTTTCCCACCTATTTTAGCCTTATTTACTCCTTATAAAAGAAAACCCTTTTATTTAAAAAAAAAAAAAAAAAGAAAGAAAGAAAGAAGAAGAGAACCGTTTTCTGCCTGACCTCTGAGACACTGGCTGATCTCATGGTCAGAGCTTCTCCCTCCTGAAACAGTCCCCTCCCCCAATTACAATAGTCCCTTTACCTCTCCTGCAATAATTTTTCCTAATACAGACTTTCCTTAGCAATGTCCAGAGTTGTTATTTGAAATCTGTAAATATTTGTTAGTTAATGATATAGCATTATATTCAGCTAGTGCCTTAAATATGGTAGATTAAATAAGGTAACTAATGTATTTACAGTAGATTATTATCAAAAGAATTAGCACATAAATGACTGTGCCAATTATCAACTTACTGTGTTTAAGTTCCAAATCTACCCTTGTTTACCTTGCTTCCTGACATTGGAGCTGTGCTCTGTAATCTCCTTTGCCAGCTGGCAGAACGTTAAGCTTCATCAGTAGAGGGCACTGGAGTGACTGCAAGGTGATAGCAGTAGGAAGACACTTTTCTTTCCAGGTTCAAAGTCCCCATTTATTATTATTATTATCATTTTTAATCTTTATTGGAGTAGAGTTGATTTACAATTTTGTGTTAGTTTCAGGTGTACAGCAAAGTGAATCAGTTATGCATATATATATATCCACATTTTTTTTTTTTTTTAGATTCCTTTCTCATATAGGCCATTATAGAGTACTGAGAAGAGTTCCCTGGGCTATATGGTAGGTTCTTATTAGTTATCTATTTCTATATATAGTAGTGTGTATACATAAGTCTCAATCTCCCAATTTATGCCTCCCTCCTCTTAACCCCTGGTAACCATAAGTTTGTTATCTACATCTATTACTCTACTTCTGTTTTGTGAATATGTTCATTTGTACCCTTTTTTTTAAGATTCCACACATAAGCGATATGAAGACATTTGTCTTTCTGTGTCTGACTTACTTCACTCAGTATGACAATCTGTAGGTCCATCCATGTTGCTGCAAATGGCATTATTGAGTTGGGGACTCCAGGGGCCTCTACAGACAAGCAACAACTGTGCCCTCATGCCATGTTCTCCCCACCAGCAGCCCTTCTGAAGGCTCCCAAACCCCAACAGTTCATTGCTTCTACAAACTATTGTCAGCCAAGCCCTCTGATAAGTTTCTTCACCACTGGCAGGCTGTGTATCCCTGTGGCAGCCATGCTCTCTTTGCAGAAGAGAAAAAAAAACAAACAAACAACTAATGATATATAATACTTAATTGTTTGTGCTATTATTTATTTATTTATTTTTTTTTTTTTTTGCGGTACGCGGGCCTCTCACTGGTGTGGCCTCTCCCGTTGCAGAGCATAGGCTCCGGACGCGCAGGCTCAGCGGCCATGGCTCACGGGCCCAGCCGCTCCGCGGCACGTGGGATCCTCCCGGACCCGGGCACGAACCCGTGTCCCTTGCATCGGCAGGCGGACTCCCAACCACTGCGCCACCAGGGAAGCCCTGTGCTATTATTTATTTAATGTCTGCTTGTTGAGTAGACTGAAAGCCATGTGGCTTCTGTGGACCATTTGATTTCTAGCATCTTATGCATTTTCAGGCATTAGGATGTATTCCATAAATATCAGTTAGTAAATTTGCTCAACTTTTCTAAGTACTAAGTGGTAAGATTCAAGATGATTTTAGTCAATGGGAGAGAAGATGGTGGTTGACTTCAGTCTGCATGACTATTCACACCTCAGAGACTGACCTTGAATAACAGCCCTAACCTAAGTAGGTGCCACCAAGCCAGGGATTAGAGAACCAAGAAAAGAGAGTCTTTTAGTCTCACTGAAGCTTACCACAAAAGGAGCAGTATACAGACTTTATATACAAAGGTTGTTGGGAGACCTTTTCCTCCCTGTATTTTCTCAACAGAACCTACAGGCTGTGACTTTAAACCTCAAGACAAGCTATGTGTCACATGGGCTACAGAGCATTAGAGTATGTGGTTTTTGCCTTATAATTTTAGCATTGATCGTTAGTTGGCATATTAAATCAATAGCCAAAGCCATTGTTCTGCTTTATCTTGTTATTAGCTGTATTCAGGACCAAAGAAAAAACATTGCAGAGCTGATAACTTACTGTATTTATGAGGCCTGTCCATTAGTTGGAGGGCCAATCCCCTCCTCTAACACATCCTTCAAATCATGTTTGATTTATTGATTATATAAGCCTTGACTGTGAACGTTGGCTTCGGGAGCCAGTCAGCATATTCAACCACAGAGGAGTGGTGAATATTTATTGATAGACAGATAAATAGAGAGGGGGGCTCCATTTTAATGGTAATATTGATTCTTTTTGAAAGTGGTAGAAGAAACTTTGAGATTACTACACATCCCAAGATCAAAGTAAAAAAAATCTTGTATGTAGGCTGCTTTGTTGTGTAAAATCTGGTGGCACCAAAAGCGTATAAGAACTTTGGACATCAGAAAAGTTTCAAGATGTTAGATGAATGAAGCTCGGGGAATTATTTTAACTCTGGAAATAGCAGCAAGCACATTGGGGGAGTATCAAGGAGTATTGGAGAAATATACTTAAAAGGAGGCAAGGTCATTGAAGCCAAAGTAGATCCATCTGACAGGCTAAAAAAATAGTTTTATTTACTTATTTAAAAAATACTTAAGCACTTGCTATACTGCACAGAAAAAAAAAAAAAAGGAAAAAAGAAGCCACAAATCCCTGTGCTCTATAGAGCTCATATTTTAGCAGATATACTCAGAACTTACTGCTGTTAAAATGGTATTATAAGGGCAGCTATATGTGACTTATTACTAGATTGACTGGGGTCAGAGAAACCTGAAAGAAAACAAGAGGCATGAGCTCATGGAGTAAACTGGAGTCATACCCCTGAAAAATCCTGGATCCAAGTAAGTACACTTTTGAGAGGCTCCCTGTTAAACTTCAGACATGAAATCAGTAATTAAAACATTCTTGGGTTAATTGTTCATTGAGGAATGGGACACATTAATGTGGTAAGAAAAAAGATATGAAAGGAGCCTGAGAAGACAACCTTGATATATCATTTTTAGATTAGTTTCACCAGGACATTTATCCTTAGCTAGCACACCAGGGAAATATATGTAGTTAGGGCTCAAAGGAAAGGCATAGGGAACGTGAACTATACTAAAGGGAAACCAAGCAAGACATTAACAGATGAAGTCTAATCCTGAGTTAGTTGAGCATTCAATACTAACAATAATTTAGAAAAAATTAATAACCTGACCCAAAAGCAAAATGAAAAAAAATAAGTAAAATATGTACACTTTGGAGAGAAGAAAAGGGATAATTGAAGATTAGAATCTGCTGAGCCTGCCTAGAAGAAGAAACTGAAGGTAACAACACAAGAGGGTAATCCTATTAAAGCAGAAAAACATAATTGGCAAAACAAAATGTTTCAGCTGTTGTCGAAGTAGTAGAATTACTCAAGGTATGGAAAATAGAAAAGTTTTCAAAAGGACAGTTTTTGAGGTAGGTTTATGGCCCTCTTCAGAATTCCGAGACACGTTTCAAAATGATCAGTTGTACTTTTGATTCAAGATTCTGCTGAGGATAACTTTCCAGCTGGGAAAAATAATACGCTGAGAGGCTTTTCTTTAGTAGGCAGATTTCCCAGAGCTAAGACAATTTTCAGAGCAAGAAGCAAAGGCAAGTAAGTGGGTTACAATGGCAGAAGGCTTAGCAGGAAACTTACCATGTAAGACTCAGGAACTGGGGATCACCACTGCAGATTTCTGTATTTTACATGAAAATTGGTAGTCACTTGCCAGGAAAGGAGGCAGAAAGAATAGGTTGGTGCAGACTGCTGCCCCACCTTCCTTCCCTACCTCCCGAGATAGGGTAAACATGGTGACATAATGAACCACTTGTTTTATCCATTGAGATTAAATTTAAAGGTTGTAAGCTACATCAGTTTGCACAGGCTAATTGGCACCCTGCTGAAATGAAGCCAAGAGAATTTTTCCTTTATTCTCATAGCATCTTTGTGGTCTGAAACTTCCTTCAGATAAAAGGACAGTTTTACAACATTAGTATGGAGTACAAAAACACTAAGAATGAAAGATTGCTTATGGACACTTGGGAATTTCTTGTGTTCTCTAAATTTTGTGGGCATATGGCTGTTTTTGCAATCACAAGACATGTCCTTGTAATTATTAAGGGCCTTTTAAACAGCCATATATGCATACATATAATAATAATAATTTATTGATCATTCTTAGTATGTGCCAGACACTGTTCTAAAGTTTTAATTTAAAACATAAATAACCTTAGGGTCCTATTAATTCAACCTTAAAGCCTAAAAGCCTAAAAGCGCTTTTTTTTTTTTTTTGTAATTCCTGGGAAAACTGTCATGAGACTAATTACCTGGGATTCCATGAGAACCCTCTAACTGAGTAAGAAATTGAGGATGGTAATTATGGATTTCATTTCTTGAGATTTTCATAATTTTGAAGTAGAATTAAATTTTGGACTTTAATTTCTTCCTGGACTTTGATAAATGGGAGAGGAATTAATAGTATTTAAATGTTAGAAATTTGAATATTTGTGTTCTTTGAGGTGTATTTCTGCCATCACTGAGCTGACTACCAAATTTCTAGTAAGCTATATCCGTCCTTGGGACAAGATATAATATTTAGGCTGGGGATTATTCTAGAAAGCAACTTTATTGGCCGGTGGGGGTAGTGTGGCCTTGAAATTAATTTTGTGTGATATTTTGACTTAATCTAATATTTTCTTGAGGCAAAAGCTAAACCCACATCCAGTGGTCCCAGGATGATATTCCAAAAAAGCTGTATTTGGTATAGAGAAATGATATTAGGAAGTGGGAGTAGGACCAGCCTGAGAGAATAATGATCTTCTCCACACAGGGGCACGGCCACATCCCTGCTTTTAATTACTAAGGGTTAATTGTTAAGACCCATAGGTTAAAATAATAAAATCTGGGAAGTGATAGAGTGCAACTTATTTCCTTATAAATCTATTTCCCGGAGAAATCATTTATTCCAGTCCCGGGGAGAGAACAGTATTGTGAAGTTAATTTTGCTGTTCTTCCAACCTCCCAACTCCTTCCCTTGCTAATTGCCTAAAGCAATTTAAGAGAAAACAAATTGATCAACATGATAATTATTGTTGAGAATTGAGTCTCAGTTACTAGTGTTTTGAGCATTGGCAATTTTGGTGTATCATGTTGTAGTTTTTGTAAATTATTTTGGATCTCTGCTTTGTTTTTTTTAGATTTCTCTCAATTTTGTACTTTTTATAATCAACTTTAAGTCAATTATATATACATATCACTATTTGTAACATAAAAAACTTGTGCCAATTTTAATACCAAACAGAACATTAGTTAGAAAACTGAAATTATCTAACCCTAATATACTGTGTGGAGCAATTTTAACAAGAATGGGTTAGTTGGAATCCTTTAGGGTTTCACAGTTGATGGGATGCTTGTGTAAACTATGATAGTGTGCCTAAAGTCAATAAAACTTACTTAAACATAGACTAGGATTTGGAAATATAAACATCAAGGTTTTATTAGTGGTGGTATCTGGATACATGAAAATATCTGGAGGCATGTGATTTTCCTATGACTTTTTTTCACTTAATTGTATCAATTATTCTGTAGTAAGTATTGCATTTGTAATAGGAAAACTAGAATTAATCTAAAAATAAAATTTCCTGTAAAAGGAAAATGAGTAGGTTTGGGGGATCTCAGTGATTAAAAATTATAATTCATTATAAACCAATTATTTCACTTCTGCTGGTTTGTTATGTTTTAATTTTATGCTTAGTTGTGAAAAACAGCTTGTTCCAATTAATTCCTCTTGCTGGACATTTAATTTTACTTTCCAATTAAACCCATATTATTGGATATTGAAGTTGTGCAAATTATTTTCAGTTAACTCACCGGGCAATTGCAATGTATAACTCTTTAATTGAAACTAAAGATTTTAAATGAATTAGAATATAATTAAATATAGCTTTAAAATCTATGTACGCTTATATCTTAACTCTGCAGAATGCAACTTTATCTTTTTGTTATTTTGATTCCATTTTAGGAACTTACATCTCAGGGTCACCAATAATAAATCTTTATTATAGTAATAGTCATTGTGTATTTATCCCAAATCACTTGGCCTTTCATAAAAACACTTGAGTTTTCTTTAGCATTTAATACTGTTGAAATCTGCTCATAACTCTCTCCATTACTTTAATATAGTCCTACAATATCATGCTTCTTTTTCAATATCTTTACTGTCTTAATTGTTATCTTCTACTGTCTGCCACTTCTATTTGTCCTTTCTCATTCCCCCTTTCCTCTCTTTCACCAGTTGTTTCCATCTTCACTTTCTTTCTCCTTATCTCTACTCTTCCATTTTTACTTTTTGTTTCTGATTATATTTTTCCCCTTTTTTATTTTCTGCTATGATCTTCCTTCTTCTCCTGTTTTTGTTCTTTTCCCTTCTAAATGAAAGCAATCCTTTAATTCCTAATTTTAATTCTTAATTCTAAATCCTAATCTTAATTCTTTTGAAATTCCTCTACACCAGTGAATTTCAAAATGTGGTCCCTTCTTTAACTGCATATTTGTGTGAGGCCAGATTCTTTTTTAACCTATTTCAACCAAAACAATGTATCACAAAGAATTTCGCTCCTGCTAGATGGCTACATCCTAATCCCTGAAACCTGTGAATGTTTTACCTTAAGTGGATCAAAGACTTGTAGGTGTGATTAAGTTAAGGGTTTTAGGATGGAGAAATTTTTCAGGTGGCCCCAATGTAGTCACGGGTATCCTTATAAGAGCGACGCAGAGGGTCAACGTCAAAGAAGTGAGGATGGAATCAGAGGCCAGAGTGATTTGGCCAAAGTCAGGGAATGTGAGCCACTTCTAGAAGCCGGAAGAGGTAAGGAATGCGTTTTTGCCAAAAGCCTCCAGAAAGAAAGCGACTTTGATTTGCTTCATGAGACCTGTTTCAGACTTCTGACCACCAGAACTGTAAGATAATATGTTTTTATTGTTTTAAGCCACTAAGTTTGTAGTAATTTGTTATAATAGCAATAGGAAACTAACACAGGCTTTGTGTTAGGATGGCTGTGTCAGGTTGGTTGTTGAAGAGTTTTAAAGATTGTAGGTTCCTACCCTCAGAGAGTAAGAGTGTTTTCAGATATGGAAGGTGAATTGGAAGTTATTATTGTTGGGTTTTTTGGCCTTAGTAATTTGAGATGTTACCTTTATCATATATAAGATTTTTGTGTATACTTGAGCCAATTTATGGGCTTTCTATTCAATTACACTCGTCTATTTTCTATTTCTAGTCCAGTACCACACTTTTAATTACCGAGGTCTTATAGCATGCTTTAATTTCTGGTGCAGTTAGTTACCTCTCCTAGTTTTTTGTTTTCCTGGCTATTTTTGCATGTTTTACTTTCAACTCTAGAATGAACTTTTTAATCTCTATAAATTATTTTTTAAAGTTGCCCAGTTGACTCTGGAAATCAGAATGGTTTAAGAACTGCTGAAGAAGAGCACAGATAGGAATTTAAAGGGCAGGTATATTCTGTTTAGAGGAAGGTAAAGTGAATCTGTGACAATTGCAAATTGAAAACACCAGGAAATAATTATTTGTAATCCACTTGATGATAATTGCCTTTAAAATCCCCTGTAGTCCAGTTGCTTTAGGAAATCTTTTAACCTTAATAATCTGTACTGATACCGAGTAGCCATTGCCATAGTAATTTCCCGGGTTATGTGAGAAAATTACAAAATTTAATTCTCTTCAGTAATCTATTCAGTGTAATTTTCCATAACTATAATCTTTTTTTCTCTTACCTCTTTAATTTTTTAAGGGCTATTGATTCATAATGAGTTGACAGTGTTAGTTTATTTAACTTGTGGGTAAGGAAACCACAGCTGGGATGGGGAAGATTTTAGAGCAGTAAAGGAGATTCAAGGATGTGATTTTTTGCTTGTAAAAAATATGTATTTCTTTTAAACACACTCACACATACATATATGGAAGCAGAATGTAGAAAGTGGTATAAATGGTTATAAATAAAATGCTATGCTTGTAAAAAAGAAAAAGGAATAAGTACACTGCTCACCCAAATGGCTGTTATTGAGTTATAATTGGCAAATCAGGTTTTTAACAATAAAATGGAGTAAATAGTAATTTCAGCTGTTAGGCTAGTTTCAAGAATGAAAAGTAGCTTACAAGTACTATGGTGCTTGGTTAGTGGGAAGTCTCTCTAGGAGCAATGTGTAATAGAACCTTCTCTACAATGAGGGAAATATTCTAGATCTGTGCTGTCCAGTATGATAGCCATTAGATATGTGAGTCTACTGAGCACATGGAATGTGGCTAGTGCAACTCAAGAACATAACTTTTAATGTTATTTAACTATAGTTAAAATTTTATTTAAAGTGACATGGAGCTAGTGACTACTGTACACACTATCATTATTGCCTCAAATAGCTGATTCAGACTTCTTTGTTAAAAATGATGGTGCAATATCTAAGGTACATGGATATATTTGTCTCTATAAAGGTAAACAACTACTTTTCATTTTTTTATTTTTATTTTTTATAAATTTATTTATTTATTTTTGGCTGCTTTGGGTCTTTGTTGCTGTGCACGGACTTTCTCTAGTTGTAGCGAGCGGCGTCTACTCTTTGTTGCAGCACGCAGACTTCTCATTGTGGTGGCTTCTCTTGTTGCCGAGTGCGGGCTCTAGGTGTATGGGTTTCAGTATTTGTGGCACAGGGGCTCAGTTGTTGTGGCTCACGGGTTCTAGAACGCAGGCTCAGTAGCTGTGGTGCATGGGCTTAGTTGCTCTGCAGCATGTGGGATTTTCCCGGACCAGGGCTGAAACTCGTGTCCCCTGCACTGGCAGGCAGATTCCTAATCTCTGCACCACCAGGGAAGTCCCTAACAACTACTTTTCTTTGGCCACTGCTAGCTGATCACTGTATAGATAGATAGGCTTGTTTGTAACCTTTACTTAGCTATTTACAAGACTATTTACTACACCTCATTGATGATTTAGTTGTACTTCATGATTTCCTATGACAAAATAATTTTGTTAAACAATGCTAGTCTCAAGCAATCTATACCAGCCTGTTCTCCAGTAACAATGCAAAGATACGACTAAATTCTATAAATTTAGATTATGTGCTCTGTTTGAGCTCATTAAGAATAAAAGTCGGTGGTATACCACCAGCCTTGCTTACTGTTATTTAATCTACTCTAGTTATTCTAATACTCGCCTGTGCCTTACAAGAGAGAATATAAAACAAAATTTTTGTCCTTTGTATGATATTTCCTAGGTTGCTGAAGATTCTCTTTCCAAAGGGTTCTTTAAGACTCATATTCTGTCATACAATTATCTCATCATAAATATTTGAAGGCTGAATGCTCAGTACTGTTTATTTATTCATCACAGGGTATTTCTGAATTATTTCATGGGTATGGGATTTTTGATGTGAAACTGAAAAAACAAAAAACTAATGAACCAAAAAATTCCCAACGTTTTGAAAATATATGCATACTTTTAAAATAGAATAATAAAAGTGTATAATGAGAAACTTTTTGGAGTTGCATAAATATTTATGGATAAGATAAAAATCTTTTTAATATAGAAAATTTGAAACATGTAATATTAAAGATAGTAGTGAAAAGAACATGAAATACCCATCATCCACTTTCAATGATTATCAGGGCACAACCAATTTGTTTCATCTATAGCTCCATCCTTTGTCTCCCACATGGTTATTTTGAAGCAATTACCGACATTATATTGGCTCATCTGTAAATATTTCAGTATGATCTTTAAAATACAAAGTCTTTAAAAATGACAAATCAAGTATCACATCTAAATAATAATAATTTCAATATTGTCAAATATCCAGTTAGTATCCAATTTTCATCATTGTTTTGAACACACAGTTTGTCTGCTTAATTCAAGGTTGAAATAAGCTCCATTCATGTAGTTGAATGACTGATGTTTCTTGAGTCTTTTTGATGAATGGGTTTCATCTCCATCGAACACTTTTTCTTTATAATTTTGCTATTAAAGAGACCAGGGTGTTTGTCCCATAGAATTACCTGCAGCCTGAATTTTGCTGATTTTAGAGCATAAACTAGACTTTGAGTAATACTGCCATATTACTCAACAAATTTGCTATGGATAGACTTCTGAGTGGTATGCACACTTTACTATTTTGATAATGCTGTAATAACTAGCTTTGTGGATACTTAGTTTGTATTTTTGCCATCGTGTATTTCATATAGGTAGCTAGACATGGAACCATAGGGTCAAAAAGTAAACCATATGAAATTACTAGACATTGCCAAATTCTCTGCCATTAGAGTTGTTCCATTTGCATTTCCACTAGCAATGTTTTATGCTTGTTTCCCTACAACTTTGCCAACAGAGTAGGTAGTCAAACTTTTGGATTTTTGCCTAATAGTTGAGAAATGCCATTGAAGTATAACTTTTCTTTGCATTTATCTTACCATAAGTTAGGTTAAACATACAGACGAGATAACTTTGCACTGTCAGGGCATTAAGCAATAATTTTTTACTAAAAAATTATATATATGTATGTATATATGTGTGTATATATATATATATATATATATATATGTAATATAAAAGCAGTGGCTAGCCTAAAAAGTTACTTTTAGAGTGGCTTATTTGGATATTAAATGTTAAGATGATTTTGATAAACAAAATATTGTGGAAATAACTAATTTAATCTAAACATTGCAACTTAATCAATTGTGGTATATCTGAAAGTATTTTGTAGAATGATTTTCATCTGATAAATGGAAAAATTGGTAAAGGTGCACTCATAGTCCGTCAAATATTTTTCTGTCTTGGAAAAAGTAAAATTTAGATTTTTTTAATTCTTGATATTTTAATATGGCCTGTGGTTTCTTTAATTTTGCAAACGTTAATTATCTGGCAATAGTGGCTCACTTTGAAACATAGGATGTGAGAAAGCAAAGAAAGTATTTCTTTTTCTCCCATCTCAAGAATGAAAGGCTAAACAGGCAAAATGGAATACTTAATATACACAGTGGGTCTGAGATTTAAGAGGGCAGAGGCAGAAGTGGAAGCTAAGAAGTTAAAAGCTGTCTCTTCCGAAAGGAATGCCTTTTTGGTATTTCTTAAAATGTCTGAAAGACTCTTTGTTTTGTAACATTATGTTTTTTAGATTTGGCCTTTCCTCTTCTTCCCCTTTCCATGTGTGGCAAGGGTAAACTGCACTTTCCTTCCTTGGAAGCCTGGAAAAGCCAGGGTGAGGCCTAGTGGAAATCAGGTACAGAATTGACAACTTAGGAAACCTTTGTTCAAGTATGTTATAATAAATTATAGAGTAGTAGATCCCAGAGCCTGGTTTTGACCTAGGAGAAAGCAGATAAGGGTATTGCTCGACTTACTTTAATTTGAACAACTCAGTGGGTAGAAAAGAATACTCGAAGATCACAAGGCTAAGATATCACTCATCACTCTGGGACCAAAGGGCTGCATGGTGTTTCTCCCTCAAAGACTTGAAAATGTATCAGACTGCTGGCTTAGACTTTGGCTTTCCCAGCTGTTGTTTTTCAATGGAAGCAAAATTAATGTCTTCCGTGTGCCTATCACATGGTAGGTTATGAACCAGTTTCTGAGGATATAAAATGTTAAGACCTTTGTTCTGAGAAAGGTTGTAATCTACTCAAAGAAGCATTAGAACACAGTGGTTAAACATGTGAATTCTGGAACTATATTCTTAAGTCTGGGTGACTTTTCAGCAAGCTATTTAACCTCACTGTAACTCAGTTACTTCATCTGAAGATTGTTAATAGTAACTGACAATATTTGTAAAATGCTTAAAATAGCACTTTGTACCTAGTGAATACTTAATATGAGTATAGTTATTTAAAATAGATCTCATCTTTGATTTGCCCCTGTAAAAACAAAAAAAATGGATATGCTCTTCATTTTTCTAATATCTCCAGTTCCATCCCTAAGGCTAAATGCAGATAATCTTCCCTGATCATCCTGCTTGAGGTCCACGGACATATATACTCCTGTTTTTCTTGATAGATGAAGACAGTGCTTAGTGGAATAAGCAATTGTTTAGCCATACAATCTTTTTTGTGCCACAAATTAGCTGTGCATCCAAAATAGATGATTTACTAGCTACAGATCTTAGTTTATCCACTTACAAAATATGGAAGTTTATCTTTAAAATCCATCATATCTGTGAAACATCATCATTAATGCATAGTCTTGAAACAAATATGCTTTGCTTCATTTTAAGCTACTATATGAGAAATTTAGACAAATTTTCAAATACAGCCAAGTACACTCTACCTACTGAAAACCTAGCAGTCAGTTATTGCTAATTCTTGGGCTGGGAGGAAATTTGAGATCTCAAGTTTATAGTCCACTGAGCTTAAAGTTAATCACAGGGTGTTTAAGATTAAGTGCTATATTTACAGAAGTAACAATTCTCTTTAAAAAACGTACCCCAGTTGGGTTTGCCACATATGCCAATCTCTTCAGAACCTGCAGATACAGAAGGCCAACTGTACTATGCTTTTTTATACAAGGGACTTGAACATCTATGGATTTGGGTCTCCACAGGGGGGGTCCAAGAACCAATTCTCCATGAATACTGAGGGACAACTGTAATGGAAAATATGTGATCATTGGTTCATTGGTACTACTTCTCTATGTGGGTGAGTGTGTGTATATAAGTGTGTGTGTATATATATATATGTATTTTGGTGTATATACATTATATATGTACATATATGTACATACATATACACACATGTATATATACATGTGTAGACTCACATACATATATTTGACATGCACATGTTTACATACATGGCATACACAGGGACAGATACAATCATGGCAATGATGTGTGTGTCTATCCTTAGAGCAGTGGAATGATTAAATCATTGCAGATTTCTGATTTACAGTAACTTGTAGACTGTAAGTAAACATTCTGATCTTAAATTTCATAAGACTCAAAAATACTTAAGATATTGAACTCTAATAATTATAGTTGTTTATAACACAAATAACTATATTAAATAATTTCTAACATATACTGAGGTAAAATACAACAAACATTTGACATTGATATTAATAAAATCTGCTACTAAAGACTAAAAATTGAAAATGTTTATAGGGATTGGTTCATATCTGTAAAAGGAGAAGTTTCTACTAGAGATTGTATGGTTTAAAGTATATGAGGAATATGTGGGGGGACCTTCAAGATGGCGGAGGAATAAGACGTGGAGATCACCTTCCTTCCAACAAATACATCAAAAATACATCAAAATGTGGAACAACTCCTAAAGAACAGCTAATGAACCCTGGCAGAAGACCTCAGACTTTCCAAAAGGAACAGAAGCCTGTGGGCAACCTACTTGCAGAGTGGGGCCAAAACCAAAGCTGAACCCCAGGAGCTGTGAGAACAAAGAATAGAAAGGGAAATTTCTCTGTGCAACCTCAGGAGCAGTGGATTAAACTCCACAATCAACTTGATGTACCCTGCATCTGTGGAGTACCTGCATAGACAACGAATCAACCCAAAATTGAGTCAGTGGACTTTGGGAGCAACTGTAGACTTGGGGTTTGCTGTCTGCAACTGACTTGTTTCTGATTTTTATGTTTATCTTAGTATAGTTTTCAGTGCTTGTTACATTGATGGATTTGTTTATTGGTTTGGTTGCTCCCTTCTTTGTTTAAATTAATTTTTAATTTTTTAAATTTTAATAATTTAAAAAATTATTTATTTTAGAATTTTTTTCTTCTTTTCTCCCTTTTCTTCTGAGCTGTGTGGCTGACAGGGTCTTGGTTCTCCTGCCTGGTGTCAGGCCTGAGCCTCAGAGGTGGGAGAGCCAAGATCAGGACATTGGACCACCAGAGACCTCCAGGCCCCATGTAATATCAATCAGTGAGAGCTCTCCCAGAGATCTCCCTCTCAATGCTAAGACCCAGCTCTACCCAATGGCCAGCAAGCTCCAGTGCAGGAAGCCCCAAGCCAAACAACTAGCAAACCAGGGACACAACCCCACCCGTTAGCAAAGAGGCTGCTTAAAATCATACTAAGTTCAGACACCCCAAAACACACCAACTGATGCTACCCTGCCCACCAGAAAGACAAGATCCAGCCCCACCCAACAGAACATAGGCTTCAGTCCCCTCTACCAGGAAGCCTACACAAACCACTGAAACAACATTACCCACTGAGGGCAGACACCAAAAATAATGGGAGCTACAAACCTGCAACCTGTGAAAAGGAGAGACCCCAAATGCAGTAACTTAAGCAAAACGGGAAGACAGAGAAATATGCAGCAGATGAAGGAGAAAGGTAAAAACCCATCAGACCAAACAAATGAAGAGGAAATAGGCAGTCTACCTGAAAAATAATTCAGAGTAATGATAGTAAAGATGATCCAAATATTGGAAATAGAATGGAGAAAATACAAGAAATGTTTAACAAGGACCTAAAGAGAAAACAAACAATGATGAACAACACAATACATGAAATTAAAAATTCTCTAGGGGGAATCCATAGCAGAATAACTGAGGCAGAAGAATAGATAAGTGACCTCGAAGATAAAATAATGGAAATAACTACTGCAGAGCAGAATAAAGAAAAAAAGAATGAAAAGAACAGAGGACAATCTCAGAGACATCTGGGACAACATTAAATGCACCAACATTTGAATTTAAGGGTCCCAGAAGAAGAAGAGAAAAAGAAAGGGACTGAGAAAATATTTGAAGAGATTATAGTTGAAAAATTCCCTAACATGGGAAAGTAAATAGTCAATCAAGTCCAGGAAGTACAGAGAGTCCGACACAGGATAAATCCAAGGAGAAACATGTGACGTCACATATTAATCAAACTATCAAAAGTTAAATACAAAGAAAATATTAAAAGCAGTAAGGGAAAAGCAACAAATAACATACAGGGAATCTGCATAACGTTAAAAGCTGAGATTTCAGCAGAAACTCTGCTGAAAGGGAGAGTGACAGGACATATTTAAAGTGATGAAAGGAAAAACCTACAACCAAGATTACTCTACCCAGCAAGGATCTCATTCAGATTCGATGGAAAATTAAAAACTTTATACACAGCAAAAGCTAAGAGAATTCAGCACTACGAAACCAGCTTTACGACAAATGCTAAAGGAACTTCTCTAGGCAGGAAACACAAGAGAAGGAAAAGACCTAGAAAAAAAAACCCCAAACAATTAAGAAATGGGAATAGGAAAATACCTATCAATAATTATCTTAAATATAATTGGATTAAGTGCTCCAACTAAGAGACACAGACTGGCTGAATGGATACAAAAACAAGACCCATATATATGCTGTCTACAAGAGACCCACTTCAGACCTACAAACACATACAGACTGAAAGTAAGGGATGGAAAAAGATATTCCATGCAAATGGAAATCGAAAGAAAGCAGGAGTAGCAATTCTCATATCAGGCAAAATAGACTTTAAAATAAAGACTATTACAAGAGACAAAGAAGGACACTACATAACAATGAAGGGATCAATCCAAGAAGAAGATATAACAATTATAAATAGATATGCACCCAACATAGGAGCACCTCAACACATAAGGCAAATGCTAACAGCCATAAAAGGGGAAATCAACAGTAACACAATCATAGTAGGGGATTTTAACAGCCCACTTTCACCAATGGACAGATCATCCAAAATGAAAATAAATAAGGAAACACAAGCTTTAAATGACACATTAAAAACCTGGACTTGGGCTTCCCTGGTGGCGCAATGGTTGAGAGTCCGCCGGCTGCTGCAGGGGACACGGGTTTGTGCCCCGGTCTGGAAAGACCCCACATGCTGCGGAGCCGCTGGGTCTGTGAGCCATGGCCCCTGAGTCTGCACATCTGGAGCCTGTGCTCCACAATGGGAGAGGCCACAACAGTGAGAGGCCCGCGTACTGCAAAAAAAAAAAAAAAAAAAAGAAAGGATGGACTTAATTGATATTTATAGGACAATTCAATCCAAAAACAACAGGATACATTTTCTTAAGTGCTTATGGAACATTTTTCTGGATAGATCATATCTTGGGTCACAAATCAAGCCTTGGTAAATTTAAGAAAATTGAAATCATATGAAGTATCTTTTCCGACCACAACACTGTTAGACTAGATATCAATTACAGGAAGAAAACTGTAAAAAATACAAACACATGGAGGCTAAACAATACACTACTAAATAATAAAGAGATCACTGAAGAATTCAAAGAGGAAATCAAAAAATACTTAGAAATAAATGACAATGAAAACACGATGACTCAAACCCATGGCATGCAGCAAAAGCAGTTCTAAGAGGGAAGTTTATAGCAATACAATTTTACTTCAAGAAACAAGAAAAATCTCAAACAACCTAAGCTTACAGCTAAAGCAATTAGAGAAAGAAGGAAAAAAAAATTCACAAAGTTAGCAGAAGGAAAGAAATCATAAAGATCAGATCAGAAATTAATGAAAAAGAAATGACGTAAATGATAGCAAAGAGCAATAAAACTAAAAGCTGGTTCTCTGAGAAGATAAACAAAGTGATAAACCACCAACCAGACTCTTCAAGAAAATAAGGGAGAAGACTCAAATCAATAGAATTAGAAATGAAAAAAGAGAACAATTGACCCTGCAGAAATACAAAGGATCATGAAAGATTACTACTAGCAACTATATGCCAATAAAATGGACAACCTGGAAGAAATGGACAAATTCTTAGAAAAGCACAATGTTCTGAAACTGAACCAGGAAGGAATAGAAAATATGACCCGACAAATCATAAGGACTGAAATTGAAACTGTGATTAAAAATCTTCCAACAAACAAAAGCCCAGGACCAGATGGCTTCACAGGTGAATTCTATCAAACATTTAGAGAATAACTAACACCTATCCTTCTCAAAATCTTCCAATATATAGCAGAGGGAGGAACACTCCCAAACTCATTCTACTAGGCCACCATCGCCCTAATACAAAAGCCAGACAAAGATGTCACAAAAAAGGAAAACTACAGGGCTTCCCTGGTGGCATAGTGGTTGAGAGTCCGCCTGCCGATGCAGGGGACACGGGTTCGTGTCCCAGTCTGGGAAGATCCCACATGCCGCGGAGTGGCTGGGCCCATGAGCCATGGCCGCTGGGCCTGTGCATCCGGAGCCTGTGCTCCGCAACGGAAGAGGCCACAACATTGGGAGGCCCACGTACCGCAAAAAAAAAAAAAAAGAAAAAAGAAAAAAGAAAACTACAGGCCAATATCACGGATGAACATAGATGCAAAAATCCTCAACAAAATACTAGCAAACAGAATCCAACAGCACATTAAAAGGATCATACACCATGATCAAGTGAGGTTTTTCCCAGGAATGCAAGGATTCTTCAATATATGCAAATCAATCAATGTGATACACCATATTAACAAATTGAAGGATAAAAACCATATGATAATAGATGCAGAAATAGCTTCCAACAAAACTCAGCACCCACTTATGATATAAACTCTTCAGAAAGTAGGCATAGAGGGAACTTACCTCAACATAATAAAGGCCATATATGACAAATCCACAGTCAACATTGTTCTCAGTGGTGAAAAACTGAAACCATTTCCTCTAAAATCAGGAGCAAGACAAGGATACCCACTCTCACAACTATTATTCAACATAGTTTTGGAAGTTTAGCCACAGCAATCAGAGAAGAAAAAGAAATAAGAGGAATCCAAATCAGAAAAGAAGTAAAAGTGTCACTCTTTCAGATGACATGATACAATATATAGAGAATCTTAAAGATGCTACCAGAAAACTACTAGAGCTCAACAATGAATTTGTAAAGTAGCAGGATACAAAATTAATGCACAGAAATCTCTTACATTCCTATACACTAATGATGAAAAATCTGAAAGAAAATTAAGGAAACACTTCCATTTACCATTGCAACAAAAATAATAAAACACCTAGGAATAAACCTACCTAGAGAGACAAAATACCTGTATGCAGAAAACTTTAAGACACTGATGAAAGACATTAAAGACAATACACACAGATGGAGAGATATACCATGTTCTTGGATTCGAAGAATCAACATGTGAAAATGACTGTACTACCCAAAGCAGTGTACAGATTCAGTGCAAGCCCTATGAAACTACCAATGCCATTTTTCACAGAACTAGAACAAAACATTTTGCAATTTGCTAGGAAACACAAAAGACCCTGAATAGCCAAACCAGCCTTGAGAAAGAAAAACAGAGCTGGAGGAATCAGGCTCCCAGACTTCAGACTATACTACAAAGCTACAGTAATCAAGACGGTATGGTACTGGCACAAAAACAGAAATATAGATCAATGGAACAGGATAGAAATCCCAGAGATAAACCCACACACATATGGTTATGTTATCTTTGATAAAGAAGGCAAGAATATACAATGGAGAAAAGACACCATCTTCATTAAGTGGTGCTGTGAAAACTGGACAGCTACATGTAAAAGAATGAAATTAGACC
The DNA here is from genome assembly GCF_003676395.1 of Aethalodelphis obliquidens. Taxonomy (NCBI): domain Eukaryota; kingdom Metazoa; phylum Chordata; class Mammalia; order Artiodactyla; family Delphinidae; genus Aethalodelphis; species Aethalodelphis obliquidens. The sequence continues at coordinate 4,844,237 of NW_020838011.1, forward strand.
ACTTCCTAACAGCATACACAAAAATAAACTCAAAATGGATTAAAGACCTAAATTTAAGAGGAGACAATATAAAACTCTTAGAGGAAAACATAGGAAGAACACTCTCTGTCATAAATCACAGCAAGATCCCTTTTGACTCACCTCCTAAAGAAATGGAAATAAAAACAAAATAAATGGGACCTAATGAAACTCAAAAGCTTTTGCACAACAAAGGAAACCATAAACAAGACGAAAAGACAGCCCTCAGAATGGGAGAAAATATTCGCAAACGAAGCAACTGACAAAGGATTAATCTCCAACATATACAAGCAGCTAATGCAGCTCAATATCAAAAAACCAGAAAACCCAATCCAAAAGTGGACAGAAGATCTAAATAGACGTTTCTCCAAAGAAGATATACAGATTGCCAAAAGCACATGAAAGGATGCTCAACATCACTAATCATTAGAGAAATGTAAATCAAAACTACAATGAGGTATCACCTCACACCCGTCAGAATGGCCATCAGCAAAAAATCTACAAACAATAAATGCTGGAGAGGGTGTGGAGAAAAGGGAACCCTCTTGCACTGTTGGTGGGAATGTAAATTCTATATTCTCCATAGTGATACAGCCACTATGGAGAACAATATGGCGGTTCCTTAAAAAACTAAAAATAGAACTCCCATGTGGCCCAGCAATCCCACTACTGGGCAGGTACCCTGAGAAAACCATAATTCAAAAGGAGTCATGTACCTCAATATTCATTGCAGCACTGTTTACAATAGTCAGGACATGGAACAACCTAAATGTCCATTGACAGATGAATGGATAAAGAAGATGTGGCACATATATACAATGGAATATTACTCAGCCATAAAAAGAAATGAAATTGAATTATTTGTAGTGAGGTGAATGGACCTAGACTCTGTCATACAGAGTTAAGTGAGTCAGAAAGAGAAAAACAAAGACCGTATGCTAACACGTATATATGGAATCTAAAAAAAAAGAAAATGGTTCTGATGAACCTAGGGGCAGGGCAGGAATAAAGATGCAGACGTAGAGAATGGACTTGAGGACACAGGGAGGGGGAAGGGCAAGCTGGAACAAAGTGAGAGAGTAGCACTGACATGTATACACTATCAAATGTATAATAGATAGCTAGTGGGAAGCAGCTACATAGCACAGGCAGATCAGCTCGGTTCCTTGTGACCACCTAGAGAGGTAGGATAGGGAAGTTGGGAGGGAGACGCGAGAGGGAGGGGATATGGGGATATATGTATACATAATATAGCTGATTCACTTTGTTATAAAGCAGAAACTAACACAACATTGTAAATCAATTGTACTTCAATAAATATGTTAAAAAAATATAGGAGGTCTATGGTTTGATAATGTGAGCTCTTGAGATGGTCTGCCTAAGCAAAATTGGCTTTGTCATTTATTAACAGTGTGATGTTATACACTCCATTTCTTCATCTGTCAAGTATATGTAAGGGGTGTGGGACAGTGCTTGGCACAGTTAAAATGACCATAATTGTAATGAAATAATGGAGATTCTTCCAGGTCTATAATTCTATGAAACAATAATCATGTCTGTTTAAAAGAAGATACTAAGGTTTTCTTTAGTCATATGACACTGAAGAATCTGAGCCCTTAATGAAGTAAAAACTTCAATTCTTTTTTATCATATGTATTTACAATATAAGAAATAGCTTACAGAACTTAGCTTGGAACTTGCTACAGTTGGAGGTGATATGAGAAGGGCAGTGTATTTGTGGAGTTCTCAAGAGAAATAGAATCCTGTTCTGAGAGGGGAGAGGAGAGCAGAGAGAAGAAAAGGATTATTAGAAATTGACTCATGTGATTGTGGATGTTGTGAGTTCCCACACTCTGCCATCTGTAAGCTGGCCTTATACAGGACAGCTGGCAGTGTAATTCAGTCCGAGTCAGAAGGCCTGACAACCAGGAAAGCTGAGGTTTATAAATCCCAGTCCAAGGGCAGGAGAAGATGAGATGAAATGTCCCAGCTCAAGCAGGAATTTAGAAAAGAAGGCAAATTCCTTCTTCCTTCACATTTTGTTCTATTTAGGCCCTCAATGGATTGGATAATGCTTACCTACATTGGGGAGTGCAATCTACTTTGAGTCCACAGATTCAAATATAATCTCACCCAGGAACACTCTTGAGATACATCCAGAAAGAACATTTAATCTGGCACACCATGGCCAGTCAAGTTAAAATTAACCATCACAGGTAAATACGGTGATAACTGGAGGAATAGTACCAATTTATTTATATTTCTAATCCTGACATATGAAATGAAGGACTCATGTAAATATCACTCATGTTTTATATACTATTAATTTAGCTTTGTAGTGACTCAGCTATTTGCTACGTTTGAATTCTTTATAAGGAGAATTTTAAACCTGAACATCAATTAAACAATATATTCAGGGAATGTACTTGGTGGAAAAGAGAAGGCCAGTGCTTACACATCGACCTCTTCTTTCTCTGTAGAGAATAAACTTTATAAATCACTGAGGAATAGAGATAAAACTTGATGATTTTAATGGTACTGGCTATTGTTTCCCTAGAGTAATTCGGTTAAAGTTGCCTTATGTTGAGCATCAATGAAACAATTTCTCTTTCCTCTTAAGTTCATGTTGTATAGAGAGTTAAATGGGAAAAAAAATATTCTAGATCATTATAACAAGGCCAAAACTTTTTGGCCAATGTTTTTAATTGTAAAGAGTTGTGTAAGTAAAGATTATTCTTTTAGACAGTGTTCTCATTTCAACAATAGCTCATTTCTAGTATTTAATTACATGATGTTCCAAATGATATATCATACCAGTAGAATAGGAAAACTTTCTCAATCACTGGAATATCTCATCCAATTAAAGGACAGAACTTTTATGTTGTGAATATAATCTAATGTTGTAGAATATAATTTCTATTTTATTATTTAGATAAAGAAGATAGGAGAATGATCAAGAAAGAAATGTTTGAATAAACATTTAAAATAAGTTCAAATGCTCAAATGTGTTTTTATTAATGTGAAATAGGTTACATTAGAAAATGTATATTTTGTAATTTTACTAGTTTTTAAGGGTTATATGAATAAAATGCAGACACTAAAAACTTATACCAGAGTCACAAAACTAGTGGGAAAATTAACATGACCAATTCTAGTAATTTATTTAAAAGAACTTTAGACCCAGAAATAGACCCCGATAAATACCGATTTTTAATTTTTGATGAAGGTGCAACAGCAAGAGAAAGAGTAGTCTTTTCAACAAATGGTGCTGAAGTAATTAAACACCTACAGACAAAAATAATAAACCTCAATGTGTACCTCACACCTTATCCACAAACTAACTCAAAATGGATAATTCAAAACTATTTAAACTTTCAGAAGATAACATAGGAGAAAAACTAGAGCTTGGTCAAGTGTTCTTTAGAAAGAAACACCAAAAGCATGATAAAAAAAATTGATCATTGGACTTTATCAGAATGAAAACCATTAGCTCTGAGAAAGATGGTTAAGAAGATTAAAAGACAAGCTGCAGACTGAGGAAAGAATTGTAAACTGCATATCTGATAAAGATTTATATCTAGAACATAAAATGACCTCTTAAAACTCAACAGTAACAAACAAAAAACCCAAACCATTCCAAATAGAAAGTGGGCAAAGAACATGAAGAAATAGTGCACTGAAAAGGGTGTAAGAATGGCAATAAATACATGAAAAAATGTTCAACATCACTAGCCATTAGGGAAATAAAAATTTAAACCAAAATGACATACTTATTGGAAGAGCTAAAATAAAAAATAATTACAATACCAAATGCTGATGAGGATGCAGAGAAAGCAAATCTCTCTTGCATTGCTAGTGCCACTGTAAAATCCTGAGTTCATGTGACATTCCAAAACAAGACATAGAACTCAAGATTATTATCTTCTCCCTGATTTACTACCATATCTTAGCACAATATTTCAGTTAGGACATGCCTTGAGTCTAATTTCTTATGAGTTAAACTTTAAAAATTTTTGTATTGTATTATGTAACATTTATTATACTATATATCGTATATAAAATATGGGTTGAGCCATCAGTGTTTCCACACATTTTTTTAAAATAAATTTATCTATTTATTTATGGCTGTGTTGGGTCTTTGTTGCTGCGTGCGGGCTTTCTCTCTAATTGCGGCAAGCGGGGGCTACTTTTTGCAGTGCGCGGGCTTCTCATCTTGGTGGCTCCTCTTGTTGCAGTGCACTGGCTCTAGGTGTGCGGGCTTCAGTAGTTGTGGCATGCGGGCTCAGTAGTTGTGGCATGTGGGCTCAGTAGTTGTGACACATGGGCTTAGTTGCTCTGTGGCATGTGGGATCTTTCCCAGACCAGAGCTCGAACCTGTATCCCCTGCATTGGCAGGCAGATTCTTAACCACTGCACCACCAGGGAAGTCCCCCACAAATTGTTTCAATATTACAAAGGCATGCAATTTTACATAACTAAAAGAGCTTGTAATAATGAATAACTTTTTTAATGAATAACTGCCAAAAGTGGTTAAGCCTATGAATACTTACAATATTACCAATGATATAGACAATGTATTCACTTAATTTTAATTTTTAGACTGTTACTTTTAATATCTTACTGAGTTAATAACTTAATCTTTGGTTACTTGGACAATTTCTAAGAAGAAAAAGATGAAAAACACTGGTCATTAGTCCTTGTCTATATCTACCCTTTATTTTTATATATTATAGAATGGTTGTATAGTAAAAGTATATACAATTGCCTTTGAATGATCAAACTAAAATTTATTAATCTGATAGATTTATGCTTATGAAATAATATTTGTTGGCTTTCTGCCTTTATTTTTGACTTTGGAAAGCCAAAATTTGGTTACTTTGGATAAAGATAGTAATTAAAAATAAACTATATTTAAGTAACACTTGGTTCAAGAGTTACAGAGAAATATCAATGTATTAGTTTGCCAGGGCGGCCATAACAAACTATTACATACTGAATGATTTAAGTAACATAAATTTATTTTCTCACAATTCTGGAGACAAAAAGTTCAAGATCAATGTGTCAAGCAGGGTTGGTTTCTTCTGAGGTCTCTCTCTTTGGTTTGTAGATGGCTATCTTTTCCCTGTGTCCTCATGTGTTCTTTCCTCTGTGTTTGTGTTCAAATCTCCTTTTCTTATAAGGACAGCAGTCATTTTTGACTAGGGCCCACTCTAATGATCTCATTTACTTAATTACTATTTTAAAGACCATATCTCTAAATATAATCACATTTTGAGGTACCAGGGGTTAGGATCTCAAGACATGAATTTTGGGGAGATACAATTCAGCCCATAACATATACACATAATATATATTTACATATACAAACATAATACGTATACACACAAATGCACATACACACACAAGATGATAAATATGCTTTGGTAAATACCCCAGTATCTCTATTAGATTGGTAAAAGGATTGTTCTCTTGGTTTAATTTGGGCACTTTTATCCTCTAATCTCGAAGAAAACTAAAAACTCTGTTCATAATCTTTTCTTAGTATTTACTATGCTGCAGTACTCAAATGTATGATCTCTAGAGTCTTAAATGCTGTTATACAGCTACTGGCCCCAAACAATCATATACCAAAAAGAATGAGAAAATCTAAACTTTGTAGAGACTGAAATGACCACAACTAGAACTTGTTACATGATCACACTCCACAAAGCATGGTCTAGACTTGGACTGATCACATCCCTAGATGATACTGATTTATTGTTCAGCACAGATATAAGAATTACAAGGGAGGATAGAGAACTGTGGTTACATATGATAATATGACACAACTCTGTCCCAGGAAGTTCTTTCTCAGGAAGGTAAGGGTGTAAACCAAAAAATAACTTTTCTGTTTACTTCAGGAAATTGCTGTAAATCAATTTATCTGGGCAAAAAATTTTCTCCTCTGGGCAAACAACTCTCCTGTCAGGAAAATAGAATGATCACTGGTGCAAAAACTCACATGTCATGTAAGATTTTACTCATCAAAACCCTCACTGTGTTATGTCCATCAGTTCTAAATTATGTCATATTCTATGCTGAATATCAATCAAGTTCTTGTCTTGAACTTTGAACCTAGTCTCCCAAATTTTGTAAGAATCTTTCCTTGATCTCTCTCTTTTGAGGTGCAGCTAGGACTGTCAATGTGGTATTCTCTCTTACAGTCCAAACTCTAAGAAACTTAACTTCGCTGGAAAGACAGATTTTTGATGTTCTTTTAGGGTATGTGACAGTTGATACATTTTACACCTAAACTATGAAAGTTAATGTTATTAGGAATAATCTATTTGATATATTTACATATCATTTTGAGTATTTTAGTTTTCATTTCCTCAAAGTTAAACTTGTCTTCCAAATAAATTAAGTAAAAACCCAAAGAATCTATATTTTGATGATTTAACACTTAATCCATTAAATTATTTGAGTGATTAACCTAAAAATTTGATTCAATGCTATAATTTGATGAGGTAATGAAGCGGTGTCAGACACCGTGCCTTGACGTTTAACCATTTCCTCTTTTTTACTTCCTGCCAAAGTGTGCCTCTCATCATAAAAAACGAAAATGTCAGATTCTGACATTTCAGCCTCCTTTACAGTAAGGCTAGGCCATAGCTCTGGCCAAAGAGATAAAAAAAGCAGAAGTGTGTGTGTGTGTGTGTGTGTGTGTGTACGTGCGTGCGCACGTGTGCGTGCGTGTGCGCGCGCACGTGTGTGCATGCACATGCGTATCTGATATTTTCCTTGATTAAAAAAAAATAGGGAGGATAGAATAGAACCTTAACTTACTTTCTTCTTTGAGTACTGTTTGAGCATGTGATACAAAGACATGCAACATCAATCCTGAAACCACGAAACCACAGCCTGAAAAGAGAAGCCAATCTGGATCTTTGGTGACACTGAGACATTGAACTAACCTTTAAAGTACCTACCTTTAGACTTGTTGTTTATAATAAATACTTATTATTTGAATAGGTTATTCCATAATTTACAACCAATAGCATCTCTGATTCAAATATTAGACCCATTAATTAATTAATTTTTTTTTTTAGTAACAGGTTATTTGGTTAAAAACAATATGTATGTTTTTGCTGGCAAATAAAGGGTCTGCTCATAGTACATTGTATTATAAAATAATAATTGTTTTATAATCGCAATATATGAAAATAATAGTTTGATTGTTACACATATGAATGGATCTATTATTGAATTTTCAGTGTTTTTTTTATTTTGGTTTTTTTTTTTTTGCATTTTATTGATCATTTGCGTAAGAAACTCAGAGGAAAGTAGATGTTTATGTCCATTTCAGCCTCTTACAAGGAAATCTCACAGCATTTTATATTTAAAATTTTACATTTATTTTGGAGGGTTTTTTTTAAGGAAAACATTATAAGTATTCAGATAAGTTAAAAACAGTGAAGCATTATCACATTATTTTCAGTTTTCTGTAAACGCTTTTCCTTTTCTTTCCCATTTTTCCTTCCTTATATATTTGAGCAGATCTGGATTTGAGCAGAGCTTTCACCTTTGTGAAAGGTAAAAAATGGGTTTTTGCTTATGATTGTGCTCTTCAAATAGAGGAAAGTGTTCTGACACATTTTTGAAAATGATAGCAGTGATAGCATTCAGTCATAACTCCATGACTCTATTTAGGACAGGTTTAATGAGCAGGCTTATCTCTATTTTTTATTATCAACATTATACACTGAGCTATACTGAATACTTTTCATTGCACTATATGGAAAAAATATTTGGACAAAAGTTTCACTAGGAACTTTGTAATCTCTGCAATTTATTTCTGCAGTTGTGTGAAATTTAAATGTGTACATGGATATAAGTGGAACTAATTTGAAAACTTAATATAGTCACAACATATAGTTTTAAACCTTTTTCTTCAAACAGGGAAAGCTTTAACTGTATTCAATCATTAAGTGTACTTCAAGCTTAATAAAGGGGTATTGTCTAAGAAGAGTCTATATTTTCGGCTTTTCTTAACAATTATCCAATGTATTTTTAAACAAATTATCTTTTTATTTGGCCTGTAAAGGCATAAAAACTATATGACCTCTGTTCATTTTTTGTGTGACAATTTACCTGGTTCAGAGAACTTGGTTACTTTGCATATAGTTCTAAAAGGCAAAATTAGCAGACTACAGAAATCATGTGGAGGGAAAAAAAAGAAAAAATATATATGGTTGTTTTGGGTGAATCTAGCAGAGAAAGATTCTAAGATAAGTAAATTCTTAAATAGTCAAATATAGCACTCAAACAGTCGCCTCCAAAGAAGTCAATGAGAGACAAACTCCAATCAATTGAGAGATGAACAAAAATAAAATAAAAATTGTTGTGTAAAAGGACTTACAGTAAGTACTGAATAGTTAAATAGACTTAAATCAATAGTTTGTAAATATATTTATTATAAAAATGGTAACTGAGTTAATATTTTAATGTTAAATTGTATTTTTTGCTCCCAGTATGTACATTTCTATGTGATACTTGTGTCATGTTTTCTAGAAAAGATTGAGTACCTAGGCCTCTGTAGAGGAGAGAGCAGACCATTAAATTTCTTATGTTCAGATTTGCATTTTAAGATGGACTTTTGAAATTTCTGGTGTAGGTAACAGTTTGACTTTAGAGTATCCAGAGTCAAAATACATACCTTAATAATAGATTTGGGAAAAATGCATCATTAATAAGTATATGATTTCCTGCTGTAGATGTAATAAAGAAAGGGAGAAGATTGGAGAAGATAGCAAACATTAGAAGTTTGCATCCTCACCCAGGCTAAGGGCTGGGGTCTATGATAGCAGCTTTGTCATGGTGGGGATTTGAGGACAGAAGAGAGACATTTTCTCATTTCTCAGGTGGTGCACAGAAGGTGAACAGTCTTCTGGAATTGAGTTTTATTGCTCTAGCATGGTGCTTCCAGGAGAATAAACATGGTAGCTTGTGGTTTTGTTACAGAAAAGGTCTGATGCCAACAAAAAATGGATTTCAGTGACTCCCAAAGGCAGCTTGTTCCTGATGCAGGGATGCTATATAAACCTGCTGCCCTCCTCAAATTCTACCCCTAGATGCCATCACAAGTAAAAGGAAGAGTAAAGGCCAATTCTCTATTAACATATTTTAAAGTTGAAATTATTAGTAAACCTCAGAAGTTACTGAGTTTACTTGAAAATGTCTAGATTCAGTTTTTTGCAATTGCATGAAACAGGAGTTTGAAGTGAGACTAATTTTAGTTTTAAGGATATTTTCAAAATAACATTTTTGTGTACATCAGTTTGTTATGAGAAAACATATCTGCTAAAAACTAAAATTTCAGTGACTAATTACTGAGATAAAAATATGTAAAATGTAAAATATTAATAATAAAATTCTAAATAATATACACAAAAAAACAAGAAGTGGCTATTAATTTCTTTATAATTCCCAGTGAATCAGGATGCTTTTTCATCTTGATGATGATTTGAGAATTATAAGTCTAAATATAAATTTAATACCTTAACATCCTTGTAAAAGTAAAAATAGTATGTACATTATATAAATTATAAGAATGAGAATATCCAAGAAAATATTGTACACAGAATAAAATATATGTAATAAAGGAATAGCAAGAAAGTACAACAAAAAACAGCAAATACTGCTTGTTTTACTTGTTTATACAGCAAATAGTTTCTTGGAATGGGTTCCAAATCAAAATCCATCTATATGATGCTTGCAGAGCTACATTTAAGATGATACAGAAAGCTAAAATGCAAAGAATGCATAAAGCAAATCCAAAATGAAAAATAAAGAAAAAACTTAAAAAAATCAGGTGTCAGTATATTCTTAGGAGACAAAGTAGAAATTAAAATAGAAAAAGTTAACTTGAAAAAAGACAGCCATTCATATTTATAAACAGTACAGCCCACAAATCAGCTATATCTCTCATGAAACTATGAACCACTATGCAACACATAATAGAATATAAAAGTATATAAAGGGAAAGAGAAATAGTAGAGAAAGAGGTAGAAACTCTATTCTGCTAAGGAATGTTAGTCTTTTATGGCTGGCAGAGGTAAAATTAAAACAAAAATAACATTAAATGTCCTATATGCCATGCACTGTTTTGAGTGTTTTGCATACATTTATTTAATCCTTATAACAGCTCTCTCAGGTCATATTATCCCAGTTTTTCATATAAGAAAACTAAGACAGAGATAGTTTAAATAACACCCTTAAAGTCACACTGTTAATAGTCATGGAGCTTGAATTTGACCTAGGCAACTGAACTCCAGAATTTACACTCCTGTCTACTACATTATAAAAATTATAAGTAACATAGCTCAAATATGATCTTCAGACATTGAAATGTACCTTTTTTAAGTATCAATAGATATATTTAAAGATCATTTCATAAACAAATTTCAATAAGTTAAATAAATTAAAAACAAGATAGTGGTTACCAGTGGGGAGAGGGAAGGGGGAAGGGGTAATATAGGTATAGAGGAGTAAGAGGTACAAACTATTAGGGATAAAATTAGCTATAAGGATACATTGTACATCACAAGGAACATAGCCGATATTTTATAAATGGAGCATAACTTTTAAAATTGTGAATCACTCTATTGTACACCTGTAACTTATATTAAAAAGAGAAAAGAGTTCCTAGCTGAGAGAGGGAGGTACAGGTAAACATGCATGTGGAAAGAGCATGGAACAGAGGTACTCTGGCTCAGCCAGGAGTGATAAGCAAGGAATAACATGAAAGAAGAGGTCAGGGAAGAATTCCTGGCGAAGTCAATGTCAGATCAGAGTTCCTTCTTCAGAACTACACACGTGGCTGGATCAAGTAAGAGGTTTATGAAAATTAAGTGAGAGGGAGCTCCTTCTGGTCCTCTAAAAAATTGACAGTATTAGACAGGAGATTGTATTAGTGACTATTGTAATAGTCCCAGTGACTATTAATCTTAGCTGTAATTGAAATCCACATAGCATTAACCTCTGGGTCTGCTGTTTTAGAGTTTTCCAGGTTCTTCTCTGCTGGAGGAAGTTGTTCATTTGTCCCATGACAAGGAAATCCTTTGTGCCTGTCTTTCTAGTTGGCATCCAGGTCTTCTGAGCTAGTTATAAAGTGGTTCTCCTGCCAAAAGCCCAAAAAATCCCAGAATAAAAGCCAAGTAAGAATTGTGAAATCTCTTAGGATGCCACTTAATTCTCAAACAATATTTCCTCATAGAAATATCACTTTTAAGATGACTCAAATGTTCGTAATTAATTGAAACTCTGGTGATTCCATTATTCAGTTAAACAATCAGTCAACCTAGTATTTATTGACTGCATGACACCAAGCTCTATTTTAGGCATTGAGGATTCCATTGTAAGCTAGGAATCAAGGTCTCTTCACCCACAGCATCTCTAGCCTGGTAAAGAATATGAATAAATATGCAAACAAATTAATTTGTGGTGATGAGTGCTTTCATGAGACAAGTTCAAAGTTCAAGATCTCAAACCAGGTGTATCAGGGAAGACTTCTCTGAAGAAATGATATGTAAGCTTGGACCTGAAGGAGTAGGATAATCAGGTAAAGAATTCACAGACTCAAAGAGATGGAGGAGGGGAATGATGAAGAATCTTCTTGTTGACTGAGCATGAGACTGTGGGAGGGGCAAGGGGAAATGTGACTTGCTTCAGAAGAGCTGAATGTTCAGTACCACTGAACTATAAAGTAGGAGAGAAGAATGTGAACAATGAGGCTGGAGGCGGGTAGCAGAGGCCCAGGCAGAAAAGGTCTAATTAACCATGTTACAGACTTTATATCATTGAGCAGTGAGGACCAATTGAAGTATTAAAACTGTGATTATGTTATGGAAGTAACTTAATCAGATTGGTGTTTTTGCAAGCTCACTCAGGATACTTACTATGTGGGAGAATAGATTAGAGTGGAGCAAGAGGTAGGCAGGGAAACCAGTTAGAGATTTTTGAGCTCTGTGAAGCTTCCTAGATTTGGGAATTGTCCTTTCCTTTGATATCCAAATCTAAATAAAATAGAATAAAATAAAACAAACCCCATCCCACATAACCCAGAATAATGTTACATTTTCCTCTTAATAGTCCATACTTCTAGCTCAGAATTCCTGCTTCTGAGTCAGTTCTTAATCCCTTTCCCCATCGTCTCATGTAGCTGATTGTCTCTCTACAGTGCTTTGCCCCAACCATGTGGGGAAAAAACAAACCAAAAAAACCCAACAGAAATTGCCATTTTCTGACAAAGGTGAAGAAACATGAATAAGTTAAATAATTCAACATAATGTGATAAATATTCCCATTGTGGCATGCACAGGACACGTAAGTTGGCAACTCCACTGCACAGTTTGCAGTTCAGGGGAAAGGAAATCTAAGCTGTGTCCAGCCCATGGAGCAGGATTCAGACAAATGAGAAGGTGCAGGGCAGAGGGAAGGTGAGTGTGCAGGGAAGGAAATGGCCCAGGAAAAGCTGCACAGGCACAGGAAGACAGGTTTTGGGAAACTGCATACAATTTAGTATTGTTGGGACATTGGTGCAAGATGTGAAGTTGGAAGAGTTAAGTTGGAAAAAATGATGAAAGTCAATCTTTTCTTTAATGGTTTAATTCTGAAGGACCTCTCAAAATTTAAGTATTATAATATATTAAGTTTAAAAATAATATATCAAGTTTAAAAAGTAAAATTCATACTATAAGAATTATAAAAAGAGCAGGCCTCTGTCTAATTCCATCTGGAAGCTTCCACTTTATGGTGTTTTTTTGACATCTATTCTAAATAGCATGAGTGTATCAATGCTTTTTTCTTTCTTTTTAAAACTTATGTATTTAATTTTTTGGTCATGTTTTAAAAATACTTCCCCAAGTTTGAGTTGCATATTCCCCCACCTTGTCTTGCAGAAATAAAGACATAAAAAATTTAAATCATTTGCTTAAAGTCATAACAAATCTTTTAAGTAAAGCCAGGTAATTTTCCACACAAAGCAAATAGGAGGTAATATGATAAGAACTAAGAGAACTATACCATCATTGAGTTTCTTGTTTTTTTGTGTGTGTTTGTTTGTTTTTCTGTAGGACAGTAGTGCCATTAGTGTTTCATGATGAATTCTATATAAACTTGCAAGTATGATATGTTGCACCTAATAAAGAATTCCTTCTTGAAAGAACAAAATACCAAAATATTTTGCACTGGAATTTATCTGAAATTACTTTTGCTTTTGTGGATTTATACAGTGTTCGGTCTCTGAGATTAGTTTTCAAATTGGATTTCAGGAGAGTTTGAAGCATGTGCTTATATGGTTCCCAATATTTGTTATAATTTTATTTATGATTTAAAAAAATGTTAGATATTAATATCCTATAAGAAAATAAATCATGTCTTTCATCCTCCCTCCCTCATGTATACAAATCTACTTCCTTCTATTGTTCCAATATACTTATACTACAATTTTTGGTTAAATAGTCATTAAAGTAACTGTGGATATTTTTTACAGCCAAGACGTACTATGTACTATGATCATTTTCCCTTTATTTTACGTTTCAATTTTTTAAAAAGTAGTCAATAATATATTTTCATTTGCTTAGCTTTCTGTCCACCCTATCAATAATTTACCCCTAAGTTATCTGATAGAATTGAAAATAACTCCTGGATATGTTAAAACACATCAGATATTCTACCCGTTTAATTTTCTTCTAGCAGACAGGACTCTCAGAACACTTTGTCCTCCTGCTTTAGTTTCACCTCTTTGCTCTGTAACTTGTTTCTCACACTATCATCTTGAAAATCCCTTTCTTTGACCAGCATCTATTATTTTTTGAATTGTTGTTTCCTCTTTACTGATTTATTCCCTTAGTTTGGTGGACTACACTCACTATTGGCTTTCTGGGGAAAATTCCTGAGTTATCCATTGGTTAGCTTCTGTTCGACTTTATCTCTCTGGGGTTTAGGTTTCAGGTTTCTCTGAATTACTAAATCATCTTAAGGGTTTAGGTTGTTGCTTTATTTGAGCTATTAAATCATGTACTATTAGTCCAGTTACTTTCTTGGTTTCTTGTCTGCTGTTGTTACTTTTTCCATTCACTTTGTCCTGCTGGCTTAATTCCTGTTTTATCCTTTTATTATCTATCTAAAGGGTTTGGTAGGTAGTCTCTGAAATGGCCTCTGATAGTCACTGCCTCCTGGCATTCATGCACTTGTGTAACCTCCTCCCCTTAAATATGGGCTGGACCTAGTGACTCACTTATAAAGAATAGTATATGACAAATGTAATGTAATTTTACTTCTAAGATTAGGTTACAAAGAGACCTTGATTTTGGTCTTACTTTGTCTCTCTTGCTCTCACTCTCATTCTTGCTCTCTCACTAGCTCTGAGGGAAGCAAGTTTCCGACTGTGAGCTGCCCTATACAGAGCCCACATGGCAATGAGCAAAGGGAGGTCTCTAGTCAATAATCATCAAGGAATGTAGGCCCTCAGTGCAATAGGCTGGGAGGAAGTGAATTCTGCCACATGAATGAGCTTAGAAGTAGATGCTCCCCCATTCAAGTCTTCAGGTAAGAAGACTTGACACTTTGACACCTTGGTTTTTGGCTTGTGAGAAACCATGAGGCAGAGGTACTCAGATAAGCTGCATCCAAGTTATCCTAACTCTCAAGGTAATAGTATTAGGAGTTGGGCCCTTGGGAGGTGATTAGATCATGAAGACAGAGCCCTCATGAATGGTATTAGTACTCTTATAAAAGAGACCCCAGAGAGATCCCTTGTCCCTTCCACCACGTGAGGATACAGTGAAAAGGTGTCTGTGAATCAGGAAACAGGCCTTCACCAGACATTAAATCTGCTGGTGTCTTGAGCTTGGACTTATTGACCTCCAGAACTGTGAGAAATAAATTTCTGTAGTTTTTAAGCTAACCAGTTTATGGTAGTTTGTTATAGCAGCCTGAGCAGACTAAGACACTGAGCCACAGAAACTGTGAGATAATAAATGTTTGTTGTTTTAAGCTGCTAAATTGATATTATTTATTTTATAACCATAGGTAACAAATATAGAGAGATTTTTAAGAAGGAATAGAGCGTATCCCATGTGTTTGATTTGTCATGTCTGAACAAAAACCTGAAGACTTTTCATTAGAAGTCATGATATAATTTTTTAAAAGAAAGTAAAAAGGTAATTATTTTAAAGAGTTACTGTATGGGAACCTTGTGGGGAATATACTGGAGGGAGCCAGACTACAAGAAAGGAGCTATTGCAATGATCAGATGAAAAATGATGAGGACCTGAATTAAGTCAGTATCAAAGGATATGGAGGAGAGAAGGCAAATTTGAGAGCTATTAGTCATTGATACAATGTGATTGCTGAGTAGATATTGTGATTCAATAATAAGCAGATTATGGTTGCCCTAAACATTTTTGTTTAGGGCAACTATTCTGGTTGCCCTAAACATTTTTGTAACCAGACAATTCTGGTTCTAATTACATGACTGGGCCTACAGCCTGGAGTATAATTATAGGCATTTAAAATTTTCTGGTGAATTATTGCATTTTGTGGATCAATTACATGTAAGATATGTTATTGATAGATATGGAAAACGACAGGCCTGGTTTTTAGTGTTAAATTTAATAATCATTATAGAACAAGCCTCCTGGGTGATGTATCTCACATTCATTTAAGTAGGTTATGATAGTGACTGTTTAAATCCAGGATCTTCTGTAATCAGGGACTATACAGGATAAAGGTCATTTTATCTTAATTATGCCATTGAGAAATTAGGACCCAAATAGTGTTATGTAAATATCATTAAATTTGGTTTATTTTGACTTTGCTTTACTTAAAAAGAAAAAAAAATCTGCAGATCACTGCTTGGATGGAACAGAAAAATTCATTATATTTTCTGAAATAATCATCAGTTTGGCAGAACATGTAAATTGCAAAGCTATATATAAAAGAAAAAAAAAGAGAGACGTACTCTGGGTATTCTCTTAGGACTGCTAGAAGATGATTTTTATTACTGAAATGAGTAAGTGAACTTTTGTGATGATTGCAGATGCCTAAGGAGAGTGTAGGAAGATACTTAGACAACAAAGCTATAGAGATATGGAATGGTCAAGGCCAAGGGCATTAAGGGAATTAATTCAAAGAATATCAATTCACTCAGTGACCTCTTCTCTATACTGTTTGCATTCTGTCTTCTATTATTTTTATATCCATATCTTGAACTCATCTCCATGCTATCACCTTATGAATCCTCTTTTAATCCAGCTTACTATTATAAAAATATACAACAAAAAATAATACAATAAACCCCTGACACTCTTCATCTAGATTCGGCAGTTGTTAATGTTTGCCATATTGGTGTGTGTGCATGTGTGTATGTATGTGTGTATTCTAATTCACCCTTGAGTATTTTAGTGTGTGTGTTTAGGAATAAGGGATTCTTTAGGGACTCTTCAATGCCTATTAGAAGAGAGTTTGATGTAATGATTAGGAGCAAAAGCATTAGAGAACTAAGTCTGGATCCTGACCCTACTACTTACTATCTATGTAAAACTGCTTTACCTCTTATAACCTCAGTTTTGTCATACATAAAATGGGGATGAAATACTTTTCAACCTGACACAATTACTATAAGATCAAATGAGAGAGTATAAGCAAAATGTTTCAGCCTAATCCCTCAAAAAAAGTGAGTGCTCAGGGAAAAGTGAAATTTTTATTAGGTACTTGTCATCTCTTTCCATCCTTGCCTCACTGCTCCCTCTTTCTACTGTTCAGGCATTGCATACACACAGTCAACATTAAATCAAATTAAGACTGAAAATGGAAATCTGAAGAAAAGTGTTGTTAACATATTTTTACTTAATTCAATTTTAAACTGCTCTGAAAAGGAAAAAAAGAATTTAACAGAAAGGCTTTCTTGCCTATGTTGTCCTTTGCTGAGAATTAATGAATCTGAGTTTCCTTTGGCTCAGGTTAATTTTGCATTATTTAGGAAGACTTTCAAAGATAGGCAGGGCTTGAGAACTTTTAAGCAGTCCTCATTCAAGTGAGTTTATAGCCAGTGATCAGAGTCTCTCATTAGAAAGAAACCTTTTGTTATTTGGCTATTTTCAGAGAGAATGAAATAAAAGTAATTGGGAGGCAGCTGGTGCCCTTTGGCAGCTCTTAGAGAAACAAGGGAAGGGTTGTGGAAGGATTACTAGTAGTACTATATTTAGGAGAAAAAGCACCTATCTTGGGATTGAGTCAGTGATACTGGCTTTGCTGTAGCCCAGAGTGGAGAGGTTGCTGCTTCTTTGTGAAGAAGCCAACTGAGCTGGAAAGAGCAGAGAAAAGGGGAAGAAAGAGAGTGAACATTTATAGAACACTTCTTTTAGTCAGATACTGGCCTAATGTTGTGTGTGTATGTTTCTAATTTTAAGTGAATCCCCACAGTGACCCTAAGTAGTGTTGATTGCCATCTTTCATATGTACAAATGAGGACTCTGAAGATTTAAGACATTGAGGCATTTGCTCAATGTCACATAGCTAGCAAATAATGCAGTTGTAGTTCAGACTTCTAAATTTGATACTCCTTCCATTATAACAGTGGATCTCAAAGTGTGGTCCTCAGCCCAGCATCACTGACACCACTTCTAAGAAATACAGACTTTTCAGACCCTAACCTATATCTACTGAATCATAATCTCTAGGCATGGGGCCTGGCAATCTGTGTATTACAAATTCTCCAGGTGATTTTGAGGCACACTAAAGAGTGAGACCCCTTGCACTATATTATCTCTCTATCGCGTTGTATTATATTATTTCAGGTTTTGAGAAGGAAATAGGTATTAAGGGTATGCGGTTCCAACTTGGCACTTATTGTTATGATGACACTTCTCTGAAGGCATTGTAATCACAGGCTAGATCAGGCAGAAAACTAGGGGACTTCCCTGGATAATATCTATGAAACCTCTAGAGAACTGGGATGGGGAGAATTAATTGAATTAGGACTTCCAGCAGAGGAGCACATTGGTGGAGGGGAAAGATGGATCAGGCCAGTGGGGAGATCATAAGATTGTACGTTGTGAAGACCACTCAGCAGAGGATATTTTAGCTGACCCTCTGGGAATTATTGACTCTAACGCTTATTAGAAAAAGATTCTTCAGAGACTATTTTGGAAAATATTTGACTTATGAGGCACTGTGGTACCTGTGATTTGCTGTGATTTGTTTCTTTACTTTATCAACTTTTAATAGAATTTACTTTGAATCCACTGTGGCCAGCATCTTGCAAGTTGGGCTACAGATGGCAGCCTACTACACTGTAAATACTATTTGACAAATGCATATTGAAGGTCTATATTAGACTAGGTTGTAGGTAAACAGTATAAATGTCCTAGTTGGGGCTCTAAGCCAAAAGAAGTAAGTCACATACACATAAAAATATTAAGTTTTTTTGTGGCCCTAGAATTTTAGACAAAAGCAGGAGGGTACAATTTTGTTTTCTGATTATACTTACTCCAAACTGTGAGCTAAAGGGTTAGGCATGAAGTTGTCATTTATCACACATCAATTAAAAATAAAGATGGTAAGCAGATGTGACATTATAACTAGAGGAAACAGAAGCAAAAAAAAAAGACAATTTTACTTAAATGAACAGTTGCGTGTAAGAAAACAAAACCAGTAAAACAAACAAACATTTGAAATCAGGATTTTTAAATTAAAAAATGAATTAAAAAGGAACTATGTTCCTAAATTGAGATATCTAGTGTGGTGAAGTGTCTTCCATCAGCTTCCTTGGCAAATATCATTTTTTAGGCATCTGTGATCAGCATAAAGACTACTAGCTTCCAGCTCTGAGTTTCTCCTACCTTTAGATCTCATGCAAGCCTGGGTGTGGTAGGAATATTGCCACCCATCCAAGGTTTCTGGACATTTACTATTCAAGATGGTGAGTGAATGTAGCAGAGCCTGGAATGTGGTCACTGTGGCCATGCCTTCCAGAGTCTTCGGACTGCCAGAATAAATTTGGTACTACCAAGGTGGGTTCTTCCAGTACTAGGATTAAGCCTTGTTTGGACCAATTTTCTGAATATCTGGTTGATTGAGAATTTCCTTCTTATCCCTAGTGTACTAGGAAAATACAGAAATACATTTAAAATAACTAAACAAGATTAAAAAGAAAAGATGTAGAGAAGCTTTCTTATAGGTTTCACATAAGTAGAATTGTATAGCTACACTTTCACCTCTTTTTACCACCTTTGGTCAATCTGTGTATTAACAAGTTTTCCAGGTAATTTCAATACACATTTAACTGTGAGAACCATGTGGACAGACTTACCTTATTCAAATATCTACTCTTTCTTCTATAATAGCATCTCTGCAATATTGAATTTTCATACCTAGATTATAGTCCTCTAGCAAAGCATTATATTTGTAGAGAAATGTATAGTACACTATACATGAATACTATAAGGCTTTGCAATAGAGCAGAGAAAGTATGAGGTTTGTAGACAGAAGATCCAATTTTGAATCCTGGCTGGGTCATCCACTATTTCTGCTACATTGGAAAAGTCATTTATTATTTCTTACACTCAGTTTTCATGGTTGTAAAGTGGGATAGTAATTGCTTCTAACTCATAGAGTGGTTGTGTTACTAATGAAAAAATTAATTATTCAGCTGACATTTCTTGATCACCTACTGTGTCTGGAATGGTGCTAGGAGATAGAGTAAACAAGAAATAGTCTTTTCCCTTAAGAAACGATAGATGATACCAAATGTATTAGTACTTCTGGGGGGTAAGGTGAGAACATAACCCATTCTGTGTATATATGGTGGGAAAGAATCTGGAAGACTTCTCCAGGGGATGTTCTGTTCAGAGAAAGATGCAAGTAAAGTAGGAAGAAAAATTCTATAATGGAAGTGGGTGGTGGGTGCGGCATTCTGGGTAGAGGGAATAACATGGAAAAATTTGGAGATAAAAGAGCATTGATCATTAATGGGACTGTAAGTAGTTGATGTGCTAATTGAGGCAAAGGTAAGAGTCTCGAGAGATGAACATGAACATGTAAACAGCAGCCAAATTAGTAAGGGCTTTACACACCATAATGTGTGGAATGTGAAGTCACCAGTGCGGAATTTTAAAAAGACATTGGCACAATGAGATGGATATTTTGTAAAGACTAATTGGCTATTTTACATAAGATGGGGAAGGAGTCCATCTAGGTGGTCATTGTGATAATTCGGGCAAGAGGTTATGATGACCTAAACTTGGGATAAGGCAAGAAGTAGAGATTTGAGATGATAAAGTTATAGCCTAAATGGCATTTGGAAATGAATAGGATATGACTGAGAAAATGTATTAATATCAGTTTCCTAGACCTTGCAAGCCTATAGTTACAAAATTATTTTTAATGCCCAGATTAGCATGTGTTGAGCTCTCACTGGTTCTAATTGTTAGCAATCCATCCTCCTTAAAATGACTTTCACCCCAGAGGTGATTTCCAGGGTGCTGCCTCTTATGCACTCAAGGACAAGCCCCTGAAGTCCTTCTGCTTTGTCCCTCTGTCATGCCGCCCTATGACTGCCTGTTTTGCAGGTCAACCTATAGTCTGTCTTTAGACACACAAATTTTCTAATGGATTGGTTGTTGCTTTCCCCATCCTAGCCCTGTGATCTATGGTTCAGACCTCTGCTACAGTAATAGATGCATAGCTCAGCATCTGATTTGGGGAGGCTAATTCTACAAAGTGCAGCTGAGACCAGTCCATAACTTTAAGGATATTTTCCCAAAGGTCTAAGGAACCAGATTCTAGGGAAATACAACACAGAAATTGATTTACAACAATATGTGGGTTCCAAGTCATTTTAGAATTCCTTATCCTGCCTCATTGCCCACCACTCTTCTTGTGGTCAGGAGTACTGAACTCCTGCACTGAAATTTACCAAGATCTCCACACCTTGAATTCAGACCAAATCTACTTTCAACTCTAAAAAGAAAAATAAACTTTTTCCTCACACCTAATTAAGGCTTGCACCCTTGACTTGTGACTTATTTCTGGAGCCTGAATGATAACAAGTATGTCCATTTTTCTTCAGGAGAAACCTCATCTCCATTCACAGTTTTCTGTTCTGTTCCCAAGGCCTCAACAAAAAAAAAAAACATAACGTAATAGTAAGACATCAGTATACTTCTCAGAGCCTAGATTATTTGGTTTTAAACATGAACAGTCTTATCCTGTGGGCTAATAAGACGTAGTTTAGTTTCCTTTTGTCTCATTTCACCAGTGATTTAATAATCTTGGGGTTAAAACTCATTCATGGTAACCTTATTACTTATATATAAGTGCTTTTTATTAACTGTTATACACTAAACAAATATAAATGTTATTATTTTTATGCAAAAAACAAAGTCTAAATTATTTAATACAATTCAGTGAATTGTATTAAAGAAACTGGTTGTTCCTTATCCAGAGTATGATGAGATAAAGCCTTATACTTTATTGAGTTTGACTTTATAAGATAGCAGGAATAACAATATCTGAAACAAAATCTGTTTACAATAGCTTGCCTCACTAAGTCATCAAAATCCTAAGCAGACATGATTTTCACTGGAATTTATCTGATAATAATTTTTCAGTAAGGTGAAATGAAAAGGAAATTATAATATCTTTGTCAGACTGATTCTTATTCTTTTTATTCTTCTTTTAGAGAATGAGCATCACTTTATTCCTGAAGCTAAAAGGAATTTTTACTTTGTGTGTTAATTTTTATCAAAATTAGCACCAAGAACAGCTATATATCCCTGGTCCTAGAATCTGGACAATATAAGTCATATGGCAAACATTTCAAGCTTCAAGAAACTGATAATTTAATCTAAATAAGACTGATATAGGCAGATAAAACCATTTATTAAAAACAATCAGGAAAAAGAATAATATATCATTTAGTAAGTAAGGATAGACAACAATTGAAAATGAATCTTAGGCTCTGGAGTGGGAAAGGAAAAAAATTCCTTTATGTTGGGTTCAAATGGTAAAATATTATCCATAAAGTCCACAGAGTGTTGGAGATGGGGGAACAGTTTTACACCATAAAACAGTCCCACACCCACATCCCCACCAGGCTCATTTTCTCCATAAAACTTAGGACATTAATACTCTACCTTCAAACCTACTTGGCCATACCTTCTTAGTAAGCAAAACTCCTTTTTTTTTTAGATTCCTTTCTCCTCTCTTGCCCTATTAACTCTCAGCCCCCTTAAAATGATTTTCTGTCCCATTGAGAATCTTTTACTGGCTCTACTTTCTGCTTCAATATTCAGTCACTAGGGTCCCTCTACTTCCATTGCTGATTGGAGATGACAGGTGGAAGGTAGGTTGGAAATGGTTCTCTGATCATGAACTGGACTCAGAGTGGAACAGATAAAAGATGATCCAAGTTCTCAGTATCCAGAAAATTCCTGCTTTCATGTTGCCTCTATGATAGGAAAATGATGGTTTTCTCTGTCTGTGGCCAAGAAGACAGCAGGGAGGTGGACCAAAATCTGCTCTACCACCTGCTGCCCTGGTAGAATCCCTTCAGTCCTGAACACTCCCTCTCTTCATAGTAGATAAAAAAGAATTCACTTGAAACACTGCTTGTCGCACAGCAAGGAGTTAATAGTTTCCCTGCCCACTTAGCTAGCTGGTTTACGTCCTGTGGGAACTTGTCATTTATCGCTTTGCTTTGTAAACTGGCTACTTTATAAATTCACCTTTGTATATACTCATTCTTCTGCAGTGGTCCTGAATTCTTAATTTTTCTTCCCTGAGATACAATGGTTTTAAATGATTTCATTTAAAGCCTCCTACTTGCTTCTTTGAATGTATTCTACCAAAGAGGACTTGCCCTGGCACATGTTGAGACAGAAAACATTCCATTGCCATCCATGCTTGAGAGGATATAGGGCCTCTCACAGGTTTCTAGGTCCCTCATTCTCTTCCTTCTCAATATACACCCTTCACTATCTGTTATATATGCCACAGCTATTGGCAGATTGTGAGGTGGCATACATTCTCCTCTGAACTATTTTATGAAAATGTAGAAAGATATTTCTGTACACAGCCTTAGCATTCCCGGTTATGGCTTTAGAATTTACAAGGTATACTAGAAAGAATTCTAACTCTTCTAATACAAAATGTGGATCTATTTGCATTTGTCTGCTGAAATTCTTTTGTGAGACTCAAGGTCCTTTTGCAGCTTCTGACCCTGTATCTGCATATCATAGAATTTTTATCTGTTACACATATAACCAAAAGCAGATGTATTTGCTGGAGCATCTCCTATACATTTTTAGGTTAAAAGAGTATCTTTCTCTGCATTAGTCGATATTCTTAATGTTGTAAATGACAGAATCCCAACCAAAATTGGCTTAAGCAAAATTAAATTTATTGGGTCCCATAACTAGGAAGTCCAGTGGCTTCACATTAGAACTCATTGTATCTTCCATCATTTCTTGCCTTGCTTTTACATTTTTGATTCCAAGTGGTAACAAGATGATTGCAGGATCTCCAGTTCTGATGTAATTTCAGGCCTCACAGGAAAGGGTAGGAATATCCTTTCCAGAGATTAGAGTAAAATCATCTTCCATCTCACAAGCTCAGCTTAGGTTATGTATCTGTTCCTTAACAATTGATGTGGCCAGGCAAATGCTGTACTCCAAATTTCCAGGTCTAAATCACACAGTATTGGGAGATGGATTCCAATCTAACAGAAGCAAATGGACTGAGAAGAAAATTAGAATGTGGTTATCAGAAAGTGCTGGGCAGCAAAAACAACAGATGTTCACTGTAGTCTCCCTCATCTTTGTATGTGGCAAGATCCAGGAAAGAAATGGGTTGAAAAACGTAATGACCCAAATAGAAAAAGATGGCATCATAGGGAATATTTAGTTTTGCAAGTATTTGAAAAAAAGATAACTTGGCATAGAATGATCTTCTGGACATTGAGATTTTGAGACAGACAAAGATGTAATAGGAAGTTTTTGGGTGTTCAATACATGATATAATATATTTTTAAAGCTCAGTAATTGTCCCAAGCAAAAAAGATTTCCAATATCAAGAAGGAAATATTTGAAAATGATGTAGCAATTACAATTCTTCCAGTAATTATCTACATTTAAATGCTCCAAATATTCTCCTTTGTATTACATAGGTAACATTTTAAAATGCCATTGCCTATTAAATACGGTCTATGTATTCATTTAAAAATACCTTTGACATATACTCTAAAGTACTGCTATAAAGAACAGATAAGTGTTCTGAAAAGAACAGATTGTTTATATTTAATTTTATTTAAAACAATATTAAAATAGTTCCAGAGGGAACAAGTAAAATATCAATAATAAGAAAATATATTTTATCCATTAATAAAACCTGTATTATATGAAACAATTTTGGCAAATAAAGATCTTCCAAAGCTCAGTGATTCACAGACAAAGAAGATGAACATTTTCCCTCCACATACATATTTTTTTAATAAATTATTTTCTAGCAGACAGGCAATTTTTCATGCAAAGTCTGTATTTCTAATTGTGAATTTGTAAACTGAGAAGAAAATTATGCCACATGAATATTGGTGAAATTCTAAATTAGGGTTACCTTTCTTGTTGGGAGAAACTCAAACCTTCATAATCAAGACGGCAAAGTTTGAATTTTGGGAAGTGTTATGATCAGGTTTGTTAGGGGTTGAATTGTAGCCTCTCAAATTCATATTAAAGTCCTAAGCCCCAGTACCTTAGAATGTAACTGTATTTGTTTGTTTTTTAATTTTTATTGGAGTCTAGTTGATTTACAATGTTGTGTTAGTTTCAGGTGTACAGCAAAGTGAATCAGTTATACATATACATATATCCACTCTTTTTTAGATTCTTTTCCCATATAGGCTATTATAGAGTATTGAGTAGAGTTCCCTGTGCTATGCAGCAAGTCCTTATTACTTATCTATTTTATAAATAGTAGTGCATATATGTTTATCCCACTCTCCTAATGTATCCCTCCCCATGCCTTACCCTCTGGTAACCATAAGTTTGCTTACTACATCTGTACCTCTATTTCTGTTTTGCAGATAAGTTCATTTGTACCCTTTTTTTTTTTTTTTTTTTTTTTTTTTTTT